>NC_045697.1:95401298-96108751 GCF_009834535.1 Camelus ferus
TTCATCTAACACTAGTGACCTCTCAAAGGCCCCACCTCCAAGTATAGTCACTTTGGGGGTTAGAGTTTCAACATGTGAGTTTATGGGGGCACACAAATCAGTTCATGGCAGTACCTGAAATGGAATGTACTAGCACTCACTACCCCATCATTAGCTGATGAGATCTTGTCCACTTGCAGCCCCTTTGGACCCCTTCACACAGCAAGAGTATTGGTTCTGAGGGTCCTGTTGCATTCAAGTGGCTCATGGCTGTCTCATGGCCAAGTAAACAGGGGCAGCTTAAAATAATTACCCATTCCATCACACACTACTATGTGGAGACCCGCTATATAGAAGCACAGGAAACAATATTCAATTTCTTGTAGTAATATAATGAAAAAGAATCTGAAAAGAAAAAAAATACATATATATGTATAACTGAATCACTTTGCTGTACCCCTGAAACTAACATTGTAAATCAACTACACTTCAATAAGAAATTTTAAAAATAAACAAAAAAAGAAATATGTTTTTATGCAAAGTGGTTGAGATAAATTGACCTCTATTATCACTTCAATGTTTTCCTTTTATAATAACATTTCTGACTTTTGTAACAAAATTTCTGACTTCTTTTCATCTAAATTGATTCTTTGTGGGTTTTTTTTTTTTTTACTATTTTTGTGGAATTTTGCTTTATTAACTTTATTTGACATTTGTTTGTTGCTTCATATAATAATTTTTGTTTAGTTTCCAGTGGCTTTAAATCTATAAGTAGAATATTAATTAACAAATACAGGCTGGAAAGAGTCCCAACACCATCCCAGGCAACCAAAATCCATGTGTAGGTGTTTAAAAACTAGCAGATTCTGGTAACTGAGATAATGTTTGTGCTCTAACTATGTGCAAATATGACTGCATAAAAAGTTAAACTTTCTTTGAAAAACAAGTCTAAGATATTTTTAGAATTCCAGCAGTTTTGAAATTATTTGTCTATGTAAATATAAATGAAATTAACTTATCACAAAGATTTAAAGAGTTATTTTTAAACTTTAACAGCATTAGTAGTAATCTTTATATCTACAACAGTGTCATAGTTTGATGTGTCCTAGGCTTCATATTTTTAGGGACATGGAATGTTTCTTACTTAGGCATGAGGTGACCTAGAGATGCATGTTAAACTGAACTCAAGGAGGAGAGTTCAGAGGAAGATAAGTGGGTTTTTTATTTTATCTCGCTGAGACATTCCAAGAAACCAGTTGAGAGCAGAAGGTATTCTGTTTGTTTCTTCCTGTTGTCCATGGGTTTGCATTGAGGACATTTTGCGAAGACTCCAAAGGCAGAGGCAGAATTGGCACTTGGTTATTCGGTACCACTTTTCCAGCACACTAGTGCTCGTGCGATTTTAAATATGCAAACCCTGGACACCTCTGATATTCTAGGTTTTTGGGTGAGTAAATATCCAGATGCCTATAAATTTGAGAAAATGATTTTACCGCTGAAATAAGATTTAAGATTTAAGGGGAGAGATGCAGTAGCGTCTTGACCTGGCCCTTTCCTTGTAACTCGTAATCAAATGTGGTCAAGTTCTAGAAGAAGCTCTTCTTTTCTTTTTCTCTAAGTGTTTTTGTATTGTAATAAGAACACTTAACATGAGATCTATCCTCTTGACAAATTCTGAACATACAATATAGTATTGGTAACTATAGACACAGTGTTGTCCAGCAGCTCTCTACAATTTACTCATCTTGCATAACTGAAGCTTCCTGCCTGTTGACTAGTAAGCCCCACTGCCCCCTACCCCCAGCCCTTGGCACCACACACCTCTCCACTCTCTGATTCTATGAGTTTGACTAATTTGATTATTTTAAATACCTGATGTAGGTGGAATCAGGCAGTATTTATTTTTCTATGATTGGGTTATTTCACTTAATTTCAAGATTCATCCATGTTGACACATTGCAGAATATCCTTCTTTTTAAAAACTGAAGAATATCCCATTGTATGTATATTTCACCTTTTCTTTAGACCTTCTTCTGTTGGTGGATACTTAGGTTTTTTCCACACTTTGACTATTGTGAACAGTGCTGCAATGAAGAAAAGCAATCCAGCAGCTAAAGAGGGCTGCTTTTCTTTTTTTCCTTTTTAACAGCTATAATAAGATGTTTATTTGAGAGTGGAACCAGAGAATACTTTCTCTTAGATGAGTTCTCTTGGATGCAAGAATCTCTTTGAAATTCTACATTCCACTTGCTTTCACTAGAAGATAAATGTATTTAAGTAGGTCTTTTTCTAACAGGACTATTCTCTAAATATCTAATTAGGAAAAAGTCATGAATGCATGTCACAATAAAACTTCTGTTCATTCAAAAATTCTAGTTGTAAGCCAAATGAAATTATGGTCTGCTTTGGTGGGTCTTAAGCCATCAATTTTGAAGGAGGAGGCATATTTGGATATAGGTTTTGCAGTGAAATGAGAGATTACACCTTACCATGAAGTGATATTTTAAAATTTAACCTCAATACTCAAAAGAACATTATGATTTTTTTTTTGTCTCAAGGAAAAAAAATTCAGCCAGAAAATCTTATATGCCTATAGAAAAATCCTGAAATTTTTACCAAAATCCTGCATTCGAGGAAATTCTGTGGGTTGCTGAGTGGGAAGCTGACAGACACAAATATCTTCGTGTCAATCAGATGCTCTGTTGGAGACTTGGTATCTCTGGGGTCCAACATCCACCTCACAGGCTGAGCAGCTGAGGCCTGGAGGAAAAGTCCATGGCCATGACCAGAGGCCACCTCCAAGTCCCCGTGGTTCTCAAACTGTTGTCGTGATGTGAAGGCACCTAGTCATGCCTCACATGCTTCCTGGAATGTGCTGGAATGTCTACACATGTGCAAGTGTGTAGAATAGAGATGTGAAAAAAGGAAGAGGTAGAATAGTTGTTCAAATTACTGCATCCACTTGTGATTTAGTGGGAAACTTCCTCAGGTTTCAAAACACTGAGAAATCTTAAATTTCAAATCTTAAATTCAAATGGTCATATAAGGTTTTTCATGAGAACTATAAATTCAGTTGTCTATGTTTCATACAGAGTTCAAATTGAGCCCTTTTTTTTTTTTTACTAATACAGTAACTATATCATATACATGAATATTAATGTGGATGTATACTAGTTTATATTTTACACACAGACATGGCATTGTGGATGCTCCAGTTTTGATACTTAAATTGGATATTTAGTATACCTATACCTATACGGAGTGATTTTCTAGATAAGTGAACTCTTCTTAATGAAAAATCACTCATATAAGAGAGTAAGTGTTCAGAACACAAATGAAAAGCAGGAAACTGTAAAAAAGTTTTCTGAGTCGATGACATAGGAAAGACCCTGACTGATTGATCGATGTGAGTAGATGTGATTGATTCAACAAAAGATCACATCGTCTATGTTCCAGCCATTATGCTGTAGACTGAGGCAGTTTGAACTCTAATTGAAAAGACAGATGATTAAATCATTAACTATATTACTATATAATTAGTGCTATAATGAATGTATGATTCAAGCATAAATATTTTAAACAAGTCTATGAAAATAAAGTGAAGTGCTTTCCAAACCAGCTATTTATTATATAGGACTTAGAAAGACAGAGAAATGGACTGAAATAATTAATTTTCTGAGTCTACTCTGCAACAGCCACTGTTTAAAATATGATAAAATCATTTCCAAAAACAGTTATCTCATAGTTATTTTTTTAAAATTAGAAATAAAACACTTGACTCTTCAAGCTTGGGGCAGCAGATTGCAATTTCTATTCACTGCAATACCTAAATACTTAAAATATATGTAATTTTTAAGAGATATAGAAACATCCATTTTATAAAACTTGGAATAGGAAATAGCTATTTTCAAATAATTTTTAATAAGACTCTCTTATTTAAATAATAATAAATTAGATAGAGAGATAATGACTAATAATCACATGCCTGAAGCAGTTTAAATATTTAGTTATAGTTCCACAAACATCAGTCAAGCCCGTACTATGCACCATACACTGAACCAGCTCCTAAGCACTTGGTAATAAACAGAAGTGAGCAAAACAGATAAAACCCTTGCCTTTATCAGATTTACATTGGAATTTAGCGTGACATGAAATTTTTAAGTGCAGTATATTTGAATAATAGTATTGATGATGATGATAGCAGCCAATACTCAGCTCCTGATGCAAGACAGGTACCCTGTGCTGTATGTAAATGAATTCATTTAATATTCTTGGTCAGCGAGGGTAAGTGCTGTGGAGAAACATCTGACAGGGCAAAGAGAAAGGCAGTGTCCCTGTTAGAGGTGTCCGCTGCAAAGAGGATGGCCAGGGAGGGCCTCACTGAGAAGACTTTTGACCATGCTGATATCTGGGAATTTTCTAAGCAAAACTTTTAGGTATCTGCACAAATGCCTAGTGTTTTCATAGAACATCAAGAGAGGCTTGAATGGAGAAAATGAATAGTGGCCAGAGTGGCCATAAGAGAGGAAAAAAATGGAGAAATAGTCTGAGAACATGTATAGATATATGAGTTATTTGTAGAACGATGGGATTTATGCCCAACAGAGCAAGGAGTTGCTGAGTTGTTCCAGGGAAGTAGTATTGTAACCAAGCAGGACCCTAGGGGGCCTTCCCAGGACAGATCCCTCTAGCATATCCTCAGCTGTAGCTCAGTCAGCTCTGAAGTACCCAGATAATAGTATCATGCAAATTTCCTGAGTGTTTCAGATGCTAAAAACCACCACCAAATTGAAGAAATTAACTACTTGATGAGCATGAGCAGGTAACTCCCATACATTCTGGCACTTAAGGATTGATCACCATCAACCAATTGGAGAATTGTGCACAGCTGATCACAGACTCTGACATGCCCCTCCCTCAGCTGGCCTTTAAAAATGCTCAGCTGAAACCCTTCAGAGAGTTCAGGGGTTTATGGGCATAAGCCACCCATTGTCCTAGCTTGGCCCAGCGATAAAGCTTTCTCTGCTCCAAATTCCAATATTTCAGTTTGTTTGGCCTTATCGTGTGTGGGGTGAGGCACACAAACTTACCTTTGGTAGCAATCTGCCTTTGGTAGCAATCTGGGAGAATTCAGCCTTAGACTTTATGCCCGTGACAGGTCAACCCTTACCAGGGCAGCCCCTTCCCTGGTCCCCAGCAGCTGCCAGAGCTCATTTTGCTCCAGGAACTGGAAGGGACTCCCCCTGATGGGTGCTGGCCGCCCCAAGGCATGAAGCTGTTTGGAGGCAGAAACTTCCAGAGCTGTGGAGCTGCAGTCTATAGTCTGTGTCTCTTGAAGGTAAGTCGCTCCAAGTTGCACAGGCTGGGCATTCACTCCGCTCCATGTGGGCTCTTTCCCTGCTGGCAAGTGAGATGCTCTGGGCTCGCTGGGAGATACTCTGTGTCCATTCTTTTACGAGAGCTGGGCGTATCTGTTTAGAGTGGAAGTGGAATTGTTGGGCTATACCTCGTCTGATCTCTTGTTTGTGGGACTGTTTTGGGGTGTGTGTGTGTGTGTACACACTGGCTGGTTGAGACGTCTTTGGTGAGTAACAGGGCTCACGTGTGTGGACAGCAGGGAATCCTTCCCTACTAAGTTGGCTATACCTATGGTGGAGCATTGGATGGGCTTTTCCCTTTCCAGCCTTGGTCCTTCACTCAGCTTTGTCTCTGATGGGGCATCATTTGGGGTTCTTCCCTTTAGGATTGATGGGGCACTGGAGTTTTCCTTTTTGGGACTAGGGAACTGTGACCTTGAGAGACCATTTTGAATTGTGGTTTGTTTGATGTTTGATTACACTGGCTTTGAATAATTAAGTATGGATGAGAGCTCTGTTCCATCTTAGAGTAGCCCTAGGGTATATTTTGCAAAACTGAGAGATCTTCAGCTATGCTCCCATAAATGAAAGAAAATGTTTTTTTTTTTTTTTTTTTTTTTTTTTAAAGTTGTAACACTGTGTGGGCTCAGCAAGATATCTGGAGAACAATGGCACCTAATGGCTCTGCAATTAAATCCAGTGGGCCTTTTACAGTTTGGCTTTTATCGCAGGTATGTGTGTGTGTGTGAGTCTCAATACCTGAGTCCAAATCCTGCTGTCTCTTCCTGGTTTTGCTAAAAGTGAGGCATATAAATATAAGCAAATTATATATACACACACACACACATATGTATATTGTTTATTACTGTTTTTTCTTTAAACTGAAGTGGATATCTGGGAACTTAAAAAAAAAAAATCCCTGAAAATAGCCAAGATGGTTGAGTTTTGTAAAAGCAGTTAGAGGAATAATTTGCATTTCTCTTCCTGTCTCATTGAGATGTAGATGATCTACCTGTGTTCTCAAGGAAAAAAAAAGAAAAAAAGAGAGATTTTTAAAACCCCAGTAGAAAAACTGAGAACTCTGGTTCTGTCTGTCTTTATGAAAACATTAACTTGTGAATGAGCTGTATTTAACTGACTTAAAAGTAAGTGCTTATAAGTTAAATACTTCTGAGTATAAGAGAAGCTAGACAGAACAAATTTTAGGTGCATGTGATCTAGAAAATATTTAATATTGAAGTGATAGCTGATATTAAAGCTAGCTTAAGCTTGTTGGTATAATCAGTACAGACATGTCTTTATTGTACCTAGGTTTACTGAAGGTCAATAAGTTCATGTTTCTGTTGGAGAGTTTGTCAGCAGAAATAATAAATAATCATAACTTGTATGATGAAATTCTTATAGGTGAATTAAATGCAAATAAGATAAGAGCTTTTTAGTGAACTCTTTAGAAATAGTTATGTTTTAGAAATGTCTATAAAATAATCTCTCCAAGATATTTAGTAACTTGACATATTAGCTGTGCTAAATTAAAGACAGAAATTTATTGAATAGTTGAATAAGTGATTCCCACATAAAATTAGATATGGAAACATTCACTGGAAATTAAGATTTTTAAGAGTTGAGGATTCTAATTTAAATACACAATTAAAGCTACTGAAAATAATAGGGGAAATATTTCAGTGTACAGTAGGAAAGTAACACATATGTTTTGAGTAAAAAGGTATGCAGCATGGAATCACATTTTGTTAAGGGAAAGAAAGTGATTTGGTCCTAGAACTGGTTGTTTCTAGATGGGGAAAAAATAAGGGACAAATGACAGATACAGAAAGTTGTGGAAAGTATGCAGAAAGAGAGCCCTAAAAAAGGAGTTCTGTGCATTTGATCAAACTTAATTAGGTAAGTGGATTTTGCTATTAACAGTAGGCTGGTGCAGGACTAGATTTTGTTTCTCTCTGTTAAGAGAATAAGTTTACTTACAATGCTTCTGATAACAGTTTGTGTGAAACTGATATTTTTGACAAGCTTTCTATCAAATTCTGATTAAAGTCCTTTTGACTTCAGCTAAGTTAAGGATGCTTCAGAGGGCCCCTGAGGCATCCCAGAGAAAACTATTAAACTAGGATTGGTTAGTATGTTAAATTACATGGGAAGCTTTGTTAAATGCGTGGTAAGCCTATTCAGATTCTACAGTAGGATACATGTTATTAATATAGATGTTCTAGACATTATATAAAGTTTCTGAAATTTAGATACGAGTTGGTATAATGCTATCAGTCATAACTATAGTTACTCTAGTTATCTTAGAATGTTGTATGTCACAGCAACTTGATTAAGCTTTTTTGTCAAAAACGTTGTAATCAGATCTTTGACCTTGTCTTTTAAAGTCTTTTGTCATTCATAGACAGTTAAGCTGATACTTTTCAAAACTGCTTCATCTCCAAAAAGATTCATAGAAGGAACTTTCTGACAAGTACAGTGCTTTTTTTTTTTTTTAAGTGATAATGCTGAGTTGGGTAAAATATTTAAAAAATCTAATGAAAACTCTGATTTCATAAAACTTTTAGTAAAAAGAATTAATTGTACAGGATTGAGTGAACTGATGAATACAGTTGTAATTTTTTTTTGGTTTTGTCTGAACTATTACTGGCATTTAATCTATGTTTTTTAGTTGAACTATTTATCAAATGTTTGTCTCCCTCTTAACACTTCTCCCATTGTTCAGGGTAGAAAGAGAATTCTCTAAGGGAATTGTCACAGAATATAACTACTCATGTTGTATAACAATGCCTGCTTTAAATCTATTGCTAAAAGCACATGCACAAGCTTGTGTAACAATTGGGTGTAAGTGATAAAATGTATGACCTATGACCTATGAAGTGTTTCCCCATAATATCTGATTACTTTTTCCTCAACATATACATATAAATATACATATAAAGGCAAATATAAAGCACCTAGCGACATGATCTGAACCTGGCAGGAGCTACCAGCCCAGCATCTAGGGACAGATGTTTTGAAAATCAGTGCTTTCTATTGAAAGATTTGTGATCAAAAGGAAAAATGATGGAAAAATCTGCACATATGATGTATGGGGTAGTCATTCTGGCTTATGCATGTCTTGCCTTGAACTTTACTGACCACAAAGTGGCCTATTTTCTGGCCTTTTAGACATGCATTGTACATCTGCTTTGGCCCTGAGGAGAATGCATTTGTTGACTGAAATAAACGAACAGCCTAAAAGTTGAAGAGTTATGTTTTATTTGGCGGGAGGACTTGAGCCAGGATGATAGCCTCTCATATCACTCTGAGGGACTGCTCCAAGAGAGGGGGGAGGAGCTAGGATATATAGGAATTTTACAACAAAGATCAGGTAATCAGAATATTAAAAGATTATTTGTTAACTGAAGAAAGCAAGACATCTCCAGTTAAAGAATTTAGCGCTATTCTATGTATGGGAGGGAGCAAACATTTGGGCTTATTGAAATCATTCCTTTGACAAGCATCTAGCTATCTAGGGCCAGCATCTTGTCCTTTCTTATTTTAGGCCCCCTCAGGCTGCAGAGGCCGAGCTGCAGGCTTATCTTCACTGTGGTGGTGGTGGCAGTGGCTGATGACTTGATGGCTTCAGCATTCTTTTAATGATATGGCTTGCAGTAGTTTTCGTTCACACATTCGAAAGTCAAAATGGAGTAGCTGTGGTTCAGACATCTAAGGTAGAACTAGGTGGCCATTGTGGACATGATTTCAGACACATTTCTGTATTATTGAGAACTCGGATTTTCTGAGCTGTGTCATACTTGGGACACCACCAGCCATTCTCAAAGCAGTGTCTGCCTGCTGATGGCAGCTGCAAACTTATGACCTCAATGTCTCCTTTTGTAGCTATTAAATTTTTAGACAATAAAATTGCTTTAGATCACATGTTAGCAGAAAAAAGGAGACAAGTTTAATAGCTGGTAGCTCTTCTTGAATATGCGTTAATAACACATCAAAATTTAAAACCTACTCAGATAAGAGTAGACAACTGGCTATCTGGCTACAAGTCTCCCTCAATGTGCCAGGTCCAGACCATACAAGACTTGGATCCAGGGTCAGAACACAGGAATATTTCCAGTGTAGTGTCCCAAACAGAGGTAGGACTCTGCCCTGTTTCAGTAGCCAGAGTGGACAATACCCTAATCCCTGAAAGATTTAGGAAAGGATGAAATAGGATTGGAGATTAAAACCAAGTTCCTCTGCCATTTATGATCAGGAGAATCAAAAGAAAGAAATTAATTACTTGATCATGAGTACGTAGCCCCCAGAACTTCTGGCACCTAAGGACTGATCACCATCAACCACTCAGAATTGTGCACAGCTGATCACATACCCTGAGCTGCCCCTCCCTTATCTGGCCTTTAAAAAAGTCTCAACTGGAGACTTTCAGGGAGGTTTCTGGGTTTAGGGGCATGAGACACTTGTTCTCCTTGCTTGGCCCTGCAACAAACCTTTCTCTGCTCCAAATGGATCATTTCAGTATTGTTCAGCCTCACTGTGAGACGTGAACAGGAACATACACTTGGTAACAGTGTAGAAGTTCTCTTCTGATCACTTCCATTTTCTCAATGAAGTAGGAAGCCGATTCATTGGATAAGAGTGAGGGTGGGAGACATTAAAATTTTAAGGAGGGAGAAGAAGGTACAAAGCAGCTGTCTAAAAGTGTGAGAAGTAAACAAGCAGAAAATGCAGTGGCATTCGTTGTAGGAATAAGCATCTCCCTGAGATGTTGCTAAGTAATTAAAAGTGACTGCAGTCAGCATGAATAAAGTGAAACCCAGTCAGGCACAGAGAAGAAGGTAGGATTTAGTCAAATTATTTTGTATTTGTTTTTGTCTTTTTCCAGCAAAGTATGGTGAAGCCAGAGAGGAGCAAAGGAATTGAGGGTGGACCAATGAGTGATTATATTGAGAGGCTGGGATCTAATTAATTAAGAAAGGAAATGAGGACATCCCAGTTCTCCAGCTTGTGCTTTGACATGCTGCTGTGGTCTTCTCAACACAGCTGTATGGAGTAAACACCTAAAGTATCTCTCACCAAAACTAAAGATATTTTACAGGAGTTACATAATTGTAAGGAAATCCAAAAAATATAGTTTGAAATATACTGTGCTTATACGTATTTTCAAGAGAACCATATAACCTGATCCCAGAGAAGTTATAAAACCTGCAATTTGTTTGTCAAACTGTAGAAAGCTTGTTGGATATATACAGTTGATATTAAAGAAACTTTTATTAATAAATCTCTGAGCGAACAGATATCTTTTTCTGGAGGACTCAGAGACATTTCATCAACATTTTTCCCAACAAAAATTTGATCTGTGACACCTAATCAAAAAGTTGTTCTATCTGGTTTGACATTTCTTTCACATTTCTGATATTCTCCTGTATATCTGCACTTTCCTTATGTGCAGAGAACCTATTTTATTGCAGTCTCTACTCAGATTCTCTCTTTGTTCCTTGCCTCTATGGAGCTGAGTCAGGTTTGGAACATCTATCGACATCAAAGCAAACAGCACTTGCCTAACTTCAAAAGCAGTCCTGAGTCTCAATCAATGGATACTAGAATCAGAGCAAAACATAAACAATAAGCAGGCATTTAATAATTTTACACCAGATTTTGAGGCATTGTTTACAACTACCTGAGATTATACTTTATTATTAGAATAGTTAGTAGGGTATCCCAAAAGATTTGTACAGGATCATTCCTCACTGTTAGCACTCTCCTGTCACCATCACAGAAGGTGATGAAGAGTCTTTTCTCTCCTTTAATTCCCTCCAGTATGTCCCATTCATATGTTATCAAGCCATAGTCATATGCAGAAGGTGGTAAGAGATATTTTGATATAACTCTATAGCTTACTGATTCCTGGTTAACTTGATATTATCAAAGTGATTTGAGTTGAAATGTTCTCATTTGCATTTTTTAATACTACAGACTGATCCATAGTAAGTAATCTAATTTGCTTGTCTGCAAATTCTATTTTGTTGACATTTGTCAGTTTCAGTTTGCGGATACATATGAGTATCTGCTTATCCTATGTTTCTTAATTTCATTTAACATTTTTTTTACGCCTCATTGCCTTAGCATGTTCTTGCTACTGTTCTGTTCAGTTCAGTTCAGTGAATGTCTCTTAAATGATGTAAAATGCATCCTGGCCGATTACATACTCTCTTCTAGATACTCCACCAACCTTCAGCAAATCAAAATACTCTCAGCCTTTCCATTTCTATAAATATCCTTTTTCCCTCCCCACACTCACTAGCTAAATGACTTTTGCTTGTGCATCATGTTACTAATGCTCAGTTAATCAAGGGAGATAAAGGTTGGGAGATCAAAATTTATTAATTTTTCCTGCTATAGAGAATATTTTAATATATAATAAGGAATTAAAGATAGACTATGGCTTCAGAGAAGTGTTTACATTTACTAAAATAAGAATTTCCTATTTCCATAGGCTAAATTGAAAATAATATCAGCTAGAAATTAAATATTTAATCATTGTCTATTTTAAGTTTGATTAACAAATATATTTGTGTAATTGACTAGAAAGTAGATAATATGTGGAATTTCAACACACAATGCAGCTTTTCACCTTGTCTTGTTTGCTCATATCTAATATAAATTCCATCATTCTTATTGTTTGTGATTAAATTTAATAGCACAATAAAAGTTTATGAAAGGACCATCTCAAGCAAATATTTCATTGGATTTTTAACCTCATCCATCAATTGTAGAAAACAAACACACACTGGTATTACTGCATCCTAGATAATCTTTTATAAGAAATAGAGTTATAAACCATCTACTACCTACTTAGGACACTGCATGAAAATGTATTTGTTTTTTCTGGTATAATAGTACTAAAGTACATGGTGGTATGATTTGGTTATAATTGCATTTTTTTTTTAATTTGGGAAATAATCATGAAGTAATGGGAAAATATTGATTTGGAAAGAAATTTCTATTTCTATGAAAGCTGTTGTGATTTTTTTTTTCCTGAGTATTGTTTTATTTCTTATATCCATATTCCTGACACAATAAGAAAGTTATAAAATGTCCCCATTTTATACAACCTGTTAGGCAGTGACTCCCCACTATGTATTAACTTCCTATTGCTACTGTAACAAACTCTCACAAACTTAGTGGCTTAAAACAACACAAATTTGTCAGCTCCTGTAAGGTTAGAAGTCTGACACAGGTCATGCTAGGCTAAAACCAAGGTGTCCAGGGTTATGTTCTTTTCTGGAGGGACTGGAAACATTCTGTTTTCTTGCCTTTTCTAGCACCGAGAGTCCACTACGTTCCTTGGCTCCCTTCTATGTTCAGTGTCAGCAAGGCTGCATCTCTCTGCCCATCTTTCCCTTGTCATGTGTCCCTCTGACCACAGCCAAAAATGTTAGCCTTTCAGGACCCATGTGATTAAATTAAAACCACTTGAATAATGTAGGGCAATCTCCCTCCTTCATTTAAACATACCTGCAAAGGCAATTTTGCCATGTGCAATACCACACTCACAGTTTTGGGTGACTGAGATGTGAACATCTTTGGTGGGCAGCTTTTCTGCCTACCCTACACTGTGTATGAGAAAGACATGCAGATGTCAGCAACAGATTTGCCAACAAATTAACAAAAAATTTCTAAATCATAATGAGTTATCTTAAGTGTATAATTACAAAGAATTTAATGGATGATTATTTTATAATCAAATAAATCATTTTATTTCTCAAGATTAAAAATGAATCAGGAATATGAATTACTTTCTGTGATAATATTAAAGGGAATATGACTGTCTTTTTTGTTTCTTTTTTCCTCCCCTCCTCCTTCCTTTTCTTTCTCGCCTTCTCTCTTTTCCTTCCTCCCTTTCTTTTTTCCTTATCCAGAAATAATAATACATTTGTGTTTTAAATATAAAGGGAAATATTGTTGTTTCATAATCAATTCATGACAATGTCTTACAAACTTCATTACTTTAACATAAATTTAGCTAATTTCAACTTTTTTTTCCTGAATGCACATGATACTATCAAGTCTTATTTGTCCATCTGCCAAAGTGTGAAGATTTGTGTGTGTTAGGGTGATATATTTTAAACACATAGGCTGTACAGAATAGCCAAATTGCCATAAAACTGCTTTCTAGATATGTGTGTTTTAGCATGTCACATTGAGACCTGACAGCTTCATTCTATCCTGATTTAAACTGGCTTGAACAAAATATGTAGCTTTTATCCCCTTAAGTATTATAAAATCACAATAGTTATTGAGAAAATCAGGGTCATGGGAGAAGTTTAGCTGTAAGAATTGACTGAATGATCTTTGATTATTGATCAGTTACAATCGGCTAGTTCAGTAGTTTCGTTCTTTCTTTGACATACCTTCTTTTCACTGTTCAACCATTCAGTTAATGAGGCAATGCAGTAATTCTGATGTAAGACAAACCCTGATTTGCTGCCAATAGTTCCCAACCTCGTGCAGTTTCACTGGCACAATGTTAAGAACTTGACAGATGTACCCCCATGTTGCTCCCTTAATTCTCCTATCACTTGTCATCACCTGGGAGAAGCATTTGCTCATTTCTGAGCACCACACTAGATTCCAAGGTCCATGAAGAAAGGCTATTTGTCTCTTTTGTTCACCACTGTATCCCTAGTGCCTATTGTTACTGGTATATGGTAGGTGCTCAGAAAATATTTGATGAATTAATACCTACATGCTTAAAGAAACAGAGACAATTTCTTCATCACACAAGTTTTAAGAGAGGTTATTGCAAAGACTATATCAACTTTGGTGCTGTTGCCTGAAAAAATAAATTTGCCTTTTGTGTCATGTGTTTAAAATGTGTTTGAAGAATGAACACTTCAATTAATAAGTGTTTTTTCACATATTTTCTATGCAGCAATGATTTTGTTAACGCAGTACCTTGCACGTCAATGCCTTATTGACTTTACACATGTATGCTCTCAACCTACAGAATCCTCTGAATTCCAGTTACAAATATGTTTTCAAAAGTCCTTCATAGGAAGATAAATACTTTCTACTTGCTGGCAGTCTAATTTATCTTGTGTTTTATTCAATATAAGTAATTCCTATTGTTTCTCATAGATTTCCTACCACTTGCCAATAAACTACAAATCTATAAAGTCATGTTTATATCAATCTATATAATTGTATTAGTATGAGTTGATCCATGATTGCTATGAAATCAAGTATTGGATATTAGGCACCAGGGATGTAATGATCATACAAAGTTTCTGCACTCAAATTTTCATTTTTAAAAAATAGCCATTCAACATAATGCACTTTTGACAGTTAAGACTAGCAAAAATAGCAATGCAGGTAACTGTATTTTAATGCAAATTAGATATGCATGTACAAAGATTCAACTTTCTGAAGTAAAAATCACACAGAATAGTCTTCACAACGAAAATGAGTTGAAAATTTTAGCATTTTTTTGTGAAGGTAAAACAACAAATTTTAGCATAAACTTTCCTTTACTCAAACTTTGGGAAATTTACATTGTACATATGGCACATACATATCTTAACATTAGATACTTCAACCACATAAAACTATTCAGTCTTGCCATACACTTTTCTTAACTTTTGTTGCCACATTGACAGTATGTAAAAAATCAAATTTCTAATTTTATGTTTATTTCTTATAGCTATAACATGCCTGCTTCAACAACAAAAAATATTTGATACTGAAAGCACTTCCCACTCCATCTTTAAGTAGTTTCATATAATTATTCTAAAGGCAAGATAAAAATTTTGAGATGACATGTGTGTTACATGTATATGTATTTGTATATTCCCATTGGAATTGCTAACTTAAAAATATGTCCTTAATGCTTTCCCATTGGAATTGCTAACTTAAAAAACTGTCCTTAATGCTTTCAGGTTTTTTAGAACCTTTTTTAGGTTTCTTATCTGCTTTTCAAAAGACAGCCTTATGCTTTGGTTGCTTCCTGTCTCCTATTCCTTTTATCCCAAACTCCATCCACATACACATCTCACTGATGGGTTACTTTATATGTCTTTGAGAAATTAAAATTCTTCATTTTTTCTCATTTTTCTATCATCAAATCTAATTACTGACATGCATCTACATAGACATCTTTTTTCTCATTGGAGGAGAAGCTTTCCCCTCTTGCCCAAAGTCCTTTTCCCACATGAGGACATTACCCTGCATGTCATCCCTTTTCACGCTCCGTAGCACCCTGCTCTGGCCACTAGGCCTTGTTTCTTCGGCATCACCAGTGCCCACGATTTGTGAAATCATTCCTGACAGCATTCATATTTAATTTAATTCTGTCTCATAAGAAAATCTTTTTATGACTACAAATTGTTCTCCAAATACTTTACCACTTCTCTTCACAAAATTTTCAAAAGGGTAAACCAGATATGCTGACTCCGTATGCTCTGCTACATTCACTACTCCACCCCCTGCAATTGTATTTATGCCTTAACAGCCAATTGATGCCCATCTTGCCATATTTGTCAACAGTATCTCAAGTGCCATGTTTCATCAACACTCTTCTATACCCTTATATGCCGATGGGCAAGTTGGAGAGGTTTGGGGCCTGCTGACTTGTATTAGCCAAACTAAATGGCATGTGGGCCTCAGCATCTGTCATGTTCGGTTTAAACAATAGGTTATGGAAGCATTTGAGTCTCTGAATTACAATTCTAATGAAGGTATCCAGCCTGATAATAATAAGACCAACAATCAACAGGAGAATGTGCAGCTGCACCTGACGGATTCACTGTCTGATGTTGATTCTTTTCCTTGTATGTATTATTACCAAAGAAGAACTGTCTAGTTTATTATTATCAGATAAGATTTTATCTCTTTGATTGTGATTTTTTTTTTTTTTTTTACTTCCTGAGTATTTGGTAATTCACAGTGTTGGAATGGCCCTGGAGTACTAATTTTAATTTTTGGAGGAAATCAGAGGGAGAACATAGATTAATTCACTATACTTTTTACCTATACTCCCCACAGGTGGGTTCCATACCAGAAGGGCAGGTGCTAGGACCGTAGGACAATTTATGGTTAATGGATCTCAGGAAAGTGTTCCCCCTCCATCTGGCCTCTAGTCCTGTGGGATAGGAAAAGTCTCAAAAATCTATAAAGATAGGGGAGGCATTATTAACAGGCCTCATATATAATGAGTATTTATTTTTACATGGGGGTGAGATATACCCCACTTCAATATGAGAAAGAGAATTGGGAAATGTTGTTTTTTTTTTTTTAACTGGTGTGATTTGGCCAAGGAGTCTCAAAATTAGAGAAATTAAAATCTTGGGCAAAATAGAGTCCCATTTAGGGGTTGATTTGTCAGATGAGTTTAGAAAGGAGTTGTTTGAGGAGACAATTTGTTCCTAAATTAAACTGGCTGCCTGGAACTTATCAAGAAAATGTATGTTTTATTGAACGTCTTTCACTTCTTAAAATACAGCATGATATATTTTGAGATGCGAAGTGTGTGCCCTGTCACTGTCAGGAGTGTCTGAAGCTCCAAACGGAAACAAGTCGAAGCTGGTGAGGCCTTGTGTTGCAGCCTTGAAATACGTAGAGACGTTTGACCTCAATTTATATTTTGGATATCTGTGCGGAAAAAAAGACTTCCAGAATTCTTTCCTCTGCAGGAAACAAGTTTGTAAAAATGTTTGGATGCGGTCATTTGTTGGCCAAGGCATCTAGTGTAAACTGTCTTAAATTTAGCCAGTTGTGTTCACCCCAGGTCCTGCCTTTTATCAAGGACATCCTGCTTAAGGGGTGGAAAATAGTAACATTCTCCTGAGTTCCATGACGTATGATGGTGGCAATGCCATCTGTAGGGTCTAAAAACTCTCCTTATTGCTCAGTTAATCAAGGTGCTCCCTAGGTAGCCATGGGTCTGGGGAAGGAGTGACCTTCTCTAGCATGATGGCATCTGATGGGGACTGAGGACAGTGGAATATTCCACCCCTACAGATGGAATATGGCAGACAGCCTGGAGTTAGCTCTATCTTGTTTCAAGAATGTCTTAGTAACTCCTTCGAGCTAATGGGGTGTTACTTTCATGATTCCAAAGCATAATCAGCATGTGGGGAAAGAGGGTCAAAGGCTCAGGGTCTGTGAGAGCCTCTACTTTTAAAAGAGCCCAATAGATGGCTGGTAATTGCTGCTCTAATGGTATGTGTACACACAGGGCTAAGTAGGGCAGGTCTTTGTATTGGAAGCCTTTTGTCAACTTGTGGCCATATAATAGATGATCTATAGAGTCTAGGAGGCATAAGAGGTGGTTGCCAGAACTTTTACAGAGAAGGAATCTCCCAGGGCACTAACAGGAGTGTCTGTTGATTTTAAAGTCAAAACGGGCTGATTTGGAAATAGCATCAGTAAGATTTAAGTAAAATTAGTAGATGAGAAATATGTTGCCTCTAGAAGCCAAAAAGGACTAAATAACTTTGTATTTGTAAGTCTTTAGTGAGTCAGACAAATCATTTTTGGAGAATGTCATTGATGTAATGTCATACCTTTGCTCCTGGAGAAAGGTGAGTGTAGTTAGAATCTTATCTGCAAAGACTGTGTGTGATGGCAAACTTCTTGAGGTCTCCTAAGTGTAGCCTAGTGAAGACGTGTTGTGTCTTTTCAGACAAAAACAAATTGTGGCTAAAAAAGGCTGCTGAAATAAGACACTGAATAGAACTCATTAGCCAATGGATACTAACAAAATATTTATTGGTTGTTGATTAGATGGAATTAGCAATTTTAATAATACTGGATTATTAGGTACAGGACCTTCAGTGAATGAGACCACAGTATTAAGTCCATAGTAAACTACCATGAAGCACAATTCCTTCTTTTAGGTCTTAAAGAAAGGAAAAATTGGGCCATCTTGTGGTGAAGTAGTGGGGGAAAGTCTCCTGCTTATCAATTGGGTCCTAAATAATAAGTTCTAATTTTTGAAGATTTTGTTTTAATTTATATTGTATCATATTAATCATTTTACCTGGAGGTTTGTGGGGTCCCCATTTTGTGAAGCCAGTTGTGTCAAAGACTTTAATTTTAATTTAATTTATTACTCCTTGTGTCAGTTTGTATGGCCACTATGGGAGATTTTAGGGCAGTGGGCACTCTACCTATGGAAAATCTAGGCAAGGCTATAGCTAAGGTGAACCATATCTATTTTTAAAAATTTTATGTTATTTTCCTAAGATTATAAGGGTACAGTGTTTAAGTTTAGTGATTCCAAATATAACTGTAATTTGAACCACAGTATTAAGTAACTGAAGCTTTGACAATTCATGCATTTTAGCAAGTGTTTAAGTTAATTTAGGATTCAAGTTGTAACACACAAACCAAACCAATCAGCACCCTTTAAATCTTTTAACTATATAAATTATATTAGTAAACTTTAGATTTATATTGGGTCAAATTATGGAACTTTATTTTAATTTAATAACAAAAATATGTAAATATGTGTGTGTATTTATTTATTTATTTATTTATTTATTTAATTTCTTCAACCTATATGCAAGTGTCTTTAAATTCCATTCTTCTTGTTTTTGTCACTGGATATATTTGGGTGTACATGCGAGTTGGGGTAGGGGTGCAAGTTCTCTTCACTGTGAATCGTATTTACATGTCTTTGGTCTAGATAGCCTCACGTCAATTTTGTCTCAGGGTAGAGACATCCCCCGTGGCAATGGATATGTGCCTTAAGGAGCTCGGGTTTCAGTTGGGTTTGAATTAACCCCTTGACTGTGCCCCAGGGGTACCGCGGGTGTTTTCTCCTCTAACCCTGAGGTGGGGGCAGCAGTGGTGTAGCTGTAGGTCACTGGACCCACAGGCCAGAGGTTTGGGATTGAACCCATCCTCTACTTCAGCCCCACCTTTTCCCACCCTCAGGGTGTTCCCACCCCACCTCTCTTTTGGGGCTTCCAGCCACCTAAAACCAAGGCTTTTAGTTTGTCTCCATTTGATAATGGATGCACTGTGGGGTCAGGGCAGGGAGCCAGAGTAGTGTGCCTGATGGACAGTTGTCTCTCCTTCTGAGCCTTCCCCAGTCTACCTCCAGTGATGAGGTTTGCACTGTCAGGGCTAAAGCGGCCTCTCAGCTGGCTACTTTGAAAAATGATGCTCCGGGCTTGGGGGTTGTCTTTAGTTGTTAGGTACCTGGTCCTGGACAATTAGAGTCAGTACATAGTGACCCCTGGAGCATGAGAACCTGACAAAGGGAGTAGTTGGGATGTGGATTTAATCAGCTGCTCCTGAAGGGGGATTGACCTGCATTTAGCCAGGGCCTCAAAACTGGGTCAAGGCAGCATTAAAAACAAATAAACAAACAGAACAAAGCTTATGTTATAGGTTCTAGTTCAACAGTGCAAGTACATATAAGCAAATATATGCACACACATATATTTTTCAAATTTGGCAATTTTATATTTAAATGTCCAATTACTAAGGCAAGTTATCTTTTTTTATTAAAAAAAAATTCTTTTAGGACCTTAAATATGATTTTAGAATTTTCTTAATATTATTTCTCTTTCTTGTTGAATTTAGTACTAAATGTTTAAGTATTTTTTCCCTTTAACTTTCTATAAGTCATTATAAATACCATTTTAGTTTCTCTCTATTAACAGAGAATCACTGACTTTTTAATAGTTGTTTGACTTTTATCAAGAATTTTTAACATCTATTTGTATGACTCTGTGTACATTTACCATAATAGACTATTTTGATGTTTCCTACTATTGAAATATTTTGGATTCATGGAATGAATACTCGTTGTTCATAAAGGCTTATTCTTAGTATTCTGTGATGGGTGACAGAGATTATACTTTACGTAGAGCTTTGTGCTGATATTCATTAATGAAACCAACCTATGACTTTCTTGTATCCTCTTACACTACTTTTTTCTTTAAATTACGGTCATGCTTACTTAAAAACATATATAGAGGAGACTTTGATCCTTCCTTCTGATTAGGAAAAATCTAAATAACTTTGGGACTATCTGCTCTTTATAATTAAGTAGAAATTAGAAAAGCCATCTGTTCCTAGTGCCAGTTTTAATTGAGTTCTTCAATCTCTTTTAAAACTCTGTTATTGTAGTTTTTTCAAGCACTCTCCTATTAGGGTATTTTTGACAATATATGTTTTGCTTGAAGTTATTATATTTAATTTTTAGAATGTATTATCTTTAAATTGCTGCATATTACATAGTAGATGATTAAAAGCCTTCTGTAGTTTTAGTTACGTCTTGTTTTCGTTCTTAGACTTGTATACATTTGTTCAGTTTATTTTTCTGTAAGGAGGGTCATAATAAATTTACCAGTTTTAGTGAACTTTTCAAATAATGTCTGTATCAGTTAAATATTTTGTAGCATAACATCCTCAAATTCAACAGCTTTCACAGTCCATCAAATCTAAATCACTCATATATTTATTTTTTTTAATTTATGGAATTAGCTTTCTT
The DNA here is from genome assembly GCF_009834535.1 of Camelus ferus. NCBI lineage: Eukaryota > Metazoa > Chordata > Mammalia > Artiodactyla > Camelidae > Camelus > Camelus ferus. Next base: position 95,422,140 of record NC_045697.1, read on the forward strand.
CATCTCAATTTAAATTTTTCATGATTAGTCTTTTGTTTATTTGTTCATTATATCTTTTCCACAGAATTTAAGTTCTAGAAGAGTAGAGACCATGCCTGTTTTGTTCATTGTATGTATCTAGTTTCTAATACAGAATCAGATTATAGAAACTAGTCAAAAATTTGTTTAATGAACAAGATACAATTATGTTTAGCACTTTATGTAATTCACTGAGATTGCTTTTTTAAAAAATCTTTTATGTGCAAGCACATGTATCCAATCTGTGGCAGTTCATACTTGGTAAAAGAAGTTGGAATTATACAATGATTTAACATACTTAATGTATGTTTATTGTGTTGATTCCAGCACTTCAGTATTTATCCATTTCTTATCTTAAATATATTTATTGAATATGTTTTATTTTTGACATATTTAGCTAGGCTCTGAAGAAATAAATACAAACAGTTTGACCCTGCCCTCAAGAAGCTAGCAGAAAAATTTAAAGACAACCGTTGAAGAAGTAATTCACCTTTCAGAACACTTCAGAAACAAACTGGAAAAAATAACAAGACTATGTGTAGTACAAATTTTAGCCTATTGCTAATTAATTCTAGGGCAATTTTTTCTAGTTTCATTAATATTTATAGTTATGTTTTCCAAAGATGCAAAGACTTTTTAAAATAATTAATAGAAGAACATTGAAATATGACTCAGCTTATATAAAAGTTCAAATCTTTAGAAAAATAGCCAGGGTCAATGATACCAATTTATACAATTTCTGATTTTCTATTAAAATAAAAATAATTATTTTTCAAATCATAAAAGAGATATATGTTCATCATAAGAAAATTAAAAGTATATATTTAAAGTTGTGAGTAGTACTTAAAAATCATTTTTGATCCTAACATCTTAGAGATAATCATAGTTAACATTTTAATTTAAACTTTTTATTTTTTAAGACTTGATACACAGGTAAATACATGTATAAGTATATATTTAAAAATGCAATAATTGTATCAGTAATATCTTAAATTTATATAAACTTTATAAATTTATTTTTATGTTGTAATTAAATATAACTTTAAGAAAAAGTCTAATATTCATTCTGCTTACATCTGCATACTTCTAGGGAAGGACCTATAGTGGTCAACAATCATAAAAGATAGGCTTTTAAGGCTAAGAATAGTTTGCTGCTTTATAAGAATTTATCACTTAATATATCATTAAAATCTTTCCATGACATGAATTAATATTATAAGTACCAATTTCAATAATTTGTTTTACATATGATTTGTTTCTTACCTATTTCTATTCAGTATTATTCTTATGACCTTTAAATTATGAAAAATACTCAAACTCACTCATAATAAGAGAAATGCAAATTAATACTATGAAAATCTAGTTCTCACTTATCATATTGGCACAAACCCAAAAATTGGACAGAACATTCTGTTGGGAGTCTGTGGGAGTTCAGAATCATACAACTCCTGCAGAGATGAATTTGACATCTAACAAGATTATCTTTCTGTCTCTCTGTATATTAATTTACAGTTTGACCTAGCGATCCTACTACTAATCTTCCTTGAATTTCCACACTTGCCAATGCAAATTTGTTTTGTATAGAAAAATACTGTAAACAGCCCAAATGCCCATTAATAAAGAAAAGATTACATAAAATATGGTATATCTACACACAGTGGAATTCTGAGTGTAACATACAAGATGAAATCAAATAAGACCTGTACACAGAAATGAAAGGATTCCAAAGATTTTTATTTTAAAAATAGACACAACCATGGGTGTATATGTTAATGGTTGTATAAAATATGACTTATGTCTTTGTTTATTTTACAATAAGAAGTATTGTAAAGAGTAAGGCAAAATGAACAGAAAGTGTTACCAGTAAGAGCTGGACGGTATTAGAACAAAAGGGTAAAGGGATGGGAATAAGAAATCCCAGAGCATAGATTTGTATAAAGATTACATTTTATACCTCATAGGTGTTTTTTTTTTAATTTTTTAAATAAAATAAAAATGACACCTTATGTCTCAATTTAAAATAAGCTAAAGGAAGAGATTTTTCAGTTTAGTGAGGACAATAGAACCAATACAATAATTTCTTCTCCTGTGTCCCATAAAATCTGTTGTGGGAACAAAGCTGAAGAAGACCAACTGGGAAAATTCTGAGAGAGCTGAAGCCGAGAGAACAGACTTGTCTGCCATACTCAGAGGAAGCTTTCTGGGAGAACACATGTTTTAAAGGGAGGAGGGGAAAAGTGAGGTTGGGAATGGCTGAGTGCAAGGTCGGCAGGGGAGTCAGTTGAATATCTGCATTGTAGGATGGCTTAATCCCAAATTGAAAAAAAAAATGCTGGATTTTCTTTTCTTTACAAAATGACTTCGCTGTCTTAGTACCTTAGTGGAACTAGGCCATGTCTTCTGTGTGTTAGATATTCCATCAGGATGCCACCAGGAAACACGACGCATTCCACCAGAGTGACGGAGGAGAATGTGTTGAAGGCACTAATTCACAGAGGTGCTGGCAGGATTAATGGAAATCAGTTAAGGATATTGAAGCCCCTAGGTCTAGAAACAGCAGGAGGCAATGGTCACTTGGTCACCTGGAGGCCTGAAGGGGCAGGGGGAGGGAGAAAGAGGTGGACGGGAACTAACAAGAGCTGTGGCTGATGCAGCAGGTATAGGGGCCTAGGGAGGAGATGGACGAGCAAACAGAAGGTCCAGCACAGGTTCCAGGAGGGTGACCTTTGTGTTTTTGAAATGTATGTGTCCCTCAGTGTCACTGCTGGCTGCTCATTTGCTCATCTGCTCATCCAAAGCCAAAGACAGCTAGCTGACCAACTCTGTTGTTCTGTTATGCATTTAAAATTTGCAGAGTCTTATTCACAAATATCAGTGGATAAACCAGAATCAGTAAGTGTTTAGAGAAAGACTGCAGCGTACAAAGACCTATTGAAAGAGAAAAAGAAAGAAAAAAGTTAAAAAAAATCTGATATGGTGATCATTTTGGATATTGAGAAAATGTTAAAAATTAACATGAACAAACAAATCAAAAGATCACTTCCAATTATTGTCCTCAAAGAATTTTGTGTGGAGTTTGAATTCAAAGAATAAGAAAACAAATCTACTACAAGAGACCAATTCCAGAAGAAAAATTAAAGTATTACAAACAACAAGAAGAAATCAATAGAAAATTTAGAGCACAAAAATGAATGATTATCATAATAAACTAAAAATAAAAAGAGAATATTAGATAATGAGATATTGTCATAAGAAAATACTCAGTGCAATTTAAATGATGTTTGCACTATCAAAATTATTTTATGCTATTTATTGGTTTTTAACTTCTTTAACCCTAAGGATAAATGTCAAAATACTTATATGTGAATAGGACACCATTGACAATACTAAAGTTTCCCCCTCCCTCCCTCCTTTCCTTCCTTTCTTTTCTTAAAGGTAGAAAGCTAGAATGTGAAAGAGATGGAAAGAAGGACAAATATACTTCATTTTTATTCTAAAAAATGAGGAATGAAGCATATTTAAGATTGTTAGCATAAGTAATGGAACTTTGGTATGTGGTCTCACAATCCAGATGTGGTCATTGCAGAAATAGCGACTTCGTCAATTAGAGGTGATATGAAAAAAAAAAAATCAATGGTCTCCAGCTCTGATATATCAAAATAATAAGATTTTCATATTATTTAGAGATGAAATGACAACCCAAAGTGTTAAGAGCAGAAATATATAGTTGTGATTGCCTCTGAAGAGTGAGACTAAGAGTAGAATAAGGGAGGGAATGATTGTTTTCTAATCTAAATGTTCAATGTTTAAATATTACATTCACAATTTGCTTAAAAACTTAAATATAGGACATAAATAATGTGAAAAATCATATACTACAGTAGTCAATTGTATGCAGTAGTCAATAGTCAATTATAGTCAATTTGACAATAGTCCAATTGAGTATAATACGTCTTAAAAGCTGTATCTCACACCAAACTTAAAATTTATTTTTTTCAGGATAATTTACAATCAGCATTATAAATATTTAGGCAACTTTCTACACAAATACATACTATGACTGTGAGGTTGAGGAAGAAATTCTCTTTGGTTATCTACCATCAAGGTAAAAATTATCAAAAAGAAGTAACTGTCATTCAGGCAATAAATGACAGGTTCTAGCATGTGTCAGTTGACATTTTATCACCTTGTCTTACAGTTTGGTTTTACTCTACATTAAATTCTAAAAGTGCCTGGATCTCCACATGCCTTTTCTCCACTTAGTCTTATTCTTAAGTAATGTAGAAAACAAGTTGCTAGCAGGGTGCATTTTTACTTTGAGAATCTCTAAGTCTTTACTGCCCTTCTATTATTTCCATTTCCTGTGATGCCAATGTATATCAATAAAGGGCATGAGAATATGACTTCTGCAGAGACATTTATGTTTTCAGCATTACCTGTGTGTTAAAAATCCATGGCACTTAAAAAAAAATGAGAGTTGCTCTTTTGTAGTATCAGTTCAAAAAAGAAATAATCACTTGGGAAATTTTTCTCTGTGTGTACTGCAAAGAAATCCAGCAGAGAAGAAAGGCTTGCAAAACCATAGAAGGCAGTAAATGTCAGGAAAGGTGGGTCATTCTTGCTTGTAGCCATAAGGGCATTTCACTTTTACTCAAGCTCATTGTTATGCTTAGTCAACTATGACCTTACGTCAAGCTGATCTTTGCTCCTTGGAACTCTGGAAGTAGCTACAGGTAACAAACTTTGAAATAATAAACTGTCCCCAATTTAGACTAGAACTTTGCAGGCATTTAACCTCAAATAAACTTTAATTGCAGTTAAAATATGACAATAAAAATGCCTTCTTGGAATTTCTTGAATGCTAAATTTTATTCATTGTGAATTTTTAGATGCTATTTTCATATTCATTTTTTTTGCTATATTTTGCAAACTGAAGAGTTGATATATATATTCTGGTATGCTAAGCAAATCCAAATAACTCTCTTAAATCTGATACGTTTTTGTCTGTGCTCTATCAAAACATGTTTAGCTATCATATAGCATATTAAAGAAAATGAAGAGTTGTAAACACCCAAAAGGAACAAAAAAATGTACTGTATATGTATTTTGAAATACGTATATTGTTCAATTTTTTTAGTTCCATAAAAAGGCCAATATTTGATAAAATCAGCAATTTAAGTGAAGCAACAAAAACATACAGACCAAATATGTAAATATTTCCATCTTGCTTTACCAAACCAGCAATCAAAAGGCAAATTGGATTAGGTTTAAACCTCAAAAATTCTCAGAAAATACAAACATCAGGACCGTTCTATCCTGTGAAGCTAAATCACTTTGATGACACTTCTAATTTATATCACTGTTAGTCAAGAAATTGAATTGTACAAATGTTTATACATATATGAATATCTAATTTTGGGGGAGACTTCACTCTAATGTTAAGATTTTTTTGATTTATTCTGTTTTGCTTTTGAAAGCTACTCAGTAATCAGTTGTGTAGATGACAATGTTCTATTCTAGGGATGACTAAAAATGAAACAATAATGACATGATGAGAAAATTTAGTTGTTGGTTCACAGGTTTGTTCTGACCTCAGCCTATGTTCCATGAGGTAAATGTATATAGGTGTTATCCTGGAATTGGTCTACACAGCTATTTAATTATGCACTTAGTTTATACCAGTGACTAGTAATATAGTTTAAGAAAATTCAAGTATAAATTATACAATTTCATTTTATAGTATATTCCATTCCTAATTTCTGGGAAAATCTTTTCTGCTAACACAAAGGAGACATGATAGTCTAGTTAAACAAAATATAAACAGTAATTAATGAGTATAATAGTGGGACTATGGGATAACATTCCATTACATGTACCCTCTTTTCAATATAACATTGTCTTGAAGACAAGTTATTCACATTTTTATTAATTCCTTAGATTAGGAATATTCCTTGACCATGTACTAGTTGTTACAAATTGTTCTAAATCCTGAGGCTACCAAAAAAACAAAACAAAATGAAACAAAATATGTAAAACTCTTTACCCTCATGGAAATTAAATTTTATTTGAAAGATATAAAAAGCTGAATATAAACTAGTGGTCAAGGATATGGAGGATGCAATGAAGAGATTAAGAAGACACTACTGTTGAAGTAGAAAGGAAATGAAATGAATTGACTGCTGAATATATCATCTTGGGACCTAAAAATTAATTTATGGATTCATTTTATTTGATGTGGATCAAATAAAAATGTGAATGAGTTCAAGAAATTATTGAAGGAGAGGAAGTGGGAAAAAAAATGTAGACAAGTCTCTCAAGGAGTTTCCCTCAAAAAGTATCAGAAAATGGGTGTTGGTAACCAGATGGAGTAAAGAACTGGGAAAGGTATTTTCCTCCAAGAAAGAGAGACTTTTTAGAGAAGAGGAGAGTTTTATTATACATATTTATTTGTTTTTGATTTTTGTTAGTCTATTTATTATTAACCTATGTTTTAACTGCGGATCTTTGAAGTGGCTACAACCATCTTACACAAAAAAATAGGCCAAAACAATCAAATATATTTAGTGTAGCATCCCGAGGTCATCAAACCTTATAACCAGCTCTTAGGACTGGCTAAATCCAGGCACATGTTTCGTCTGAAGTAATTAAATGAACTTACCTGGGTAGCTGCTATTATTTCAGTGTTCTGCCACTCTTAGCAGAAAACAGCAGAACCATTAAACTCTCAAATATTAAATATTAACCAAGGATACATTTGTACATGTTTATTAGAGCATGTTAATCAGAAAAAATTAATTATTAGAAAATATCAGATATCTCTGTTATTTCTGACTGTTTTATGCTACATCACAGTGGTATATACTTTTGTAAAAACACTCAATTTGTAAAGTCTCCTCTTGTGTCTGCGTAATATATGAAATTGAGATATTTCAATGGTAGATTCAAAATGTTTGGAATTGCCTCTTCCACCATGGATCTCATTCATAGTAGGAAAGACACCGGATTCTGTAGCTTCCTTCCCTATGCTGTTTTTGGTACAAATTTCCATGTTTCCTTTTCCATTAGCCTCGTGTATTATATCAGCACCTCATGCCTGGTGTACCTAGATCGTACTTTCAAAGACCAGTCTCCAGTCCCTGCTGACTCCGATGTTCACACTACCATCAAAACTTAGATACCTCACAATATCACTATTTCCATTACTCCTGTCCTTAATATATCTAATCCAGTCATTTAAAGTTCTTGTCTTATAAATTTTTTTTTCCTGGTGATTTTGCCAGACATGGGAAAAGAAGATAAATTTAGTATACTAAAGAATTGGAAAGCTGCTGTACTTAAAATGTTTCTATGACATTGCCATCACTGAAATCATGTGTGGCCTGTAAAGTGTACACCTTAGGGACTTGTTTCCTCTGCTCTGTGTCTGCAATTCCAAAGAGGTCTCTAATGGATGCTGTTGCCTTGAGTTACTGGGAAAACTAAGGAGATTAGCTGTATTCCCTCAAAATAATCAAGTTCACATAGTTTACTGATATGGATGACAGAATAATAAGCAACTAGAACTGCTTTTTATTCCTACAAAACTTGAGTATGTTTGTTAAAACATAAATACCACAGAATATACTTAGAGAGATATATTTGAATCCAGAAAAGAGAATTTCTTAAAAGATATTTAGAATAAAAAATTTTAAGATAAGTTTAATTTCTAATGATATTAGTGCTTTATTAATTTATGACATTTTTAAACGAAACTTTTGCTAGATTAGGATAAGAACAAGCTGATTTATTGATAAGTGATTCTTTGGTAAGTTCATGTAAACAGTATCTTGTTATATTGAAAAACAGTTCATGATATGTTTATGTAAACACCTGATTAATTTCTAAATAAACTTCTATTTAAGAGTAACAGCACCTTACCAGGGGAGAATACCAGGACAAGTTACAGTAATGCACATTTCAAATATACATTTTTTTTTGTAGTGCAAAAAGTAACTAGATATTGAACATTTTTTTTAAAATAAAATGTTGGTCTGGCAGAATATGCTCTTATCTCTTAGGAATAGTTTAATCTGCATCTTTTAAAGAAGATCAGGATACACCAAATATAATTTCAAGATTAAACCTGATAGCTTGAGTCTTTCCCTGCATTCCTATGGAAAGGAACTGGTTCTCCTCTGGCCTGTCACGCAGACGAGCGTGTTAAACCTCAGGCTGATCCAACAGGGCGGCTCTCTCACAGCGGATCTCATTGCACTGAGAGTAGTTGCTTTCTCAGGTCTCCATATATTAAGGTCCTTCACTTTTCTTTATATTCAGAACACCAAATCAATCATATAACATCTGTTGTTACCATGCTATAAATTTCAGCTGTAGTTAATACACATTATGATTGTCTTTCTGATGGCATTGATTTGAAGTTGGACAGTTTGGATTTGTCCAATTGGACAATTAGCATGTTAGGGCTGTATCAACACAGATGATCTGTGAAATTTTGACCAATACGTTCAGGTATGTATTCTGTAGCTAATCAGACAAGTTTATATTCAAGGAGACATAGCTTATTAGTGTAATATAATAGGATTAAAAGAATCCTATTTAGATCTATATTAATATTCTATTTGTTCCTTTTTACTATAAAGAGTAAGATAGGTTCACTTGATTATTTTGATTTAAAAATGAACATAACTCCAAAGAAACTTGGTTAAGTCACTCTGACACTTAAGCCGCAGTTTTATCACTGAGAAATTGCAGGTGGCTACGTTTCCATATTTGCTTTCTTACCTAATTTCTAGTCAAAGTAAAGGGATTCTTCACTAATGAAAATAAACATGTAATAAACCAAATATACTTTTTTATTTTACATTAAATAGCCACTATCCTTAGAGATGAAAGACTTATGGATTTATTCAGTTCATGTAGAAATAAAGAGCTCATGCACATGTTGGTTACCATTTTACTACTCTATTTTCATAAGCAACATTCCTAAAAGAAATTTTAGAATTCAGAAAAATAGCTTGTTATTGAATATAAGCACAGTTAGAGAAGATAAAACCAATATTTCATGAACTCCTATTACATGAAACACATACATACTTATTTGGTTTTTATAATCATTTTACTCCCCAATGTTTAGCTGAATACTTGGCACATGGTGTTCATTGATCTATTGTTTGTTAAATAAGTGTATGACCATGACAGGTAGATTGTTCCTGACGAAAATCTGAGAGTTAGTAGTGAGTAAGTGGCAGATGAAAAGCTGCTGTGTACAGGTTAGGTGAGCCTGAAAGTCTGCCAAGTTTATAAAGCATTCAGATCTATAACTGACTTCAAGAACCTAGCTTTTGCTCAAGACAGTTAGGTAGATAAAATTGTGAATAATTTGCAAACTGTCTCACCTGTTTCGCCACCACTCTCACGTTCCATGAACAGGAAAGGCTGCTTTCTACTAATTTCCATTTCAGTATGACCCACAGGAAGGGGTGACTTGGATTTAACATTCCTGTGCCTTTTCCAAAGTTATTCTACAAATTGTACGTCTTCCCAGCACATACTCTCTTCCCCAGCATTCTGTCTACTTTATAAATGTATATATTGCATTATTTTTCATGCTGGTTTCTTACATTAGTAAATAACTTGGCTAATATTGATAATAATGATTTTAATCATTATGTGTAATTTAGAGAGTGTCCAAGATATCTGCATATAATGGTTTATTTAATTTCATTAATCCTACCAAGAAAAGATTTTATTTGCTTTGTATTCTTCTAACAAGTGAGTAAAACCTACTTGCTACCCCTTGTCCATGAAAACACAAGCTGTGTTTAAATATCTACCTTCAAATGGCAGAGTGCCATATATCATAAGCATAATGGAGAAATGAGTTTATTCCATTTGTTTAAATTTCCAACGAGTATCCCATAAATAAACAGAGCACTCAATCCTTTCCTTAAGCCCAAACTCAGGGTGCCATAGGCAGGGGATATAAAATCCCATCACTATGCTAATTTAATTTATTCAGCCTCATTGAAACATTTCAGATTGTGTACCCTTTCTGATGCATTTATATTCTCTAGTTGTATGAAGTAGAAGTTGATGGATCCTGAAAGTTGCTGACCAGGCTACTCTACATTTGTAACTTGAAATTTTTAAATATGGGAGTTTCACCTTCAACAAATTCTTTATAGGAGGCTAACATTTTATTAGATACAAGCAGAACTAAAGTTTTAATAAATGTGTGCCATTAATTTTGTCTTCCTAATATTGAAGACTCTATGGTGAGAAGATGTGTAAGTAGTATGTTCCAACACAATGGAAAGAAATTGAATAAAGCCTATTTTTAGTTTTTTGAGTAATCTGCATACTGTTTTCCATAATGGCTGTACCAAACTACACTCCCACCAACAGTGTAGGAGGGTTCCCTTTTCTCCACACCCTCTCCAGCATTTATCATTCGTGGACTTCTGAATGATGGCCATTCTGACTGGTGTGAGGTGATACCTCATTGTAGCTTTGATTTGCATTTCTCTGATAATTAATGATATTGAGCATTTTTTTCATGTGCCTATTGGCCATTTGTGTGTCTTCATTGGAGAATTGCTTGTATTTTCTGCCCATTTTTGGATTGGGTTTTTTTTTTTTTCTCATTAATTTGTATGAGCTGTTTAGATATTCTGAAGATTAAGCCCTTGTCAGTCTCATCTTTTGCAAATATTTTCTCCCATTTTGTAGGTTGTCTTCCTGTTTTGCTTATGGTATCCTTTGCTATGCAAAAACTTTTAAGTTTAATTAGGTCCCATTTGTTTATTTTTGCTTTTATTTCTATTGCTTCAGTAGACTGCCCTAGGAGAACATTGCTGAGATTTATGTCAGATAATGTTTTGCCTATGGTTTCTTCTAAGAGGTTTATAGTGTCTTGTCTTACGTTTAACTCTTTAAGCCATTTTCAGTTTACTTATGTGTATGGTGTGAAGGGGGTATTCCAAATAGATTTACCATATGATCCAACAATCCCACTCCTGGACATATATCCAGAGGGAGCCTTAATTCAAAAAGACATGCACTCCAATGTTCATAGCAGCACTATTTACAGTAGCCAAGACATGGAAACAACCTGAATGTCCATCCACAGATAATTGGATAAAGAAGCTGTGGTATATTTATACAATGGAATCCTACTTGGCCATAAAAAATATTAAAATAATGCCATTTGCAGCAACATGGATGCCCTGGAGAATGTCATTCTAAGTGAAGTGGGCCATAAAGAAAAATACCATATTATATCACTTATATGTGGAATCTGAAAAAAAAAAAAAAAGACAAACTTATTTACAGAACAGAAATAGACTCACAGACATAGTAAACAAACTTATGGTTACCTGGGGAGATAGGGGTGAGAAGGGATAAATTGGGAGTTTGAGATTTACAGATACTAACTACTATATATAAAATAGATAAATAACAAGTTTCTACTGTATAGCACAGGGAACTATCTTCAATATCTTATAGTAACTTATGGTGAAAAAGAATATGAAAACGAATGTATGTATGTTCCCGTATGACTGAAGCATTATGCTGTACACCAGAAATTGACACATTGTAAACTGACTATACTTCAATAAGAATATTTTTAAAAAGAAAGAAAGACATTGAATGAGAGACCTTATGTGTTTAGTCTTAGGTCATTATGGAATTTCCAGGCACATTTGGATAGAGATATCTACAAATATATTATACTCCATCTTTTCATTCTTAAAAAACATTAACATTTTCTCTGAAACTGTAGTTCAAGACAATTTGTTTTACTAGAATAGTCTCGTTGTCTCAAGGGTTTCAACAATTTTCGCAGATTAAATATTCAATCATGAGCACAATATTGCTAACCAAATTCTTCCTTAATGAACCATGCAAAGTACAAAGTACTTTGTTAGGACACTAAGTTATTTGAAGAAATATTTATATAGCAATTCAATGATAAAAATACCTAATCTTTAAATTTAATACTCTGCTTTTACTAGGAAAAGCACAAATTTATGTCAAAAATTACAAAAACTTAACATTTTAGTTTTACAACAGGGCTAGAAATAAAAAAGCAAATATATAGTAAACTCACTTTATCTCTTCTGGAATTTAAATATTAAACATAATATGTATAAAAGTCCACTTTAATTTCCATTTCATTACTTTCCTGTTGCTATAAAATTCCAAATACTTTATATACTTGTTGAAAATACTGAAATACTTATGTGGTAATGATTCTTTTTAGCTTTCTTGTTACTTTTCTTTGAGAAAATGAATTAAAAAAATAATAATCTAGCAATCTTAAATCTTATTTATGAACATTACATGATGATTAGAGTTCCTACTAATTTATGTTTATCAATCATTTTATAGCAGATGAAAAACATTTTTATCCACTGAGGGCAATCTGTATTGGGTTTCATTTATTATATTCTCCATTTAAAATTCAGAGAACTCATAATAATTTTGTATACTGACTATTCAAATAGGTGTTTAACAGTTTAACTTCAATTACAGGATAATCAGTAATTATAATTCAGCATTTCAGTATCCTCTCATCCTTTTCTTTTTGCTGCATTCCTGAAACCAAAGTATAGAATTATTTTTTTTCTGCACATATAATACAGAAAAATTATTTTTCTCCAATTAATGGTACATATCTTAAGCCACAACTCTGATAAAGTCATATACTATTCACTCTTGGTCTAGCTTTGCATGAGGTAGAAACATGTGCATTCTCTATGTCCCCAGAATACCACTGGGTTTCTGAATATATGTGTCAGCAAAGTGGTTTTGAAAGTAATTTTGAGTGTTTGTAGTTTTCATCCCTCCCAGGAGAAAGTCTTGACTCAGGTTGGGGTCATTGAATTCATTCCCAATAAACACACTAAATTTTTTGAGGATTAAATGCAGTTTGGTCCTCAAGGGTTTATTATGAGGAAGGCTGTATTAGTTTAATTATAGTAGGAAATCCAAATTTTATTTGAACATTAATAAAAGGTGGAATGTGCTTTTAAAAGGAATTTAAGAATGTCCTTGGATTGCTGATATTCTACACAGTCAGTCAATTTTGGATTTAAACAAAGAAAAATTTCAGTTGTGTTCAACTAACAGGGATTTCCCAGTGCTGTGCCTAAGGAAACTGACAGAGGTGTGGACGTTTTCTGTTTACAAAGAAGGACACTGATGTTGAGATGGACTTTTAAATAACTTATATTACTTGCTTATATTTCTTTCTTTGTTACTGTTTTGAAAATTACTTTTTCATTAAAAAGACTTAAGTCAAGGAGCTAAAATTTAACTTCCACAATTCTTATTTTATTTATTTGCTTTTTAGGATACTGAATAACTAACCATCACTTTGTCAGAGATACATACTATCTTCAATGGATTCAATATTATTAGAAATATTTGTTTCATTTAACAAAAGAAATGCATAAAACTGAAATAATTATTAGAATAAAATTTATAATGGACACTTTCTGCTATTTTAAGCAGTTACTCTGGATATAATAGAAGATGTGGCATTTACTATTTTCTTAAAATTTTTTTCTTGAGGTATAGCAGATTTACAATGTTGTGTTAATTTCTTGTGTACAGCATAGTGATCCAGTTATACATATATGTACATATTCCCTTTTATATTCTTTATTATAGGCTATTACAAGATATTAAATATAGTTCCCTGGTGGCATTTACTATTATTCAGGTTGTTTTCTATAAGTATTGGATCCCTGAAAATCCTCTCCTAGAATTTCCCAATGTGCAGGCCAATGACTACTGATTTCAGAGATCTGTCCCAGTATAGGCAAAGTATATATCTGCTTGATCACCCAAATGATCTGTTTTTTAAATGAATTTATTCTTGGGTTTTTCTCAGACTGGAATGCAAACACACAAACACAAATTCATAAGTAAATGGATTCTGTTGTGCTTCTGGTGATTGTTTTCATCATTTTAATGGGTCATAAGACATTGTTAAATAAGACAGCTATTTGGCAATAAAACTTTCTCAACCTATTTTATGAAAACAGCCTAGTGTCACTCTTATATTATTACATAATAGCATAATTTCACTCAGAGAATTAAACTGAAATACATCTCATCATTTTTCAAAAAAAAAAAAAAGGCATTTTAACAGTGTTAATAGGGAATATAAATAACATCAAATACCAAACACTGATTAAGAGCTCTCCCTTGACTCTAGATTTTCCTCTAGATTGGAGCATGGGCAGTTGCTAGAATCTTCCTCTGTTTATAACACAACATTCTATTTGATGATGCCATTGTTAGTAGAGCTACCATGTAACTTACTAAAATGTCTCTGAATCTAAGTATATTTACATCTAAGATCTAAGGCTTTTGAGTCTAAGCTATTCTTTTCTTGCTTAGTGTGGCTCAAATGCATTACACCAGAGACAACTCTTGATATCTTGGTATAGAATTTAAAACATGACCCTTCCTTTTATTTAGAAATTCTTGATATAAATTTTGGTGTCACAAATTCCAAAATTATTAACCTTGAGTGTATTATTTAAATTCTTATGTCTCTGTCACATCTCTGTAATAGGGCATCAAATTATCTGTTGGGGGCTTGTGGTGGTGATTTAATGAACATTTTAGAAGTTCTACTACAGTATTTATCATTATGTTATTGTCTCAACAAATGGTATTTGTTACTTTGCTTGGTTTTCTACATGATCTAAAGGTCAAGCTCAAAGAATCAAGGATGAAAGAGATAGAACTTAATCCAATAGCAAGAGCAGTTTCCAGGATCTAAGAAGGCAGAGTAGTCCAGGAGTAATTTATGTGTCTCCCAAATCTTCTGGACCCCAGTCGCCCACCCTGACCTCAGTCACGGTGCTACTTCCTTGGTGCTGATGCCACCATGATGCTTTGCACTGTGTCCTGTGCTGGTGAAGTCTGACAGCCACATACGATGCCTCATCACTAAACACTGCCAGTTGTTTAAGCTTCCCAGGAGTGAGTGCATGGCTTTGACTTGACATCCCCTGGGCCTGTCACAATGGGTGGATAGTAGCTTCCCACTTAGATCTGGCTTTTCTAGTAAAACAAAAACTCTGGCTTTGTTCAGATTCTGTCCAGAAGGGCCTGTTAGTGTCATTCAGAAGTGTTGAGGAGTTCATTCCCTCTGGGACAGATTTGGGAGACAGGAGACTGGGAAGCACTAGGGAAAACATTTCTCATTCCTCCTTTTTTTCACCAACTTTTCTAAAATGTTGTGGTCTGATAGGGCCTTTCTGGGATGGTTTGTGTCACTGAACCAGCTTTTTCTCTTGTCAGAGTGGCAAGTCCACTGATGTACCATATTGCTCCTGCTCTAGCCTCATTCTCCTTCCTATTAAATTTTACTTCACTAGGTTTGGACTTCTACTCCAGATTAAGTAGTACCTCATCAACTTTGTCTCTGGCAATTTTTTTTTTCTTTTTTGGTTTGATTGTTTTAGTTAACCAGGATTAAGAAAGAAAAAATTAGAAATCCTAGCTTAAGTAAACTCAAATCTTGACCAAGAGACTTACTCATTCTTCCCTTATTTCATGCTTTTTGCCCTCTGTGGCTGACTCTGAATCTTAACAGGAATAATTAATTAAATGATTTCTTCATATGAAACTCATTAATCTATTCATTAACTCTTCAAATATTTCCTAAATTCCTGTAATATTATAGACATAGAGTAACCAGAAATCTCTTTAAACATTATATAAACCTATTGTTTAAAGAATAATCAAAATGGCAAAATTACCTCATTTAACCCTATATATCAACAATCACTAAAGTCATCATTGAATATTATTCATTGCTTAAAACTCTGAAAATGTAGGAAAGTGACATATATTAGCTTAATTTTAATCAAAAGTAATATTTTGAGAATTCAAAAATAAAAGTTAATATTAAAGAGTATCAAAATTATATGGTTCATTTTTTACTGACAAATTTAACGATATGGCTTGAACAATCTTGATATATAAGACATATGTTTATTTTAACAGATAAGTATTAGATTTAAAAGATACCATATTCCAAATATCTGTTTGTGATTCTGAGATGTAAACTTCAAAATACCAATTCACACAAAATAATATGCATACTGATTAAGCCACCAGATGGTCCAAAATAAAAACAAAACCATTTTTGTGGGTAATTTTATTGAGAATTTTAATGTGAGATGGCAAGAAAATCATCTTATTATAATCCACAATAAAAAAAAAGATCTTTCTGATCCATCCAATTGCCAGAGAGTAGATCATGAAATTCTCATGATCTACTAGGTCATGATTTCCCCAAGGAAAGACTGTGAAAGATTGGGTAATGATTTGCAAAGAAATCCTATGCATGATAATCTACTAGATTTGCAGAAAATTGTATTAGACTGTTTGTTTTATATTCTTAGGTGTCTATTTTACATTCATTTGTTAATGCATACATTACAAAAAGCATATAATGTGCAAACTGTTTAATAATGGATATATTAGTATCAACTGTAGGAATAAAAAATGTATTTACTATGTGGTGGGAGCCTAACCTATGTTTTGTTTTGTTTGTACATCATATGGAATAAATAAGACAGAAGTTTATACACTTCTGGATTAGAAGATATTGGGTCATAGATTCCAAAAGAAATTGCAGTTATATTTCTAACAACTGGAGTATTGGTGCCAATAGTTAACATTGGATTGAAGCCAAAAATATTTAAATGGACTCTAGCGTCTTCAGTGAGACACAGTTGGCTATGGCATTTAGTCCTGTTTTTCATTTGTTGTCTGTTTTAGTTTTCATGGAAGGAAGGCTTTTATAGAAAGATACAGTAGATGAATAGAGCACACTGAAGCTGGGTTAACAACATGACTGTAGCAGATAACAAACTTTGGAATTGTAGGATAGCATTCCCTTCAATATCTGCCTTTTGAATATTTGATGTAGAGAAAGAAAATAGAAAAAATAAGTGACATATTTACCACTATCTTCCCCTAGCAAAGGAAACTGATACTGTAAGTAGTCCCCAGAACTCATGAAAACTAGTCCCTCAAGTAATGTACATTCATACACACACACACATACACACACACACACATATATATATATGCACACTTTCCCTGCAAAGTCTCTGTCGAACACACTATCCTTGAGATTTTTATTCTAACAGAATGAGAAGAAAAATAAACCTTTTGTACCAGTCCATTACAGGCGTGGATTTCAGTCTCTAGATATACCTTGATAAGCTCCTCCAAATTTAGGCTGACAGGTATTTAGAACTGCTTTGAGACCGTTTATGGAAGAACATTTTAGGAGGAAATATCTTATGCAGTGCATATATTCAGTTTATGACTATATAGTTACATATTCTGATTCTCTGAGCAAAGTGAATTAAAATATTTAAGCTACTTTGCATTTCCATCTCATCTACCAGGTGTTGAGGCATCCTGCAGGAGCTTGAGGACTCTATTTGTATGTATTATAAAGTTTAAGTATTATACAGCTGTGGATGCACTTTTCTTCTTACCCACTCAACTAAGCTTGTATTCTCTTCTTAAATGCAGTAATTGCAGTAAGTAGAAGGATTGTAAGGACTAGTAGTTTGAATGAAGCATGCTCTATTTGTAAATGTAAAACAGATGTGCAGAAAATATTGTGGGCTTTGAATCAGTAGGACACCACAAATACAAAGAATGAAAGAAGAAATATAATTTGTCTGAGATTTTGGCTAAATATCTCATCATTAATGGAAAAGCTGTAGCTTCCTTCCAGAACTTAATGAAAAGCCATTTGTACATGGTTTTCCTATTATATTAGAGGAGCAACTGGTCTGCAGACTATAAATACAAGCAATTGTAGCCTGAATGAGGCGCACACATTCCTGAAAATATATAGATGTTAAACTATTTCAAAGGATTTTTAAAACCTCAAGTTAAACTAGGAAAGCATTTTTTTATAAAAGAAATTTCACAATTTTCAAAACATATTACTAACTTCAAATCACTTAAATTTCTGTAATTTGTTTTTCAAGTTATCATTAAATCTAGATAACTTGAGAATAGGAAGCATGCAGACACAAAAACAATTTATCATATTTTAGAGAAAAGGACAAGTTAACTATTTCCTACTTTCTAAAACTTTCATCACTTACTCCTCGAAATCTGATAATGGCATCAACTTTCATTGGATAACTCAAGTTCAAAGCCCACTTTTTGTTATATCCTTTATTTAGGCACTACGGCTTATTAAAGATACACTCAGATGATTTATATCAAAGGCATCAGACTTTCCATTTCCACTGGTTGGGATATTTGCAATCAATTGCTTGGCTTATTGTATTAATTTAAAAATTATTTCTTTACATTTCCTTCTATACTAATTCACACGAAAGAGCATCATCTGATTAATCTTCTTGAGCACAGACTGACCAATGCCCTTTGCTTAAAAGTATTTAATTGCTTTTGCAATTTGGAGTCATGAGTCAGGAATATGGGCAAAGCTCTGCTGTAGGAGTGAGTGTATTGCTCCTTGTGGCAGCAATGAAAGTCACACTGTGAATGTTAACTGGCTGATGGTCTGACCTGAAATTCTAAGTCTCCTTCATATATATCTGTCTTAGCTCAGCTAGAACTGTTGATGGATAATTTAGGCATGTGTCTAAGCATGCCCAATCCTACATGGCAGTCTCAGGTTAGTTGGACATCTGTTTTTATCAGCTGCTCAGAGTGTCAGAAAATCCATTTAGAACATGAAAAGCTTCTTAAGACACACCCTAAAGTTCCAAAACATAATATATGTAATACTTTTATTGGTTAAAACAGATCTCTTATGCCAAATGAGATTCAAGGGAAGAGGAATGAGACACCACTTCTCAGTGGGAGGAGTATCAAAATCTGGGGTTACCATATTTGTATTATACCCTATTACGCCCAGCATAAAATACTTACATTTCTCTCACATGCAAACTTCACCTCTTGCAAGGCACAGAGTAGTCCATTCTATTACAGCATTTGCTCAGAGTCTAATATTTAAGCATCTAAAGAAGGTCCAGGTACAGATGAGAGGATCTGTGAGCATAGTTCCTCAAGGACAATTCTTAACCCTCAGACCTTGAAGTAAAGAGACCAGTTAACTTGCATCCTTCCTTCAGTTGCATCTGTGGCCACAACACACAATGAAGATACAGGAGAGGATAACTTCCACTGACATCTGATTCAAAAGGGGGAAGTATTAGGTGTACAGAGGTCACTGATGCACAGCCATTCTGAAATTCTGTTGGGCATGTGATGATTAGGGTACTCTGGGAATAATTCTTTAAGTTTTTTGGATTTATTTTTAAGGCTCTTTATTCTGTTTTGTTAAGATTTTTTTCCAAAAGAAATAACCTATGTTTGCAGATGAGTAGACCTCTTAGATTGATTCCTGTCCTGAGATGTTTGGAGGCCCCAACGTTGCTTTTAACTTTGAAATGTCTCCATCTCAGTAAAAGCTGCTGGCACTTTTGCCAGTATGATTCTCTTAAAAATGTATAGGATTACTCAATCTTATCAGGGTTCATTATATTAGAAAATGATGCATCCACAAATTTCTTTAAAGTAGGTCCCTCCTTAAATAAGATGAAGAATTAGATTATTGTGGGATGATGACCTTAGAATACTTTCTTAAGAGTTTTCTTGTATAGCGTCTTTTTTTTTTTTTAACCTTTTTTGAACAACAATTTTGACATGATTTTAGTTTGAGTCTATTTCTTATTCTGAGAGCTTTTTGCCATCTAAAGAATTTGAAAAAAGGAAAGTTTTTCTTCATAAAATCTATTTAGTTCTATTTCATTTATCTTGTATTTAAAATTGAGCTGTTCAATGTTTAGTCTCATCTTTATCTACTCATACATTATCATACACAGCTAAAAGAAACCAGTTGATACGTTAAACCTTCTGCTTGAATAGCTCCCTAGCCAAATCCACCAGCTCTTTATAGATTCAACTGTTTTTTCCTATCAACATTTGTCTTTTTTCTTTCAGTGTTTCTAATAGTGTCTGTGGTAATTTTTTATCTTTCACTAACAGTCTTCTTGAGATACTCTTCTTTACCTACAATTCCCTCAAAACTTTCCAGCTTTTTCCCACTGTTGGGCCCCAAAGACAATTTCACATATTTTTAAAGTTTCTATTACAAAGCATCCTTCTTCTGCTACCCAAATCCATTTCTGTTTTCTCTTGCTCTATTATAATGTAAAAATCTATTGGTTTTTAGCAACATATATGAGTTAGGATGCTGGTCAGGGTTCAGTAGTATAATTTTCCTGTTTTATGCAGCATCAGCAAAGGTCACTCAATGATATTCAGCTGACCTATGTTCTCATCCAGTGTGTCCAAGATGGTTTCATTGAAATGTCTGGCCCCTAGGCAGGGAACCACAGATGACTAAACCCAGCTGGGACCACTGGCCAAAGCATCTACACATTTCCTTTCAGGCGTAGTAATCCTGGGATAAAGAGACTTATTATTTCATGGGTTAAGACTCTAAGAGGTGAAAACCATAGGGCTTCTTACCAGCCTTTGAAGTTCCAGAATGTTCCTACTTTCATGTTCTGTTGGTCAAGCAAGTCATAAACTCCTGCCAGGAAACAAAGAAAAGGAAATTACAATCTACCTCTCAGTAAGCCGAGTCATAAAAATTTGCTGCCATGTTTAATCTACACTATAAGCTACAGGCTGTAATACTCACACACTTTTTATTGCTCTTCAGATATTCTATCACTGATTGAAATCCCCAAGAATCAGATTCTGAGGTTAAGTCAGGAGAATTATTAGGGAGTACTTTTGGAATTAAATCCTGTGAAGTGAAAAGACGGAAGCAAAAAATTAGCATCTAGAAAAGTTGAACTGTGATACAATTTCATTGGTTATATCAACTGACCCTATGGGATGTCAGAAAATTGATTTGCTCACAGAGTTGTTTGAGTTCGGGAAACCAAGTCAAGGGTTATCTGATGGATGCCCCCCAAGTTACCATGGTAATAAGGTATTCATTCCTGAAGGGACAATCATAGTCTACCACATGTCCACATTCAGAACATATCGACTATATAATGTCTTTAAAGAGATAAAAGTGCTACTTTATGAAACACTTAGCAACCATGATTAAATAGGTAATAATAGCCCAGGTGTACAGATATTAAAAGAGCACTAACTTTTTTTCTGAGTAAGTGTAATTCAAAAGAAAAAGTTAAGTCTTACAGATTCAGATACCAAAATTTATTAAATAGAACTGTATGTTTTGACTTAATGTTTCTCAATCTACCACATGAATTGTAACCAGTTACTATAATATCCCTAATCCATCTAAAACTCTTATACTCACGAACTTGAAGTAAGGAATATTGAATTATTTCTCTTTGTTTTGTAAAACTGTGTAAAGAATTATTTTATATTCCTTTTGCTAATTTATCTTTTTTGGAATATAAAAATAGTAAAAAGAATACAAATGAAAAACATAATACATTATTTTGCTTCTGTTTATTTTTTATTAATCAAGTTAGGGGACTTAGGTGGAAAGTTGCTAAAGAGTAAACAACATGAAATGTGAAAGATGAAACTCGGTGAACAGTGATATTAATCAACTTGTATGGCATCTGAAGAAAAAAATAGGTTCACTTGTAACCTTATATCCTCTTGCCATAAATTCTTGAACAATAACGTTACAATCTACAAATTACACTATTATATTTCATTTCAGAGAAAGCTTTTTTTTTTTAAGAAAAGTACTAACATAATTACACATGTAACTCTACTGCAGCTAAAAGTCTCTTATTTACAAATTTGTGTAAAATGTTGAAATAAATTTTGGGCAAGGAGACATTTCAAAAGATTCAATATGATATACCTCTTGCTGAGGAATAAAAAATAACGATATATGCAATCGAATTGTAACTCCCTTTTTTATGAATTTGTATGTGTGTGTTTGTGTGCATGTTAAAATTAGAAGGCAGAAGTATTTTAAAGTACTAGAAATGATATAACCAATCAACTAGTTTTTCTCTACTGTGTCATTTTTTAATGTTTTCCATTTTCAATTGCAATCAATTTTTAATGTCATTATAGATGTTAATTTTCACTATGATAACTGATTTAATGTTAAAAATACACAAAAGTATGTTGCAGTTAAATCCAGAGAGAAATATATCTGAAACATCTGAGTCGTACTCTTCAAAAAAAGGGAGAGAGCGAGAGCTGGGAGAAATATTGGACCTTGTTTTTGCATCCAACTAGAACTACTAGGCCTCCACCCTTCCCTCCATCCCTCCCTCTCCGGGCAGCTGGCTCTGTTTCCTTACAGAGTGGCTCATTTCACCAGTGTAAGGACTCACCCGTGGTTCTGCAGACCTAGGAGAACCCACACATGATACTGGTAAATAAAAGGGACCATTGTGAGGACCACTGACACTAGGTGAAGGCTTGGAGGAGGCTCTGACTTTTTAAGTGCAAATCACTGCCAAGAAGGGTTAAGAACCTAGTAAACTGGGGAAGTTAACTCCTGGTGGAGACATTTATAGTGAAATTCTGCATTCTGAATGCAGAAGGAGCATTCTAAAAGAAGCAAATTCTGAAAGAAGGAGTTAGAAGATATATTTCTTGCCCTCCCTACTTTCAACCAAAGTTTGGAGATGCAGTGATCTCACTGGAGATGTCTCACGTGACTTAACGTGGGTGGTGTTCTGTGAAGCTGTGGCCAGTTCACTGACTGTCACTTGATCTTTGACTCTTCTCCTTCCCTGGTTCATTTCCATTTTCTTCCATGCTTACCCATTTTCTTGGGAACCCAGACTAACAAAGGAGGATAATCAGAATATTTATATATTCTTTTAAGATGACTGTTTTGGAGGAATAGACTCCTTTATATTTTAAAATCTTGACTTCTTTTAAAAATGCTTCCATTTTCTTGTAGCCATCCCTCATATATGTGAAAATGTGTATTGTATTAAATTATAAGCACACATTTCAAGAAGTTTCCCAGTTTTCAAAAGAAATTCATAATGATAATTTTATAATAATTCTTGTGAGATGTAAGAAATTATCTTCACTAGAGCTAGGAAACTTTAAATATTTACAAGAATAATATTGTGGTTTAATTTGTGACCATAACCTACATGTATAGATTTTTACCCTAAATGAGAGTGGGGAAACTGTTTCTCTTAGTCATTTTTCTTTCTTTAATGTCTAAGAGTGTGTTTGGCTCTAGGAGAGACAATGCATTAAATCAATAAATTAAGCATCTTAAAGATGTGATGTCAAATCAATGACTTCACTGATTGTTCCCGTTAGTCAAAATTCTATTTGTTTTGAAAAGTGAAAACAAATGATATCTCCATAATTCTCAGTTTTGTATGTAGGTAATATTGAGGTTAATAGGACTGTGAAATATATCACATAGGCTAATCACTACCCACTAATTACAGATTTAAAATATTGATTTCTGAAATATTAGTATTATTAATTTCTGTAAAATTAGTCCTTTCTGTTCTAAAAGATGTCACATCCAGGCCAGTAGCTTCTTTGCATTTTTGTTCCTAGATTCCAGTATGCCTACTCAGTTCTAAATATGTGACTTTATATAAATGAAGTCACTAAAATATTTAACCTGTATTTATCACCGTGCTTAATGATATTTTTTTCAAATTCAAAATTAATAAAACAGGATTAAGTATGTTTTACAAAGATGAGATTAAGTTAGCAGTTTGATAAAGGAGAATGGAAAAATGATACGCATTTTTACTTCCCTAAACTATGCTGTGGCACTCCTATGTTCCAAATCTAAAAATCTTGTTATCTGATACAATGACTCAATCTCTATTGAATTTATGTCACTTCACTGAAAGGAGATAACTATAAATTAGAGAGCAAAATTAGGGAAAAAGTGTAATGAATATGTTCAAAATTTTCAAGGTTAACATTACTTCATAGTTTGGAAAACATTTTTTTTTAAGGAATGTTACTATGAATCACCCTTTAAATATTTTATCAAATAAATGGAATTACATGTAAGCATCATATACACAAAATCATCTTTAATTTTAACACATAAAATCTTCCATTTAATTCAAGATTATTGTAAGGCATGTGAAAGTTTTTCTGCAAGTATTTATTTTTTAAGTGCAAATCACTGTGCCAAAGGAAATAATAATAAATGAAAGTCTCCACTGGAATATATTATTTTCTTAAAATTTATTATGATCCTGTTTTTAATCACTTATTAAAAAAACCAAAGTTTATGAAACAGAGCAAATTAACTAAATACATGTATTTATAACTCATCCTCCCCACACCATTAAAACAAAAGTAACAGGGTATTATTTTTTAGGAAAAAGAAAAAAAAAGATGGTAAGATTAAACCCATAAGAACAAAGGCAATGAGAAAAAAGACATGGTCAGACATTGAATGTTGATAAATTTGGGGGGAGGACGGAAATCAGCTAGAGGATGAGTGAGTGACTTAGCGCTGTTTAGATACCTGCAACACAATAGGCTAAAGAGATCATTGTTCTTGAGGAAGAATTATGTTACCCCAAATGGATTCCTGAAAGGCACAAACAAAAATTAATGGGGCCAGAGTTATTGTGAAAACTGGTAGTGAGGCTGAATTTGAAGAATTTGGTAAAAGTATTCCTGTAGAGTGGCTGCAAAAGCTGGTCTCTCTCTAACTTCTGTCTTCCAGGCAGGGAAGAGTGAACTGGTATTTTCTGCAGAGGAAAAGGGCTTGAATACTCATTTGGTGAAACCACGTGCATTGTTGTGTGGGTAAAGCATGGGGCTATAAAAAGAGATATTTGGAAATTGACATACTCTTTGGTGTGCACATCTGTCCCATTCACCCTTTCTATTCCCAGAACATTGAGAGCCACAGGCATTCCTTCCTGGTGGGAGACATCAAGCAGCATTTATAAAAAGATATTCAGGTACTTACTTACATTTAGGAGGTAGGGCACACAACAAAATGGTCTGATTGCTATCCAATCATTCTTCCATTCAGAAGTCACACACAAAACTCTAGGGTTATGTAGAAATTATTCTGCTTGCATATTAATTTTTAAATGTTTCTTTATAAATTATAATACATGTTATATGAACACCCTGTCTTCCCATCACTGTTGAACTCGATCATATTATCCTGCTTCATTCTTTTTAAAGTTTGCACAAAACCCTGAAATTATGTTCCTTATTCATTTGATTACTGATGTATTGTTTCTACTTCAATATGATAAAAGCTCCATGAGTTAAGGGACTTTCTGCCTTGTTCATTGCAGGAGTATCAGATGGAGTGCACCTGGGGTGGGAGAGTATGTACTATTGATTGTGGAGTTTCTAAACGAAATAAAGATTTTTAGATGGGACATGGATAAAAAGAAGGGGCTGGTCTTATAAATATATGGGTAGCAGAGAGCTCAAGAATAAATAGCAAAGTCAACACAAATGTCCTGGGGAATGATCTGACAGATAAAAGATATGTGAGGCTGTAGTAGAGTGAATGAAGAAAGTGGAAAAGAGCATGAAACAAATAGGAAAGAGGTAAGTAGAGGCCAGAGAATCTGGGAAGAAATTTCATGACACCGGATGTCTTCAAGATTGGTCTCAGCTTATTCCCATTTCTTTAAAAATAATATATATTTCACCATTACATATATCATTACATTTATACAGCACTTGGCATTTATTTATCATATATCTATACAATATAGAAAATCAGCTTCCCTCTTCGTTTAAGGAAGTCAACACAGATTTTTCCCCTATAATCTGTTTTTTTCCCCTCAAGCTTGCAATGGATTCTGTCCCCTCTTTTAACATCTCCTGGCATAGGATAAATTAGCAATGACAACATACAATCATCATTCTATTATCCCATTGAGGCAGCACTAATAACAGACATGCCCCTGTCTAACTTTTAGTAGCAACATCAAATAGCAAGCGCACAATTTTTGAGAAAAATGTATCACTGTGAGTTGCCAAGGGTTACATAGTTTATTTGTTGCAATAATGTGAAACTTATACTCTAAGGGATATGAACACGGGGCATATCTACATGGGACTGACTTACCAACATTAGCGCTTTTTATTTGCATTCGTTTTTCTCAAGAAGGAGAACATAATTGAACACATAATGGCTGTTAAGGAGTCTAAGAGTCTATAATGGCAAATATAGCCAATGACGGTCTTGGCCAATAATTTGCCATACTCTTCAGTGTGTTGACTAGATGTGGGCATCATAATAAATAACATTTCATGTCCTGTACTGAACCACAGCTGGTGAATTCTTACTGCAGTGATAAAAGTGAGTCTACAGAGTATGCTGTGGACTTTACCTGAAACTGGAAATCCAGAAACAGCACTTCAGGACAGAACTTCTTTGTCCAGTGCCCACACCCTGAGTCCCATTGTGACTGATACACAACATGTTATCTTTAAGGCAGCATCTGCCCTGAAGGCAATAAGCATAACAGTTTCATTTTGTTGTATCTCTCTGGAGCCAAGTTTTAGCCGTTCCCAATGTGCAATTTTATAAACTCAGGTACTGAAAAGGTTGACAAAGTGGCAGGGAATAAAAAGCTCACATCAAAGCCCTGATCTAATGATATGAGCTTTACCCTGAGGACTTGCTTCCCTTCAAGGGATAACATCAGAGAAATTGGAAGATTTTTGAAGTATACTGTAATGAAAATAAGAGACTGATCTACATCAGTGCAATGCTGGGGTTTCCTGCTTGGTGCATCCTTTTTATAACATTGAGTCCTAATAATGCACAGCATTGTCCAGTGTGCATTTTTTCCCTTGCAAGTTTTTGTGCCAGGTGGAAATTTGTAACACTGGGATTTTGACTTGTGAAAGTAGCTTCTTTACACAAATTTTGATTTTAGAAATTGAGCTAGAAGGGAAAAAAATAAGAAAATGCCCCAGTGACTGAGTTGTCTAGTTACAATGATAAAATCTTAGTATTTCTGTCTATTTCATAATTTGTAATTTTGAGTATTCTTGCCCTAAATGAAGTCTTTCAAAAATAGAATACTATGGAGAAAGCCCACAAGTGTTTCCAGGTTGAAATGTGAAAGTTCAATCAGCTAAAAATGACAAGTATTTTATGATAGTATGTATATTCATCTAGTATGTATTAAACTCATCAAATGAATAAGATGTTGTCAACTCTGAAGGAACTGAAAAATTAGAGAGTATTTAATATCCATCCAAATAATTTCAAAACACAATGGAAGAAATTAGCCATAAGAGAAACACAGATGCAGATCTGTGGCATGCCAGTATTTGCGTACATTTTTTGACTTAGGGGACCTGAGGTAGTTTGTGGAAGATGTAGACAATGACTTAATCATTAGGCAAAAGTCAAGGCATCACTAAATAAATCTTGAAGACCCACACATACAGCAAATATGCCCATGAAGCTTGTGTATGGCCAGCACAATCCAACATCAAGAGAGTGTTTCCATAACTCTGCTGACACTTGCATGGTAGTAAGAGTTACCACCACCTCTGCCGCCTCTCTACTCTATCCAGCAGTTCCCCTCCGGTATCAGTTAGCCACCTTCATAGAGTTGAGTAAAATCAGAGCTTCTTCACAAAACCTACTCCAGCCTCACAGGCTTTTATCTGTTAGATCATGACCCAGGTCTTCTGCACTGGCTTTCCTATTTATCTTTATACTCCCTCCTACTCTTGTATTTGCAAAACTAATTCCTTCTCTTCATTCAGGTCTTAATTCAAAGGTCAACTCATCTTAGAAATCTTCTTTGACATTTCACTATATATTATCACCCCCTCCTTCACCCTTGCTGCAGTTGATTACATTATCCGTGCCCCCCCAACTCCTTTTAAAATTGTATGAGCATTTGAAATTACTTTCTTTATTCATTTGATTGCTAGTTTATTATATCTACCACCACAGGATAAATGTTTCATTGTTTCAGGACTCCTGTCTGTCCTTTTACCTTGCGATAGAATAGGTACTCAGTAAATATTTGTTTAATGGATATATATTTACACATCCTCCCCCGACTTTTTTTTTTTTCTCTTAAATTCTCCCTTTTCCAGTTTTGTCCTTGTGTAAGATTTTTTACTTAACACAATACATGTTTGGTAACAGTATCAGTTTGAAAATAACTTTGGAGCAATCAAATCCAAGAAGGTAAGTAAACCAAATGTGAAGCTGATGAATGAATTTAACACCTTTCCCCAAATAAGGTGTAATGTTCACAACAGAAAAGAGAGTGGTCTTTGCTGTGAATCATGCTAGGTGAGAATTTTACCTTTTGTGTGTAATTTGAAAAGTTATACTCTTTCAAACTCCATTTTGCATCTGAAAAAAATGAAAAGTATATAGTATATCCAGCTGTGAGAATTAAATGAATTAATTTACATGAAAGGGTATATCAAACAGCACTTGATAACAGAGTTGAGATTTAATAAATATGTGCTTATATCTTTACCCTTTTGCCTTATTCCCTCAAGCTAACAAAGTTCCCAGCTCAAATCAGAATTGTAATTTCCGTTAGGCACAAGGGCGATGCCAGGGGAGCCTGATGGTGAACCATTTCGCCTTGGGCTTCCCAGGCAAGTATCACTCTAGATCCCTACCTTAGGAGTGTCGGAGCTGTCAGTGCAACTGTGGGAGTGGATGTTCATTAAATTAATGTCTGTATCTTAATTTAAGAAAGTTAATTGATTTGTGAAGAAGAAAGCTACTCCTCAAATGCCTGGTTTTGGAAGACACAATGCAAGTGTAAAATGCTTAAAGAAACTATCGATATCCTTGAGATTTCAAATGTATTTTCATACAGTAAAAAACATATTTTCTTTTAATTATTTTATAGTCTTCCATATGTTTGAATGTTACATTTTCATTTTAATCTAGTATTTTTCTCTTTCCTTTTTGTTAATTTTAAAAGACATTATTCTGTTCTTCACACCAAAGAATGAACTTTTGGATCTATTTGTCTTTCAAATTCATTTAGTGGTTTTCTTTTTCACTAATTTCAGCTTTTATTTTTATTGTTGTTCTTTCCTACTTTTGGTTTTCACTACTTTTGTTGTTGTTTTTGTTGTTAAATTTATTAGGATAAGTACTAAGATCTTTTTTTCAGTAATGTGTGGAGAAAATGCAATTAGAAACAAAATCTCCTCACAACCTAGAAAGCACATCCAGAGGTAAAAGAGAAAGAAAACAATTTTATTATGAAGGAAGCATTAAACCAGAATGTGAGGCTCATCAGAAGCAATCCACTGATTCTGCCAAAACAAAGCAGTCTCACACGACGCCAGCAGGTAGGACCTATTACACACATGTTCTTACGATAAATAGTAACTGGACCTCAAGTTAAAGACAGTAGCAGCACCGCTGGGCACTGACACACCTGATATTTGAGGTGCCCATTGTGTTCGCTAATTAGCTTCATTCAAAGGAAACATAAACTTCTCATATCTTTATAACAAGAGGTCACTGTGCAAGTTGGAGGGAGGCGCCTGTTGAAGTTAGGCTCTTACCCTCCCGTAGAAAGTGGGAGACAGGAGCTCTTTCTTCTTTGATGGTTACAGTACAAAGAGATGGTCCTTGAGAAAGACATTTTCTGGGTTGTAAATTCAGCAAGAGATTTATTTTAGCGTTTAAAAAAGATTCCCATACATTTCAAAGAGACAAAGAACTTATAATGACAAGTTTCCTAAAGTAAATACCTTCAGAAAAGGGAGTTGGTGTGTCTCTTCCTTTATTTTTCAACAGGGAGAATTAAGCTTCTTATTTTCAATTTGTATTTGGTCCTAATGAGTGAAAGAGTTCGTAGGCTGCTGAGCTTCTGCTGAGAATCGGCTTTGCCAGAGGCTTTACGTGCTGCCTCCAACCCCCAGCATTTCCACTTTGAAGTGAGTAACATTCGTTCGATTAGCTCTACGGACAAAGTAGCGTGCGTTCAGTGGACGTTGCGTCTTCCCAGCATCACTGAAATGGACCCAAGGAGAAGAGGGAATGTGATGCAAATTACAGTGGGGGGACAGATCAGGAGAGGTTTCAGAGAGATATCATTGAAAGAAGACACGAGGATATGCCCCATCATGGGAGATACCAGGTACTTGATGTTTCAGCCAGGACCACACGTTGGGAGATTCTCGTACAAGTGTTCTGGGGTTCGCAGCTGGAGAACTCCACGAAAGCTTTAAGCACCCGGGGAAGATGGAATGTGAAAAAACTGTCTCAGAAACATTAATCCGCTGGCTGAACATACATGGGAGGCTGATAATGAGAAGGAAAATTGGAAGCTAAAGCAAAAAAAAAAAAAAAAAAAAAAAATTCTAGACTTAAAAGCTGATAAAATAGGCACACATCTATGCCATATGAGATTCAAAAATGTGCTAAAAATGACCCATGGAATTGTTGAGCTCTCTTCTTTACTCTGAAGCTTTGATAGGACTTAATATCACTATGTTTTCAAACACTCCCTCAACTTTGAATGCCTTCATGATATGTTTACCTTTTACCATTTCTCTTCTAGCATTTTCTGGGCTTTTGAAATTGCTTCTTTTCTATTCCTTTTCTCTAAACGTAGGCATCCCCCAAGGCTAACGGGCATCTGTGGTTCTCCTAAATTTCTTCCTGAGCATGATGACATCCAGTCAGAAGTTAACTTCTCGTCAGTAAGTTCTATGGCACTTTTCATCAATGCCATTGCCATTAGCCTCAGTGGGCATCTGCTTTTGTGTCTTTCGGGGATAACACACAGTAGTGGTTCATGAAGAAATGTTCAGGTAGCCAGATATATCAGTAATGTGTCTGATCTTGCGGGAGTAGAAGGAGCAGGTTGAATGAGAACTCCCAAAGTCTTGATGAAATAAAAACTAGTGTGAGCTAATTTCAGAGGAGTTTTCAATTACTGAGGAAAAAGACATGTGTGTAAGGACTAGGAATCCACGCAGAAAGTCATTAAACAAAGAGCTTCTATAAAAGAAGAGAGGTGACTGCATGGGGAGTGACAGCTCCAGGGAGGGAAATGTGAATAATACAGGAAAGCAGGAGCCTAAAGATCAAACATCAGAGTCTTCCAAAGCTTCGGCTGCTGAGGGTGTGACCTGTCATGTGTCCTCTCATAAGGCTTGACCAGATGTTTACAAAGTTCTGTACAGCCACAAATTCTATGCTTCTATGAATCTCAATAGCAAAATTAGCAAATTTAGAGACCTTTTGATTTATTTTCTTAAAGCAATGGAAATCTTAACCTTGGTTAATAATTTCATGTAGATACACTTTATTGTGCAGATTCTGAGTCTGATTCTACCCAACCACGCCCATACAGTGGTCATTTGAAATGATTCTATAGATGCGGAGGGATGGTAATATTTTGGTACCTGGTTTCAACACTGATTCTCCAGGAATCAGTGCCCTGAATGGAAAAAGAATAGCATCTCCCCTTTGCCCCAAGGACCCATTAGGTTTCTCACACATCAGGAGTACAGAACCAAGCAGTAAGGAGAATCAAGAATCACTACTCTTTCCTTTTTAACTTATGTACTGACTTTCAAAGTTATTTGCAAATGCATATTGCTGGACCTGAAAAAAAATCTATTTTTCTATCTTAATCACAATATGATCAATAAGTGATCACAGGGTTCGCTCATCTGCCCGCTGGCTTTTATTTTGATCTCTTTGTTCTTTTATTTCTCTCTCCCCTCCTTCACTTTCAAGCAGCTTTTGCGTTTCGCATTTCTGAAATTTTCTTAGAAACTGATGAGTTTCAGTTTCTATACTAATGAAATCTTCCATTTTCGGATATGCTGTTAGCACAACTCAGCACTTGAATGCCTTCAATCTGTCCCAGAAAGAAGAATCAGCACTGGAGGGAAAAATCATTGTGCAGTTTACAAAAAAATACAATATTTTAGATTAACATGCTTTGTTGTGAGGAAAGACAGAGGAGGATTTAGCTAAGGAAGAGAAGAAACTGTGCTGTCAGTACCAGGAATCTACATTGTCCTTGAGGTTATTTGAGTGCTGCTGTGATCCCAGGGCTCAAACCACAATTCCTGTAAGCAGCTCGACAAGTGGATATGGGTCTAACATAGTGATTGGTACTTATGTCAGAGGGCAGAGACAATGTGAAAAACAGGTGTGTTCAAATGGGAAACAGCAAATATAAAACTGAGCCCATCGTTATGATTACAGAGAATTGTCAGTCATTGTTGAATCACAGGTAAGGTGAAGAGGGGTTTGCAATCTGAGGGCTTGCAAACAATTGTTCTCCTATGGCTGTAGATTGAGCCTCTCTGGTCTTGTTGTTATTGTTTATCCTGTATTTAAGAAGAGACATATCACTTTTTGAAGCATGTCAGAATAAGCATTTGTGACTCTTTTCCCTTTAGTAACCTGAGTCACCAGTTTGGGGTTCTCTTAGTACTCAGTTTTTTACTTCCCCCCTGCCTGCTACTCCTTAATGTTACCCTGTTTTCCTATTTTCATACATGCATTTTTCCTCTGTTCAGCAGAAAGCACTTTAGTCTTCCAATGTGTCTTAAATCAGCATCAGTAATTCATTTATTCTTTCATAAATATTTATCGCACTTTTTCTCTGTACCAGTTCTTGTGCTAAGCAGTGAGGGCACATCTTGAGTCAGACTCACATGATCTCTGCTCTCAGAGAGCTTAGAGTTCTTAAGAGAACAAAAATATTAAGCTAGTAATATTCATAAAGTGTGATGAGTGTCAGGATGAGGAAAGTACCAGTGTATTCGTGACAGATAACGTAAGGGCCCCATCTTGTTAAGAAGTCAAGAAATGCCTCCTGAAAAAAAAAATAAGTGTTTACAGTGAGATGTGAAACACACATTGGAGAAAAGATGTGGGAAAGTGTGATAAGTATAGGAAACCTATGAAAATGCCTTCAGATGAGGGTTAGTTTAGTTTATTTAACGAATTAAAACATGGAGTGTTTGTCCTTTACTCTAAAACAAATGAGCAGCTGTTAAAACATTAACAACGAAAAGGGCAGATTGAAATTGGATGTGTAGGTGGAAGTGGTTTGTAGTCAGAGTGATATGAAGAAACATGCAGGTCCTCAGGTAGCATCAACATACACAGACCTCAAGCTCTTGCCCACACTGACTTTAGATCACCATTCTCCCACCCTTTTGTGATTCGGGAATAACCTTCTTCTTAGAGGCTTCAGCCATTGGCCACAAATTTCTGTGACCATTTTCATCCATATTCTCCACCCCCTTTCAGCCTCTTCCTTTCAGTGAACACTTTGCACTCGCCACAGTCTTCTTCCCAATTGCAAATTCTGCTGTTGTTCTATGTGACATCCGCACGCATAGGTGGGTCCTGACCACACCCTAGTCGCCAAGCACTTAGAGCTGCTACACCTCCTGCGTGATGCTCCTCCATTCTCCTGAGACACTCCCATACTGTAGTAGGTCTTGAAAATGTTTCCCACCCTATCAAAATACACTTCTTAAATAAAGCAATCACAATAATACTTCTCTTGTAACGTGGAAGAATATACAAGACTTCTATTTAGTGCAGTCTGGTAATAGGTGAAAAGCTAAGCAGGCTGTGATGATGTCTTCACGAGGAAGGAGGATGACGTCCTTGGAAATCGAGATTCACACGCACACAAAACAAAACAAAAATTCAAAAAAGAATCCAAACAAAATCCAGCCCAAATAAAACATCTCAGTGTCCATTGTCAAGTAAATCTGGTGGTAGTTGTGGTGATGGTGGTGTTTTATTTCCTGTCGTTAAATTTTGATTGAACTTAAGGGTATAAATGTTGTGTCCAAGGGAGGATAGCATACACTATTTTACATACCCGTGAGAAATTGTCTCCTTTACTATAAAAATAACTGTATGTTTTAGATTTTGGTATATATGCCAAAAAGGCTATTGACAGAAGGTGATGTTTTCAATTAGAGGTAGAACAGCACAGAGACGTAATGATTGCAGAGCCTCCATTTTAAGCTGTGTTTTTTCCCTCAGAAGATACAAAGGGTTGCTGATATGGAATAGGGCTTGCAAGCTTCAAAAACCTGAAATGTTTCTCTAGTATTTGATAAAAACTTTGAAAGTGCCTTAAGAACACATGTCGTGCTAACAAGATCAAGCCTATTTTAAAGCAGAAGGTTTCCAGTGGTTGTATACAGCAATACACAATTACTACAGAAACTGAAACCCAGAACTGGGATGCCAACATAGCAGAAACCTAAACACCTTAGTGTGGTGTGGAAAAAGTTACTCCCACTGGAAGGATGAATTAAAATTAAAATTTCAGCAAGAAAGTGGATCTTGCTCTGAGCTGATGTAGCTTCAAATCAATGAACAAATTGACAAGGAGCTTGCTAGCCTTATTACTAAAGTAATTTCAAGGGAAATATAATACATTTGGGGTTTTTAGCCTCAGATGATATTTTCTTTGGTCTTTATTTTTTTCATTCCATATATTGATGACCACAAGTACTGTCTTCAAAACTTTCATTTTTTTAAATTCTAATTTATCTTAGAAATTTTTGAGAGGGAAGTATGATATAATATCATTAGCTGACAAAAATGATGAATCTCCTCACTAGGATAATGTATATCTGATGATTTGCATAAATATTTCCTGTTGGTTATGGAGCCCATGGATAGAATCAAGCCCATATGGGGATCCCTATGAGGTCGCCATCCT
This sequence comes from Camelus ferus, assembly GCF_009834535.1. Lineage (NCBI taxonomy): Eukaryota > Metazoa > Chordata > Mammalia > Artiodactyla > Camelidae > Camelus > Camelus ferus. The sequence continues at coordinate 95,456,873 of NC_045697.1, forward strand.
AGGTTTGTTACATTTCCATTGAAATTACTTTGGTTTCGCCTAATAGGATACCCATTCCATTAGACGCTGCAAGGAGAGGGGCTGTGTCTAGTTCATCTCTGGTGTAGTGGGGAACAAAAAGCAGTCATTAAAGGTTGTCAGCTGAAAAAATAAATGATTTCTTGCTTTTATTTTTTATTTTATTTTATTTTTTGTATGTATATTTATTGAAGTATAGTCAGTTTACAATGTGTCAATTTCTGTTCTACAGCGCAATGCTTCAGTCATACATGAACATACATATATTCATTTTCATGTTCTTTTTCACCATAAGTTACTACAATATATTGAATATAGTTTCCTGTGCTATATACAGTATGACTTGTTGTTTATCAATTTTATATATACTAGTTAGTATCTGCAAATCTCGAACTCCAAATTTATCCCATCCCACCTTCTTCCCACCTCCTGGTAACCACAATTTTGTTCTCTGTGTCTAGGAGCTTGTTTCTGTTTTGCAAATAAGTTTGTTTATCTTTTCTTTAGATTCCATATATAAGTGATATCATATGGTATTTTTCTTTCTCTTTCTGATTTGCTTCACTTAGAATGCCAATCTCCAGGTCCATCCATGTTGCTGCAAATTATGGCCTCACTTGTCTTCTTAACTCTAGTTCTATATTGTATCTATATTTCTAGGTCATTTTGAATTTGAAAATTAATGTACTCATTATTGATTTAATCATAGAAGCACAGAATTCTAGAAACATTTAAAAAATTTTGTTTTCTCAGTCATCTAGACCTGACACTTCAGAATCGCCTTCCACCTTCTCTTCTTATTCTCTCTACTGTCCTCATTTCAGGGCTTCCCTAACTTTCCTCAAGAACATTTCATTCCTTGACTAACCTATTTGTCTGTTTTGATTCTTACCCTAATATGGTGTGTTTTAGCTCATATTTATATTAATAATTTTAAAGCATGAACCTGATTACATTTCTCACATTCAAAAAAATCTTAATTAGCTCATAATTGGCTACAAGATAAATAAAAATATTTAAAATCTGATCAAAGAAATCTTTAACCATATGTATTCAACAGCATCCAAAGAATTAGTGCCTGTTTTCTAAGATCTGAATAGTCCTCTGTGTTTCAGCCTTTGCTTTCCCACCACTTGGAATTCTCTCCCTGTTTCACCTCTGCCTGTCTAAACAGTGCTTACCTTCCATCCATCACTCAAATGCCTCCTTATTCCTGTTACTCAAAACCAGCATATGTTATGCTAAATTTAAATCAGTAAGAGAAAAGAATAATTACATGCAGACCACTGCAAATAAATTCTTCAAAAAATCACTGAAAAGACTCAGTATAGCTGTTAATAGGTGGAAAACACAAAAACAGAGAGAATACTCTGGAATGCACATATATTTTATGTCCTCAGTAATTCTGTCCTTCTGAGTCAGAGAATGGCTTCAAGAAGTATCTAATAAAATTAAATCAACATATACCCAAAATTAAACAGTCTGAGCAGATATAAAAATATTACAAACATGGAGTTGTATGTGTTTATTTTGATTCTAAAGAATTTTAAGTAAGAAAAAAGAAATAACTGTATCAAGCACTTACAACTGTGAAAATAAAAATGTAATGAAACAGAGGAAAGAAGGAAATGGTGTTTGGATGGTTAGGAAAACACAAAGGTGAAAATTCAAGAAGACTTTAAAAAGATCTAATGCAAACCACACAACCTAACCACAATCATCTTTAATACATTTTTGTAGGAAAAGCTAAGTCACTGTTCTCAGGTTGTGCATGTTCAGTGGTGCCAGGATATCTTAGAGTTGATCCTTAGTCCAGTAAACCATTTATTTTGGCCAAGACACAATGTTCTTCTGAATTTCTGCAACAGACATTAGTAGTTCTGGAAAGCTGCTAAGAAACATATGTGTGTGTATACATATATATTTGGATATATATACACATACACTAATCGTACTAAAATAAAGCCACATATATACACATAAGCAAATACATTTTTTCTTGGTTAAATCAAAATTTTATAATTTTTTTTTCACATGAATGCACCTTAGTTATAGCAAAATGACAAGGTAAATTCATTGGTTTGTTTGTGACCAGTATAAAACCACTAAATAAGTTTAAAAAATAGATTGCTATTTTGAAAATAACAGCAGTATAGCTCTTTGAAATAATCTTTAAAATTGTTTTCGATTAGCCATTGAATATTTGATGTTCTATTTAATACACATCAGAGATGTTTAAAGATGTTATAACTTATTTTTCTTTCTATTAGGAAACACTATGAAACAATAGAGAAACATTCCTAGAAGTTCTTCAGTAGTTAAGTACAATCAAATAATTAACTGTCCTGGGATACATTTCAGAAAAAATTCTAGAAAGTCTTTCAATCATATAAATTAATTCTAGTGCCTTTTTTGGTAAGCATTCACTAATTTTGAAGGCTATCAGCAGTTTAAAACACTGGAAAAAAATTAAACATGAGGATTCACAATGTAATCATGGCTACTTAAGATCTTGTATAATCATGCTGTCAATCAGCACAACAAATACTCATTTCAGAAGAATTTAATATCAGTAGCATTGAGGTAAGAATTAGTCTAATTTTCCTCTTTACCACCAGTTATAAATAACCATCCACGCAAATCTAGGAGAGAGAGGAAATCTCAAGTATTTCCTCGTAGATAATCACTTGAGCTAGATTTCTCTTGGCAACCATTCAAGGAAAAAAGGAAAAGTATTCTGCCTATAAGCAAAATCCACAATCATCAGTTACAATACATAATTAGTAGATTTTAGAATGCAAAATTGTTAATGGAAAGCATTTTAAAATAAAGAAATTGAATAATGAGACATACAGTTTGCTCTGGAATGTTTGTATGGGGTGAAACTTTCTAAAAGGGTCATTTATTTGATTAAACACATTTCTTAATATCTATGTCACAAATCAATAGTGTTAACTGTTTAGATCTAAAGAGTTTATAAACATAAAAATAGGTTATAACAAATGGAATAATGGGTCAATCTGTTATAAAAGTTTATATGGCATTGAAAGTGTTATCCCACAAATACTTACTGAGTGTCTGGTGTCAGTCAGATACTGTGCTAAGTGCTGAGGAAAATTTAAACAATATCATATTTTTACATATACACACATCCATACACACACTAGTCATAGGTAAAGTGTATATAAGTAAAATATCTAGAATCATTTTTGTAAAAAGGCTCTAAAATTTTCAATACTATGGTAATTTTCAATACTGTATTGTTATAATTATAACACATATATACACACAAGTTAGTGGCCAAGGATGACATGTGACTGCTTACTTTCAAGTCAATGTGACTGGAGAATTTATGTTAGTCCTACACTGCTGTATAGCCCTATTTACAACAGAATTTACAAACAAACAATACATATACAAATAAAAGTAAAATTGTAGTAGATATTGTGGAATGGCTTCCCCAGCATATTCCTATCTTCTAGTGTATCTACCGTTCAGTAAAATATGAACAGGGAATACAGAAACAACAAAGCAAACAAATTTAAATATATATATTTAAATATATATATATATATATATATATATATATATATATATATATATATGTAAAACAAGGGGGGAAAAATGGAAAAACATTTTTTTCTCAGGCTCACTTGCAGCTGGGTTTTGGATGTGACTAGGCTTCCCCAATTGATACACTTTTGGAAGCTTTCGATACAGAAAGTGAGATGAGGCCTTCTTCCTACTCCTGGTGATGCTGGCAAAGTTTTTACAGAGTCCTTGCATTTTCAGCAGCCCTGTCCCTTCGTTAGCTTCTTGAGAGATCAAACGTTGATTCTGCCAGTTGAGGCCCAATCCAGCAAGCAGTTTCCCCTTTTTACTTTTCTCCTTATCAAGAATTCATAATATGTCTAACAGAAACAGCTTCCTAATTCCTTGAGTTGCAACTTCTGCCGTACATTATTGAACTCCAAGTTAAAGAGGCTTCTCCCTTGGGCCTCACACTGAACAGCAGTCTCCCAGCAACTATAACTCAATAAAAAAATTTTTTAAGAAATTACAAGTAAAAAGCTTGAATTAGATGTTCTATAATGCAGAAGTGGCACGTTACACAAATAAGCAATGCTGTGATAGAAATAGCCCAGCTTTTTATGTTCAGAGGGGAAGAAAGATTGCCAACTTAATAAATGCAAAAAAAAAAAATAAAAGACCATAAAAACCTATTTACTCTTGACCATTCATCTTTGAAATTAAGTAAAATTAAGAATCCAAAGACAGCACAGTATTTTAATAGCATCCTAGGAAGTCTATGGATAGAGATAGGTCCTGATATAAACTCTTATCTATATTCCAGTCCTGTGGCTTAACATTCCATCTGGATGCCAAATGTATAACTTCAGCCTCAAACTCTCCTCCAGGTGCCAGACTTGCTTATTCAACTATCTGTTTGACATCTCCTTGGATGTTTGGTAGGCATCTCAAATTTAGCTAAAGCAACTATCCACCCCGATTCTTCTGCCTCCCACATGGACTCTGCTTCAGGAAATATCACCACCATTTGCCATCTGGTGTCATCTCTCCTTTCTATTTTGTCTTTTATTCTTACCAGCAGCATCCATCTTACAAATATATATGTTTATATATATTCTAAATTTGTGCACATTTAGTCAGGTCCACTGTTACTACTCTCACCTAAGCATCATCATCCCTCCTTTGAATATTTCACAAGCCTCCTAAAAAGCCTCTCTGTTTTCCCTTTTGACCTCCATAAATCTAACCTCCATACAGAAACTAGAACAATCATAAAATATACATCACACCACATTATTTCTCTGCTCAATAATCTCCAATCACTTGGAATGAAATAAAACTTGGAATGCAATCCAATGTGCCCTAGAAGGTCCCACCTGCTTTGCTAATGATAAATGATGTTGAGCATCTTTTCTGATGCTTTCTTGCCATGTGTATATCTTCTTGGGTGAGGTGTTTGTTCATATTTTTTGCCTATTTTTTAAGTGGGTTGTTTATTTACTTATATTGAATTTTAAGAATTCTTGTATATTTTGAATGCAAGTCCTTTATCAAATATATGTTTTACAAAATACAATTTTTTTTGGCAGTCTGCATCTTTTAATTCTTCTTCACAGAGCAGACACTTTTAATTTTAATAAAGTCCAATGTATCAAGTTTTTCTTTCATGGATCTTTCTTCTGATGTATCTGACAAGTCAGCACCAATCCCAAAGACACAAAGCATCTGTCTTATGTTTTCTTCTATTTATTTCGTAGTTTTGTCTTTATATTTAGATCTCTGAACCATTTAGAGTTAATTTTGTCAAAATTATAAGTTCTGTCTTTAGGTTCATTTCTTTTTTGCAAGTGGACATACAATTTTTCCAGCACCATTTGTTGAAGAGACTAATCTTTCTCCATTAAATTACCTTTGCTTCTTTGAAAAAATATTTTTGACTATATTTTTTGCTGTATATGTGTGGATCTACTTCTGGGCTGTCTACTATGTTCCATTGATCTATGTATCTATTCTTTTTTTTTTTTTAATAATGCCTTGGTGTTGTGATTACTGTAACTTTATAGTAAATTTTGAAATTGGATAGAGTGAGTCCCCTAACTTTGTTCTTTCTTGTTGTGCTGGCTACATTAGGTTTTTTGCCTTTCCCAGTAAACTTTAGTTTGTTGATTAGGTCTTAATTTATCAAACATGAGATATGTATATAAATGTTCTTATTAAAAATTCACAGTGTGACTTATTAAAATCTACCTTCTTTAAAGTTTAAAGACTGAGGAGTGAGACACTGAATCATATTTATAAAAAACATCAAGTAAAAGAAAGTAGAAGGTAAATTTTGATACTTGTGATGCTAAGAAATCAATTTTACTTACTTGTCAAGTAAAAACATTAGAGCTGTGAATATAATTTTTAATATGTTTTACATCTATAAAATACCATTTGTACCTCGTTTCTCCTTAATCCAAAAGATATTAATTTATGAATTAATTCACCTTTTCAGAGGTTACTGTATTTTGAACGATACTTTTTTCTGCCCCTTTTCTCTGTTACTCAATCAGATGTAGCCTGGAAAATCTTGTTCAAGTATTTTATCATTCACTTAAAATTATGAACTTAGAGTAAATGCTCCCATATGTTGCCTTTGGTTTAAATATTATTTGATTCTGTGATTTTGTAATCTGTTTATTTGCAAAACCTCACAAAACACAAGCACACACATGCAAAATAAAAATAACAAAAATGATAAACTTTTTTCCCTTACATTGAGATTTACCCTTGCTGGCTTCATATTTTTCTACATACATAATTTTCCTGTGGCTGAAAGGGAGACTCACGTAGCTACGATAAGTCAAAAATGTCATATTTGAGTTAATGGAGAGAATCAGGATGAGATGAAAATCAGTACTTGTAAAGCTTAGTGCAAAAATGGGGATTTATAAACTGTGTGCTGAGTGTTTCATCGCCTCAAAAGAACAATGAAAATCAAAGCATCAAGAAGGGCAGATTTCTGGAAACTGGTATGGCTCATGAGCCTCTCTTCATTTCTAGTCTTTCCTTTTGACCGTGTGGGCAGCTTCATTCACCTTCTCCAATTTTCTTCTCACTGTACTGACATCATCACTCATCTGCCTGCCTAGCAAACAAAAATAGAGGGACAAATTTTTTTTCCAAAAACAATTTTTAAAGGTTCAAAAGAAAGATTGTAATTTCTCAGCTTTGATTTTTTTTTTTTTCATGTTTTAATTGATGGGGGAGTGAGGGTTTTCCAACTTTCACTGTGCCTCCAGCTCCAGGTACAGAGTCTGGACAAACAGAAGAAAGTAATAGGTTCTGGGAAGAGCAAAACAAACATCAACTGTCGAATTAAATAAAAGGATGCTGCATATTGATTCCTCATTTTCCAACGTATAACTAAAATTACAGAGTCTCATATTAAGAAAAGTAATACTTGAAAAAAATGTGTGTTTTCTTTAGAACATACTCTTTAATGTTAAATGTAGCAATAGCTCTCCTGGTTTTGTCTGCCCTCTTTGTCCATGAAAACTTTAATAGCACAAGATTAGTGCTCCCTAATGAATGGTGTTCTCACTGTTAAGTATCTCATCTATCTTTCTGAAATTTCTAACATAGGAATCATCACGTTTTCAGTCATCTACAAGTCCTAGATCTCAAGTTTCATAAGAATGTTGTCCTAGGTGATCATTAGAGTGAGTGTGCCCTATGAAATACTGAATTTCAATTATTCTAACTGTAGGTGTTCTAATATATTTATAATTTCATTACTCATTTTCAACAAACATGACTGTCAAGTCCTTAAATTTGTATTACCAAACTTTCAAAGTATCAGTCATTTTCAACAGAATTTATCTACACACTATACGTTAAATCCTTTGTATTTCTGAATTTTGTAAAGAGCCATATCTTTCTCCCATTATTATGAAAAATTAATCATTATTCAAAGTTTCATTCAGGTATTACCTTTCTCTAGCTAAATAATGCTGATATTCTCCAGGCTCATATTATGTCCTCCTGGAGTATATTTTTTTCCATTTCTTTCATGGCATTCTTTATTCTTTCCTTTCATTAAATTTATTGTATTCCTGTCTTATCTTTCATGTCAAATTTAAATAAGATATATGCAAATACAAGACCATTTATGTCTTTGTATTCAAAATATGGCCTTCCAAAATATGGGAAATGAATAAATTAACAAATGCTTCCTTGCATTCAGTTTTAAAAGATTTTTCAATAATGAAGTCACTTGTGTTAATGACAGAATCAAATGAATTGCAAAAGAGAAGGAATGCCAGGGCTGAAATTCTTAATCATTTGGGTCCATTCCCTGCATTGATAAAATGTTCAGTAATAATAGTGTTCCATCTTTTATAGTTGCCACACTCTATCTTTAAATATTAACTCAAATATCTCAACAGGTAGAAAGCAAATCATCCCTAGGTGAGCAGGATTCAAAGACCCTGACCCTACATGCTCAGTCTTCAATTCTTCAGTATGGTGTGACCCACTGAACTCTGGACTCCTCAAGATAAGATAGATGAGTCATTCATTGCACATTTTTCAAAATAATTGCTAATTGTAAGTGTATTACTATCTCTGTGGGTGAATGTTGATAACAAGGCAAAAGTCAGTTTTTAGTTGCTTGCTGCAATGATATCTGAAGTGTCTTTAGTCCCTGAATTAGGGGACATCATAGTACAAGAGGCAGCAATAAAACAAACAGTATGTGTTTGTACCTAGTATTTTTTAATAAAACTTTAATGACCATATGCTTTTAGTACACTAAATCTAATTTTCTGATACAGTACTTTCTGTTGCTGGCAGCAAAGGATGGAAATTGTCTGCTCAGGCTTTAAAATAGCTGAAAAGTTGATGAGACAAAACTATGTAGTGCACTAGAAGCATATGTAAAGGGTTAGATTCATTATGATATAAATTTGCTAAGAGCATAGAAGTTGAAAACTTTTGTGTAGGAATTAATACATCAAAATTCTGTTGCTAGTGCTTTGTGGCAAATCCTACTCTTACTAGACTGTTTTTGTCTCTATGTCAATTTTTTTTTAAAGTTAATTTTTAAAAGCATGTATTATTCAGTCCTAAATCATTTTATTGTCTATATCATAAAACAATTTTATCTTGACTATAAATACCTTCTACTATTTAAGCCTAGCGTGTTAGGCTTCTAAGCCTTTCATGATTCTGTTCTGGTTCTTGAAATGGAAGTGTTCTCAGTAAGAGACAATATAATTACAAAATTTCATATCTGATGTATTTTATATATATTTATACATATGATTCTTTTAGCCTAGATGAATCATATTTCAAGAAAAATATTGTTTTTAAAACTAGACCAGGATTTCTTAACCTCAGAACTACTGAAATTTGGGGCCAAATTATTCTGTGTTGTGGGAGGCTGTGCTGTCTGTATGTTGTACCTGGTAGGATGTGTGGCCTCTGTTTACTAGATGTGAGTAGCATGTACCCACTTTCCTACCCTTTCTCTGTCCTGGGGGTAAAATCACCCTCAGCTGTTAGTACTAAACTAGACCAATAGAAAAATCACTTACCTTAGGAAAATTACCTATATTAGCAAAATTGCTTTTATATTCATAAAATATTCAACATTTTATATTAATCTCTAATAGTTCTATACATTTATGTTCCAACTTATAACCCTTTAAGCCAGTGTAAATTGGTAATTTTTGATTAGCCCAGTGTTCTCTTTTTGTTCGATCTAAATAATTTAATATGACACAGCAGAATTAAGATCGGCTCTCCAGAACAATGCTCAGAAAGCTGCTTCTCTTCTAACCTGTGCACTCTTGACTACAAGTATAAGCTTAGTTTATAAGTAAAATACTAGAGAAAGTTGCTTTGACTCAGGTGTTTGTAAAAGCAAATTGTGACTAAGCCCACATTACTAACTATAGTTTTCCAAATGTGTGTCTTTCAGTAATGTACTCTGTAGTCTTAATATTAAATTCAGTCCCTTTCACTGAGGAATTGGTTAAACCATAAGTATGGTAGGAATAAGAGAAATGTTACAATCCTGGTTCTTCCAGACTTTTATTTATTTTCTTGTACATTATTATGTTATCTTTGGGGTTTTTTTGTGTATATATCTGTGTGTGTATATATATATTTTTAAATTTAAGTGTAGTCAGTTTACAATGTTGTGTCAATTTCTGGTGTACAGCACAATGCTTCAGTCATACATGGACATACATATATTAATTTTCATATTCTTTTTCACCATAAGTTACTACAAGATATTGAATATAGTTCTCTGTGCTATACAAGTATGAACTTGTTGTTTATCTATTTTATATATATATTAGTATCTGCAAAAATTGGTCTTATGGTGTCTCATTCCTCATATTTTTCTTTTCTTAATAGCTGAGTCTTTATATCAGAGACCCTATGTATTGATTTTATGAACAGCAGAAAAAAACTTTGCTTCAATTTCTAGCTCTTCCATTTACTAGTTGGGCAACCCTCAGTAATCCATTTAATCTCTTTAAGGTTCAGTTTCTTTCTTCATTTGTGGGGAAAAAATAAGGACATTATTAGTTTGGTTTAAAAAGTGTGTGATTAAAAACTAATATATTTAAGATGCTTTGGACTTTGCTGGCACAAAGCAAGTGTCCTATAAATGTTAGCTGCTTATTATAGTCATTCTTATAATAAAAACTTTTATGCAAACAAAGTTTTTAGTTTTACTTACAGACCAATATTTCAAAATATAGAGCTAGCTATCGTTTTAACTACTGTCTAACTTTAGACAGGCTTTTGAAATGTCAGCTTTTAAAGATGTACCTTCTCTTCGTATGAACTTTCTGAAAAAGGAATATTGACAACCGTGCATTTTGGAAAACACACTGTGCCCATATACTGCCTTTGCTCCCTTTTTTTCAGAACAAAAACTTCCAGGATGATAGAGACGGAAAGCCTTGTCCACTGTGTAAAAGTTAGTGATTCTACCATTTTATGTGTAGAATCATACCTCTTGGGTTTTGCTGTTTATTACCTTACGGGGTAACCTGAGATGGTTTTATGTTTAATGCAACTTTCAATGTCTTTAAAATATTTTGTGGGAAAAAATGAATGTATCAGGATAACTATTAGGGGCAAATATTAAATTTAGAAAGATAAAAAAGAGAGATTAGGATTTGGATTAATAGTAAAGATATCAGTGGAACTCACTGTTTTTTGCTATGAGGTAAACAGATGAAGTAGAATATTTCAAAAGAGACAGATGAGTCTGAAAGAAGAAATTTTAAAAAAGTAAGCTGTATAGAAGCATAGGAACAAATTTTTATGGCCAGAAATACACAGCTACTTTAGTAGATTAAGTGAAAGCATGGGTTAAAATAAAATATAGAAGGATGCACATTGTGACCACATCACATCTTCTTGGGCAGAATTTACTGTGTAGATTGTACAGAAGCTTTGCTGTTCATTTAATTATATTATTTATTGACTGCATATAAAAATCTTGATGAAAATGGTAATGCCATACTTAAGCTCTTTGTCATGATAATCACTTATTGATAGGATTTAGAAATATTTAAAATAGCCATTTATTTCTGTATTATTTGTGAGTGTTTGAGTTCATTCATTTATTCATTCACTCAAAAATAAGTCAATCAAATATTATATATAAATACCAATAAGTTCTGTGGAGAAAGATAGATCAGCAGTAAAAAATAGCATTTGTGAGAGTTTTGTAAATTAAATGAGATCACCTCATGGATAAGGTGAAATATCAATAAGGACTGGAGATTGTAAGGGTGAGAACATTCAAGGCAGCAAGACTTGTATGTGCAAAGGTCCTGAGGCAAAACTATCCAAGGAGGTCAGAATGCTAGAAGGAGCATGGTGGCAAATAATCAATAAAAGATCAGAATTATAACAGAATGTAGAGGAAATTGTAGGCCATTTTAGCAGCTTCAAGTTTTACTCCAGATGAGGAGGAAAGCCATTACAGAATTTAAAACAACGAAGTGGCACACTCTAAATTATATTTTAACATACACAGGCAAAAATGAAAGCAGAGAGGTCATTTAACAGTCTGGGCTACAATCCAGTTTAGATATAAATTTTGGTAGCAGCAGAGAAGTGGTCAGATTTTAGATAAATTTTGAAATTGTATCAGCATGATTCCCTGACCATCTCAACTGAGGAAGAGATTATTTGAAAGACAGAGAGCCAATGTGGATGTGGACATGCTGTATCTTGGATGCTTGGTGATAAAGAGAAAGATGTAACATATATAAAAGTACATAAAATTGAGAGATACGTTACAGATAGGAAAAATAAATACTATAATGAAGTAAGCACTGTATATATAATTTGATAAATAGATTTGATTGAATTTTAATATAGATCTTAAAAGTTCTGAAAAATTTGACAAGCTGATTCTAAAATTTATATGGAAGAACAAAATAGATGCAAAGTCAACATACTTGAAAAGATAAACAAATGATGATATGTATTTTAGGATATCGAAAGCTGAAAATAAAATTATAGACATTACTACAAAGGGACATTGGTATATGAACATAAAAATATACTAATAGAACATAAAAATAAAGAAACATGACCATATGGAAAATTTCTGAGACAGAACTAGTATTGCATCTAAGTTGGGAAATCAGTGACTACTGATAGCCTGTGGGAACTGGTTATCCATAAAGAATCACATTAAATTGGATTCCTACCTCATACCAGATGCAAAACTCAATTAAAATTTAAATGAGAAAATCGAAATAGGTAAATATCTCTTAACTTAGGTTGGAAAATGTTTTTTAATTAAAATGCAAAAAATGTAAAACCATTAAAAAAGATTGGTGAATTCTACACATTCAAATTAAAAATATGTTTATCAATAAAATATAATAAACTCATAAAGACAAGTCATAAAATAAAGAGGATATTTGAAAGAAAAATAATTCACAAAGGACTAATATTCAATTTGTATGAAGAACAATAAATCAAGAGAGACAAACCACCTAATAAAGTCACGGGCAAGAGAAATAGGTGCTTTAGCGACATGTGAGCAGGGCAGGCCTATATATATGAAAAGACATTTCATCTCATTATTAATCTGTAAAGTACAAATAAAAACCACAATGAAGTATGTATTTAGAGCATCTCAATTCCAAGTGCTGGCGGGGATATGCAGGAGTGTAAACATTTATGCATTGCTAGTAGAGTATAATTTGTTCAGTCACATTGGAATCTAATAAAAATGAAAATACATGTTAAATAAATACTCAATATTTTAAAATATTATTTACATGTATATTAAGAAATATTTAAGACGTCACAATAGTAAAACAACACAAGCAACATTTTTAAAACTCCTGTAACTAATTAAATGTCCACCAAAATCATAGAATAAATAATTTATGTAGTTTGATAAAATGGTTATTACACAACTCTGAAAAATGAATGAACCAGAGCAGGTGTGAGCAAACTTTTTCTGTAAAAGGCCAAATGGGAAATATTTTAGGCTTTGAGAACTACATATGTTCTCTGTTGTATACACTTTTTTTCCCCAAAACTTTAAAATATATTAAAAAACAAAAAGGTTTTTTAGCTAATGGGCTAAAAAAAAAAGTGGGTTCCAGATTTTTCCATTGGCCATAGTTTGCTGAGCACTAAACTAAAGATACAAAAGTGAATCTCACAAATATGCACTGAGAAAACAAAAAAAGCAAGCAAGTGATGTCAGAATAAATATTGCATCATATTGGATACATTGTATATAAGATTATAAATATTCTATTGTATAATAATCAATATTATTATATTTGAAGTTCAGAAATAAAGACAAAATATTGCTTAGGATTTCATAAATATATGTTATATGTCTTTTAAAAAGGCATATATGGTAAACACAAAATTTAAAGCAAAGCTTACCTCTGAAGAGGGGAAAGCAGTTATATTCACAAGTGGCACCTGGAAGATGCTTACATCATTGGAAATGTTCCTTTTGTAAGGTTATATTTTCAGTACATAGGTGTGCATGTTTTTTATACAGTAAAAACAATATATAGACATTTTATAAATAGTTTGTATGCATTTAATGTTTAGCTTAATGTTTATATAAATGTGAGTGAAAAATGATTGATAGATAAATACCAGAGATACTGTAGTTTGAAACCAGATATTTATAAATGGTTGGACTACTTGAGTCCTTTTTCCCTGCTCATCACACCTGCATATGAATGGAAATTAATGTGTAAATATACTCAGATCTCTACATTCAAGACAAAGGTCTGATGCAAACTATACAAATTTAGAAGAAACATTCAACTGATGCTTCCAACTAGTCCTATATTTTAAAATTGTGATCAAACTACTAAGCATCAGGAGATGTTTAAGGATAACAGCATGAAAGAGATAATAGCATTAAAGAGAAAAACAGATGAGGAAAAACAAATCTGACAATGTGGAAACATCCCGTGGTTACGCTCAGAGAGTTTGCAGCGGAGATTTCAGTTCTTAGCACAGAACACGCTTGCTATGAAAATGAAATAATCAGAAAACTTAACATTTTTATTGGAAATTTAAAATATTATATTAGGAATTGAAATTGGCTATAGACTTAGGATTTTATAAGAAGGTAAAATTGATTAATTTTTTATTGTAGAGCCCAAAAATGAGTGAGATGGAAACTATTTGAGAAAAATTGGATTCTAGTTTAGAAGGTGATGATTTTCAATTTATAACTGTGCTAGAACTAGAGGATAAGCACAATTCAAGGGAGGAAATTATCAAGGATATAATTAAGAATAATCTCAATGCCCAATTGGTAGTTTTTTTCTTTTTGGTCATGGCGACCTGATTTTCCTTTGCAAGAGTCTATTGTGACTATTAATCATGATGACATGCCCCTTCACCCTAGGTTAGGGTTAGGCGTGTGATTCAAGAAAAACTAATTAAATATTTCTCCTGTTTTTAAGTATGTCAATTTTTAAGCCTTCCTGCATACCCTGTGAGTTGCTAAGTGTCCCCAGTTACTGTTTTGTTTTTCTTTTTGAGTAAGTTTAGCACTTACCATTACTTAACTTGAGAAAATCTTTAGAGAATTTTCCTCAAAAATATTTGAAATGGAACTATGTGTATTCTAATAAAGACCAAAAAAAGTCTCATTTTCATGGAAACATTGGTTTTTGCAGTGTTTTCTCAGACTGTATTTTAAGTTGAGCTACTTTATGTCGAAAGAAATGATTACTCAGATTAATGGATTTAATCTTTCCATTAAAGTAAAATGTGGCTCAGTTACCCTGGTTCATTCTGATTCTCCTACAGTCTCTCTAGTAATTTTTCTCAGTCTCTATATTTGTTGCAGTTACAGTTATATGGCCAGTCATTTTCATCCCCTGATCCCAAAGGTGTCCTTGGATCTCTTTTCTTTTGTGGTTCCACTAACTGTCCAGATGATCTCATTTGGTCACATGCTTTAAACAGCATCAATGCCTTGATGAAAAGTAAATTACATCCTCAGCTTGTACCTCTCTTTTGAACTTCAGACTGAATCCCAAATGCAGTCTTGACACTCCACTTGCAAAATATATAACAGGCATCCCACACTTAACATGCCCAAAACCAAGCAGCTAATTTCTTCTCTTCTTTCAAATCTGAACTCAACCAACCTTCTATTTTTTAGTTGTTCTGCCCAAATCTTGAAGTTGTTTTTGTCTTCAGTGTTATTGCACGTCTCTACATCTAATGTACATCAAACCCTGAACACACAGCCAGAACCCACCTAGTTCACATTCTAGTTGCCATCATATCTTGCATAGAATTTCAAAAGAACTGTCTAACTGCACTTCCTGTTTCTAAACCTGCCTTGCCAGTGATCAGTCTATAGACAATACAGCAGACAAGGCAATATTTTAAAAATATAACAAAATCTTATTACTCAACAGTTTAAAACTCACCACTAGCTTCCACTAACTTCACAACACTTTCCAAATAAAAACCATTGTCCTTACAAAGGCAATTAAACCCAAAGGATCTGCCCATCACTTCCATCTCCTACCCTTATTGACTAAGCTTACTCAGCTTTGGACACTGGCTTTGTTACCGAGTCCAGACTCATTCTTCTCGCCGCACAACAGGCCAGTAAATGGGGAGATGAGTTACTGGGACAAGGAATAGCGACTTGATTCAGAAAGCTGGCAGACCGAGAGGAGGGCAGACTAATGTCTTAGAGAACCATCCTCCCCTAGTCAGAATACAGGCTCCTTTTATAATGAAAAAGGGGAGGGGGTGTGGTTGGTTGTTGCAAACTTCTTGGTGTAGGAATTCTTTGTTCTTGCAGCTGTCCACGTGGGCCAGCTCATGGTGCTCCTGCAAAACCTCCAACAAAACAAATGTTATTTTCTATTCTGCAACTTGTTACCTTTACGTGAAGACTAAGCCTAGAAAACCGGGTGCAGTGTTAAAGCCAAAGGAATGGATCTAATGTGGAGTCATATTTGTTCCTTTCTATTACAGGTTCATTATTCTTCTAATGCTTTGGGCCTGAGACTTGGAGTCTGCTTTTATCTTTTGTAATGTCTTTACTCCGGCTGCCTTCCTGGATAACTCCCTCACTTCTAGTTCTTTCCTCAAATATCCTGCTTTCAATGGTCACTAGAAAAAGTATAACTTTTTCCACCCTTTCCAGGCAGTCTCCAAACTCTTTACTCCCAAGCCTCTTATTACCATTTACTTCATGTATAATTACTCACTTCCTCTTTTATTGCCTGTTTCCTCATTCTAGAATGTAGGTTCTATATTGGGATGGATTTTTGTATTCTATTCATTGCTCATTCTAGGCACTTAAAATCACCATTTCATTGTGGAACAAGTAATGAAGGAATAGGTAGCTTGATCTAACATTATTTTTTCAGTATCTGCATGTTAGTCTGTCAGAAATAATAAATAAAAGTAAAAATTTCTAGTTCTATCTCTTTTTAAAAACTGAAAAATTATGTCACTGTAATAATTAAGTAAACATTGTTATTGGTCAATGGTTTTTAAACATTAGTAACTTACTTGGAATCATAAATAATTTGTATGCAAATAAAATGTTAAATGAAAAATACATGGGAATTCAATACAATCTCATAACAAAGTTCACTGAGAGTGTGATTTTCACCCAAGTCATAAGACATTGGTCAGTGCTATTTAATGATGTAGATTATCAGTTTGAAAATTGATTCATGTTTTTATCCAATTACTGACTTCATGAGAGATTCTGATCATTTTATTTAATCTAGACATTATCAGATTTATTATGCACCAAGACACTTAATTTTTCTCCTAAAACATAGCATGTAAATGATGATATTATATATTCATGAGATATGTTGAATTTTTCTTAGAAAGACTATAAAAACAGTTGAAGAAATATTTTTAGGGGCACAAGATGGCTGAGCATATGTTCTAGCAAAAAAAGATGTTAACCCCCAAAAAAGGGAAAAGACCCCAGTCCTTGTCTCGCCCGAAAGGCAAGATTACAGACGGGAGACAGAGTACATTGTGTAGTGAAAGATTTTAAAGGATTTATTTAGGAAAAGAAAAGTACACCTCCAAGAATGGGAGGCAGGTTAATCCAACAGGGAAGAAGCAGTGGTCTTTGTCTGCCCTTTCTGTTATACCCTTGCTTAGAGGTGTCTTTTGATTGATTGATGGCTCTTGCCCTTGGAATGCCTAGTCACGTTTGTTTCCTTTGCACATACCCTTACCCATGATATACACAGAAAAACCTATGGCGAGGGGGCCTAAATTGCAATGTTAATTATATTACAATGAGCATTGGATCATGTCCAGTTAAATCCTTTCTGCTACCGCGCAGTTGCAGCTGTCGGGTTCTAACCAGTTTCTTGCTGGCACTCATTTAGAAGTAAAGTCCCTTTATGCTGGAGGTGGGCGCAGCGCCATCTTCCAGATCATCCTCCCTCTCCTCCACCTCTCTGCCCCGAGCCCCTGCTTTTCTAACTACCTAACAAAACCATGCTTGCCACAACTGCATACATGAGGACAAGCTCCTGACACCCATAAGGCAATGCCCGTCTCACACATCATTTTAGCTCTTTCTGTTGTCACCACAACAATCCCTAAGTAAGTGACTGCAATTGGGAATGAAGAGAGTAAATGTACATACTCCTCTGTATTCTGTTGTCCCCAGACAACCTGTTGCCTAGAATTCAACACATGCAACACCCACAACCAGTGTAAGAAGATATATTCAGGCTATTTTAGAAGAGTCACAGTAAAAAAGCAAATTTAATTGCTGATTTTCATTATCACAGTACTTAAAATTGCATGGAAAATAATAATAATCAATCCAATGAGTCCATGACACTTCCCTTCATTATTATTAGAGAAGTAAAATTCTGCTGTCTCTTTCATGAAAAAATTGGATTTTAACACTATAAGTAATGATATTAACCATTTTGTGTTAATAGGTTCGTAATTTTAATAATAGCCACTCATAGTCATAACATTTCTTAAATCAGATAACTGACAATACTTTGCACAAAGAAAAATAAAATCCTAAGAAGTTATGTCTCTACATATGAACAGCTAAGTGAAAAACTCAGATGATCTCTGGAATATTTCTGATATATTTTTAAATCTACATGCTCTTTATTGGTTGAGCCTTTTGCTATAATGAACTAAACTAATGAGCATTTAAGTTTATCTTATGTGAAACTCACATTGTGTGAATAAATATATAAATTATAGCCCAGCCATACAGGGATAGGCCAGAGATATTTTGATTATCTGGCTAGAGCTATAAAAATTCAAGATTACAAAAATGTCACTAAGTAGAGAAGCAAGAAAAATACTTTCATCTATGTTTCCTTCAACTATTCATGAGTTTCTTCAAGTGGATTCTGGAGGAAAGACTCATAATTTTACTCGAGGACACAAAGCCTTAGTCAGTATATTATACTTCTAGTTCAAAGCATGCAAGAAAACCAAACCTGCAAAGCAAAGTTATTTGATGTTGCTTTGTGTTAGAATCCGGGGAAAATAACTGCTTTGATCAATTTGCTGCCTTGAAAATGTCCTCTAGTCCAACTGCTCAAGAGCAGTCTTTGATAATGATGGCATAGTATAGGTGCCCATCCTCAGCTGAATTTGGTAGATTTTGAGAATGGGAAGCAAGACTAAATTCATATATATATATATATATATATATATATATATATATATATATACACACACACACATACACTGTATTGATTTCTATCTCAAATGAGGAAAATTTCTCTCTTTTTAGTTCCATGACCCCAAATTAAAAATAATCATAATGTATTTTCCCAGATTACAGAAAAGAAATACTATGTGAAAGCGAATATAAATATTTTAAAATGTAAAATACGGTTCCAACAGGTGAAAAAAAAAGTGGCCTGATGCTACCTGCCTTCGTTATATCTCATACATTTAGAAGGAAATGTTTACGTCAAATGAAATAATGAAGTAATTCTCTGAACGCTTCCTTACAGCTAAGACGTCCTACCTCTTTTATAATCATTGAACAAGCATGAGGATTCAAAAGCAAACTTTTGAGCTGATACATATATATGCCACTTATCTCTGCATTTAATTAGTTAAGATTATTTTCTAGAAAGCAGGAAATATGATATTTGCCATCTGGGAAGGATGTGACAATTACTCTATGTTATGGATATTATTTATTATGTGTCCATTCCATTTTCATACTTTTCTTAAAAATACTTTTAAGTGGTCCTCAAATAAGTTGTTAAGTAGATATTATTATTCTAATTTCACAAATAACATAATGATTTTCAGAGGACAGTCACAAAGTTAGCAAGGGACTTTGCTGAAATGTGAACCTTGATCTATTTAACACAAAGAATATTATCTAATGGTATAACACATTATTACTCATGGGCAACTCTTCCCCCCAAAATAGACCCCATGATGTAGAAAACTGTATAATGCTTGGAAGTAACATCAGCAACTACGTGTTACTTATACTATGAGTTTCACGTAATGAAATTATCTGCAGTCATCACACTCAATTCTAGAGACACTTCTACAATAACATTAGGAATAAGAAACTATTTTGACTGAAGTTTTGAACACAAAACACAAAACAATATGTTCCCCATAATTTGCTGGATATATGTAAACATCGATGCTCAACCACACAGGACTTTTCCCTGTTTTTTGTTCTGCTTTTGTAGATATTATCCAAGATCTAGATAAGTATACATTTGTGAAAATCAGAGATTCAAATTCTTTGTACATAATGTAGAACTAATTTTCATAACAATAATGTTTTCAAACAATTCAGTATGATTGTTAGGAAAAATCTGATTCTTTACTGTCTATGAAATTGTGCTTTTAGTACAGAAGCAAAATGTAATCTTTTAAACCCTCTGATGTTACTAAAATGCAAGTCAATTACTACTATGCCTTCTTAAAATAACTTCTTATTTCATGCTAATAAAACCCAGTTATTCACTACATTAGAAAAGATAAAGTGTGTTTGAAAAGTAAAAATGCAAATATCTTCATTTCAAAACCTGTTCAAAATGAAACACGGAGTAATGTTTAATTAATATCCATCAAATGCGATTTTACATCTTTGTTCAACATAGACTATTAACTATCTTTGTCTATGTAAGAGAGTTTTTTAGCATATTAAAAAAAATTAAAATATGGAAAAGATGCCATGTATATTTGCCACCAATTCCCTACAATGTCAGTTGCAAAATATTCTAATGATGCTAATCACATTTCTAGTGACAGATCTTTTGAAATTGGTGCATCAGTTCATATTCATCCTATCTGTCTTCTCTTAAGATCATTAAAACCATTGGTATTATATAAACTCTATTAAAAATAGACTAAATGACAAATTCCTCAAAGATCTTTGGAAAACTTTATATGCTTAAAGTCATTACTGAAATATTTCTATAAACAACACTCCTTGAAGTTTTCGTCTTACACTTTTTACTGTAAAATATACATTGCTCTATCCTATGTTCAATTTCATGGATCTCAAATAAACCACAACCGTCTTTAGTCATCCTAAATTAATATTGCCTCAAGCTATATCACCCTGTTATTCACTGAGGCTCATCTCCTGTACTTTAATGAAGTAGACTGAGGAAACACATTAAAAAAGTTGCAAAGAACATAGTGGGAGAACCATGACTTTAGACAGACAGTAGATTTTCCTATTGGAAAAATACCAGAAAAACTTTTGATGGAAAGAAAATTAGAAGATTCAAAATGATCTGATTCAGTATGTAATTGGATTTGAACAACACTGTAGAATAAAAAAAAAAGCTGTATTTTCATGGATATTTTCCTCTTTGTTATAATTAATATATTATTGACTTAAAGTTTATTTTTGGACTCAACTCACACCAATCATACATACTTGTCTATTCATTGACTTTTTTATTCTAGATTACTCTGAATCTAGTGGGGAAACGTGCAAAATTTAGCAGAGAATTACTGTGTATATGAAAACTAGTGCATTCCATTTACTGGTCTAAAGAGAATTTTGAGAGATCACACTACTTACACAAAGGTGCATTGCTTACTTACAGATATGTTTTGAGTTACTTTCTAGGAATATTAAAAAATCATTTATGATTCAAATAAAGTATAATTTTAATAAGGTGCAACTCATATTTCAACAAAGTGAAATTCTATCAGATAAATATTAAGTTTAGGCTTCAGGAGCTCTAATTTCGAATGCATTGTCTTGCTCTCTAAAGTAGACACAAAGTAATCTTACTCTCCAAGATCTCAATTTACAAGTATTTAAGTCAAAGATTTAGGTTAAGATTTGTAGTTTGAAAATATATTCAAAACTGCTATAACCCCCTCAAGTATCCTCTTCCTTCATCTATGATCCTCAAGTAACTGTTCCCCAAGTTTGACCCTCTCCTTTTTATAAAGCAACTTTTATGAATGCAAGGTGAGCTTTGAGATTGCCATCTTTTCTAGCCATTTTCCTGCTAATGCACATAAACCTCTGCATTTGTGCACTATATTTGCACCAATCCCTCTTTTAATTATCTTACAAGAAATACAACTTCAGGCTAAAATCTTGTGTGTGTTTTTTCAGGCCCAACCACAGGCAATTCCAAGCCTATACCTGGCAGGCCCCATGGCAGAAGTCTGCCATTCCTGTATCAGATGCCGTGCACAGCTGGTGCAGACTAGTTTTTCAGGGAGAGTTTCTGACATGGATCAGGCCCTGGGGCCAGCCTGCTTGTGCACAGTCCTACAGTCCTAGCCCAGCTACCTCCATTCCGAGACCTCCTAGCAGGGCCCAAGGCACTTTTCCTGGCTCTGGCTCAGTCCTACCACTCCTAGCCCTTCCACATATCCTGCTCCCTGGCCCCCAGGTCCTCAAAAAGTCAGGAGCCTTTTTTCTGGCGCTCCCAGGGACTGAGAGTTCTGCCTGTCTCATGATGTCTGACCCTCATTTTGGGTCATAATGTGGAGAAAAACAGAAAAATGTGTTGCTGGTGCCATTTACTTTTGCCTTTTACCTGCACTAGCATGGGAAGTGCGCAAAGGCTTGATTGTTCTTTCAGTTTGGCTCATTGTCCAAATCGACCACCTTGACTCCCGGAAGCTCAACACAACTTAAGTGTGAGTGTGTGTGCGCACAAGCCATTGCATCTCATTCATAAACAACTTTATGAAAGAAACATTATTATTGTCCTGTGATATATAAAGAAATCCCAGCAGAGAGAGAATGCTTTCCGCATATTCACATATTGATTAACTGGAGAAGTTAAATTTTATTTGATGTCTTTCTTTAGGCATTGGTTTTCCCCTTCATAGTACTTCACAAATTATTTACTTATTTGTTTTAAATATGTTGATGTTATTGATGTAAAGTTTCCATGATCCTTTAAATTCCTAATGCTACCCCTTAGAGGCAGTTACAACTAATACTATTTTGTGTGTCATTATAAAAATATATGTATATATACACACACACAGATAGTATACACATATGTGTAATATATATACCTCTTTTGTAAAATCCTTTTGCAATTTGCTTTTTAATTTTTAATGGGCATAACTATCTATATTTATATGCACATTTACCTAAGTCTTTTTAATGAATTGACAGCAATGCTTTGCATAAATATATCACACTATAACCATCTGTTTTTAACACTATGTAAGTGTTGTTTTGGGGTGGTTTTTTTTTTTTTTTTTTGCCTTTTTTACCTACAAGATTTTGCTACACAAAAGATACTAAATTAATAATATTTAGGCATATATATTTATGCCTTATTATAGGTTGAATTGTGTCCCTCCCTCCCCAATCCATATGTTGAAGCCCTAACCCTCCATACCTCAGACGTAACCTTATTTGGAAATAAGATTGAACCTGATGGAGGTATGCAAGTTAGAGTGAGGTGATTAGGGTGAGCCCTAGTCCATTATGACTGGTGTTCTTAGAAAAAGAGGAATTTGGACACAAACACGTGCTCAGAGGCAAGAGGATGTAAAGAACATGAAGAGACAACGAGGAGAAAATGGTCATCTACAGGCTCAGGAGGGAGGCCTGGAACATGCTGTTTCATCACAGCCCTCAGAAGGAAACAAACCTGCAGACACCTTGATTTAACCGACTTCTAGCCCCCAGAACTGTGAGATGATACATTTCTGGTTTTTAAGCCACTCTGTGTACTTTTTTCCAGCAGCCCTGGCAAACTAATACATATGTTCTTTCAAGTAATTTTTTTGAGTCAAGTCATCATAAATTTCTTACTAATTGTATTATATAATGCCAAATTGTTCTCTGAAAGTTTTATGCCAATTTATATTTTCTATCACAGTTTTTGCATGTATGTGTATATATAAATGAAATTTAATTATCCTGTGTGGGGTGCTGTTACACATTGTTGAATACTAAAGGGTTATCAGAGTCCAACTAAAAACAGGAAAGAATAAATTAAATATGTTTAAAGAAAGAGTTAAATAGCTTAGGCAGTATTAAATGAATATTCCATTGAGAACAGCCACATATAAAAGTTAATTTCAGCCCTGTCATTGCACCTCATTCAGTCTTACGCCTATCTAATCTGTACTATACAGAACAAGTAACATGAGCATTTTTCCCCCTGTGGTCTGTGAGTGACAAAAAAACAGAAGTTCTCCCCAAAATTCTCCTCATACAATCTAGAAAACACATGCCAGCCTGCTAAAGCACTGGCTGCTGAAAGGTACCAGTGACTTTTACTATTTGAGTCATGTGTTCTCTCACAATGCTAGTCTTTGGGTTGTTTTTAAATTTTTCTGGAGGGGGGCGGTGAGAGGCAATTAGGTTTGTTTGTTTTAATGGAGGTACCAGGGATGGAACCCTGGACCCTGTGTATGCTAAGCATGCACTCTACCACTGGATTATACATACCCCACCCCCCACCACAATGCTAGTCTTGCAGAAGAAATGTATGTTTTGTTTTCTATAATAGTTTTAAGATTGGAAAACTATTTAAAAGTAATTCTTTCATAATTTCTACATATGAGAAGTATTGTGTGTTTCTTTCACCAGATAGCAATTTGTGGATACGGTGTGACAATATGCCTCTGGAACACATTGCTAACATTTAATTTGTGAGCTTTAATGGTATGGAAGGATCTGAATCAGGATATGGAATTTAGCTGAATGCAATCTGATGATAGATTATGGAACACATTTTAAAATTGTCTTTCCTCTTGATCTAGCATATAGTTGGCGCCTGGCATAAAGTTGGCTCAAGAATATTGAATGAATGGATGACTGTATTTGTGTTTAAAGACACTTGAGAAAACCAACTCAGAGCTCTCATAGCTCACTAAGCCATAAACTTGATTCAGGGACATCAAAATATTCTGACCTTGAAACTATAGAGAAAAAAGAAAAACAGACTTCTTTTTTTTTTTTTTTCAAGGATTTACAAGTGTTTATAGATTCACTCTTGACAGATAACACTGCAATCTTTCCTCATTGATAAAGGACCCTGAGATCAATGAACTCACAAGTTTGAGAGACTTGTAAAGCTTTCCAGTTGAAATAAAGTCATTTTTCAAAAGATTTCCATGATATTTTTAACTGGATCCTGTTTAATGTTATGTGACTTTCTTTTAAGTCAGACTTAGGATAACTCTAAGTTATCCATTTTCTGCCCTTTTGGTGTCTCTCATTTTAAAGAGGAAGCTGAAGATGATTTATACCCATCAGCATGTCATACTTTCTCTGTAATTTTTAAGTAAATTTATGAGAATTTATGAAAATTCTAGAACTCTTCCTGATTCCTCTTAAATCCACTGAGTTTTTACCTTGTTTTCTCTTCCAGGAGAATAAAAACACATGAACACCTGCTTTTTTAATGTATCTTATTTATGCTATGCAGTTTTCTCCTACAAAAATGTCCAATGTGGGCTAAATGCTCAGGAATCATTTATTATATAAATCAAGGAATGAAATTAGCTGACAGTGTTCATCAGTGAGGCAGCCCCAGATTTCAAGTTGCAACATTTTACTAAATAACTGTATCTCACAATTGAAAAATATACTTCAGTGTATTATATATGTGAATTAACATTTTAAATACTCAACTTGTCAATGCATCCTTTTCCTTTGAACCTTCCACTTGTGTGTCCATTCCTGCCAGCCCTCACCACCTTCACTGGTATCATTGGAAGCAAAGGCACCAACATTTCTTACCTAAATAACTGCTGTGGCCTCCTAACTGATCTCCCCAGTTTGGCCTTTGCTCCTTAATCTGAGGCTAGTAGCCAGACAAATTATTTTTAACTCAACTGAGCATATCATCTCTCTGCTTAACACCCTCCAGTAGATTCACAGCCTATGAAAAAAGAAAAGAAAAAAAAAAAAAGAAAAGAAAAGGAGGAAGGGAGGAAGGAAGGAAGGGAGGAAAGAAAGAAGAAAAAAAGGAAAAAAGAAAGCCAGAGCCCTTCTCCACTTTCTCTTTCTCTCCGCCATCACCCCGTTTCAGCCTCAGTGGCCCCCTGGCTATCTGTCCTTTTAATCCTTCAGGCGTATTTTTACTACAGGGAACTTCGGGTTTTTGTTGTTTACACCTGGAAGACCGCCCTCCCCTCTCCTCCCCAGACTCTGTGGGGTTCTGTGCCTGCTCCCTCACACCCTTCAGAACTTGACTCCTGTCACTCTTTCTGGACTACTCTTTACAAAATTGCAGTCTCCCCCACGCCCTGCATTCCCTGTCCCCTGCCCTGCTTTACTGTGATCTGTACATGTGTCACCATTTAGCATATTTGATATTTATGTACCTTTATTATTTCCCTTTTCATTAGAATGTCAGCTCCACAGGGCAGGAATTTTTGTTTATTCTGTTGACTACTGTCTCTGCCCTGCCTAGAACCCTGCCTGACACGTCTGTTACTACTGTACTTTCGTTCATTCACATTTTAAATGATGAATATTTTGTTATCTAATTATGAGAAAGATAATAATTAAAGAATGTGAACATCATTTTCTTATATGCAAATCTGTCAATTGGCATATGTAAATAGCAATGAGGTAAGGCAGTAATAGGTGTGCCATAAGACAATCCTATATTATTTAGGGCATTCCAGGTATTTGTATTCAGGAACCCTATAGTAAGTCCTAAAATATGATGTTGAAAGTAAAGGATATTTATAAGGATTTGCAACCTAGTATCCTTTCCTCTTAAGAGCTCCCATGATTACAATGAATAAATCATATCTCTTTAGACTTTTATCCCTAATTAAGGACCAGGGCCATATTTCTGTTAGCAAAAGCTTTGCAGATGTTCAGGCGAACAAAAGAGGGCACGTTTTTGGTAGGATACAGCATCCTTTGATACACTGCTTAGCAGTGTCCATCCTTCTTTGAAGACAATTGATGATTTAAGTTACATTTCTTATGCTTTCCTTATAATGATCTGGTTTGGTTATTTAAGAAAGGAGGGAGTTACTAAAGCAAAGTTGTATAAATAATGAAGGAGAAGGGGGTCAAATGTGAATTTTACTTTTCCAAATATATTTCAACTGAGAACATTAGGAGTGTATTACCATTAAAAGTTCTTGGACTTTTACTTAATCTATTAATCTAGATTTATTCAGATTAAATCATAAAATTCTCCATCTGAAAGCATTTAGCATCGATAGACTTGTGAGGCTGATTCAGAGCCTGTTATGGTGAGTAGGATAGATATTGAGTATATACCACTTCCATAAAGATTTAGAGGTTTCCTAAAGATTATAGAGATTTGAGTAAATTTTAAAAACTCATCAAATATTATATCAAATATTTTAAATAAAAACTGGAAGGAAATACTCTATAAAAAGTTTTATTTTCCCCTTGAAATTAATATTCTCTCACTCCAAATTGTAAGTACCACTCAGTTACTGAGCTGAAAACAATAAAAACTGTTTGCTTAGCCTGTTTTCAATCAAGTTACTTGAATTTACACAGTAGCTCTTTTTTCACTTGTCTGTATCTGAGCATATTGAAGCCTGCATCAGCCTTAAGAGAGAAAGCTGTATTTCCATTAGCATCTCAGTAAGGTACTCCTGCCAAGTCAATTGTAGTGCAGGGATAATGGAGGTAAAATACCCTTGATTACCATTAGAATAAATTATAAAATGGCTGTTATAGATTTATTTATGAGGAGATATTTGATATTTTAAAGTTTACTAAAAAATAAAGAATTTAGACTTTGCAATGAAATATAGTATGAAAGTCACACATAAAGAGTTTAGTGTAATTTGACCTTTATGTGAAGAGAAAAAAATTCATGTAAAAATACGTTTGCTAACCTTTACTTAATTTCAATTAAAAAATCTCACTATAAGACCTCGTTGGTAAAATGAGAAGATTGAAAAAAAGAAGAGGAAACTATTTTTTATGTAATTCTCATTGTATTCTTCATAACTACTGAATAAAAATACTTATTCTGGTTCATAACTACCAATGAGAATGAGAGAAAGGACAAAGAACTGTATGAAAAATGTATACAAATATGTAGAAATCTGAGGATTTAAATGTATGGAGAAATGATATCAGTTGAGAAAGGGAGAAACACGACTAGAAGAAGAATGGTTAAAATCCTAAGTGTTTCAGAAGCCTGCCGGCACAGCTGGGAAGCGCGCGCCACGGAGCCACGGCAGGGAGATACACGTAAGCACGTGTCCGGCTAGTGGCAAGGACTCAACAGCTCTGCCTTTTCCTGGGATAAAGGAGAAAACTGGCCGGCAGGCCCAGTCAGTCATTCACTTAGGGAAATCCAATGTAGCCAGAATCTCTGATTTTACAAGACACTCCAGAAATCTCCATTAAGCATAGTTCCCAAGTTATTATTTCAAAAAACAAATGAGGGCCAGAGGGGTGAAAGAAAAGAGATTAGTAGGAAGCCGATTAGATGTGTCTGCACAAGAATACCTTTTAAAAGAGAATCAGAGGCGCATCTGTCCATCGGGATCTGTCTTTATTCATGGTTTGTGACAAGGAGTAATTCATGAAATAGACTTAGATAAGTGGGATGAGTTTATAGGGGCTTGGAACTGAAATCTTTCCACTTATATGAAATGCTCTGTTACCATCTCCACACATGTTAATTCAAATCTTTCTTTAAAGTCTTTCTACTACGGAAGGTCAAGATATGAAAGCTGGGATTTCTTTGATAGTTTGGAGACAATAGGGCACTGATAATAAGGGGGAAGTCTGAGCAGAGTGAGTCCCATATCCCTAGCCCCATACCAACCAGAACACAGCTTAAAAACCACTGATTTGCAGTTGTTAATTTTGAATTTTAATTTGTAATCTGCTTACTTCTCCATATTTTGAACAAAGTGATTTTTAAAGAACTATTCAGAGAACAGAAATAACTCATGGGAAAAAAATACAACAGACATTAATAGAAGAACTAAAATATATTATTATTCACTCCATAAAAAGAAGCTAAATAAATAGGTGGTTCTAAAAAGAGTGTCCATGGTTGGAAGTCAATAAATACTACCTAAAATTGCAAAACTCAAAAAGGTAGAATAGAAAACTGTTATTTAGTATTATTTAGATAAGAGAGTATAAACAACAGACAAGTCTGATTAAAAAAAAATTTGAAATAATTTCCTCTAGGTAAGTGGATTTGGTCCAGAAATGTGTGTGTATGTGTAATTAAGAAGCCATGTTGTAAAATGATTATAAATCAATAAAAAATGTTAAAAAAAAAAAAAGAAGCCATGTAGAATTAGTTAATGTAATTTAGGAACATTCTTAAAAATAGATCCCCTACAAATAAATAAATACAAGTAGGTTTAGAACTGTTAATATCAAAATGGTATTCATTCATCTACTTCATAACTTTATATTATTTATTGAGCATTTACTACAGTCCAGATGCTATTTTGGATTTTGTGGAAACAACCAACTAACAAACTTGCCTTCATAAGATTTAAATTTCAGTGTAAGAAGACAAACAATATATACATTAGTAAAATACATTGTATTTTAACTAAGTTAATTGAAGGAGGGTGCTGTGGGACAAAGCAGGGCTGGGCAATAAGGTGTGCTCAGAGGCTACAGTCAAGAAGTTTGTGATTTTGCGTAGTAGTTTCTAACATTAACATGACATTGCACCTACTGCTGTATAGCATATGTCTGTCTGCACACGTATTTTATGATGACTAAAGCGGCCATCCTTTACTGTGCATTCCATTTACATAATTGCTTCTGCTTCTTCAAATCTGATTTAGTCAATGCTTTGGCTCTTATGTGTTCCTCATGCCATTTTCTACTTCATGACCTTTGTGGTTTAATTTTCATTACTGTCTCTGCAGATAATTACCCATATTTACCCATTCACATTTTTAAAGAGTAAGATTCAAAATGGCCCTAATGGTCATTGTTCTAGCAAAGGCATTCAAGCCAGATCTCTTTTCAAAGATAATTTCATACTCTGTGGACTGCCTGCCCTTGAGTCAAATGTCCATCCACAAGCTAATCAGCTGTGGCTGTGGCACTTGTGTAACATGTTATTAATAAGACTACCTCGACAGGGCTCATAGGTAAGGAGGATTACTTAGAAGAAGTCTGTCCAGTGGTATGATACTCAAATGGAGTCTTAAAAGTAAATTCATTGAAAGCAGACAATCTTACGTTTGGAATATAACCTGGGCATTAATAGAGAGATGAGTTTATGTCTTTATCTTACTCTGGTACTAATTTTTGGTTTCAAAAAGTAAAATCAAACCATTGCTGAAAATAATACCTGAAGTTTTTAATTGAGAGATTCCCTACATAGAGTTAATTTTATGTTAATTTTAAAACTATATTTCCACTTGTAAACTGTTTAAACTGAAATTAATTTCACCTTTTTCTTTGCTCTTTTCCTATTCCTCTCTCTGTCTTTCTTTCTCTTTGATCTTTATTAATCTATTACATATTTTTCCTTCTTGATCACTTTTATTTTTAAAATTTTTTACTAAAAAGAGATAAGTTTACAAAATTACTCACTCCCATTGCTCAAAAAACTTAATAGTGTCTCAGATAAAAAGAGCCTATGGTTGCTTTTGAAATGGGGAGTCTAGAAAATGGATAGATTGAGAAGTGTTCAGTGAAAGCAGCCCAACCCACTTACTTACATTGCTGATAAATCTTAACACTTCACCCTCTTTTTCATAGCCATAATAATATTTTCCTTTAAAACAGGGTTCAATAACTATCATCAACTGGTGAGTGTACGGATTTGGCCCTGCTGGGATAAACCAGGGTGAATGTATTAGAAGTGTTTTGAGTTTTCCCCTCAAATAATTTTCCCAGAAAGTGTTTCAACTACTTTAAATATATTTTATAAAAACATATTTTTATAGCTACATTGTGTTAGAAATGAACCAATTTTATGCAAATGAACATTCTGCATTCTACAGATAAAACATGCTAATTTTAACAATTTCAGACATCTGTGACAGAATTTCTAAACTACCCAACTGGATTAAGCTGACAAATATGAAAAAGTAATACATGGTTAGTCACCTTTTAATTCTTACATTTACATTAAACTACCACTTCAAAGGGCAAGGGTAATTTCACACTTTTAAAGTTTTAAGTAGCTTTTATTTCAACTTAAACAAAATATGTCAATATTGAAACACAGTTATAATGATTGTTTTATTATTTTTATGACTTCTATTTTAAAACATATTGAATAATATAACTTTCTCTTCCCAAATAACTAGCATCCATACAGTTCTGTGAATATTATCTTGTAACTCTTTGTTTCCAGGATTTTCTGTGTTGAAAATGTGCACATCTAGGAGCACATTTTCAACACTATGCATATAAGTTTTCCCCTAAAAATTATTGTTGTTATTGTACAATGCCTAATTACATAAATTTGCATATTTGAATGTATAATTTTGCTGTGAGTTCGAGTCATAGAATAAGAAAACCGTAGTCACATGTTTATACCTCCTATTATGTGCTAGGCATTTTGGAAACAGTTTGCATATGTTAAGTCCTTTAACCCTCACCACCACTCTATGAGCTAGACTCTATTCATTTCACACTCATTTTACAGTAAACTGAGGAACACAGAGCTTATGTAACTTACTAAGTTTACCCAATTTGTACGCTCTCCAAGGTTCAGAAACAGTCTGCCTTTAAAATCTTGCAATATAGATGCTTCAGAAACACTAAAGGCAAGCAGTTTTTGAAAGCAAATTTTACATTTCAGCTCAGTTCTTGTGGTTTATGGTGTGTTTGAATACTAAAATTATAAATGATTCAGGTAATATTCACTTTTTCTTTCACATGTGACATTTAAGCATCATTATGTCTGTGCCTTAAGAGAAAATTATTTTCCCTTTAAAGACAGCTTCAAGTAGTATTAATAAAAGACAATGCCAAAACAGA
The DNA here is from genome assembly GCF_009834535.1 of Camelus ferus. Taxonomy (NCBI): domain Eukaryota; kingdom Metazoa; phylum Chordata; class Mammalia; order Artiodactyla; family Camelidae; genus Camelus; species Camelus ferus. The sequence continues at coordinate 95,488,356 of NC_045697.1, forward strand.
TTTAAAATATTTACCTTCAGTCTCATACATAATGATTTGTGCCTTGTATGATGATGCTTAAATGGAAAGTGAGATCTATCTGCAGAAGTTATTTTCCATTAAGTTCAAAAGACTTTCCTATTCTTAAAGTAATTGTCAATACATATTTTAAGTCAATGACTGATTTTCATTTTACAAATGACTAAACGCATGGCCACTTGAATACAAAGTAAATTCCAGGCTCTCTGGTTAGTTTTGGGAGTGTGAGCATTTGAAGGATGCTGCTTCCTTGCCTCTCGAGTTTCCCTGGGGAGACTGTAGACTTGCCAGGGATGCTTGGATTTTAGGAAGTGAAAAATACTATCTGTGAGCACATGATGGCTAAAAGCCATAGTGTCTTGTAGTCATTTACACCAGCCAGCAAGAGCTGATTATTGGAATTCCAAGGATTTTAAGAACCCAATCTCTGATATCTTTAAATTGCCAATGGTAGAAATAATTACACTGTGGAAATCAGCAAACATTGCAAATAAGGAGCTTTTTTTTTTTTTGAGAACCCATTTTAAAATATTTTCCAGTATTTTACTGACTTGCGAACTGTCTCCCTGAAGCTTCAGAATGAAAAGAGGTGGGTGTCAATGCCTTCCAGCCAAAAATCATTAAGAGCAACACTGTAGTTGTTCGAGTCAGACAGCTTCCCTCCGTGAAGAATGTGCACCATGGGGCACTGCAGGGCATCTCAGCACAAGAGCATCGGAAAGGCGATAGTGAAAGATTTGCTTCTGCATTAGATGATTTGGGGCTGGGTGTAGGGAGAGGTGCTTTTCTCTGGATTGGATGCTGTGAGGAGATGGACTTTATTATATGATCGATGCCTTAATAAGTCATACCTAAAAGGAGAGAAATTTGATTGAGGTTAAAGCTGGATTTGGTAAAGAAGTAACAGTCACTCATACTACCTGGGAGAGGGGCATGTTTGGCATTTTGTGGTCTGGGCATTGTTCTTCTTTTGTCTGTGTTCAGACACGATTATGGTCATTTTGTCTTGATCCATCAGAGTTGAGTGGCCTTATTTAAAGTTAATGTTCTATGAAATGATTGATGTTCAACAGGAGAAGAGCAAGGCATAGTTATATTACCAGGCCAGCCCCTGGACTTCAGAGGCTTTTCTCTTTCATATGGCAGTAAAGTGTTTAGGTCTCATCCCAGTCTTTCCCCTGTAACCTTGGGGAAATAATTTTCTGCTCCTTAGCACTAAAATCCAGGAGCAACAGTTCTAGTCTTCTTCCAAAGTGGTGATAATATTAGGTTAGCACACAAATCCTCCTAATGTAAGATTGGGCTGGGAAGCCACCACTCTTCCAGCCTCAAAGGCTGATTGTAACTGGTTGAGAGGAGAGGGGGCGCCTCCTTGAAAAGCACTGCTGCTTCTCAAGAATTGAAAAGCAAAATTCAGGTGAGAGAAGTTTTCTGCTGGAGTTCAGGCAGAGTGGGAATGAACGACCATATTCCTTTCCTTCCCATTCATTGAATTCATCTATGGAGACAGTGACTCCAATAATACCCCATTGGAACACATTCACATCCATATAAACTTGGCACCAGAGGAACACGGCCACTACAAAAGAAAGATGACACAATGAACCATTCATTGATTCATTCGTTCATTCAACAAATACCCATTTAGAGCAAGCTACATGCCAGAAACTATTCTAGGTGGAAAGAAATACATGAGTTAAATGCATCAGTGTGTTTAAAAAGGAAAAGATTTCCATCTTTGTATAACATACATTCAAGGAGGTTGAAGCAGGCAATAAATATAAAAATAAGTAATTTCTTTTAGGAGACAATAGGTACGATGGGAAAATAAAACAGTAATAGGGAGGTTAGGAGGCTGAACAGGACGGAGATTGCAATGTCTAATGGATTGGTTGCTGTATGCCACACTGTGAGGGAGATTTTTTCGAAAAGATTTAAATAAGGAGAATGTGTGAGCAATACAGTTATATGGATAAAAGCAATTTGAGGCTTTAGAGAAAGCCAGTACCACTGCCAAGGAGAAATCATGTCTCCTTTGATTGGGGAGTGTGTTCGTTGATGACAAACTGGGTGCCTTAAAACAACACAAAGTCATTCTTTCACAGTTCTGGAGGGTTGAAGTTCGAAATCAAGGTATTGGCAGAACAAACTTCCTCCAGAGGCTCTAGGGGATATTCTGATTCTTTCCTGTTCCAGATTCTGGTGAAACCAGGAGTTCCTTGGCTTCTGGCTGCATCACTCCAATTTCTGCCTCCCTCTTCTCCTGGCTTTCTCCTCTACTCTTCTGTTGTAAGGACACTTGTCATTGGCTTTAGGACTCAACTGGATAATCCAGGATGATCATATATGGAGATCCTTAACTACATCTGCAAAGATGCTTTTTCTAAATAAGGTCACTTTCACATGTTCCAGGATCTGGATCCATCTTTTGGGGAGAGTATCATTCAACCCACTACAGGGGGTAGCTAATAAGTCAGTGTGGCTAAGCCTGTCTGAGCAAAGTAAAGAACAGAAGACAAGTTCATAAAAATATGGAATGTTTTGTATGGCCTTATGGACAATCCATAAGAATTTGAGGGTTTTCTCTGAAAGAAATAGAGGATGTCTGAATTTGAGCAGAGGACTAAAAGATTCCAATTTCTATTATTTCACAGGATCCCTTAAGCTGTTATGTTGGGAAGAAACTAATAGAGGATATGGTAAAAACAAGGACCAGTTTGGAGTCTACTGCAATAGTCTTGAGGATAAATGGCAGTGTCTTGATTCAGAGAAAGTAGTAGAAATAATAGAAAATGGTTAGATTCTGGATATTTTTGAAGAAAGATACAACTGAATTCTCTGAAAAAAAAAATAAGAGTTACTATAAGACAAGAGAAGTCAAGGATAACCACAGTGTTGTTGTCTTAGGAAACAGAAGGCTGGAATTGTCAGGATTAGAAACGGGGAAGATGATTGTTAAAACAAGTTTATATGAAGTAGGGAGTTAGAGACCTGACGTATTATTGGAAGAGACCAAGAGAAATAGATGGTCCATGATTTTAAAATAAATTCAATTAAGGAAATAAATAGAGATATTTGCCATTTGAAGAAAATTGCAAAAATCACTAAAAAGGAACCAAAGGAAATATTTAGTATGCAAAATATAATTATGGAAATAAATAATGGGATAAATGGATGGAATAAATCACTGAATAGATAAAGCTGAAGAAATGACTGAATGAAAGAGAGTAAGAAACTCACCAAAATATCCACAACAAAGAAAAAGAAATGGTAAATACAAAAGTTGAAAGATATAGAAAATAGAAATCAAATAATAAATACCTTTATAGCATGATACTATAAAGTGAATAACCAAAGAAGAAAAGGATTTACACAAAAATGAAGACAAAAGATAATAAATAAAAACCTCAGATTGAAAGACTTCAAAGAGAACCGAGTGGGAGAGAGAAGCAAAACCCTAGAACTTATCCCACTGTATTGAAATCTAAGAACAACAAACACAAGAAGTACACTCCTTAAAATAAAATAAAAAAGCAAACCAAACTCCCTAGGGAAAAAAAGCTCATCATTTAAAAAGTTAAGAATCAAATTGACATTAGGCTACTCAACAGCATTGCAAGGTACATACAAGAACACAATTTTTGTTTATTTATGTATCTCATAAAGACATTTTTGAATAAGCAAAAAAAATTACTGTCTCCAATGGAATATTATGCATTGATTTGAGACTATCCTTCCAGATTCACCGATTCTAGACTTTGATTGCCTTTAAACTAATTTACAACTTTATAAACTGTAGGTAGCTGAAAGTTATGCAAAGTAACTCTTACCTCTGACCATGCAAATAAATTCTATTCAGTGGAGAGTTAATTAATTTTCTTCTCTTCTCTTCATGCTACTCTTGGAAAAAATCAGTTATTTGTTTGTAAATTTATTTCAATATTTATTTATTCAAAATAAATTTGTTTCTTTCCATTCCCTTTTGACTTGGCCGCAAAGTCTCCTGGCTCCTTCATTAATACTGAGTTAAATAAATCTTTAAGGAGAGTTCAAAAGTTCATCTTATATACCTGTATGAGACTTGTAATTTTATTTTATTTTTTTTTTTTTTTGGAAAATTATTCTTTAACAGTTTTGGAAGTCTTCCACTGAGATTCCCACTGGATTCATCTACCTGGTAAAACTAGACCAACACTGTTCCCTGATACATGCATCTCTTATGGGACACTCAGGCCCCAGGTACAGCTTTTCTTAACTCCTTGAAGTGAATTCAAATAGCGACAGAATTTTGCTCTCTTTTTCCAATTTCGGTTTTCTTTTCTATGTAGCTTCTCTTTTTTTAATGGCCAATAAGTCACAAGCAGTGATTAGGAATTTGAATTTATAGCTTACTCGTTTTATGATCTCTGTAAATGTGTTAATAGTTTATAGAGATTTATTAACTGCTTGAGAAAAGTGGTAGAGAATTGAATTATTAGCCCTCTTTGTTGGTCTGCTTGTCTAGCTTAAGCTCAAATCTATCAGATACTTTTGATTTAAGAACAATTAAGAATTGTTAAGAACAATTCCTTTATGTCTTAGTGAACTCTTGTATTTGTGCTTGCTATTGGCTCAAGGCTGAAAGTATAAAATTATAGCTATGTTATCTGTCTGTAAGTATGTCTGTAATTCAGAAAGGTTTTTACATCTTATAGTATAAATATGTAATGTTTTATTGCCTTCAAAGGGTTTTAAGAAATAAGCCCATATATATAGACTCTTAAAGTAAAGGAGTGCTGTTCTAATGGACTTAAAAGAGAAAAATAAGCACTTATAAAAATATTACATTTCTAAAATTCAGAGATAATAGGGAAATTGTACTTCTAGCAATTTAAGTATACTATAATTAAAAGACAAAAACAGTGTTTTTATATAAACTAACTCAAAACTTAAAGAATTCAAATTCACATAAATTAGGTAAAACTGGCAAAATATAATTCACTAATTTTGGTTTAACAAAAATAACTGTGCCTTCTCTTATTAATTAATTTAAGTAGAATGGCTTTTTTTTTATACTCAGTATGATTATTCTACTTGGGTGTAATTTTACTAAATTTATACAGGTTTACTGGTCAAATAAATAACATTATTCCTATAAATGTGTAAGGTTATGAAAAATGTAAATGTGTATTAAACTAAACTGAACCATTATCATGACAAATTCAACAATAATTAAGTTATGTAGTATCTCAATTCAAAGATGATTTTCAAGCTCTTTTGGTAACTTAAAACCTTGGACTGATTTAATTGAGTTATCTAATGGATACTCCTTGACTATCCAGATAATTTCTAAAATAGAACATAGAAACTTTGACTACTAGGTAATTTTCAGTTTGCATAATTTGTTTCTTATTTATATATGGCTAAAAAAGGCTACGCCTTTGGTCCATGTTAATTAAAAAATTCATTTTTGCCACTTTGAAAAGTTGTATTTATGTATGAAGTGAAGCTAGAAAATGCTTGCTTTCACTTCTCCCAGAAATATTTTAGTATTCATATACCATGAGAGATTAGATCTGTAGTCATTTATCTCTGAATTGTCATTTATGCTCTGTCTCTGATCTGTCATTTATAATCTGTCTATGCTCTGATAAAAAAGGATAATAAACTTCTATTATCTCCCCTAGACAGCTCTGTGATTACAGCCTGTACTGGGTCCTCAGTTAAGGCCCCAAAAGGACTGAAACACACCCCACAGATGGTTACATGTCAGAAAGGATGAAGCCCAGAATTAGGAGACATCTCTAGCTTATAAAAGCCAGTGATACTCCTGTTCATTTGGATCTTAGAATGATTTATTTTCATATCTAAAAAGATGAGAGTGAAAATCCTTTTCTTCAGTCCTCAAAACAGCAGAAGTTCTGTTTTTGTTTTTGTTTTTTCCATCTCATTTTGGGAGTAGAGAGGGGCAGCAATTGCTCTCTGGTATATAAAGAGGATGTTTTTGGTCCCTCATCTTCAGGGTGTGATCTTCTCATACATTATCTTTCGAACTAAGAGATGGGGGACAGATGCTACGATGTCACTCAGGCTGTTGATCTGGTTGTGTCCATAAATAACTTATTTCCCTGGCTATAGCTATGTAAGTGAGGTGACACCCCACACCCTTTAGTGTTCTTGACAAAACAAGGAATTTCCCAGAAACTGTCAGTGTTCATAATCTTTCTGGGTCCTAGAGTCTTGGTAATTCGTTGTCTGATAGTAGATAATGAGTCAAATGTTACCAGACATAACATCAATTATTATTTAAAATGCTTACTCAGCCTCAATCTTATTTCCCTAATTTAAATTTAGCATCATATAAATTAGTCCTTTTTAAATAGGGATGCATATCTAAATTATCTGTAATATTTTATACAAATTCAGGTGTTAAGATTCTACTCCAGACTTACTGATCATTTCAACTGATATTCTTGATCTATTCTTAGATTTTTTTTTTTTTTTTGGTATGTTCTTGGTATATTATGTATGCCATGCCTCAGGATTATTTTATGTTTTAAAGTTTTCCTCTATAAATATAAAAAAATAAATTTTTATAAATCAGTTGTACTACTCACTGACTTTTTTGCAAATATGTATTTTACCTTATTTTCCATGCTACAGAAACATCCATTTCTTTGTCACTTGTATTATTTTTGTTGTTTATTTTATCATAAATTTCACACATACAAATAAATCAGTAATAAACTAACAATGACTATATTTAGTAACTGTCTTTTACACATAGATTTTATTTTACTCTGGTGCTGGCTAAAGGTCCTGTAGTCAGCTACAGGCCAGAGTTTATTTCTTCATCAAAGGAAGGCCATCTCAAAGCTGTGTGTAAAGGACCTTATTAGGTATCTTAAATTAATAGCACTTCAAAGAATAGATTTTGGGTTAGGCTTCTGATGTTACTGCTTAGACAACATTCAGATCATACCATTGTGATGTCAGGATTTCCAACTCTGGTGTTAATGTTAACCCAAGATCCAGAAGAACAAGAATTAATTACATAAGGCCTAATGAACTGATGAAGGAAACTTGATTATGTCATTTTTTGAGAATATTGTTGGCATTATTTCAACATTCTATTTTATGAATATATGAGATTCTTTTTCTTCTTAAGCTGTCTCCAACCCATAACTATTTAATAATCTCTGCATTTGAAAACTGAAATGAAACATTTAAAATATGTATCTGACTACTGAAACCCTACAGCTAGCATCATACTTAATTGTGAGTAACTTTAAGCTTTCCCACAGAGCACAGAGGATTTATATTGTAGTGAAAATACTCTGTATGATATTATAATAATGGATATATATTTGTCCAGATTCATAGGATGTACAATACCAAGAGTGACCCCTAAGGTAAGTTATGAACTTTGGGTGATTATGATGTGTCAGTGTAGGTTCATCCTTTTCAAAAAATTGTACCAGTCTGGTGAGTGGTTTTGATTTTGGGGAAACTTATGCATATGTGGAGGCAGGGGTTATATGGGAAATCTCTATTCTACACTTTTATTGTAATCCTAAAATTGCTTGAAAAATTTCTTTCAACAACTCAGAAAATTCTTACTGAATTTTCTTATGCTTTTTTAGTAATGATTATACAATAACAGTAATGTTCAGTGATAGATTATCCTGTCTTACCAAGAGGATAAATTAGAAAGATAAAGCAACAAAAGCCCTGCCTTCAAAATTATTTGACGATGCTAATTATTTAATCAGATATGATGAATAATTTTTTTAAAAGTATGGTTTACCTTGTGGAACAAAAGCTGACAAAGCCCCAACAAGAAAACTGGACTGCGGCCTGGCATACAATTCTCAGCCTTGCAGATGATAAGAGAGATCACTTGGCAAGTCAAGGATCTTTAGGACATTTTAGAGATTTCAAGAAGTAGAGATTCACACAAATTATAAAAACCGCAGGTGAAATCTGGAGGAGTTTATTGAGCTTGGCTTCCTAGTTTTGTGATAGCAAATAATAGAGGTTTTTAAAAGTCAAATCAGAGAGTCCTTATGAAAGCATTCAGCATAGCAAATATAAGAAGGCAAGTAGGGAAATTAATGCTCTTGCTGCACCTATTTAAATACTCAATCCATGCATAATAAATCCCTCCTTATTTTGCAATCAAGAATAATATTTGTTTGGAATTATTCTGATAAAAAGGAGGAAATACTGTTAGGAAAGTCAGAATAAACAAAAAGATTACTGGGCATCTCTAATGAAAAAATGCAGTGATAGAACACATCCTACTGGAGCTATCTGATCAGTCAGTTGCCTTTGAGATATTTTACAACCCTGTGAGTTGTAGATAACCAATAGTAATACAAAATTCTTCTTGGTTATGCACATGAAAATAAATTCTGTCCAGTGGGGCTTCAACTGACATCTCTCTTCACAGGAAGAAAGCCTGTTTTGCATCCACCTGTGAATTTATCTCAACATAAGCTTTTTTTTCTCATCTAAAATGTTATCTTCTCTGTCCATTTATTACTTATGTATTAATTAGTGAGTTTGAGTGCTTCTCTTTCCCTTCTGTTTGTATTAGTTTTGTTATTTGTTACTATGGAACTTATACAGTTTACATTACCTTATGTTATTACTTGTCTTTAACACTAACCCTAAGCCTAACCCCCAACCCTAAGCCTAACCCCAACCCCTACCCAGTAACTGCCACTGGACACCACTGCTTCCTCCCACTTATACTCACTGATCCTGTGTGAGTTTTTAGTCTCTGACTGCCTGCCCGCCTCTCCCTCACCCTCCCTTTAAAGCACCGGCCACCTCTGCACAAATCCATGGTTGTCCCTTCATGCTGGGCCCCCTTTTACTGCAAGCACATTTCTGACTCAAATCTGCCCTCTCCCCTTCAGCTCTTGTTCATCTCTGCTCAGATTTGTCTCCTGAACCCTGTGGACACTGGGATGCCTCATACCCACAGGCACCCACACTGTTCAGTGGCTGGCTTGGTAGGCAGCCAGAGGGTCCCCTAGGCCAGCAGGAAGGACAGTTGATGGACAATTCCTGCTTGTCTTCCCCGTCACAACCCTCCACAGAGCATCTCAGGAGGTGTTTCAGGGCCTGGTCCCTGGACACAGCAGCCTGGAGATGTGTCCAGCCTTCCTCCTGCTTCCCAGTGGTCACAGCTTAATGAGGAAGCTGCAGGTGAGGCCAGGCCTCTGGCCCTTCTGTCTGGGAGCCCGACTGAGGGCTGCATGAGAAAGGAAATCACTCATACTAACCAACTTACAGAAATCAAGGTAAATGAGGCTAAAATATTTCAGCACTTATAGAATGCCAACCCAGAAATGTAGAAAAAGCAAAACCTAAAGAAAGCAAAAGATTAATAACAGCATCTTATGTAAATGCTGTTGTCTAATAGGTTAACAACAGATAATGCAAAATGGATCACACAACATAAAGTAATAGAATACATAAGCTGGTATATCCTGAAATTTACATACGTATGTAGACACACACAAATCTTTAGCAAAGCTAATTGAGAAACACAATTACACAATTTGGGGGAGAAAGAGAAGGAAATATAACCACATTCATAGAGGAGATTCTTTAAAATCATGAACTGATTAAGACTATGTGGGATCTTGTGCCAATATGTTTGAATCTCTTAAAAAAATAGGAAAAATTTAAGGAAAGTGGGAATTACAGTAATTTCCCCAAGAACAAGTGCACATCTAAACAGAGAATAGCTTGGAAGATTCACATCAAACAGCTGCCCTTGGGCAGTGTGCTTGGCACCCAGATGAGGGGGAGGAGCAGACTACTGCTGTCTATTCAATCTCTTGCAGAGCATGGAGATGAAATGCCCCCTATTTCCACTTTCAAAGGTAATATCGATACTAAAAGATGGCAAAACAGGAAAAGGCAACTCCAAACCCATGTCATTATGAATATCTTTGCCAAGTCCTAAGTAGAAGGCATGGAGGTGGGGTCCACAGCAGGTCACAGTCCTGACACTCAGCCACACAAGGTCACCGCAGAAAGCAAGGGGGCCCTGTGTTAGGGCACTTACTAAAATACTGTTACATCAACTGAGCAAAAGCAAGAAACACCTCACATTCATGTCAACAGATGGTGAAAGACAATTGCTAAAACTCTACATCAACTCTTGATAGTTTTATAATTGTGGTAAAATACACATAACAAAATTTACCACTTCACGATTTTTAAATGTACAGTTTGGCAGCATTAAGTGCATTCATGATGTTATGGAAGCATCTCCACTGTCCATCCCTAGGACTTTTCCATCATCCCAAACAGAAACTCAATTCCATTAAACATTAACTCCCCATTCTCCAAAAGAGAATGTCAATGTTTAATGGAAAACTAAATTAAAGACGGGGATTCTACTGTCTTTCAAAGAGAACTATACTTCCTCCACATGATGTAGCAAGTCTTTCCATTATTAGTATGAAATCACAGCCTTGTGGTGAAATTCAGGAACAGGGCAGACAAAGGTAGCAGCTGTCATATTCCTCTTTACCTGGAAACTACTGGACAGGGCACATGGACGTGTCACTGTCATATCAGAAAAAAGGAGGCAAATTTATCATTATTTCACAGGTCAGATGACTACTTGCCTGGAAAATCTAGGAGAATGAAACTTAAACCTTATTGCAACTAATAATAGTTCAGCGCAGTGGCCAGTTATCCAAAATACCACTTGTGCATTTAAAAATAATAAACGTGAAATGAATCGCATGCCAGAATTTCCCCCATATCTTTAAAAAACTCCACGTAGTGGCTGTGGGTCTCTGCTGGCCTCATCTGTCAGGACTTAAATCTGCCCAAAGTGATATCATCTGTTTTTCCTGATGCTGCAGTAAACGCCTCTACATGCAGCCTCTATCTGCATTTTTACTGGTCTCCTTGGATGAGTTCTCTCCGGGAAAACATTTTAAGAACTTCCAGAATGTAAGATCCATTTGGACAACCCCCACCCCCATCCCCGCTGGGGAGTTTGTCCTGCAGCCTTGTCTGTGGTTCCCGTCCCTCTACCCACCACCAGTGCTGCCTTGTAGTTTCACTTTCATTTACTTGGTCCGGGAAAAATGGTAACCTACTTATTTGAATGTGAGTGCTTTTATCATTTGTTTCTATCAGTGTTAAGCATTTTAATGCAGCCCCAGTCACCTGTGTGCCTGGGTGTTACCAGAGGACAGTTGGTGACAGTGGGGCTCCACTGGAAATTTGAGCATGAAGTGGAATGGTTAGCTGGGCACTGAGGTGGAGGACACCTAAATCGGGCATCCAGGAGCTGCTCCAGGGTGGAGGCAAACTCATGCCCCCAGACACTGTAGCCAGGACTGTGTGTGCACGTCCCAGTCAGCTGGAATTCCAGATCTGGAGGAGCTCCTGCTCTGGTCTGCTTTGTAAACCTTTCACCACTTTACAAAGACTGTCTCCTGTCGAAGTCAGTCGGCCCCCAAACCCCAAACCTGAAGACAGAACCAGATAAACGTCGACAGAGAGTAAATGAAAGCTGGCTAGTGAGAGCACCAAGTTCTTCATGCCTGGGGACATGGCTGGGGCTGCCTGGGTGCAGAGCCCACCTCTGGAGATTTGAACAACTTTGGGCCACAATTCTGCCCACTGGAGGTAGGAGGGGGAAGGGCAGGAGGAGAACTCACATAGGAAGCCAGCTGTCAGGAAGCTTTGCTCAGATGGGAGGGAGGGTGGTAGAGACTATTCTGCAATCAGCGGGAAACAGGGGAGGGGTCTCCACCTGGGGCCCTGAGCTGTGAAGAGGGGCAGAGAGGAGAGCCCGGGGCAGTGAGGGCGGGGCAGTGAGGGTGGGAGGGAGGGAAGGAAGCAGAGGGAGGAGGGGCAGGAAATGTGAGGGGTGGGAATTGGGGGGAAGGAGGGAGGGAGCCGATGGGGTCTGAGTTTGGATGGGGGAAGGAAGTGAGGAGCCAACTGGTGCTGTTGGGAGGCTGAGCCTCTGTCCCCATAAGAGGACAGCTTGCCCCAAGCCCATCTGCAGTGGTGACTGAGGGCTGAGGATGCTGGTCAGAGAAGGAGAGAGACCACCTGGAGAACTCAACCCAGTCAGCCCTCTGAGCTGTTCCAACATCTGTCCACTCTTCCGTTGGCCTCCAGCCAGTATGGGGGACACAGGTGTACCAGGCCCTTCTCTGAGTAGATGACCGATGCTAGGGACCGACCCTCCTGGGCTGTGTGGTCAGTGCCGGGACGAGGGGCACTCAGGACAGAAGGGCTAGCACTTTGGTGGAGGACCTGGGCTCTTGCTGGCCAACATGCTCAGAGGTCACAGGCATGGACGTCTAAGGGATGGTGCAGCCCAGCCCTGGGGTGACAGTCTTGTTTGCTCTGGCCTTGGGGTCCAGTGACTGCAATGATGGACGGTGGCCAGAGCACGGTCATCCTCACATACCTGTCCTCTGACCGCTGGGCACCGTGGACACACTCAGGACGTCCTGATGTCCCCATCCTCTGACCCTTGGACCCTGTGGTCACACTTAGTGCATTCTCACACCCTATCATCTGAATCTGACCTCTAGATGCCATGGTCACAATCAGAACATCCTCATGTACCCTGTGAGGGTCAGGTCCCTGCAGACCGTTGGCTGTGAGGACGTGTGGCTCCCAGCCAGGCAGTGTAGTCGCCACAGTCAAGTCCCCTCTGGAGTTGGAGGGTTGCCTCCAGTCCTGGGGTTGGGGCAAGTCAGCTCTGGGAGGCGCTCCGCCACTTCCTCCTCCCCTCCGGCTCCTCGGGAGTGGGCGTGGCCTGCAGTCACGTGGCCGAGAGTGATTTAGGACGCGCCTCAGGCGCCGGCGGCGGGAGAGGCCCGGAGAGGAGGTGGGAGCCGCGGCTGCGGTGAGTGCCAAGTCTGTCTGAATCCAGAGTCCCCGGCGAGATGCGGCAGGCGCCTTCCTGGGTGGGGGCGGAGGTGGGGGGGGCGTCAAGGGTGGTCCGCGTCCGGGTCCCGCAGGTCCTGTACCCTCCTTGCTCCCCAGGACCCAGAGGCTGGAGGAGCAGCAGGAGGGGCTGAGGGCCGGGGCCCACGGCGAGGGTGGGGTAGGGAGGAGGGGTAAGCGTCCCTCACAGGCTAATGTCCCCGCGCAGAGGGCCTTTGCGGCGGGTTTGTGTGGGTCAGCGTTTGTGGGCCCAGCAAGCGTTTGGGGGCCCACTGAGGGTTCAGGGGACTGGCTGTTGTCAGCACCGAGCTTTTGAGGAGATAGGTGCGCGTTCCGGGCCCAGGTGAGGTGGATGTGAACATGGCCCGTGGGTTTGCCAGCTATGTGCACTTCCATCCATTCACTCACCTGAGAACTATTCCCTGAGTGTTTACTGCGTGCCAGTCACCACCTGCAATTGTGTGTGGGGACAGAAGGGGCGTCCCTCTGGAGTCATACGTGGGCGGTTCAGGTGGCTTACCTGGCCAGGATGGGTCAGTGGGTCTGGACACTTAACTCACCCTGCACCCTCTGCGTTTTGTGAAATTCGTCCCTAGTGCTCCCGAGTCCCATGTTGATTGAGAAAGCGAGAAGTTGAGTGGATCCAGCTGAGGCAGGGCGCGCGCTCCGTGGGGGAGGCGTCAGGGTGTGCACGTGCCCCGGCTTGCTCTCAGGTGTGCTGTCCCAGTGCTCGGGGTTGGAGCTGCAGTGGGAATGGGAATTGCCTGGGCCGTCCTGGGTTTGCACTAGTGCCGAGCACTCCTGAGTCTGTACTTGGAAACCAGAGAGCTAGGGTCTGCAGTCAAGGGAGAGGACAGCTGACCCACACCTGTGCACCTGGGAGGAGGTGTGTGCCTGGCAACTACAGGACTGGTGTCTGAGAGGACTGAATGGTTTTCCTCCCACAGTTGGTGAACTCACCACCACCTCAGGCTGGGGAAAATGGGAGGAGGAGGGACTTTATACAAAATGACCCAAATTCTGGAGAAACAGGTCTGGGGACAGGACACTCAGTGGTCAGGTGACAAGGTCTGCAAGCATCTGGAGAGTTGGGGGCAAGGAGGTTTCTCAGTGGAGAGAAGTCAACACAAATATAAAGGCCCAGGCCTGGAGTTGGCGTGAAAGGTGGCTTGACAGCATGTGGACCAGAGGCCCTGACTCAGGAGGTGCCCTGAGCAGCGCGTCTGCTCAGGCAGAGGGCAGGGGCTGCAGTTCTGGCTGACGAGGAGGGAACTTGTGTGTAACCAGCCCCTGTTCTGGCTGATCCTGGGAAAGAGCAGGTCAACTCCTGGCTGGGAGGGACTGCGTCTGTGTGGCCAGGTCAGAAAACGGGGGACCATGAGTTTCGGCTGAGTCTTTGTGGGGAAAGGTCTTTGCAGGAAGCCATTTCCTAGACACAGAGGGTGAGGAGATTTCTGGACTTTCAGGTCACCTTCAGCATCATTGAGAGGGCCTTAGTTCACCTCACAGCCGGGGAAACCGAGGCACAGAGGCTCAAGAGGGAGTTCAGGTGGATGGACAGGTGAAGACCCAGGATTTGCAGTGGAGAGGGGGCTTCTACATCACCAAGCTTTCCAGTACGGGACACAGTTCTGACCCCCCAATCTTCATTTGTATCTCCTTAGAAGTGGTTGATTGTGGTTAAAGTGGGTTCTCCTTTCTGTTGGGGTGATGGGTCCTCGGTACCCAGTAAGTCCAGTGCCTTAACCCTAGCCTACCACCAAGGGCCCTCAGCCTGTGAGAGGAAGGAGGGAACACTCAGGCCCCGGGCTGTGACAACAGGGAAGGGACCCTCAGAACTTGACCTATGACAGTAAGGAGGGGATGCATAGACCCTGGGCTGTGACAGGAGGAGGGGATGGGAGTTTAGTCTTATGGCTGCTTCAGGTAATGGGCCGGTTACAATTTATTTACTTGAAAAAGGAAATAAGCATTTTCTTATTCCTAAAAATGCAACAAGAACATTTAGAAGAGAAAGATTTCAGAATATAGCTCCTCTCTTTATTAGTAAATATAACTAATACAGCATATCATAATCAAGTCTGTTTATTATTTCTGCAGACATATTAATCTTTATTATAAATAGAAATCTTGAAAGTGTCAAGAAGATACCTGTGTTTTTTTTTTAATTCTCTCTAAATTTCTGACTATTTCCAAGGAGAAAAATAAATGCATTTTTCTGACACATTCCTATTTATTCCACAAAATCATTTAAGCTATGAATAAATTAGTCTCAAGTTATAATTCAATACATGCACAGTGAAAGTATTGAGGTTTATTTCCTTTCCTTCTTCTGGCTCAGTTCTCCCTCCACTTGGAAGGAAACTGACCTTTCTCTGCCTGAAAACTCTGGAGCCCCTCTCCTGGGGACTTTGCCTTCCAATGGACCACCCAGTCTCCCCAAGATTCACTTCATCTCCTCATCGCCACCAGGCTTATAACTAGAGGTCAGATTCCTGTGTACCTGGAGGGAAGAGAAGAATTAAAAGGTCTTCCCAGGGAGACATAGTGAGTTAAGTAAATGTGTTCCATGATCTTAACAATTTATATCAGGGCCTTAACAACCTATATCAGGAATGTAGAGAAATAGTTGTGTAGAGTAATAAAACATAATTTGGCCTGTATAATTAGAAATATATTTTTTTTCCTGAAGTGGATGAGTAGGCATCAAATTTGAATGATTGCAATCGAAAATGAAGGTCTTGCAAAACTTTCCAAATTCAAACGAATTCATAGGCCCAAAATGCTTTGCGAAATAGCCTAGTTTCAATTGAAGAAGAATCTGGCTCTATTGACATAAATGTGTATTGTAGATCTCTTTTTAAGCCTTCCTCAGAGGGACTTAGCAGATGATACCAGTTGACTTTGTTCTGAGGAAATGTAAATATTCATACTTTGGGAGGATTGTTAGATACTATCTCTCTGGGTTGACACTGGGTGGTCCATCTTTCAGCGTATGGCCCAATGAACATCAGAGTTCTCTGGTGATCAGAGAGGTTTTAGAGTTTTTATATTAAGAGTAGGCCAATTAGATTCACCTGTCAATCTTCTGCTTTCCCCTAGTTGTTAAAAGGGATTATACACAACAATGAATATAATCCCCAGGACACTGAGTGTTTTAATTATTGTTAGGAAGAGTCACTTAAGAACCCCTGGACCTGACCCTTCCTATCAAAGGAGTAAAGCAAAGACAAAACTATCCAATATTTGAGGGTGATACTATCTACTACATTGATGGTTAGCAGGAAAATAGCTTTTCATCATCTTAAATTTAATGAAATGGTGAATCCAGTTGCAGCTACCATTCTAGTTTTGGTACCTTGGAGCAAATGAGTTTGGGCTATTGGCTTGGCAATTATATCACTCTTCGCATACATTAGCAAGGACTTCCAGAAGTAGCTTACATTCACGAAAAGGGAGAGCAGTAGATCTTCATGATACGAATTTAGGACCATGCCTCTATTCTAGTCTGTCAAAATATGGTGCATGGAGTTATTGATTGTCCAGACAAGCCATTTAACATCACTCTTGCCAACTCCATGAATAATGTCATGATATTTTGATGTGGTGAGTAGGGGTAGTAAATAACTGAGATATTTTAGCAAAACATATATGCCTAAGGGTGAAAGGTAAAACCTCAAAATTTAGGAGTTTTCTATGATAGTGAAATTCCATTTAGTGGTCAAGTACTGTGCTTCTCAAGCTCAAATGTGCATACACACAAATCATGGAGGATTTTGTAAATGTGCATATTGTGATAGAGTAGGTCTGTGATAAAGCTTGAGATGCTGCATTCTTCACAAGCTACTGGGTAATGCTGGTGCTGCTTTTGGTGAACCCTCCTTTAAGGAGGAAGGGGCTAGCTTCTAAATTTGAAAATAACTTACTGCATCTTGTACCACTTGCCAATTAGAAGGAGATACAATGTTAAGTAAGCCTCTCAAGATTTTAGAAGTAAAATGTATCATATCTGGGTGAGCTTCGTCAAACTATTCCTCCAGTAATTTGAGAGATTTCTAGCTTCTAAGAGTGTGAAAAACCAAAGAAGTATGTCAAGTCCAGGTTGCAGTGCAAGTTTCTTGGCAGACCTTATGCACAACATATCCAATGGTGTCCCACACGTTTCTGGTGGGTACAAAGTAGCAGTCAATTCCTAAGAGGAGAATCACAGCATAGGAGTTTTCATATAATTTATTCCTTAGCTGATAAATAATCCTCTTAGGTCTCATTCCTGGGCCTCGTTAGTGATTTTATGATTTATTCGGGACTCCAAGTGGTATTTGATCAAAGCAGCATCTTATGCACTGATTTATTTTTCTCCCACAAAACTCGGTGTCAATAGCATCTCTGCAGTATGAAATGGAGGTGAGATTGTGCACAAATAGGGCTGAAACAAGTTTTCAGTGGACGACTCAGACTCTCACAACACCTCCCACAGTGCATAGCTGCTCTGGCCTTTTCCCGCACTACCACCTCAGGAACGATAAACTGTCAAGAGTTGAGGGAAGAAGTATTTCTTGGGCAGGTATGAAATCCTGCCATCAGGTAGACGTAGGCTCTTACAGCACTTCAGCCCCTTGAACGGCTGGCCCTAAAGGACAACGGTAAAGGAAAATACTTCTGGAGGCAGGATTTTAGCAGGACATCCAGTTATGCATTTCACATGGAAGGAGAAAAGACATAACTAAATAATTTGCAAGGCCTCTTGGTTTGGCTAGTTAGTAAGCGACTAGAAAGAAATTGTGAGATTTGACAAAAGGATATGTTGAAGGAATATATGGTTGGGTTTCTCATAATGAGCACCAAGTTTGCAGATGTTTGTGGCCCTTATGAAAGTTTACATACATCGCTGCATTGCAGAGGGATCCCTCAATGTTCAGGTGGGCCATGTGGTTCATCTTTGGGGTATTAGCCTGCTTTTATCATCAGCCATCCTGGTGCTTACGGGATGAATCTATGTGCAAAGTGGCCATGGTAGCAGAGTTTGAGGTTAAGCATGAGCTCGACAAACAAAATTTGTCCTCATCAAAATCTGGTTTACTGACATGGCTGAAGGCCAGACGTGGAAAAAGCAGAAGTCAAGTCTATGCTCTGCTATGGCACCATTCTCCCGGGGGGATCGTTCACCCCACTGGTGGCAAGTTGATTATGTTGAACTCTTTCCATTGGATGTCTTCTGTCATGCAAGAGGCAACAACTTGGCCTCTCTATAGGCATCTATTCTAGTAACCACCATTTCTATGCCCTGATGGCCGTGATTCTGCCAGCATTGCCATCTAAGACCTGTTGAATGCCTTGTTCATTGTCCTGATGTTCTGAACATGTTTCCAAACAAGGAACAGATTTCATAGCAAAAGAAGTATAGCAGTATACTCACGCCCATAGAATTCACTGCCCAAACAACACAATTCAGTACTCAGTCATTTAAGTTACCTGGAGTGAATGGAAGGGGAAAAGCTTCATAAAGTTAAAGATATCATACAAAGAGACTGGAATGAGAAAAATCAGACTATTTCCTTTATATCTTTCATTTTTTTGCAAAGATACCCTAAAGTTGTAATCAGTTCATTGGCATTTTATCCTCAAATTGCCAGTATTATTAAAAAAAAAAAAAAGATCTTTCAGGATTATTATGATGTATTTAGGCTAATTTTACATGTACTTACTTTATGTCTAATTTCACAAGAAAATTGGAATGGGCTAAGTGGTGGTGGTTACAAGGTGAACCTCTGCAGTGCAAAAAAAAGCAGTTTTGTGAACTCAAGCTCTCATAATTACTGACAGCATATAAGTGCAAAGTGCAGTTTGTATGCATATTAATTACTTTATATCTGTGGTATCTCTTTAGGATTCAAATGTGAAGATAGTGAAGTAACTTATTCCATTCATTAAATCATTTAAAATATTTACATTGTGTTCACATTGAGCCAGTATTTTGCTCAATGTTGGGTATATAAATTAATACAAATTATTAATCTCAAGTTTATTACCATAACTCTAATTTCCTAGTCACCACTCTTCTCAGATGTAGTTCACTGACAGTACTGTCAGTATTTTCAAGATTTATAAATATCAATACCACAATAACTACAGGCAGCTATAAAATGCTGATCCCCAAAATATATTTAGCCATCAATAACAAAATCA
Organism: Camelus ferus; assembly: GCF_009834535.1. Taxonomy (NCBI): domain Eukaryota; kingdom Metazoa; phylum Chordata; class Mammalia; order Artiodactyla; family Camelidae; genus Camelus; species Camelus ferus. The sequence goes on from NC_045697.1 coordinate 95,507,490, forward strand.
GAGGCCAAGTGTACATGGGAATCTCACCATCATCATATGTCTGTAATATATTAAGATACTTGCCCTTTAAAGATTTTTAAAATGTATTGTTTTACATTATATTTCACTGTATCTTACCTACCTTTTTTTAAAAATTGTGCTGATCTATTCATAACATTTTTCCCTCAGTAGAGTCCTCACTTTATTAGGATTCCTTTTTTTAATCTTGTTTTCCCTGCTTTTTTATTACAAATGAGTGGCATTTGATCTTTGTTATCAAATTTTGACAGATGATTTTTTTTTTGAGAACTAACAGTATCCTTTAACTTCCATTGAAAATTGACTTTGTTATGCTTTCTAATCAGCTAACCATAGAATTGATATCCTCAGCCATCATAGTTATCTCCAGAAGATGCAGAACTCAAAATAAAAAATAATTTAAAAGGTAGGAAAGAATAGAGCTAAATATCACTCTACATTTATGATCTCTTTATATTCTCCCCGTGGACAAGATGGCTGTTAACGTTGCCAGTTATACAACTTTTCTTTTTCATCTTTTTTCCCCCTCTGCATTATGATCATATGCAATGTAAAAAAGTGCTCTCAATTTACTTTGTCGGCCAATAGTAGCAGAGCCTTTCCTGAGATACTTCATTTTGCTTTTCTCTCTAGTTTTCTTAGCAGGTATTTTCTTTGCATTGTTCCAGTTCTACTCTCTATCCCTGATCAATTAAATGCTCTGTGTGGCACCATCTGTAGCTAATGTGAGGGTCACCTCCGGAGTCCCTCATGCTGTTTTTCCCTCCACATCTGTAGAACCTTTTTTGTACCCCAATCTTTTGTGGTTCTTTGAAGCCTTCTCATTTTGCGACTCACTAACTCAGGTCACGAAGCTGCCATGGTGGGGTAGGTGGACCTTTCTTTGAGGATAAACTTTATCTTTTTTCTAGACTCAGTGCTAATTGCAACCTAGAGGGAATCACATAAAAAGGAAATTGGTGTCTAAATTGTTTGCTAATGCCACTGAAATTGTGTTTAGCTAATGTGTATTAGATACTTGAGAATTATTGTGATGAAGGATAATAAGTTTTCAGTGCTTGTAGCCAGAAGATAATTTAGATTAAGAATTAGAAAAATGCATGCTTTATGTGAATATGTAACCTTTTTAGGACTAACACTTTACATCAAAATAATAATAAACAGATTTGGTGAAATACGATATCTATCTTAAATCTTAAGACACTGATGTGGCATCGATAGAGGCCATAAAATTAATATACATTTAAAATGTTCTCTTAGTCTATTTATTATATACAAACATATAAATATGTATTGATATGTCTACAAATTCAGTTGAACCCTGTGCTTGTGCGGAGAAATTTGAATGTTAGGAATATAACTAAACGTGAAGATATTATTTTAAAATTCTGATTTTTATGTACATAATTATAATAATAATATAAATACCACCTCTTCCTCAAATGTCTATTTTATATGTAGACATATACATGACTACATTCTTTCAAGTAATTTCCAGCTACTCTAGTTATTGATTCTCTTCCTCATTTAAAAGGATGAAATGCAGACCTTCACCTTCTTGTCTTTGGAAATGTTTCCTCTGCAAAAAAATAGATTTCTCTCTAATCCTCCACCCAACCCCAGTGCTAAAAGATACATTCGAATACTCTTCTCTCCACTGAATTCTAGACTCATATACTTAACTGAGTACTTGACATCTTCATCTAGACATCTACCAGACTTTTAAAACTTAACAGGTCTGATGATAACTCCTGATTTTCCCCTGACGAGGTATTCTCCCTTAGTTGTCCCCATACGAGTACTTGGCATCATCGTATACTAAATTGCTCACAGCAGATATCCTGTACCTTCTACCTTCAGTTAATCTGCTATACTTGTTGGCTCTATTTCTAAATTCATTTCAAACGTGTCCTTTGTTTATTTCCACTGCCATCTACTTGCCCAAATTATCTGCACAATTACATGAAGCCTTACAACAATCTAGTCTCTGTGCTTTCTCTCCTGTCCCCTATAGTTTACTCTTCTTAAAGTAAACAGAGTACCTTTTTAAATGTAAATTACACATGTGCCATTCTGCTTGAAACCTACCAATGATTTTCCATGACAGGTAGAAAAATATAATTATATTTCAGCCTGAAAACCCCTAAATGATATGGAGTCCGCTCACTGCTGTAACTTTATTTCCCTCCACACTCCTGTGTTCTCTATATCCGTACTGTCTTTTTTCTTTAGTCAGAACATGTCAGGTTTCTTTTTTCTCCCCACTTTATAATTCTAGATTTGAACCATGATTCAGTGTCATGCTTTCATCTATTAAACTAATCTTTTGAATGAGTAAATCTTGGAAAATTATCCACATGATCAAAAACTTCCTTAAAGTCAGATATTTGGTTGTGTTATTCTGTAATAGTTGAATTATCTAGTCTATTAAGGAGAATAATTATTAAACTATATATGCCATGAATATAAAATTCTATAAAATGCTCCTGTTTATCTCAGTGTACAAGAAAAAGATGATGTTGACTGGGGAGAAAAAGTAGATTTAATAAACATGTATTTAGTAACTTCTATGCACTAGACATTTGGTTAGGTGTTTTACTTTATCTCAGTTAACAAAGATTGTTCACATGTTAGATCTATCTCAACTACATTTTTGGATTGTCACGTAATGCTCTGTATACTTTTAGTTTTGAACTTTGAGAGGAGTTTTGTAAAGTCTGAGTGCCTCAACTGAGTACACAGATCCATGGGACGTATGATAGTATTACTGGGTAAGACTTGCTATTCCCTGAGGAATCTATGCCTACCAATAGCTACAATTCTCCTAGAGAACAAGGAATCTTAACTATTTTAGGTTGCACATCCTGTTGAGTATCTATCTGATGACAGCTAAGAAACTTAACTCCACACTTATTCACTCATTTTTTCCTTACACCATTTCATAATATTGTGGACTGCCTGAAGTTTGTCCCATGGGTCTCAAGATTAAAAAAAAAAAAATCCTGCTACTGAGATAAATACTTTGCTGAATTACATCTTAATGATTATCACTTACCTTCAACACTTAGTTAACAAAGCCCTACAAGTCCTACCATTAAGCTTTCTACCTCTTAGGACCATATGGCTTGAAAGTCTTGCTTAAGTAACACCAGTAATACTTCCAGCTAAGAACGTTTTGTGAAGTTCTTCTCTGTTCAAGTCTTAGGTAAGACATAGTTTGGTTACCACTGTTTACATAAAACCTCTGATGGTGTTTTGTCTTCCTAACTTGTTAGGAAGTAACTCTTGTTAATAAAGATTCCGTGAGACAAATAGTCAACCAAAGTTCATTTACTTTATGTTCCTTAATTGTGAAGTCTTTTGAGAGCGAAATCTCAGGTGAGCTAATCTCTTGCTTAATACCCAGACAGAAACATTGGCACAAAACTGATAAATATCATAGAATTCATTAATTAAATATAATAATAGCATATTCTGTTACATGTTTATTGATTTTTCTGATTAACTTATAAATATGATTTATTACAAGTTCTCAGTATTACTTCATACCCAACAAAGCATGTATTTCCTTCTCCACTTGTCTCACAGAAACTCGCCTATCAGTGTGTACTTTGGTTGATCGCTTCCCTTTAGTTCCTGACATGGTCCCAGTCTGTTGCCCTTTCACCACTTTTAGAACTTTCCACTTTAAAATATTCGTTCTGAGCAGATGGCATAATCTATTATTACCAGATCCCCACCAAAACGACTCTGATTTTATCTTAAAAGAGAATATTATTATAGTTCCATTTCTGTCTATTGTGTGAACTGGAAGATCATTTAGAACCTTTAGCTCAACCATATCCTCCGTCAGCAATTCCTTTCTCTAGAGTTCTCCTCCCCACATCCTTTTAATGTCAGTATATTGTTCTGGTATAGAAAGAGCACAAGCCCCCTTTCTTTTAATCTTCTTTATTTTCGTATGTACTTATTGAATCTCAGCCAGTCTAGGAGGTTTTGTTTTGCTACATGCTCGGATAGGTATTACCTGACCTGAACTTCAGCACCTCGGAAATCTTGATCCTTAACTTTCTGCACAGCTAGTACCACAGACAGTTATACTGCATCCTGGATTAATTCTCTGCGATAAGCTGGGAAGGAGCTTGACCTTTACAGTCATTGCTAATCAAGCAAAACAAATTATCTGTATAGTTCCTTGTGTAAATAGCAGTTATGCTGCATCTAATGCCCACGTTGCTCGGTGTTCCATCTCTCTCTTTTTCTCTGCTTCTCAAGAGTTAAAATTGTTTTAATTTCCAAATACCTGAGATCTCTGTCCTCTTGTTAAGAAAGGAATCTTCTGTTAAATGAAAATGTCCTATTATCGAAGTTAAATAAAAATAAATAAATAAATAAATAAATAGATTAAGATAGTTCTGGCACAGAGGAATTGTGGCTTTGGATTTATTTAAATATAAACTTTCAGTTTTTTCTCTAATATATGTTATTACTGCTTGTCATACACTTTTTTATCATACACTTTCATGATGTAGGTGAAACATTCTGCTTTCTGTAACAACTACTAGTATCTAAAACATATTTTTAACTTTTGTCAAATTTATTAGAGTCTAGGAAGACTTTTATGTTTGTATTTTTACTTCCTTTGAATGTAGACAGATTTCTTGTAGTTTAAGAGAATATGAAGAAAAACATTCTTGACTTTTTTTAACATTTAAACTTAATGTTTATTTAGCCCAACCCTCACTGTCCTGGAGAGTAAAATAAATCTGGATGTTCTCAAATTTCCAGCTGTAGAGCTGAAATGTAACTTATGCATTGTAAAGACGTACGTTTGTGATTGTGAGGTTATCTTGCTTGAGAAGTGAAACAAAACCCCTTAAATGACATGTATTTCTGCTATAAGATTATATGAGGTAGATTTCAAATCCATTTTATTAATAAAGTAAATATACCTTAAGTGAGTAAAGCATGTACAAGTTTTAAGATTATACCTTTTTCCCTCAATCACTACTTAGTAATAAAATCTATAATTTTAGTTTCTGTATTTCTACTAAGATTTTTAAGATCAAACTATCCTAAGGGGAAATATTTTTGTACAACCATTTAGGAGACACTGAGATGACATTTTACTGCTCACTGATCCTGTAGGGTATATGAAAGTTCTGTAGTAGGCTAAATGTATGATTAAGTATGTTTCCTCATCCAGATTTAAAATAAATCTTAATCAATCTGGATTTTGTAGAATTTTATGCATCTAATATTACACTTCTGTGTGCACACATTTCTGGGTAAGTTTCTATTTTGGTTTGCAAACTGTTTCAAGTTTTAATATTTGTTTTGCAACTCATCTTAATTAGTATAAGCATTTACATTTTATGGGTGAAAATAAGCTACAACTATCAATTGGGTGACTACTCAAACCACAGAAACTATTCCGCACTTGGAAGATCAGTTTCATAGTTGTTTTAATATCTGTATTTTATGACTTAATCATAAAAATTACACAGTCAATAAAGAAGTATGGAGTAAGTGTTTACATTTCTTCTGGCTATCATTACTTTGCTTGTTAAACAGATTTGTCTAGAATATCCTTTATTTTATGATTAACTTCTAGCAAGGAAAAATACTCACATCCGACTTTGAACTGGTAAAATGATTCAGCAGAAGCACCAAAGATTAATGTTGAGTAAAACTTGCCCATTAAACATTGTTGACATTTGTTATATTTAACTTCATGGGATAATACAAACGTATTTGTAAAGATCATGCCTCAATTTATCTATTAGCATAGAAAATGTCATTATTTATTAGGCTAAATTTTAGAAGATAACACTACAACTAATTTATTTTTAAATCAAATGAGAAATATAATTCTAATTTGCTATAAAATAAAACTAGAATGATATGAGTGGTATGCTTATAAATTTTAAATGTATTTTTGACATCTAATTAATGTATTTTGAACATTTATCAATCTTTTCATCACTTCCAGAAATAAAAGAGTATTATATAAAACTTGTAAAGGAAAAGGTTGATGAAAAGGCTTTATATTGAAGAAGCATCTTGCTAGTGTGAATGGGTAACCTTCTCCTACTCACTGTGAATTATGAAGTAATGAGCCTGCTGGAAAAAATCCAGACTTCATCAGGAAAAACAAGGATACTGATGTTCCTCTTGCTTTGGATAAAAAATAATAACAGTAACAAAGATGACTTTTCATCAAACTAGTGATAATAGATTGAATCAGCCTTGCTCTGACTTTGAATTGTACACCTTTACAAGTATTATATTTTCTATTACATTCAGAAATATAAGTCATATTTTTCTAAAGTCAGTGTGTTCTAGGTATCAAATAATTCATTAAACATTTTTAGATATATGAGGTTACCTGGATGTGACAACTTACAAAATTTCCATTTGTAGTTGAAAACGGGTAATGCCAATCAAAGAAAATAAAGTATTATTTTTACTTATTTTCTCCTAACAGTATCAAAGAGCAGAGCGTCTAGTTGAGACTTTGGATTTATGAGTAAGCACAGAATGAGCTTATGGCAAGGTGTTTGGGAAATATTAGGGTTACTACAACTGACCACACAAAGTTTAGGTCATTTTTGGAATTGAGATGCAGTGTTACCAGGTTTAGATTAAGAAAGATTCAGAATATGTGTTTTGAGACATGGACCAAGAAAAACATCTGTTCACTTTATGCATAAAACAAAGAATTTGGGTTTACCCATGTGACCCAAAGGGTTCCATTTTTTTTGATCAATATTCTAGATTAAGGTTTTGTCATCGAAAGGAAGACCATCTTCATTTTTAAATAACTTATTATTAAATATGTTCAGGGTTCATATAGTTCAGCTGAATATTGGAAGTTGAGAACTATTAAGCTGGAAAGATTAGTGAATCCTAAATAGGTAAATCCTAATAACTAAGAAATTGCCATCAAAATGAACCATTTTTCATCAATAAATAGTCATTAAAGTAATAAAGTCATATTTTCAAAGATGAGCATCTCAGTTATATTTATTAATGTATCGGTGTATCAAAATATAAATAAAATACTTAAATGTGAAATGAAAGATGACTTTAAAAAAAATGGTACATCTTATAACCATTAGAATTCATGCTTTGATGAAGTCTCTGTTTTTATTGCTAGTAAACCTTCAAGTGTTTAAAGTAATGTAAATTCCTCCAAGAACCTTGCATTCTCTACTTTTTAAAAATTCTAATTTTTTCAAAGTCACCATGAAATAGAATATACCATTAAAGTCTTTCATAGTTATGGTCACTCTATTATGTACTCTAGTTTTCCATCTTTTATAGAATATCTCTGAGTGTATAATCATTACAGATTTTTTCCTGTCCTGTATTTTATAGTTTGTTTACCTGAGATTTCATCATCAGTTAATTTATTCTGTTTACTTTTATATTAGGACTAGTTGTTTTACTGTTTTTACCTGATACTGATAATTTCTGAGTTATCTCTGGGTTAGTTTCTGTGTACACATTTTATCCAGGTAATGAATCCATTTACATGCTTCCTCATATGTCTATGTTTATTTCATCAGAGGCTGGATATTGTAGACGGCTGATTGTTGAGTGTCTGTATTATGTTGTTTTCCTTTAAAGAGTGTAGAGTTTTGTTCTGGCAAGAGTTAATTTACTGGTAGCTCAGCTTTGTCCTGCCAGGACACGAGTTTAGACTTTGTTTGGAGTCGTCCATAATTGTAGACTCAAATAGCCCTGTTCTGAAAGCATGGCTTTTGCAGAGATTCAAGAGGATGCCTGAGTGTTTGGCAAGGTTTCCTCCACTTTAATGACTTCAACACTGCACAACCTTTACAATCTGTTCATTTCACAGCTCCCAGGAGCTGTTATTTGAGAATAGAGAAAAGAAGGAAAAAAAGAGAAAAAGAAAAAGCCTTCAGAGTTTAGTGCTTTGGATGCACAGGGTAGTATTTGCTTAACAACTAAGGAAGATCCTATCAGTTTCTACTTCTCTGAGCAGCTCTCTCATTTCTGGTCTCCTGCACTATAAATTTCTACCATCTCAGCAGCCCCAACCTCTAATTTCTGTGTCTTCTGCCCAGCAAGAACCCTGTTCTCTGGGCACCATTTGCCTTTGCTGAATTTGGAAATTGTTCTAGGTAGAAGGCTAAAGTGAATGTGGAATTCACCTGCATTTCCATTTTCTCAAGAACCATAGACCTGCACTGTCAGATTTCCAATTTATGGAATTCATTGCTTCATAGATTTCCCAGCTTCATAATTGTTTCCAGCATCAGAATCAGGACCTTATGAGTGTGTAATCAGAAAGAAATAATTTTTTGAGAATGAAAATTGAAATGATGAATTGTTAGATGTCCTTTAAACTTCACAAAAAATGTGTAAGACTATGCTCATTTTACACAAATGGAATATGCTCAGAAAAGTTAAGTAAAATCCAGGAATCACATTTAGGAGGGTGGAGTCAGAATTGGAATCCAGATGTGAACAGTTCCAGCATCCGTGTGTTTTTTTTTTTAATTGAAGTATAGTCAGTTTACAATGTTGTGTCAATTTCTGGTGTACAGCATAATGTTTCAGTCATACTTATACATACATATATTCATTTTTGTATTTTTCATTATCGGTTACTATAAGATATTGGGTAGAGTTCTCTGTGCTATACAGTATAAACTTGTTGTTTATCTATTTTATATATATTAGTTAGTATTTGCAAATCTCATAGTCCCAATTTATCTCTTCCCACCCCTTCCTCTTCTGGTAACTGTAAGTTTGTTTTCTATGTCTGTGAGTCTGTTTCTGTTTTGTAAATAAGTTCTTTTGTCTTTTTTTTTTTTTTTTTTTTTTTTAGGTTCCACATATAAGTGATATCATATGATATTTTTCTTTCTCTTTCTGGCTTACTTCACTTAGAATGACAATCTCCAGGTCCATCCATGTTGCTGCAAATGGCATTAGTTTATTATTTATTATGGCTGAATAGTATTCCATTGTATGAATATACCATAGCTTCTTTATCCAGTCATCTGTCAATGGACATTTAGGTTGTTTCCATGTCTTGCCTATTGTAAATAGTACTGCTGTGAACATTGGGGTGCAGGTATCTTTTTGAATTAAGGTTCCCTCTAGATACATGCCCAGAAGTGGAATTGCTGGATCATATGGTAAATCTATTTTTAGTCTTTTGAGGAATCTCCGTACTGTTTTCCATAATGACTGCACCAAACTACATTCCCACCAACAATGTAGGAGGGTTCCCTTTTCTCCACACCTTCTCCAGCATTTATCATTAGTGGACTTTTGAATGATGGCCATTCTGACTGGTGTGAGGTGATAATTTCGTTGTAGTTTTGATCTGCATTTCTCTGATAATTAGTGATATTGAGCATTTTTTCATATGCCTATTGGCTATTTTTATGTCTGTATTGGAGAATTGTTTGTTTAGGTCTTCTGCCCATTTTTGGATTGGGTTGTTTGCTTTTTTTCTTAAGTTGTACAAGCTGTTTATATATTCTGGAAATTAAGCCCTTGCCAGTCTCATCATTTGCAAATATTTTCTCCCATTCCATAGGTTGTCTTTTTGTTTTGTTTATGGTTTCCTCTGCTGTGCAAAATCTTATAAGTTTAATTAGGTCCCATTTGTTTATTTTTACTTCTATTTCTATTGCTTAGGTAGACTGCCCTAGAACATTGCTAAAGTTTGTCAGATGATGTTATGCCTATGTTTTCTTTTAAGAGGTTTATAGAGTCTTGTCTTATGTTTAAGTCTTTAAGTCATTTTAAGTTTATTTTGTATATTGTGTAAATCAATTCTAGCTTCATTGATTTACATGCAGCTGTCCAGTTTCCCCAGCACTATTTGCTAAAGAGACTGTCTTTACTCTATTGTATGTTTTTGCCTCCTTTGTTAAAGATTAATTGACCAAAAGTTTGTGGGCTTATTTCTGGGCCCTCTATTCTGTTCCATTGATCCATATGTCTGTTTTTGTATCAGTACCATGCTGTTTTGATTGCTGTAGCTCTGTAGTATTGTCTGAAGTCTGGGAGGGTTATTCCTCCAGCTTCATTCTTTTTCTTCAATAGTGCTTCAGCAATTCTGGGTCTTTTCCAATTCCATATAACTTTTAAGATTATTTGTTCTATTTCTGTGAAAAATTTCCTGGGTAATTTGATAGGGATCATATTAAATCTGTAGGTTGTTTTGGGTAGTATGGCCATTTTTACAGTATTCTTTCAATTGAAGAACATGGGATATCTTTCCATTTCTTTAAATCATCTTTTATTTCCTTAATCAGTGTTTTTTAGTTCTCTGTGTATAAGCCTTTCACTTTCTTGGTCAGATTTATTCCTAAGTACTTTTTTTTTTGATGTAATTTTAAAAGGAATTGTTCATTTACTTTCCTTTTCTGATATTTCATTGTTAGTATAAAGAAATGCCACTGATTTCTGTATGTTAATCTTGTATCCTGCTACCTTGCCAAATCATTTTATCAGCTCTAGTAGTTTTTGTGTGGAGCCTTTAGGGGTTTCTGTATAATATCATGTCATCCACATATAGTGACAATTTTGCATGTTTTCTTCCAATTTGGATCCCTTTCATTTCTTTTTCTTGTCTAATTTTTATGGCTAGGACTTCCAATAGTATATTGAATAGAAATGTGAGAGTGGGAATCCTTGTCTTGTTCTGGATTTTAGTGGGAAGGCCTTCAAGTTTTCACTGTTGAGTATTGTGCTGGCTGTAGGTTTGTCGTAAAGAGCTTTTGTTATGTTGAGATCTGTTCCCTTTGTACCCACTTTGGTTAGAGTTTTTATCATAAATGACTGTTGAATTTTATCAAGTACTTTTTCTGCATCTATTGAGATGATCATGTTGTTTTTGTCCTTTCTCTTGTTGATTTGCTGTATCACATTGATTGATTTGCATGTGTTGAACCATCCTTGAGTCCCTGGGATGAATCCAATTTGGTCATGGTGTATAATCTTTTTTATGTGTTGTTGGATTCTGTTTGCTGGTATTTTGTTGAGGATTTTTGCATCTATGTTCATCAGTGATATTGGCTTATAGTTTTCTTTTTTGGTTGTGTATTTGTCTGGCTTTGTTATCAGGGTGATTGTGACTTTATAGATGAGTTTGGGAGTATTCTCTTCAATCTTTTGGAAGAGTTTGCTTTTTATTACCATTTGCTTTTTATTACTGTATATCCTAACTATTGACTTGCCATTCTGTTCTAAAAACTCCGAGCTACAAATGAAGATAGCTCAAATTTTAATCCATTTCTTAAAATGCCAGCTTCTCTAACTCTACTCAATGACTATTTTCATCATCTTCACCAATTAGCAGCAGTACAGACTTCAGCAACAGCAGTAACAACTAAGTATAAAAGCAAATGTTTACCCTGTAGTTACTATAGTCCAGCTACTATTCTAATACATATAATTTTTATATAATCAGAGTATATGCTATCATCATTTTAGAAATAAAGAAATTGATGCATGGAAAGTTAATTTGTCCTAGATTACCTAATCAATAAATTCAAAAACAGATTTAATATAATTGTGGCTTTGAGTTCATCTAATTCAATATAATGGAATAAGACTATCAGTTGAGAGTGAAAAAACAAATAGAATATAAGATAGATAAAAAAATCATATTAATTTTAAGTTAGAAAGAATGGTACCCAGAATATTAATAATGCATTTATCTATTTTTATACTTTGGTGGTAAATATGGCTATTTATGAAATGAGAATTAAAATAATGGTTTTAAATTATGAAAATATCCCATCCACTTACAGATATCTAAACTGATTTCTTAAATGACTCAGAATAGTTTTAAAAAAACACTGAGATTGTAACAGAGTTGGTGCTAAAATTAATACTTTTTCAACTCCCACTTGCTTTTTTTCTCTAGTATACTATGTCTGATTTTAACATAGATGTTTGTAGATATTCTTGCTAATTTTTTTCCTGTTTATATCGAGGCACTTACTATGTACTGATTACCACACTATATGGTCAATTTTGTCAATTCCTTTTCACAGTAACAGTAGAGCAAATCTTATCATCCCAATTATTAAGATAGAGAAACTGAATTACAATAAATATAAGTAACCTTCCCATGGCCAATAGATTTAAAACTTCAAAGCCCTTGGTTTCAGCAGTGATGTTATATTGCCTCTTCTTAAATTATTTCATTAACAAGAGAATTGTAAGTAGGTCATTGATGTCTTCTCAGTTGGTTTCCATTGGCTTCTGAGTTAATACTAAAAACATATCATTTTAAAAATGACTGGTTTTCATTTACGTTTTCAACTCTCTTCTGTCTCTTCCCCTCTTCCTTTTCCTTGTTTTTCCCTCTTTTTTCTCATCTCTACTTCCTTTTCCTCACATTTCATTTCATCATCTTACCCTCCTCCATCTTATTCCTTTCTTCCTCTTCTTTCTTGAGATGAGACTGAAATTCTGTCCATCTCTCTCTCAGAATCAGTAGCTGCAGATGTTTCTGCATAATACATTTTCTAAACACCACTTAAGTATGGAAATACTGAGAATTTTAAAAGCATACCATGGAATGCAGCTGTGTCATTTATTAGGGGCAGAAAAATTAACATTTTGGTTCTCTTATCTCACAAATGGGCAACGTGACAGCGTATTTTCTATAGTAAACAAATATATTTTCTGTCCAGATATACTCCAGAGAAAATTTCTTTTATCAGCTTCCACCATGTACCTGAGAAGTTTCCAAATTAAGTATGTATGCCAATATGTTTGTTAGAAAATACACTAATTTTCTAAGAGAAAATTATTCCAACTTTAATTTGATTCAGAAGTATTAATTGAACAGCTAAAACATACAAAAGAACTATAGCAGTTGGAATACATGATTTTATTCATCTTTTGATCTCAAACACTATAGTATTTTAACCAAGGTGAATTTAAAAGCAATCTTTATTTCCTTACTAGCACAATATGTGAGTTTAAACTGAGTATTCAGCTTTGAAACCAAATACTGCTGTCCTCTCTCACCGTTTTGCTAAATTTTTATTTTTTTCTCAAAATGGAACTGCCGTTCTTTCTCCCCAGTTCATAAATATTCCCATATAACAGATTTATAACTACAAAGTAGTTAGGATGAGAAAGAAAACATAGTTATCCCAAGACGAATAAGAAGCACTGATTCCATGTTGTTCAAATTATGCATACATGTATGTTACATATGTCTATAAAATTTAGCCTTTAAAATATGTAATGTTTAAATCTTTGACACCTGTACTCATTTATAAAAGCACCATTTTACTATTTAATAAAATTTTAAATTTCGCTTTATATTTCATCATGGCAACATTGAAATCCAAAATTTTAGGTATATTTAAACACCCAAAGCATAGAAATGTTTGTAGAATGTGACAACCGTCATACGTGCTATATACATGTTTATGAAGGAGGGTCAACGTGGAAACTTATGTGTAGCGTTAGAGTGGCTTAGCACAGTATGCCAGGCAGAGAAATTTATTTGAAAGTAAAAATGAAAGTGTTAGACATTTGCTTGAATTTTTGGCGCCGGCTCATGTCCTGGTGGGCCCCAAATGAAGCCCCTTATTGTTTTTCTGTGATTCATCTTGGAGCTGACAGAGGTGCAAGTTGCGAGTCACAGCTTGCATATCACGCCTTAGGATGACAAAGCGCAATAAAAACAATTATTTCGAAACCCGTATCTCATCCATTATTAAATCTATGAAAAGAGTTTTAATTTCCTGTGCAATTACATAGTGAAATGTCATACTCTGGATGAAAAAGATTAATTGCTTTTGATAAAGTACTGTGTATTTTTGTTTGACTTTTTGGATACCCATTTAATGTAGAAATATCATTTCAATCTAATGTGCTTCATAGCACACAGAACTCTTGTAATTTTGCAGAGGAAATATTGTTTAATTATTTTCTTTCCTCATAAAAGAGTAAGAATAAAATATTAATTCTTCTTGGCTCAGAAAACACAAGCCACACTTTTTTTTTTAAATCACATTGGAGACTCTTACAAATGAGCTATAGGAAAATATGATTAATGTATTTCACAAGAGGTTCATAAGATTACCTCGAGGAACATTTATATGTCATGTGTAGACACAAATTACAATTTCAATCATTTGTATTTGTTTTCTACTTACCAATTATTATTAAGTAATCCATAACAATGACCAGTCACTTTCTTCCTGTCACAAATGTGACATCAGTTTATTCTCTCATAAAGGCTCAACTAATGGCAAATAAATCTTCAGGAAAATAAACTGTCCAGTTACTTGTAGCTGTACTTTACATAGTGACAGAACCAAGAGACCCCTGTGAGAGTGAAAATAGCATGTCAGAAATAGTGGACTAGAGGGCACTTATGACATTTTGACCTGTTGCATCTACTCCACTAAATGCTTGGCTGTGTTGGAATTTAATTATTCTCTTATGTTTCTAAAAATAGCTGGAATAGGCATTCGACAGGAAATGAATAATTTAACATTTTCACCTTTCCACAGAGAAAATATAATATTTGGTAGTATTCAGTCTTCAAGTGTCCACTGATGTTAAATAGCAAATAATAAAAATATGAAATAATGCATAGAGACAACATTCAAAATAATTGTAATACAAGGGAGAGACCACACTGTATTTGCAGCAGTTTAAGATGATGGGCAGTCTGGGCCCTGGCAAAATGTGTTGTAGGTCAGGAGTGAGTTTGATTGGCACACATGCTTTGGAAAGCTTACACAGTACCTCATCTATCAAAAACTAATATGGGAAATTGTAAGCCTTAAAATCAGTTCATTTATTTTTTTCCCAGAATTATAAATCAACTAGAGTCATTTCATATCCCACATTTTCCTCCCTTTTGCTGATTTATGAAAAAAAAAAAAAGCTGGAAAAAAGTAAATGGTAGAAGATTGCCTTTTCAGAGGTGACAAGGAAAAAAGCATTTCAGAGAAAGCATATTGAGTACCAGTAATAAAATGTCCATATTCACTTATAATTTTGAAATACCTGCTTGGGTAAAACGTGAAAAGAAAATTTACTTTGCATATATAAGACATTATTTGTCAGTAATAAAGTATTGGTCATCTCTCCATTGCTGCATTTAAGGAAATATCAATAAGCCTATTTCCCCACTGTAATGTGAATTGGAAAATTGAAGTTACTCAATTTGGTGTCTATGTAAATTTAACCCTTTAATTCATAGTGTAAATTGAAAAAATATAAACTTATCTAACTTTTAAGTGTCACATTCAAATTTTTATATAATTTATAGATTCCTGGAATAAACATTATACATATATTAATTGATAGGCTACAGTTCCAATATCTGAGCTCATTGTAATACAAAACTGAAAAGGTTTTAATGGGAAATTATATGTGATGTTTTAAGGATAATATTTGAGCTGTGAGTGCAAAGAGTGAGACATAAATATTTGTAGTTTCTTGTCTCTCTCCAAGACATTCATACACAGACACATGCTATAATTACCCAACTTTATTTAAAAGACTTTAATAAATCAATAGTTTCTTAATTTTAAACATGCATAGATAAATACAATAAATACATAAAGGCCTATCACACAGTGGCCATTTAATTTTGTTTTTAGTTTTATATATATATTTCTTATCGTATTATTTTTTTCAAACTTTTTTATTATAGTCATTTTAGAATGCTGTTGTCAAATTCCAGTGTAGAGCACAATTTTTCAGTTATAGATGAACATACATATATTCATTGTCACTTTTTTTTTTTTTTGCTGTGAGCTACCACAATATCTTGAATGTATTTCCCTGTGCTATACACTATAATCTTGTTAATCTATTCAACATATGCCTGTCAGTATCTACAAATTTTGAACTCCTAGTCTATGCCTTCCCACCCTCTTCTGCCTTGGCAACCACAAGTTTGTATTCTATGTCTGCAAGTCTGTTACTGTTTTGTATTTATGTTCTTTTTCTTTTTTAGATTCCACATATGAGCGATCTCATATGTATTTTTCTTAATCTTTCTGGCTTACTTCACTTAGAATGACATTCTCCAGGAATATCCATGTTGCTACAAATGGCATTATGTTGTTGGTTTTTATGGCTGAATAGTATTCCATTGTATAAATATAGCACATCTTCTTTATCCAGTCATCTGTTGATGGATATTTAGGCTGTTTCTATGTCTTGACTATTGTAAATAGTGCTGCTATGAACATTGGGGTGCAGGTGTCTTTTTGAAGTAGGGTTCCTTCTGGATATATGCCCAGGAGCAGGATTCCCAGGTCATATGGTAAGTCTATTCCTAGTCTTTTGAGGAATCTCCATACTATTTTCCACAGTGGCTGCACCAAACTGCATTCCCACCAGCAGTGAAGGAGGGTTTCCTTTTCTCCACAGCCTCTCCAGCATTTGTCATTTGTGAACTTTTGAATGATGGCCATTCTGACTGGTGTGAGGTGATACCTTGTTGTATTTTTGATTTGCATTTCTCTGATAATTAGTGATATTGAACATTTTTTCATGTGCCTATCGATCAATTGTACTTCTTCCTTGGAGAATTGCTTGCTTAGGTCTTTGGCCCATTTTTGAATTGGGTTGTTTGTTTTTTTCTTATTAAGTCATATGAGCTGCTTATATATTCTGGAGATCAAGCCTTTGTCTGTTTCATCATTTGCAAAATTTTTATCCCATTCCATAGATTGTTGTTTTGTTTAACTTATGGTTTCCTTTGCTGCATAGAAGCTTGTAAATTTAATTACGTCCCATTTGTTTATTCTTGTTTTTATTTCTATTGCTTGGGTAGACTGCCCTAGGAGAACATTTCTGAGATGTATGTGAGATAATGTTTTGCCTATATTTTCTTCTAGGAGGTTTATTATATCTTATGTTTAAGTCTTTGATCCATTTTGAGTTTTTTTTTTTTTTGTATGATGTAAGGGAGTGTTCTAACTTCATTATTTACATGCTGCTATCCAGTTTTCCCAACAGCATTTGCTGAAGACACTGTCTTTATTCCATTGTATATTCTTGCCTCCTTTGTCGAAGATTAGTTGACCAAAAGTTTGTGGGTTCATTTCTGGGCTCTCTATTCTGTTCCGTTGGTCCATATGTCTGTTTTTGTACCAATACCATGCTGTTTTGGTTACTGTAGCTCTATAATATTGTCTGAAGTCTAGGAGAGTTATTCCTCCAGCCTCTCTTTTTCTTCAGTAATATTTTGGCAATTCTAGGTCTTTTGTGGTTCCAAATAAATTTTATTATGATTTGTTTCAGTTCTGTGGAATATGTCCTCAGGAATTTGATAGGGATTACGTTAAATCTGTAGATTGCCTTGGGCTATTTTTTTTTTTTTAATTAAGGTATAGTCAGTTTACAATGTTGTGTCAATTTCTGGTGTAAAGCATAATACTTCAGTCATATATATACACACATATTTCTTTTCATATTTGTTTTCACCGTAGATGAAAACAACGTATTGAATATAGTTCCCTGTGCTAATCAGAATGAACTTGTTGTTTATTTATTATATGTATCTGCAAATCTCAAACTCCCAATTTATCCTTTTTCACCTCCTTCCTTCTCTAGTATCCATAAGTTTATTTTCAATATCTGTGAGTCTGTTTCTGTTTTATAAATAAGTTCCTTTTTCTTTTGTTTTTTTAGATTCCACATATAAGTGATATAATATGGTTTTTTTTTTCTCTTTCTGACTTACTTCTCTTAGAATGACAATCTGAAGGTTCATCCATGTTGCTGCAAATAGCATTATTATGTTTTTGTGGCTGAGCAGTATTCCATTGTATGAATAGACCACAGCTTCTTTATCCAGTCATCTGTCAATGGACATTTAGGTTGTTTCCATGTCTTGCCTATGGTAAATAGGTCTGCTGTGAACATTGGGGTGCAGGTATCTTTTTGAATTAAGGTTCCCTCTGGATACATGCCCAGGAGTGGGATTGCTGGATCATATGGTAAGTCTATTTTTAGTCTTTTGAGGAGTCTCCATACTGTTTTCCATAATGACTGCACCAAACTACATTCCCCCCAACAGTGTAGAAGGATTCCCCTTTCTCCACAGCCTCTCCAGCATTTATTGTTTGTGAACTTTAGAATGATGGCCATTCTAACTAGTGTGAGGTGATGCCTTGTTTGATCTGCATTTCTCTGATAAGTAGTGATATTGAGCATTTTTTCATGTGCCTATTGGCCATTTGTATGTCTGTATTGGAGAATTGTTTGTTTAGGTCTTCTGCTCGTTTTTGGATTGGGTTGTTTGTTTTTTTATTATTAAGTTGTGTGAGCACCACTTAATTTTATACCTATGACCAGCAATTTGCATATGCATATTAAAGAATGAAAGAGTTAAAGCATTGTGATTATACCTTGTTATATCTACAGAAACTAATGCATCATTTTTTATTTAAAAGGAAAACATTATACACAAATGTATCATTTTCCATTATAATTCAGTATTCTTGAAGCCCTTTTATTAAATCAATTCTGAGCTCTTAAATTTAAGTTTCCTTAAATGTCTTTCTTCCTATCATTGAAATTGCTTTTTCTAAGGTCTGTGATAACCTCCATCTTGCCAAATCTAGTTAGTAATCTTCTTTCCTCAAAATAATCCATATATCAGCTTGATTTTCAACATTCATATCTTTTCTCTAACTTTACTCCTTCTGTAGGCAATCCGGTGATTCAAATATTTTATAATGATGACTGAGTTTTCTATCATGGCTTTATCCTTTCTTCTGAGCTCGTACTTTGTATCTGACTGCCTACTCAGCAACCCTACTTAGATATCTAAAACATCTAAAAGCCAACATGTAGAAAACAGAGCTCACAGTCACAGCTGTACCAAATGCTGTCCCACCCCAATGTTCTTTCCTTTTCCCAGTAACTCTCTTGCAATCACTTATACAAGATATTGGGATATATTTTATTTCTCTGACACAATATATCACACCAGCTTCAACATTATCACATCTAGTCAAGTCACCAACATCTGCCTGTGCTACCATGATGAACTCTTTATTGTTTCTTCTGTATCCTCGCTTACCTGTTTATATTTTTTTCTTCACAGAGTGGCTAAAGGTATATTTAAAAACAAAATTTGGAAAACAATATGCCCTTCCTTATGACATTTCAATGGATGCATGTTTATATTTAAAATAAAATCTTGACCCCTTCCAGTGGTCCACAAGGCATTGCATGATCAGATGCTGACGTCTTTCCACTTCATTCCCTACAATTGTCCCTCTTCCCCATTAACTAGATAAAATCCACATGAAACTCTGTGGTGTCCTTTGCAAATTCCAAACTTATTCTTCAGTTAAGAGCTTTATGTTAGCTGTTTTCTTGGCCCTTAAATTCTCTCTTTGAATCTTCCCAAGGATTGCTCATTCTTGACATTCCGTTCATTCCTTCATAACATTCTTGGCCTTGGCTCAAAGGCCATTTCCTCAGAAAACCCTGCTCTTAAAAAGCTTTTCAAAAACAGGGTTTCCCGCCAGTCTTTCTCTTTCCTAATATAACAGTTACCATCATTCAAAATTATCTTAGTTTCTGTTGTGTGTTCTTCCAGTTCTGGCGGCATGTGACTCTATGAGGGAAAACACATTTTTTCAACTACTATATTCCCAAGAACACACATAACCTATTATAGTAGCTCAAAGAAAATTCATTGAATAAATGAGTGAATGAATGGCCTTTCTGCACAATGAGACATTTAGTGATTTTTGTACAGTACTAAGAAGCTGTCTGCCATAGTAGCTACTCCTGTCTCCACAATAAGGCCCATTATGATAATTTAACCGGAAAAAAACTTTCCCTCAATAAGTACTTGTTCCAGGAAATGGTCAGTCATCAATATAGCTCCTTGCTATTCTGCTACTTACCCTAAGTGGTAAATTATATGACCATCAACAATATCCTATAATGGTATACGGGATATAATTACTTGAAAATTACCAAATCAATTTTCATAGAGAAATAAAATCAACATACTCCATTTGCATAAAAAGAGAAAAAAAATCAAGTAATCCTATGTATGAGTGCAATTGTTGCCAATAGATGTAATCGGTATCTAGGTTCCTGCCCCTTCCCAGAAAGAATTCATAAAAGAGATGCAGAGGTTAAGAAAGTAAGTGAGGGTTTATTAAGCCTTAGATAGTACACTCTCAAGGGGAGAGTGGGCAGGCTTAGGTGAGCAGCAACCCTGGGTTTTTTTTTTTTTTGCAAGTTGGTTACATAGAGTGTAAAAATGAATGGGTGGAATAGTCACTGGCGGAGGGAAGGGTTTGGGGTTGTATTCCTTGATTTTTCATCCCAATTCCACCTTCCTGAGGGAAGGAGGGACTTTTGTCCTTATTTAGTCTGGATCAGAAGTGTCATGGCATCAGTGCATGATGGATACTTCTAATCTGCAAGGCTAGTTTTATTGTAATAAGGACATAATGAACAAAAGGTTACATTTGGGCACTGCAGATACCTGCCTTTTCTCACCTTTCTTTGTCAGCCTCCAGGCCCTCATTACCCCAAAAGCTGTGACCACTTATGAGCCCAGAGGTTCCTGCTTTTCTTTGCCTAAGGACCTCTGGTGCTTAGTTAATGTATTGTTTTCTGTATTTGGCCCTTGCCCCTCCTTTCTGCCCAATTCCTGTCATTTGGTCTGTGGCCTCCTTTCTCTGCTCATATCTAGCTATCTGCCTGCTCTAACACAGTGAGTTAATTGCTAAGGCAATCTATCTGCTCTCAGCTTTGCTTCTGGGAAATTATTTTTTCTAACACCAATTGTTTGATGGTTCTTGAAGAGGGTTTTCTTTAGCCTGTGAATTGCCTCAGATACTTGCAAATGTTGACCTTAATAAATTAGTTTAGTTGTCTGGCTGACAGTATATCTCCTGCAAGCTGAGCTGTGGTCAACTAGCATTTCTTTGAATTAGGAGCTCCAAATGTTTATTTTATATCATGGCTCTTGAAAGTAGACCTTGCACTTAAAGGTTGTGGGTCTGGGCAGTGGGCTTCAGGACTTGGTAGTCTCTTTTATGCATCTACTGCCTAGGCGAAGAATAGTGTGGGCTATGATGGTGTGGAACATCCTGCTGCCCCAAGCTGCTTCCCTAGGGGTTATCAACTTTGTCAGGGATGGCCTGGTGGTCTAGTTTCTTTAGCTAGATCTCCTACCTCCCTGCCTCTCCTGGGCTAGGATTGTATTTGAGTGGAGAATGTGGCTTTTACAGACTATCAGGCTCCATGATTATCTGATGATGACTTTCAGGTGTGCTGTTCCCTTCCTTGCCTAGGAAGGCTGCACTTTTTGTATTGAGACTGGCAACATGTTTATAGGATGGCCACAAGAGGGAGCCAACAAAATCCAACAGCCTTAAAATTTCTATCAATTCACCTTTAATTCCAGTCTCAATATGCTCATTGTCTAAATCCCTAAATAGAAAATTAGTCCTCTTAACAAAGTATTTCGCCACTTTAAAATACAGGCTGATGGGCTCCAAGCTAAGGATTGGATTATAATCCCTACATGTGTTCCCACCTTGATTTAATGAATCTTACAGTTTCGGAATTTTGACTTACAATACCTCCAATGCTTCATCATTTTTCTAATGATCATGATTCCTTCAGGTGTGAATGACCCAAACTCATGACTAACTTAAGCCAAAAAAAGTCAATTGTTCTTGCATCTTTAAGTGGACAGCATGAAATTACAAGGGTTCTCCTCTCCCCCTTGTTTCTGGAAACACCTCTAATTCATTCTGTCTCTCATAACAGTTTTTGCAACGAATGTGTTGGCTTTGTTTTAAGGTAGCTTTTCTGCACCTGGTGACTAAGATGAGCAATTGTTCCATGCCAGACACTTTCATGCACAGAATAAGAAGGCTGTGTTGACCCTTGGACTGTGTGAGGTGGCAGCACTCTGATAGGCACTGAGGATTAGGAAGTGACTAGAAAGACAAAAATGCATGCCCAAAAGGAGCTTAATTCCAGGGAAATTATAAATGAATATGTAGAATATGTAGCATCTCATGTGGTGATAAAATATTTGTGGGGGGTGGGGATTCTCTACACAGAAGAGAATGTTCTTAAGGAGTATCAGGTGTATCTTATCTAGAGATGAGCTTAAATTATAGCAAAGAACAACAAACAACAATCGATAAATAAGTGGGTAAATTTATGCACTGTTTCAGCTGATGATAGGTTCGATAGAAAAGAAGTGTTAAATGCTCTTAAGGATGCTCTTAGAAAGCTCTTAGGGATGGCTGGTGGTAATTGTAGAATGAGAGAGATGACCTGTCTTAGGATATATGTCAAATCCAGTACTTTGTCCTGGACCGACAACTGTCTCTCAGGAAAAGGTATTCTTATCCAGTCACCATTTTGATGGGGAATGACTGGTCATTCAAGGAAGGATGGAGGGAAGGGGAGAAGGCTGTTCCTAGTAGGAAAAGATGGATTTTGTTTCTAGACAGAATGGTTTACGGTTCTGGCCAGAAAAGTCAGTGGAAGTCACACAAAATACATTCTTAAAGAGTGGCATTTAAGAGTGGTGCTTCCCAAGAACTATTTCAGTTGGCATCAGACAACACTGCATCTAACTGAATTATTTTGAGAATTCTCCTAATGCTACAAACACATATGATGCTAAATTAATGCTGCAACATTCACTGAGCTGAAGTTACTCAACTCAGGCCAAAACTGGCTACAGCTTCTAGATATACAATTGCTACAGGATCAAAGTTTAGAGCTTTCTGGGACATCACTACCTCCCCATCCAGAACTTCTTATCTTTCTCAGCATACTGTTTCTGGATGATTTCAGGAACTTCCATGGTCTCAGTAAAAAAATAATTTCTGATTTTTCAAATATATATGTCCGTACCCTTAAAGACCACCATTTTCTTAAATCTTATCACAGCGTTTCATTTCTATTTGCAAACCAGCCAATTTTTGTCCAAACTTCTCTCTTTCTTATTATATCATATTTTATATGTCTAATAGTAAGCAATTATTACAATTATCTGACTCTTTTTAATCCCCTTAAAGTTCTTATGGAGCAGTGTTGTCAAATATTGAACTATGAAATAAAGGAATTTATCTATTTCTTTGCTTTCTGCTATCAAATGTTAATCCAATCACTCTTCCTTCATTCTCTTTCTTTCCTTCTTTCCTCCTGTTTTTTCTTTCTGTTCTTTACTTCACTACCTTCCTTCTTTTCTTCTGTTTTGGAGTTACATAATTTCATTTAAATATAATTTCTATATATTTCAGAATAGTGCTGAAACAATTTATTTCCAAACCTTAAGTAGTATAACAGCATGAAAAAAAAATTTTTTTTAGTTTTCTCATGTCAAAGTCTAATATGGGTTAGTTGGTTGAGGGGTTCTGCCCAATGCAGTTATGTAGAATTCAGGCTTATTCTGTCTTATTCCTCTTCAAAGTCCTCTCTCCTAAGCTAATGGATGAAGAGGTGCAGTGATAGTGATGGCTGAGAGATTTACATTCTGTGATCCAATCATGGAAGTAGCAATGTCAACACCATTGACCAAAACTTAGCCACACATTCACAGCTAACTGCAGAGGTGGTCTTGTTATCTATTACTTGCAACAAACTACCCCCAAAATTAGTGATTAGAAATAATTTTGTTTTCCTCATAATTTTGTGTGTCAAAAATTTGGACAGGGACAATCTGTCTTTCTAGTTGTTCTCCACACAGTATCAGCTGATACAGGGGAATCCACCTCCATGATAGCTCACCCAGCAGCTGGTAAATTGGTACTGATGGTCTCCTGGTAGGGCAGCTGCACTGTCGGACAGGGACTCCATTTCATCTCCTGTTGGTCCTTTCAAGGATGCTTCTTGGGATTCCTCAGAGGATGGTGGCCGACTTCCAGGAAAAATGTTTCATGGGGCTAAAGAGAAGTTGCAAGGCCCTGATTAATACAGTCTCAGAAGTTTCTACCACTTTCTATTTGTCAAGCAACTCACTAAGGCCAGCCCTTACTTGACAGGTAGGGGAGTAGATTCCATATCTCAATGTGAGAAGTAGTAAAACATGCCCATTTTAACCAGAGGAGGGTAGAAAATTTAGTTTAGTGGTAATCCCAGGGTTGAAATCAAAACTTGTACTGGTAAGAACAAGATAGAATAGAGAAGAAAATGTTACCGTCATCTAATTACATATATTCCACATTGACTACTTGACATTTATACTTTGAAAATTTGAAAAGGGTTCTATTCAACATAAATAAATCCTGAATTCCTTCAGTTTCCCTTATTTCAAAGAAAGCCAATCATCCAGTATATTGCAAAGCCGGAAATGTGGGAGCCATCCTGGACTCATCATTTTTTCTTAATTCCCTATGTCCATGCCAATTCTAAGAGCTGAAAATACTATTGCTTTAAGTCTTACATCTTTCGTACTTTGTGACTATGTTCTCATGAGTCTAGCTGCTAAGACTAAATTTGTACAGGCCAAAAAATGTTTTCTCCTGGATTATTGAAAGAGCCTCCCAACTGATGTATCAGCATTTAGATTTCTCTTATTCTTATCAATTCACCAAACTGGAACTATATTCAGAGAGATTTTTTTTAAACTCAAATCTGATAATGTTGAAACTCTGTTTAAATATTCCAATAGCTCCTCATTTCTATGAAAATGAAACACAAGTTACTTAACTGTGGGTTGTGGCCAGCTGAAGTCCCACCGAGACTCTGTGGAAGAAGTCAAGAGAGCAAGAGGGAGCAGGAGCGAACTCCACTAGCCTCTCAAATGCTCCCATATTTATTCTGTACAATTAAAGGAGGAATCACTAGCAGTTGTGTGATGGAATGCAGGAATTTAGGGAAGGACAGGGTGGGATCACAAGGAGTACAAAGGCTTTGTTTATTGTTGGTATTTGGCTCAAGGTCAGAGGACCCTTCATGTTTTGGTAAATCATGTTCCTGTTGAGCCTTTCAGCTTATCAGGGCGGAACATACGAGAATCAGCTGCTTAACAAGATTTTTCTTGGACTCAGGCGGCTGTGCCTGTCTTAGGTTGCCCCCTCAGGGGATCTTACCCGTCATTGGCTAACCAGCCTTCTCACCTCTGAGTCTGCAGCTTTTTATAACTTGTTTAGCATTCCAACCCAAGGCTGTTTTGGGGATAGAAGACTGTCTAACAGCAGGCACGCCCATCGTTTATAGCCTAGGGCCTTGGTCATTACTTTGCAATGAGCAGAGTGCTATCTAAAACCTACTAAGCACATTTGCTCTTCTTTAAGGAGATAAGCAGCTGGTGTCTGTTACAATTTGTTAACCCAATCATGGGCTCCCACACTTAACCTGGGCTAGAAGGTCTGTCTGGATCCAGTCTCTGCTGTTCTCCTGAACTCCATGATGTAATTCTCCCTACACACTCTGGACTTCCTCCACACTCACCTCCATCACTTCTGTTAAGTGCTGTCATCTTTCTGGTTGCTGTCCTTTGCCCATTCTTCTCCCTCTGCCTGATTTATTCTTCCCATGCTTTCTATGATTTACTCCTACTTCTTCTTAAAATTTCGTCCTAGATATTATCACTTATGAAATTTTATTTCCTCCCCAAAGTAACCCTTAACATTTTCTTTCTTGACCTATCTTAGTGAATTCAATCTACTGTTTCTAAGAGTCAGCTCTGAGATGTATGTGATCAGGAAACACACCCTGCTTCCTATAATATCCTTACGTCTTCTACATTCTTATTAACATGTGGAAAAATTCAATAAATGTTTGTAAATATATGAATGAATGAGGGAATACAATCTTCCAT
The DNA here is from genome assembly GCF_009834535.1 of Camelus ferus. Taxonomy (NCBI): domain Eukaryota; kingdom Metazoa; phylum Chordata; class Mammalia; order Artiodactyla; family Camelidae; genus Camelus; species Camelus ferus. Next base: position 95,533,330 of record NC_045697.1, read on the forward strand.
GTGATGCCATTTTCACCTGGCTTTAAGTCAATGGTTATCACTTTCAGGTTTTCAGGGGTGTTGTAAAATTCTTTATTTGGAAAGGAATCCTAATTAATAGGTGTGTTTCAAAATTTTTATTTTCAGAAGAGTGTGGGTATTTCCCCCCAAGTTTTATTCTTATAGTTGAGAAGAGGAAAAGGCCAGTGTTGGGGTACACTTGATTAGAGAGAGAGAATATTTGATAGGCAGTGGCTTCATCATCAAAACGGCTCGGACCAGACACTACGGTAGTTCATATACTTATGAGGGAGTCTAAATCTTTTTCCTTGTGTCGATACGCAGTAAGAAGTATGGATTATGAACGTGACTGAAGTCCGACTGTGACATCATTTCAGTTCCTCAAGTGTTATAAATTTGGGGGTTTTTGAGTCTACATGGCATTTATGATTAGTCCTCTTAGACTTTTACTAGTTTTTGTTTTTTTTTTTTAACCTTAGATTTTTACCCAGATTTCTCAAATCCAAACTTCCTGTCAAATAGGGTAAGCTGATACGGCTCTGAGTAACATGTCTAGTGATCTGGAGGAGGGTAACATTGATGGACTCCTGTGCTTAGAAAGTTGGTTTCATAACCCAAAGATCTTTCTCCAGTCGTTTTATTTTCTCTAAAAATATCTATCTTCCCTTACTTTTGTTTATACTTTATTGAAACACATTATAAACAAATATAATTAAGAATATTAAACAACAATTTGACTAGACTAAGTTTGGGTGTTCATTTATATCACTGTATTAAAAGGATATCACAGAAAACAAACTTATGATTACCAAAGGGAAGGGGCAGGGAGGGAATAAAATGGGAGTTTGGGATTAGCTGATACAAAATACTATATGCAGAATAGATAATCAACAAGGTCCTACTGTATAGCACAGGGATCTATATTCAATACATTGTAATAACTTATAATAGTGAATAATATGAAAAAAGATATATATGTATAATTGAATCACTATGATGTATACCAGAAACTAACACAACACTGTAAATTAACTATACTTCAATAAAAAAAAAAAGATAGTTGGAACAGATTAAAAAAAAAGATGTCATATTGAACAACACGGATTTGAACTGCATGGGTCCACTTTTGAATGGATCCATATGACAGTACTGCACGATCCACAGTTGGTTGAACCCTAGGTTGGTTGAATCTGTAGATGTTAAACTGCTGATACCTGAGGGCTGACTGTAAAGTTATAGGGGGATTTTTGACTGCATGGGAATCAGAGCCCTTAAGCCCCACACTTTTCAAAGGCCAACTGTACTGGTCTCAAAATACACATAAAGACATTACATCTCATATTGAACTTCTTAATATCAGCTCATTGTGAATGTATAGATACACTAAGTTATTTTGTATTTAATCTTAATTTATATAGCCAAATTATTCATTTTTAACTAGTGTTAAAAATATACAAGATATTATTTCCACATATCTAGTCTCATTTTATTACACTTTTAAAATAGTATGTCTTTCAATCAGAAAAGGAAGTTCATATAATATCTGTGTCTTAGTTGCAACTCTCATTTGTTATTGTGAGTACTTCTTTTTAAAAAATCCACTTTAAATAAGTAGGAATGTTTTCTAAGATATAAGGAATTTATTGTATTAATAATTTAAAAAAGTGGTTAGAAGCTCTCTCAAATAAACATCAAATATAGTATTAGAAAATTGAATATATAAAGGTTTTTGATAAAATGAAAAGTTAAAAATATTTAGTTTTTTACTGAAGTATAGTTGATTTACAATATTCTGTTAAAGGTGTACAACAAAGTGATTCAGTTATATATATATTTTTCAGATTATTTTCCATTATAAGTTTTATAAGATAATGAATATAGTTCCTGTGCTATTCAGTAAATCCTTGTTGCTTATCTATTTTATATATAGCAGTTTATGTCTGTTAATCCCATGCTCCCAATTTATCCCTCCTCCCTTCCCTTTCCCCTTTGGTAACCGTAAGTTTGTTTTCTATGTCTCTGAATCTATTTCTGTTTTGTATGTAGATTCATTTGTATCATTTTTTTTAGATTCCACATATAAGCAATATCATATAATACTTGTCTTTGACTTACTTCACTTAGTATATTTTCTGGGTCCGTCCATGTTGCCACAAATGGCAATATTTCATTCTTTTTTATGGCTGAGTAATATTCCATTGTGTATATATGTCATGGCTGCCTTTATTAATCTCAAAACCCATTTGATGTCACTTAGATTTTTAAAGACATTTGCTAAATATTTATAATTCTCTTTTATTATCACATTTAATTCTCCTCCCATTTCCAGTCCATGTACAGAATTTAGAAATATATTTGAAAAATCTAAGGCCTGGCTTCCTAGGTCTGCTGTCTCCCTTGTTTGACACAATTTCCTTCTTCCAATAAGCTAGAAATTTAGGTAATGTCAGAGATGTACTCTTTTTAAAATTAAAAAAAAAAATTCTTTAATTGCTTCCATTTGCACTTTAAAATGACATATAAATACTTTATCATGGCCTTTAAAAAAAAATTCTGGATATCCCAAGCTCTGAGCTTTTCCACATGTAATTTACTCAATTTTTAACTTTTTTCCCTGTCTTTCCAGAATTACAATTCATTCAGATCTAAATTTAAAAAGCAATTCTTCAGGAAGTTCCTCTCAGGACCTATGTCTACCATGTTTCCAGATTTCATATCATTGCCTGGTATATAGATATTCATTAAATACTTTCAAATAAGGACATTTAGGTGCAAGCACTTGCTTACCGAGAATAGGGTGATGGTAGCCGTCTTCCCCGGTGCAGACAGTAAGAGGGTGCAGAATCTGCACATAATTAAAAAACAATAATAAAGCCAACTAAATATCTATCTGGTTTTTATAATCACTTTATATAAACAACTGTAAGTAACTTTGATAATGGGATTCTCCTCTATAGGAAGTTTTTCTAACGATCCACGTTGTAAGTAACTGTTGTGGTTACTGTTGAATTTTAATAATATACATGTAACCTCAAGTTAGTAATATTTCTTACTCTTAGATAAACATTGCATTCTAGAAGGAAGTTAATTGGTAGAATTCCCATTTATGTAGTCATCCCCACCACACCAAAAAAACTACAGATATTTATTTCAAAAGTAACTTTGCAATGATTTAGAACATTCAGTTTTACTTTGAGTATACATCTTGTCTCCAGCCTCTATGGCACTTTAGTAGTCTTGGAATAAACACAGGGATTGTGTGCATAAAGTAACAGAATATAATATACTTCACTTCTCTTATTCTACATGACTATTGGGATTTTTATTAATGTTTAATATTTAAAATGGTAAAGATTCAAAGTAAGGTATATTTTTTTTCTTAAACTAATGTGATTGAAGGTGTCATTTGATTACTTTTTCCTTTTGTATTATCACATTTGTTTTTTATTTTTACTTAAAATTAGTGGCTCTATTATAAAAAGTTCAAGAAGGAAAATTTTCACTGTTTACATTTCTTTTCACACTATTATTAATATTACTTACTTAACTTTATTTAACAAAAATAATTTTTTTCTATGTTTTCTATAGAGGAAATGGGTTTGAAAAGATGATCTGCTCTGAATTTTGCTGTTATTATACCTTGGGAATGGCACCTAACTTTTTTGCTCCTCATATGATCAACTGTATAACATAGCTACTGAATATTTTGCCTTCTTTCCAAAAGTATCGTGGGAATCAGTTGAGTCAAAGAATTTTAAACTATGTAAATGCTGTACCATTAAACAAATTTAATGGACTTTGGAGCCCTTAGCCCTCCCCATATCAATGAGCACGCCAGCATTCTTAAACAGTATGCCTTTCTCTCCTGAGAATGGAGGAGACATACGTGGTCCGTTGCTTGTGACATGTAAATATCAACCTGCTTTATTCTAGGGGATTGTATTACTTATTGAATTGAAAATGTGGATGCAGAATATCATACTGTTTAAGATACATGCTTCTCACCCACAAACCAGGGTTTGCTCACCTTCCACCTACTAGCTTTGTAATGGAGATTTTATCTAACAGTTTTTGTCTCTATTTCTTCATTTGTTTAGGGAGATATAAATAATACCTACCTTGCATGCTTGTTTTGGAGATTAAATAAGCTCAGACATATAAAGTATTGACATAAAATGACAATTCATCAGTTGTTCATATGAGTTTCATTTCTAGCAACTGTTATTATCAACATGATTTAAAAAATGAAAATGTGTTAGGGAGATGGATACCAAAAGCAGCATGTATCAATACACAGGGAATTAGTCTGAATCATTGGTGTGATTCTTGATCTGTCATAATTGTATTTCACCTCAAAAAAAAAAAAAAAACTTGAAGGGGAAAAAAAGCATACACTGAATCACAAATTCAGTCTATTCCAGTATTATCATTGGACAACCATGAATATAAAATTGTACTTATACATTAAATGTTTGGCTATTAAAAGGAATTGTATGTGCATATGCATACATTTCTAGGTATGGAAAGAATATTTAAACTTGGAGTATGTATTTCAGCACTTGCTTTTTAATAATAACATGGAATGCTTTTATGAGTAAGATGAACTGAAATGTGATACACAAGTTTGTAATCTTTGTTCTCTGAATAAAGGATAAACTTATAGTTTATTCAGAGATTATATGACATTACTTTTTAGCTTAGAGTAATATTATAGAACATAAAATAAACAGTGTTTCCCGGAAGATAGGTCTGTAAAATTAGTTTAGGATTTCTCGTAAAATTTGGAAGTGTGTACAGAGAATCAAAAAGGCTGTGCTCATCTTCTGGACTTAAATATATAAGCTCTCTGGAAATTGGTGTTTGATTTCATAAAATGGAAATAATCATCTTTTCCAATTTCCTTAGAAAAACTCTAAGCAAGTAAAATATTTTTAACACATTTTTAGTAAGGTTAAAAGGACAACCAAACCCTAGTTTTAATATTCCAGGCAATATAGCATTAAGGAAATTTGACTATCTCTAAATTTACAAACTAAGCATCACCTTTCCCCCCCCCTGAATTCCTTACATTATTATATAGTAAATCCACAGAGTAATAACTTATAACCTTATGCAGATTTTAAATAGTAAAATTAGCCTTCCCCTGTCATGTTTTTTCTAAGTGAGTGGGTGTCCTGAAGATAGACATTGCTATATAACAACAGAGCAAGTTGTAAAACTTTTAGGTTATCTCACACATTTGTTGATAACAGATTAATGTTTCTCACTTGGCTCTTGATTTAGTCCCTAATACAGTCAGGCACAATGCTGTGCAGCATGGACCACCACATGAAGATGCTACAGAACATCACAGCAGCATCTGCTATTATTATGAGTCAGAGAGCGAGGATAGGGTCTTCAGTAGCAGGCTTCATAGAAGCCAGCGTTTTGTATTTAACGATGATAGATGATAATAAAGGAAGTAAAAATTGTGTTTTGTATCATTATTAGTTGTTACCCATAGACTCTCAGTCAGGGGTATGTGTGTGGGTTTGGGTCATGAATTTCTGGGCCCCTTTGCTGTACTTGACAAGTGAATTCCTTTAATACCTGAATGCTTAAAGCTCCACTAAATGCACAGAAATGCCTAAAAGAGGGAACTATTCTAGGATAATGCCTTTGTGATCATGTAAAGATTAAAAACAGAAATGAAAAACTTTACTTTTTTGACCATTCTGTGAAATGTATGCTAGACCAGCTAAAGTGTTTCATTGTATGCACAAGTAACCCTGCACCCATTAAACGATTTTGCTAAAATAAAAAAATAACATATTTGAGATGAAAAAGGGACTAAATAGTAGGATAATCTTAATGGAATGAATTATTTCAGAGTATAATTTGGTAACTATTTAGATATATGTAACAATGTTTAACAACCATACACATTTGCATCTAGAATATCTAGTTAATCATTTTTACAGTGTTCACAATGACAGCTATGATGATCCCTCTTCATCCTTGAAGATAAATTGCTTACTTTTTCAGGTGGGGTCAGTTATTCTGTATGATTCACTTTTATTCTCTGGTTACAGAAGATGAATCTTGATTCTCATGTATTTGACCTGTGTTTTCTTTTCACTCCCTTTATGTCAGAAACGCCGGACTGTGCAATCAGTCTTTAGCATTCAGTGATTTCCTAACATACTCAGTTAGTAACAGGACACAGAAAAAGTGTTTGTGTGTTCATTAGTCACTAATAAAAATAAATCTGAATTTAGTGGTGTTTAGCCAACGTAAGATATGATTTCCTAGGAAGACTGTAGTTTTAAAAGATATATATTCACCAATAATATCCTTCAGATATCATGTCTGTATAGATGCCATGAATGGAACAAAATCATATGTGCCCCACTGTGTGGCTGAAATCAGCATGATTTACTGTACTGTGAGACACTTTTAGTATTTTACTTTTCTAATAACTGAGCCACCTCTCCAAATGATGGCTCTTGAAAAATCCAAGCCTATTCAGCAAGATGTTTCAAAATGTTCCCTCTTCACCTGTTAGCAACAGATCCAAAGATATCTTTACTCAGTATGCAGAAACAGACCTTCTATTCTTTCTCTGTAGAGGGTTCCTTGTACTCCTAAAGAAGGGAGAATCTAGGGATGTGTCTCTGCCTGTGAGAATTCCCTGCAGCGAGAAGGCAGTGGAGTTATATTTAACCCCACAAGCTGTCACGCAGTGACTCTGTGGGGGAGAGAGGCCTCCCTAGGTCTCATTGTGAGAATCTCCTAATAGGTCTTCTGCAGCCGTAACACACAACAAAACCTGGTGTTACGAACAGCAGGAAAGTATGTTTTTAACGTCCCCATGCCTAATTATAAATGACAGGTCTCTTTTTCCGTATTTCTTATGGAAATGTCTCACTCATTATTTTATAGTTTTATCACATATTCTCCCCAGCGGGAACCCCATATGCCGAGATAACTGATGTCGTCTCCTTGGGAAGCTCAAGGAAGACTTGAAGTTGGTGAAATTGGACAATTACAAGAAATATTAAAAAAAAAAACAAAATAAAAAAACCTCTTACTATGGACACTACTGATGTTCAAATTTCTTTAACAAATAGGTGTACTTCCTGTAATTCTCATTATTTTGCAAATGCCTCTCCCATCAGTCCTTCCTCCTGAATCTGTCCTTCCTGACTGCTGCTCGCACAGGTTTGGCAGAGATACTTGCAAGTGAAGGATCACAATGATGCCCAACTAAGATGAGGAAACTGAAAGCTTTCAAAGCTCAGTGTTTATTAGCTCAACACATGTAGTTTTTGAATTAGCATTTTAGTGCTTTTCACACTGAAATCATTTCATGCACATTCTAAAACAAATCCTGTTGGAATTTTAAAATTTAAAATGATAGTTTCACATTTTTGTTGATGCCCACTTTCTATTGATCCCCATAGTTGTTTTTAGCAATGGCTGTTTTCTAATTGTAGTAGTCATAGATACATATCTTAAATATTAATCATAATCGATTTTTTTTATTTCTACAAGAAATGTATTTTTTCTGTCTTGAGGTATATGGCCTTTTCAGTTTATCTTAGGTTTTCCACACTTTTAAAGGTACAGTATGGGAAGCCATAGCCTGGTCTAATATTCAGTTAACAAAAAAACTCTCCGAAATAAGTTATTGAAGCATGGCTAAAAATTTCCTTTTATATATATAGGTAAGCTGTAGTCTGGATACCTCCAATCTTGCAGAACCTGCTCTTTTCTAGGTAGTTTGAATATATACCATTTTTTGAAGGTATGATTTGTTGCGACCAATGGACTCAAAGCAGTGATATCCATCTATGGTGCTATTTATTGATGGTTGTAGGAGATGAAATGCCTGTATTGTAATTTAGGAGCCCATAAAGCTCTGTGTACCACTCTCCAAGAAAGTCCCATTTCTGTTCCCTCATGATGTTCTGTAGAAGAATCATTTATTTTGTAACAAAGTCTAACAAAATTTTAAGTACTATAAATCAAGCTAAGCTGTCTATACATGATGTGTGCTAGACAGAGAAGACAGCATCATGATGAGTTAGGATCTGAAATGTTTGTCCCTCTAGTTTTGAATGTTATTTCAGTTCCAACTACTATAAAATTGTAAGGGTGGAGTTAGGTGAGGAGAGGTAATTTATAAGTCTCCTTTCGTCTTTAAACCTAATTCTGTGAAAACATCCCTGAATATTAATTTTAGTAACAGAGGTAGAAAAGGGAGCATGAAGGCACCCCACAATATGGTAGGTAGAGATGGGGCAAATAAATAATTTAGCTTAGGAAATCTAAAAATCAAATCTGAGTTTTGTCTTAGTCAGACTCCATGCCTTACCCATGTTCTCTAAAGGAAGAAAAGAGAACACTTGTTCTGGATGAGATAATGTCTTTATTTTTCTGTCTCCAGCAGCCAATCTCATGAAATTGATTTTTATTTGGCAAATAGCAAAGAAAAGTTAATTTTGTAATACATCATTCAGACCAAATGACATGTCTGACTTTATTTTATAAGAAACCGATGTAATATATTAAGAATAACGCTTTATATAATTGAATATATATTTCCAAAGAGAATATCAGATAAGTTTAATTTTTTAAACCGGTAAAACCTGGCTACTTTTTTTCCCCCTCTCTGTGACTGAAAGGGAATTGCTATAAAATGAAAATGAAGTTACATGCTTCGGAAACTTGGATTTAACAAGGAGTGCTAAAATTCAACCTTGCATTAGTCATTATAATTTTTGACACTGTCTTAATGTGTGAAGGAAGAATTGAACTCTTGAGCTAGAAAGGGCATCGTTAAAAGACAAGATTGCCTTTCTGTATGACAGATATTAATATTAGATCATTTGCTTGGCTAGGAACAGAGCTTGTGAGGTGTATGGAGGCCACACAAATTTGGTTGAGATTGAAAACCTTTCTTGCTGTATTTCTTCCTCCTTCCTCAATACTTTCCCAATGAATTAAAAGAAATATGACTGAGTATTAATTGGTTTTGCTGCTGTGTTCCACATTTGTTACAGAAAAAAGATATTCCATTGAAATGCTTGATTCAAATAAGAGCATTCTGCCTTGTCCTGGAGGCTTTGAAGACAAAATATTTTATGTTTTCAGAAAATCCAACTTGCATAGAACCTGAGAAATGTCCTTATTTGTAATGTATCCCTTCCACAAATGCACATACCAGCCAGACGTAACTCAAAACAGCCAGTTATTTTCCTTCAAAATAAAAGAAGACAGTTTCGGATTTTGTGTTTTATTTTCCCCACCAGACCATTAATTAACTCAGAGGTTGAAATGAGGCATCTCAGAAAAATTATACACATTTTTTCCCAAGTACAGTTAAGAAAGAAAAAAAACAGAGGAAGAACAAAAGGAGAGAGGAGAAGGGAGTGAGTTTAAGCACATGTGTATTCACTAGCTTGTCATCGTCCCTGCAACATAGACAGGATTGCAGTTAAGGCTAATGAAGATGGAACCCAACTTCCTGAGTTCGCAACCTGACTACTACTTACTAGCTGTGTAGTCTGATGCAAGTTGTACACTGTCTCTAGGCTTCACTTTCCTTTTCTGTTGTTTAGAATAAAAATAGTTCCTTCCTCCTAGAGTTATATGGACTTGAGCTAATATTTCTATAGCACACAATACTACATACAGAACTTCTTAAATATAAATAACTGGTCTCTGTTGTGTCACAGACAGGTTGATATATGGTTTTTGTAACTTTCCTAGGTTATGAAGTCATTTGAATTTGTGGTTTCTAACTTAAGTCTGGGTTGAAATGGCTTGGATCTTGATGTTGGGTAAAGACATCTTCTTGATACTGCTGCTGTCTGCTGGGAGATGATTCTTTACGGGTCTCTACAAATTTCTTGAGTTAAAAAGCCTGGAGTTGCGAGTGGATGTGATGTGTTTTGAAGCAGGACATACAGAGATTTAAAACCAAGGATCTCTGATGTCAAATCCAGAAACAACAGCTTGTAAGAGGCACTGACCCCAGTTATCTATCTAAGAGTAACAAAAAAAATTATAAAAGAATGTGCAAATGTTTGATTTCATCTGCATAGTCAGTGTTATGAAGCGCAAATACACCGTTGAGTTTTCTCTACTCCTGGCCAGGTGTTCACTTCACACCCAGAATGGTAGACATGACACAGATATTCTAAAGAAGACAGCTGCCTTAAAGTGTATGTCAACCTTATCTTCAGCAATTGAACATTCAGTGATTTTAACAATGGTCATATATTCGGAGCTCAGTAAACAGTTGCTGCTTGCATTTCTGCCTGATCTATAAAGGCTCTAGTTTATCATCTAGTGCCTTACAACTGACTTCCTTTATTTTACATGTTGAGACGGAGGCTTAAGATTTTCTGCCAAGAGGGAGAACTTTAAAGTTATCTGCAAGTATGGAAGCCATTTTGATGCCAGTTACCAATGATCGGCCACACAGGGAATTGAGCAGACATGAAAAATGTAGAAAGGAAAAAGACAGGCTGCTATTGAGAGGGTGGGGCACCAGATCCTCTGCTAAATGCTTCCCACGCGTTGTGTGTTGGGTGTATTACTTATGCTCTGCAGGCTCCAGCCTGACATCTCTGAAATGGTGATGCTCATGACACCTAACACACCATGTGACTGCTTATCGGGTTATGTAAAATCATACAGGTATGGCATTGAAAGTAGTGCCTGACTCCAAAATTGGCATATAATACTTTTAATTATGAAATATTTGTAATAACCCTATGAACACAGATAATATTATTTTATTCAATTTTTAAAGAACAAAATTTGGACTTACAAAGAGTGAGTCACTTGCCCTGAGTTGAACAGCCGGTACGTGGTGGTGATTTAAAGAAAAGCAGCTCACAGTGACTGTAGCACGTAATCCTCCTCAAAAGATTGCAAGTGCCTTGGGGTGTGAGGCCAAGATGCTTTCCAACAATGTGTTGCTTGGTAATTAATCTGGCATCCTAAAGTATATTCCACAATACATTCTTGTTTATTGTATGGTTATATAAGCAAAATCTGTTCTATCAGTTTTGGTATTTTTTTTGAAAATGTAGGAACCAATTTATGAGATGGGGTCATTTTCTCCACATTTATCATTGCTATGGTATGATCATTATATCTTTTCTTAACAACTGTAGAAACTATATAATTAAATATTAACTTGAATTTCCATGTGAGTATAATTCAGTGGTTATGAAAAATCACAGTTCCCTAGTGTAAATCTACTCGAGTCAAAATTTTGCCACAGGCAATTACGACTCACCAGTAATGATTTCCTTTAAAGTCAATTATAATGGCTCCTTACAAGATGCTGTATTACAAACTGATTCATAAGAACGTATGGCACGTGACTAAGTGATAGACGTTAAGGTACAAAAATGCAGCTATCACTAACCTCTAAAGTCTTATTTAGAACTAATGACCTTAAGATACACTGTTATGTCTATCTAAAGGCTCACCATTTGAATAAATTCTATCCTTTCCTTTCTTGTAACCATTGTGCTTGCTGTTGTTTTCAATTTGTGAGCCAACTGTCTCACACACATCTCCCCAAATCAAGCCCCAGATCGAATCACAACTTCCCTGTGTACAAATGTGGCTTTCTTATATCACAGCCAGGAACAAAAACAAAAGGGAAGAGAAGCAAAACAAAACATTGTAAAAGAAGGATATCTTTGCTATTATGATTACAAATATATTTAAATTCCACAGCGTTAGTACTCTGTAGTCGTATATGTAATATGAATAAGCTTGTATTTCAAATAAAACATCAACTAGTCAGCTAATCAAGGTTCCCCTTCAATATGCTATCTATACATATATATGTGTATGCATAAAGAAAGTGAGGGTTTTATAGATAATTGAAAATCAGAAATAATTCCAAATTAACTGAGATTCCATTTTGTAATGCTTTGGAGGATTTTAGCGTCTCTAATTATTTTTCCTCTTAGCTATGGTCTTTACTAGGCTTAAGAACCAAGGGAGTGATTACTTGTGGATAAGTTTTCCATTTGTACCTGTCTGAATGTAAAATTGTTTACCAGGCTTACTTACATCCTTTGCTAATGATTTTCTGCTTCAGTTACATCAAATCAATTTTGAACTCCTGAATACATTGGAAGGTAGGGAATGGCGCAACGAGAAAAAGTTGGCTCAAAACATATCACAGAATCTCGTTTCATAGACTTAATAAACAACTGCTAGTACTCAGTGGGCTACATGACACATAATAGGTGCTTTACAAGTCATTATGGAAAAATTACCATTGTTCTAACTACAGATATTCTTTGGTATCCTCTAGGACTTCAGTCTCATTAAAATGATGAATGCATTTTGATTGATGTTAATCTTGAACTGCTAACAATAATCATTACAATATACCTATTATTTACTGTGGGCTTATTACTATGTGTTCAGGCACTAAGCTAAACACCTTATGATAGTATCTCATTAAATTCTCACATTACGTACTGCAATAATTTGGATTCAAATATGAAGGAACAAAGACAAATGGGAGATTGAATAGATTTCCCCAAGTTAAGTAATCACTGAATGTGAACTTGGCATTAAAACTCAATCACTACGACCCCATTACCACAGTCGCTACTGGGAATTCTATTCTTATTCCTCAAGCTACACTATTCAACTCTCTCTGTTTGGTACAGCAAATAGGAGTTTGAGTAAGAGAAATTTTGACTGAATTTCTGGGAGATAGCTGCGAGTAGGGTAAAGATCATTGAGTGACTTTTGCTTCTTATCAGCTATACAACTTTTGATAATTCATGATACTTCCATTACTATTTTTTTCATGGTGTATGATCCTTTTAATGTATTGCTGAATTTGGTTTGCTAATATTTTGTTAAGGATTTTTGCATCTACGTTCATTAGGAATATTGAACTGTAATTTTCTTTCCTTGCGGCATCCTTGTCTGGTTTTGGTATTAGTGATGCTGGCCTCATAAAATGAGTTTGGAAATGTTCCCTTCTCTTCTGTTTTTCGGAGGAGTTTGAGAAGGATTAGTATTAATTCTTTGAATGTTTGGTAGAATTCACCAATGAAGCCATTTGGTCCTGGACTTTTGTTTCTTGGGAAGTTTTTAATTATGGATTCAGTCTCCTTACTTGCAGTCTGTTCAGATTTTCTGTTTCTTCATGATTCAGTCTTAGTAGGTTGTGTGTTTATAGAAATTTGTCCATTTCTTCTTGGTTGTCCAATTTGTTGATGTGTAATTGTTCACAGTAGTCTTTTATGATGCTTTGTGCTTTAAAATCAGTTTTCAGTTTTATTAGATAAAATTGATACAATTTGCCTGCATATATACAATATATTGCATGTAAATATGTATCTATATAATATACTGCACGTATTTTTTAAAACTTACATATATGTACTGTTCTTTGTTTCTAAGAACAGTTTAAAGATTTAGCTTTTTAAACTTACATAGTTTTCAAAGGAATAATGACTGAGATAATATTTCCATTTGACTAAAAAGTTGTGAGAGTTTAATAGTAAAGAATTGTAACATGTTAACACCTAGAACAAATGTTAAGGTGTTTTTATACATTCGAAAGGATAATACTTTCTTCAAATATTTCTTCATTTATTTTCTCAATTTTTTTTCATTTTGTCTTAATTACCTTTAGTTCATTATTAGTAAAATTTCATAGCCAAATACACTGATTCATACAAAAAGGCTGACAATGCTCAAAAGTCTGATCACCAACCTCTCATTCTTAAACATTGTCTGACAACCCAGCTATGTATCTCCTTTCAACTCACTCCCTTTAATTTTCATGACCTTTTAAGCCCTTTCCCTTCTGAAATGTCCAGCCTCTTTTCCTTCCCCCAACACATAGCTAACAACTGTGCCTCATATTTAGAGAGAAAATTGAAACCATCTAGTGATAGTGTCTCCCAGGATTAAAGATACAAGCCTGCCTATCCTTCTCCATCCACTTCCACCCACTTCCTTCCTGATACACCAGAGAAGCTTTGCCTCCTAATTCCAATCCACCCAAACCTTCCTGCATTTTCTGAAATGTTGAAAAATGGACAGCTCTCTCAGTTCATTTGTATTGGCTTTGAAACACTGAGGCTATTAAGTCAGTGGCCTCAAAGTGAATTTTATGTCTCCAGAAAGCACACCCTTGTATAATCCTCTTTCTCATCAGCTTTGGCTTGGGCACAGGATTTGCTTTGGTCAATGGTACATTAGCAAATATGCGACAAGCAAAAGTTTGATAAGCACTTGTACATTAGGGCTTCTTCTTTTAGAAAACTCTTGGAATTCAGCTGCTAAGCTATAAGAGGACCTAAGTTAAACCCCTTGGTGAGATAGAGGTACTAAGGCACCAGGTGTGTGAGGTCCAACCTTCTTGGACCTTCCTACTGGCTCAACTACCAGCTGTGTATAGTTCTGAATGCCCATTGATAGGTCATGTGGAGCACATAAATCACTCAGCCAAGTCCTGCCCAAATTAAGACCCACAGAAACATGAAAAATAAATTATCACTGTCTTAAGCTACCTCATTTTGAGGTGGCTGATTATAAAGCAGTAAATAGGCTCCAATATTTCCTCTTCAGAGAACAAACATAAAAATATAACATTAAAACAAATACAGACACGAGACCTGACCATCCTGTATCTTCTAATTACCATACGTACACTCTGTTACCAAAAAAAAGTTCACAAAACAGTTTTCATCACTCACTACCCAAATGTCACAATTCAGTCTTCAGTCCACATGGCTATGTCTACTGCCCTATCCCACCAAGAACACAGCTCCACTGCAAGAGAATCATTGCCTCCCTTCCTCTAAACTTTATATTTCTTTTCTGATTTTAAATGATCTCTTAAAAGCCCTGAATTTCTTTATAAAAATCCCTCCTTGAAACAGTTCCTTCCTTTACTTTGTGTTTCTTGATTTTTTTTTCCTGCTTACCTCTCTGGCAGGTTTGGGAGTCTCTTTTAAAAGTGTATGCTCCCTTATTCCGAAATTAAATGTTAATTCTTCTACAAGGATGCATCCTAGATTCTCCCATCTTTTCCTTCTTTTCTCACTATCTAGGATCTACTTTCTTACCTGATATTTAGTTTACCACTTGTACTTAAATGGCTTTCAAGTGTCTTCCAGTGTTTCCTATTTAAATCAAAATTACCACCATTCACCCAGTTATGCAAACTGAGATTGATCCTTCATATCTATCTCAAATTTCATGTCAAATAAAGCCCCAAATTGCTTTTGATTTTACTTCTTAAATATTTTTAAAACATCCACTTTATCCATAACCACAACCCAAAGTGATATATATGTGTGTGTATATAATTGTTTTAACATAATATTTGGTATACTGCTGATGCTCACTTGTGCCAGTTTTGCTTGATCTAAGCAAAGAGCAAATCTAACATAAGATTAAGCTTAGGCATTCAGCATTCAAAAATGATGAAGAAATAAGTGATGAAATGTGTACGTCTGATATTGAGTATGAAGTTTGACTCCTCAGAGACGATAAAGATGAAGTTCTACTCTTAACAGGTATTTTAAAGTGTAGCATATACTTCAGCGTGTCTAGTGATAGGTTGCCTATTTTGAATCTCACTACCTGGGAAGCTAGATGTCTGTCACTTCTTTTTTTTTTAATTGAAGTATAGTCAGTTTACAATGTTGTGTTAATTTCTGGTGTACAGCATAATAGTTCACTCATATATACATACATATATTCGTTTTCATATTCCTTTTCATCATAGGTTATTGCAAGATATTGAATATAGTTCCCTATGCTATACAGAAGAAACTTATGGTTTATCTATTTTATATGTAGTAGTTTGTACCTGCAGATCTTGAACTCCCAATTTATTCCTTCCCATTCCCTTCTCCTACTGATAACCATAAGTTTGTTTTCTGTGTCTGTGATTCTGTTTCTGTTTTGTAAGTAAGTTCATTTGTCTTTTTTTTTTTAAGCTTCCATATGTAAATGATACCATATGATATTTTTCTTTCTGTTTTCTGGCTTACTTCAGTTAGAATGACAATCTCCCAATCTCCAGGTCCATCCATGTTGTTGCAAATGGCATTGTTTTTATTCTTTATGACTAAGTAGTATTCTGTTGTATAAGTGTACCACAACTGCTTTATTCAGTAATCTGTCGCTGGACATTTAGGGTTTTTCATGTCTTGGGTATTGTAAATAGTGCTGATATGAACATTAGGGTTCATGTATCTTTTTGAATTAAAGTTCCCTCTGGATGTATGCCTGGGAGTGGGATTGCTGGATCATATGGTAAGTTTATTTTTAGTCTTTTGAGGAATCTCCATACTGTTTTCCATAATGGCTGCACCAAATTACATTCCCATCAACAGTGTAGGAGGGTTCCCTTTTCTCCACACTCTTTCCAGCATTTATTGTTTGTGGACTTTTGAATGATGGACATTCTGACTGGTGTTTGACACCTCATTGTAGTTTTGATTTTCATTTCTCTGATCATTAGTGATACTGAGCATTTTTTCATGTGGCCATTTATATTGGCCATTAATATGTCTTTATTGGAGAATTGCTTGTTTAGGTCCTCTGCCCATTTTTCATTGAGTTTTTTATACCATTATTATTAAGTTGTATGAGCTGTTTACATATTCTGGAAATTAAGCCCTTGTCAGTCTCATCTTTTGCAATATTTTCTCCCGTTCTATAGGTTGTCTTTGTGTTTTGCTTATGATTTCCTTTGATATAAAAAGCTTGTAAGTTTAATTAGGTCCCATTTGTTAATTTTTGCTTTTATTTCTATTGCTTTGATAAACTGCCCTAGGAAAACATTGCTAAGATTTATGTCAGATAATGTTTTGCCTATGTTTTCTTCTAAGAGGTTTATAGTGTCTTATCTTATATTTAAGTCTTTAAGCCATTTTGAGTTTATTTTTGTGTATGATGTGAGAGAGTATTCTAACTTCATTGATTTACATGCTGCTATCCAGTTATCCCAACACTATTTGCTGAAGAGACTGTCTATTCCATTGTATATTCTTGCCTCCTTAGTCAAAGATTAATTGACCAAAAGTCTGTGGGTTTATTTCTTAAATTTTTCTTTATACCTATTACATGATAAAGTTGCTAATAATAGTATGGAAGCTCAATAGCTCATGGTTATTTTCTGAAGTGGTTGGAGCATTTTCTTCAAAAGTGAGAATTTGGAAAAAGGAAGAAATGGTACTTCCATTTTTATATGAACAGGCATTATTGACAACCTATCTATATACAAAGTAAAAAAAAAAAAACAACAAAAAAACAGGCTTCCCAAATAATTGATATCTTTTCTTACAGTCACCATATGAGTTTATATAATCATATAATCACAACCCCTATTCCTCTCCCTGCCTAACTTCTTTTCTCAGAACTCTTTGTGTTTCTAGCTTTGGAATAACTTTTAAACTATCTGATCCTACGACAGTTCATTGTTGACCAAGAGTTGTTTGGCCTTCTATTTTCACAAGTAGTCAGAGATACCAGTTGCAAAATATGGTTTTAAATTGCCCTTTCCTGAGCTTGGCAGCTATGTGAATTCTCATTAAATTTGTTTGTAATATTTATGACAGGATGCATGCATGAGGAAATCATTTATTAATGCCATATTTGTAGTGAGGCCTACAAGAAAACCTGTCCTTTGGATATAAATATAGTCAAGAATGCTATTAAAATAAAAAAAGAAATGAAAGAAAAAAAAAGAAAAAGGAAAAAGAAAAAAAAAAATACCATGACAGATCTCTGCTATGGCTGTAGAACTCTACTTTAAATTACATTAAAAACTGACATATATATTCTTGACATACTCTTCAGACCATGATTAATATATATTTCACTTTTCATCATGTGAGGAAAAGATGATACTATGGTTGAACCCCAGTTCCTGTTTTGTATGTTAGTTGCAACACAGAAATAAAGATAGAAAAAATTAGAGTTCTTATTAATGTGCATTCTTCAAGATGAACTATAAATTATTCATGTTTAATAGAAATCACTGCAGAAATAGAACTAAGAGTTAACCACTAAAATTTTTAAATTTTTTATAAATAAAATAATTTCTAAAATATTTTATTAAATTATAGTCAGTTTACAATGATGTGTCAATTTCTGGTGTACAGCATAGTGCTTCAGTCATACATGAAGATACATGTGTTCATTTTCATATTCTGTTTCACCATAAGTTACTACAAGATATTGATTATAGTTCCCGGTATGTTACAGTATGAACTTGTTGTTTATCTATTTTATATATATTAGTATCTGCAAATCTCAAACTCCCAGTTTATCCTTTCCCAGTCCTTCCCCCCTTCTTCCCCCACTGGTAATCATAAGTTTGTTTCTATGTCTGTGATAGATAGAAAAATAATTTTTTTTTCAAAGAAAGACCCTTGTTTTAGGATTCTGTTGGACTACAGGTCATAAAGGATATAGCCATTCTCTATAGAATGCAATTATATTTTTATTATTCAGTAGAAAGAAGAATAACTGACTATAGAAATATTCTTATTTTTGTGATTTTTCATAGTCCAAGACAGCAAGGTTTTAAATGTTTTAAAAGTGTTTAATAGTAGTAGCAGTATTTTTAAAGACTTTTAAAGAGTGCTGACTCTACCTTTCCACTGTTGGCTATTAAAAAGTAGGTTTAACAAAGACGTCAACAAACTATTTCTCTATTGTTCTTGAAATAGATATGCAGATGCATAATCTTTGTGTGTATATACACATGCACTTTTATGAAAATGTGTTTTTCCCATATGACAAATTTGTTAATGCCTGTTACAAAGTGCCATCGTAATACTTTTGTGTTGAACTGACTAAGGGAAAAGATCAAGCAAAAATTTGCAATAGTGAGTCAAATTTCCACAAAGCAGAAGTTTGCTAATGTATGGTGGAGATTTTAGATGGAAAAGTATATCCATAGATTGATGCACAGATTCACAGTTGCTTATCAGAAATTTTAACAAGTTGAAATTCAGTTGTAGAATTCACCAATAGGATAAATGTCTCCAATCTCTGATTAGTAAGCCCACAAATGTTGGATCTTTCTTTCTGAAATATAGATACATAATTATGCTCACAGACATTTTATTGCATAACATTAAAGAAATACAAAGACAGATTCTGTGGAAAGTGGATGATTTTGTCTATAGGTAAATTGTAATAAGAAGTCATCAAATTATAATAGTAAGTTTATAAAAATGAACTTGGAATATGAGAGTTTAATTTTTGCCACAGAACTTATTCTGGCCTGAAACCAAAGTCAATTTTTGAAATTTTGACTGATTATATTCTGATCTGAACAGGTGATTGATTTTCATAGTTGAATTTTCAGTAGACAGAGTCTTACGTAAATTCATGGTGGAGAGACGGAATTCCATGAATTTCTAACAATCCTGCCCCCTCCCTCATTTTCTACACCTCACACATAATTAGTATGTATTATATTTTGTATTAAGTGATTGGATAGAGAGTGGTTTTCTCATTTAAATATCTACTTTTCAGAAAACATTCTCAGTGTTATAGGTCTCCAATTTGCTTACTAAAATGCACCTGCCTAAATCGTTCTGCCTTAACTTCAAATTTGATTCATACATTTACCAGCCTGGCTCTTGTTTTTTTAATAAAAATCATAGATGCATATACAAATTTAAGGTCATCAGTCATTCCAGTGCTATATAGAAGCATTCACTTCTCTAAAAAGCAAGCATCTAAAGAGCCAAATTGGGTATTTCATACAATTGAACATTACAATTAATTCAATGCAGACTGACTTGCAAATACATAAGCATCAATAGAGAGGAGAAGTAATATAGTCAGAAATTACCCATAATTAAATGTAGAATTTCTTCCATTCAGAGTTAAAATTATAAAAACTTTTATATAATATTCTTAAATGAGCTAATTTTATTAAGTTTTTATTGTGTTATGTAATCATCACAAAACCTCCGTGATGTAAGTTTTATTTTTATCTCAAGTTTTCAGATGTAGAAAATGATCAAGTGACTTTATCTCCATAAAAGCAGAGGGAATTCCTTGGAAGACATTTCCAAAAGGCCAGGACTTCTCACAGATACTAACTTTAATGGACAAAGACATATTCAGCAGATTGCAGCATCTACTCACTCTTTCTCAATCCCTCTCTCTCTCTTTATACAAATGCAAACACACAAGCACACAAGCGCATATGCACTATTACCCGAACATGAGTGCCTGTGGCTACATTCCCTCTCCCACTAGCTCTTGCCTGTGTTCTCTCTCTCTCTCTCACCCGCTCCCCTTTCTTTCTGCTTCCTAAAAGTTTTACTTAACCCTAACCATTACTCTTATAAACACCTGGAAAGGGCAGATCTTACCTGACTATTATAGGCAGCATTTGGATACTCCTAACAGAAAACCACAGTACAAATGACACCTAACTTCATAGCTCACCCCCCTTGTAAGTTTCAGGCACTACACAAGCAAATAGAGCATTTGTGTGCTTATGTATGATATGAACAGCGACTTAGCAGAAAGTAAACCTGAAGACAAGTTTAATTATCTGTTTGTTTTCTTTAGTTTTCTCTTGCCAACTTAATAAATGATTTAAAAAAAACTGCTATGTAGTAAGTAGGATAAATTATTATAAGCTCTTTAATCATTAATGCAGTAAAATGAGTGCTCTGCTGTAAAAATACATCCTAAAACAGTAGTTATGTTTGTCATAAAGTGTCGGCACCCTGGACAGATTAAAAAGAGTGCTGAAAGTCTTTATCTGGAAGAGCAGCTCTCAGATATGTTATAAAGGTCCTGTAGAAACACACTTATGTAATGTTTCTATCTCACTCACCTCTCAGAGCACAGATGTGTTTGTGAAGTAAAGGTTTCCTTATGATTTCAGAGGACTAATTCTGTGTTCATTGTCATACTGAAAGTAGAGAGAAAACTTTTAATGCCTCAAAGAATTCATTTCACGTCAAGTTTTTCCATTAATTTAATGTCCTAAGAATTCACACAGGGGTTTTGGCAGTGGTTTGGCATTAAACTGCATTTGAAGTGCCTACATAAGACGCAACAACATCATTACCTTGAATTAAAGTGCAAGAGGAACACTCTACTGGGAGCATTATCATATCCTACACGAAGAAAATAATTCATGAGTACTCTTCATAAAATTAGCTTTATTTCTCCATTCTAGGATGATAGAACAGTCTAAAGAATACGTTCTGAATCAGTAGCAAGCTGCCCCTCCTAAATCTCAATAACTGTCTAGGGTAATCTTCGACAGCTGGGTGCTATTAGGATTTGTTCTAATGGTGACAATGTGGAATTCGCTAACACAGAGCTTATTGCCACTTATCCAGCAGGGGCATGAAATGAGGTGACATGGTAATGAGTTGATACAAATGACTTTTGTAACTTTCACACTGCTACCAGGCAGAGGCAGGCAATCAGAGGGAAAACTATTGTCTGCCTTTCGTGATGGTTTTAATGTGTTCCATTTGATTTAATACTGCTGGTAGGCAAAACGTGAAAGGAAAGTAGGTCACTGCCTCTTTGCTCAGATAACAGGGCAGAACTTACCTGGTTTATGCTAAGACTTAACATTTACTTTCGCTGATGACAAAGAGATATATTTTGAGCTAAGACTTATGCCATTCATGGTAAATGTAGTATAAAATACTCCTAAGAGGAATTATTAAGCAGTAAAAGAAAAAATCTAATTTTAAAATGATACAAATTTATTAAAGTAAAACTGAATTTAGCTACTTCCATACTCATTGGAAATAAAGGGCTCTCATATGGATAATCAGCATTTCAATTTAGGAATTTCTTAAGTTAGGAGTTGGACATAGTTTGTGAACATATGTAACTATTAGCCATTTTACTACTGCATCATTATCACAGATAAACTTCTAAATCAGAAAACTTGGCAAGTGTGAACATAGCATTTGCTAAGATTTTAACTCCGAAAAATAAAAAGGATCTTTTTGGGATAGTCTTCTATTTTCGTTTACAAGTCCTTTTAGTTAAAACAGAACAATTAAACTGGCAAATGTATAAGATGTTGACCTCATTAATAAAATATGTTACATTTGTTGGCCTAATTCTTCCTCTCTTTACAGGACTTTTATTGAATTTTATTATAAATGCCATTTTATATTAAGTAAAGAATTAACAGTCAATATAGCAGTTTAGACATTTCTATATGGGCAAATAGTATATAATAAAGAAGGAACACTTACATTTTGCAATGATTTCATTTCTATCAGCTTGGTACATTTTAGGAAAATAGCTAAAATATTGCTTCCATATTGTCGGTGATTTTGACGCATACAAGCGCAATTTGTACACGTGTCTTTTAAATGACTTTTAACTTTTTTCCGCCTCCCTCCTAGCACAGGAAAGGCGAAACTGTTTGAGATTAATTAGGTAGACACTGAATGCTACATGCTCATGCGTGCAGGAAAAACCAGTTCCTGCCATACGCAGTAGATGTTACCGGAAAGGAACGCTGCAAGCTTGCCTCTGAATCCCCGCCGTCCGAGGGAGGCAGCAAGTCAAAGCGAGCACAGCCTGGGACAAATTGGGGGCAGAGCCACTGCTGCTGCCCAGCCACTTCTCTGACCCATTGTTCTCCTGGGGAGAAATTATCTTTTCTTAAAAAAGAGCTTCAACTATTCATCCTCCATTGGCAGTTTCTCAGGGACAGCCAGGCTTTATGCAGTCATCAGAAGGAGGAAGACTTTTGTTTGATATAACAGCCTAGCTGGAGACTGGAGAGGCGGGAGAGAGGTAGGGGAGTTCAATCCACTTCACTTTTGTGTAAAGGACAATTGAGGCACCTTTTTAAAGATGAAAAAGGTAATTTCCTATCTAGTAAAATTTAGGAAAAGAATTTATTTCCCAGTTTCTACAGAACGTGTAACTGAAAAGCAATATATAAAATACTGAAGATGCTAGAATGAGTGTAATGCAAACAAAAAATTCTAAGTCAAGCTGTCATGCTTCAGGAGTTAAAAGAAAACTGTTCTTAAAAAAAAAAAATCTCTGTAAAGAATTTCAAATTACCCTCATGCTTTCTTGGGAGTTTAAGCACTGTATAAAAATTGTTAGGGAGATTTTCTCCAAAACTTGAAGCTATGGTAGTGATGATTTGATTTAGAATATAGACTATGTGGTATACTCAGTTTTTCCTTTGGGAGTCAGGGAGCTTTGAGTGTTACGCTAGTCATAGGATGACATCTCAAGAGCAATCCTGTTAGCGAGTGATGAATTTTAATGATTCAGAACCAACAATGTCAAAATTAAAAGATAAAAAAGAATAGAAAGACTAGACATAAGAACTAGTATAACAAAAAAGAAAAACAATGAAGTGCATCAGAGGTAGCAAAGTTAATTGTATTTCCTGAACTTTTGCTTCAATTGTGTGTGTGTATGTTTGGATGTATGTGATATTTGTCATAGTTAAAATATTTTATTAAATATTTTATATATATATGTATTTTTTTTCTGTGGGTTACGGTTCAGAAAGTTGGAAAATCTTTGCTCTAGATTAGCAGAAAGTGAAATATAGCAAATAGCATGTTTGCTGATAACCAGGGCCTGTGTGTATGTGTTATGATGCCAAGAATGGAGAAAACCAATCCTGGTTTAAATGTGTACCCCAAACTGAAAGTCACAGGTATTCTGAATAGGCAGGCTTGACCTGTGTTCCATCTGCTGCTTTAACAGGAGATCCACTCAGTGTGCTGAGAAGTATGTAGCTCTAGAGATTCACTATTTCACCAGGGATAATTATTCCCCTGGGCAACACATTGGAAAGTAGCTAGGGTGAAATACAGTTTTTCTTTTTCCCTCAGTACAGTGTATATTTATGAAACACTAGTCTGGTCTCTGGGCGTAAGTTGGAGGCAGTGATAGAGTAAATGTTATGTATTAATCATTTTTCAGTACCTTAAGAATGTATAATATGTAAGGGGGGTATTTATTGAACAGTAGAATTTTAAAGCCATATGTTAAGGTAGGTCCATACCTTCAAGGAGGTCATGATGTATAGGTAAATATAAATCAACTAATAAATAAATTATGATACAATTTGTTAAGTATAAATGTATCTACAAGCAAGTACAAGGAATAAATCAGAGAATTGTAAGGTATCATTTGAAATAAATATAGAATTATTAGAACTTGAATGATAAACTGGAAGAAAATTGTAATAACTGGAAATGGTAAAGGCACTGAAGCATGATATATCAAAGGGAAGCTTAGTAAGCTGTCTAGTTCAAATAATAATTTTATCTGTAAATATATGAAGATTATGTTATACTATATAGTATTATTGTTATATATAGTGGTCTATAAAATATTAAATATCAATAAAACCTGTCCAAAATGATGTTTTTAATTTGTTTAGCAGTTTCTTATCATGTGGAGGTATTGTCCAGAGTACTTTGCAAATAATAATCCTCCAAACATTATCCCCATTTTATAGATGAGGAAACTGGGACCAGAGAGTGAAACTAACTTGCACTAAACCACAGAGCTAGTAAGTTGGCAGTCTAGCCCAGAGTCTGTAATCTAAAGCAATTTCCTATTTTGTTCTTAACCATAATAACCATTTATCTTTATCATGTATTTTTATTATTTAATTCTGTGCCTAAGTACACTTGCAATTAGTCATGTACATTTAGACAGCAGTAACATATATTTCCATAATCTTCAAAAGTAGGTATATGTATCCAAGGAGTAATTCAAATCCATGAAATTCTGAATAAGCCTACTGTTATAAGACTTCTTTTATCACAATAAAACGTTGGATGTAGACTAAATTTGATTCTGCATCAGTCAAGCAGATACAGCATTTTAAAGACTATGAAACAGTTTAATAACCGATACATACACTGAACTTTCCGCAAGGTAGAGTTGTAATTTAATTTTTATTCATAGCTGTCAAGTACCAAAGGCCACAAATAAAATAAATTCAAAGGAATATTAAAAATTAGACCTTAAATAGAGGACCAGGCAGATGTCTGCAAGATTAATAATAAGTTATTAAATTTCTGAAGAGTGGTGTAATACAAAAACAATGGTCCAAAATATAACAGCATTTTTTTAAACTTATGAGCAATTTTGTGGGCACACTGATGTAAGTAATCGAGCTCATAATCTTTTATCTAATGCTTCTGATTTCTTCTCTCTTTTTGTTGTTGTTCAATATTTGAACCTTTCTGACTTCCCCACCTTTTTTCCCTGTCAAGGGCTTTCTCCCTTCTCTTTTTCTCCTCTTGATCTTTTCTATGAATCTGTTCACTCCTTTTTTGCCCCATGTAAAAATCTAGTTTAACCAAATTCATACACTCTGTAAATAGATGCATATTGGGCATTTACAATGTGTTGCAAGTCTTCATTTTTCTCAGTTTCTACCTGCTTTAATGTACAGTAAAGATAGAGCATTTTCCCTTATCCTCATGTTTTTCTGTCCATCGTGCAGAAACCAGCTCTGCTGTGGGAGAAATGACATCCACTTTTAATCAAGCAGCCATGCTTCCAAGTAAAATCAGTTCCTAAGGTGATAAAACCTTAGAAACAATTTTTGTAGAAAATTTTCAACTCTTTCCTGAAATCGTGTATTTTATTTATTTAATGTTATGGCTTTCTCTCATTTGTATGGACAACAAAGATTCTATGACAATATTTTTGTTAATTACTAGGCCAGAAGACAAAGTATGGCAGCAGATTCTGAAGATATCCAGAATGTTCCCAAAAAGTAGCGTAAAGTTTTGGGAGATTGTGTCACAAACCATGGAATTTGTTAATTCACAAGATTTAAGCACAAGGTCTTGAACTTTCTATAATAAATTCTGTCACTTTGCCAACAAAGGGGCTAGAGTAGATTGGGTATAGTTAAAAGTTAATGTTTGCATGCCACCCACGTCACGAATAAATGTTTTATTTCTTGGGGAATCCCAGCTTTCCTTACCATAAATAATTAATTGCCAGCCCTCGATGATAGTCGTTAAAAGTCATAATGGAGACAGGATTTTAACATCCTGTTAGTAAAATTGTGCAGAGGACTTAGAAATAGAGGAACTCACTCAAGTATTGGTTCTATACTTACTTAAAGTGAAGAGTAATGAGGAGAGAAAGCTTTTTTAAAATTCTCTTTTGGCATAATGGGAACCTGGAAAACACATAAGGAGAGTCTTTTTTTAAAATTGAAGTACAGTCAATTACAATGTGTCAATTTCTACTGTGTAGTACAGTGTCCGAAGTCATGCATATACATACATATATTCATTTTCACATTTTTTTCCATTAGAGGTTATTACAAGATATTGAAGATAGTCCCCTGTGTTATACAGAAGAAACTTTTTAAAAATATATTTTTATATATAGTGGCTAACGTTTGTAAATTGCAAACTCCCAAATTTATCCGTCCCCCACCTTCCCAGGTAACCATAAAATTGTCTACTAAGTCTGTGAGTCTCTTTCTGTTTTGTAGATGAATTCATAATGTCTTTTATTTAGATTCCATATGTGAGTGATATCATGTGGTATTTTTCTCTCTTTCTGGCTTACTTCACTTAGAATGACGATCTCTATGTCCATCCATGTTGCTGCAGATGGCATTATTTTATTCTTTTTTATGGCTGAGTAGTATTCCATTGTATAAATATACCACAGCTTCTTTATCCAGTCATCTGTCAATGGACATGTAGGTTGTTTCCATGTCTTGGCTATTGTATATAGTGCTGCTATGAACATTGGGGTGCATGTATCTTCAAATTAGAGTTCTCTCTGGATATATACCCAGAAGCAGGATTGCTGGATCATATGGTAGGTCTATTTTTAGGTTTTTGAGGAATCTCCATACTGTTTTCCATAATGACTGCACCAAACTACATTCCTACCAGCAGTGTAGGAGGATTCCCTTTTCTCCACACCCTGTCCAGCATTTATCATTCATGGACTTTTGAATGATGGCCATTCTAACAGCTGTGAGGTGATATCCCATTGTAATTTTGATTTGCATTTCTCTGATCATTAGTGATACTGAGCATTTTTTCACATGCCTAATGACCATTTGTATGTCTTCATTGAAGAATTGTTTGTTTAACTTCTCTGCCCATTTTTGGATTGGGTTGTCTGCCTTTTTGTTATTAAGTTGTATTAGCTGTTTATATATTCTGGAAATTAAGCCCTTGTCAGTCTCATCATTTGCAAATATTTTCTCCCATTCCGTAGGTTGTCATTTTGTTTTGCTTATGGTTTCTTTTGCTGTGCAAAAGCTTATGAGTTTAATTAGGTCCATTTGTTAATTTTTGCTCTTTTTCCTATTTCCTGGGTAGACTGCCCTAGGAGAACATTGCTAAGATTTATGTCAGAATGTTTTGCCTATGTTTTCTTCTAGGAGATTTATTGTATCTTGTCTTATATTTAAGTCTTTAAGCCATTTTGAGTTTATTTTTATGTATGGAGTGAAGGAGTGCTCTAACATCATTGATTTACATACTGCTGTCCAGTTTCCCCAACACCACCTGTTGAAGAGACTGTCTTTACTCCATTGTATATTCTTGCCTCCTTTGTTAAAGATTAATTGACCATAGGTCTATGGATTTATTTCTGGGCTCTCTATTCTATTTCATTGATCCATATGTCTGTTTTTATGTCAATACCATGCTGTTTTGATTACTGTAGCTGTAGTATTGTCTGAAGTCTGTAAGTGTTATTCCTCCAGCTTCGTCCTTTTCCTTCAGTATTGCTTTGGCAATTCTGGGTCTTTTGTGAGTCTTTGTTTTTAAATGCTTGTGGCTTCCCATCTGTAAATTTTTTTCAAAGACCATTTGTATTGTTTTTTTCTTTTTTTGTATTGCCTAGTCCATTTTTCTTTTTACTCTTTACCTTTTGAAGTCCTGTCCCTACACCATGATCTCCTGTCTGCCTCCTAGGGCTCAACACTGAAAGCTTCTCATAGGCTAAAGAACTCCATTGCTGCTGTGTTTATCCAAACCCTACCTCACCTCCAGAAGTTAATTTAACACTAAAATATTCATGGTAAGAGAGGATTACAAGAAAAAACAATTTTTTTTTTTTATTGTTTGCTCTTTGCAACTGAAATGTGGCTACTATGCAAATTGTAATTGCATTATGGAATAAAATTCTTTGTTTCTCAAGTCCAGAGGAGTTAATAGGAATTTGTAGTTTTAGGCTAGCTGTGAAAGCCTTAACTGTTTAGCTAACTTACTCACCAACTCTCTTGGTCGGTGAGTATAATTATTTGAGTCTCTCTTTCTAGCAGATAAAAACCTTTCATTTTACAGGCTTCTGTAGGAACCCCACACAGAGGGCAGCCCTCACTTTTCCTATGAGTGCCTTAAAATACCAGTTTGTGTTTGTATAGCTAATTCTGATGCCCCCATAGGGAATATTTTCTCCTCCATGGAAAATTATATTTTAAAATTATTTATTGAAGTGTTACATGAATATAGGAAACTATACCTATGAGAATTGAGCAGCTTGGTGACTTTCTATAAATTAAACATTCCTTTATAACTAGCACATATCTGGCCCCAAATTTTTGCAAAAGTTTACGTCTCATCACATTTGGTTTTCTGATGAAGACTCCAAGCTTCTTGCTTCAAATATTTCGGAATTTCCTTCAAGTTTGGGTGAGAGACTCCCTTCAACAACCACCATCCTTTACAGCTTGGGTCTATTCTCAACCATCTATAGCCCCCGGAGAAAGATGGAACTGTGAACTTGTATCTGGTGTGCGTTTATCCTCCCCATAGAGACACTATATATTTCCTCTTAAATTTGAATGATACTGACATCTGACACAAAATGGATAAGGATGAAGAAGTTATTGACTCTATTCCGATTCTTGTAAAGTGTGTAGTCTGCATGTTTGCATCTTCACGGCATTATCACTGATTCTCTTTCATTTCCTTTCACTTTCAAAGATAATGTGGTGTTTGAACTCTGAAGACATTACATCACAATTTTAGCTTTTAAGTTTTACTTTCTTAAGTTCTACACCTTCTCATTAGTAAGTGAAAATGGAACTATCGCTAAAATAAGGCAATTTCTTAACTTAATGGCTTGATTTATCCTTTAAACTAGTCAGTTTATATTTTGTTATATATTTTCTATTTCTTTCTTAACCAGTTATTTTCTTTAAAGATTATTTGAATGAATTTCAAAACTAATTTGATAATATGCTTCTGGCTCAGTATCATTAAGACACCATTTAAAATGTTTACCCAAACTTCACCATCAGGTTTTAATACTTGTTTAAATATTTTAAAGCTGGAAAACTGTAAGTTGTATTTTTCTGACTACAAAAAATGGTGTAATGTTACATAAATGTTAGGGGGTTCATTAATAAACCAACTCTATAGTTTACCATCGTGATTTTCAAATCTGATGATGCATTGTAATCACTTGAGCATTTTTTCAAACATACCAATATCATCAGAGCCATAGAATTTCTGGAGGTAAGGTCTAAATACCAATTTTGTTTTGTCTTTTTTTTTTTTTTAACATTTTAGGTGATTCTAACCAATAACTAAGTTTGAAAACCACCTATTAATTATTATATTGTGACATATAAACTATTAAAGAATCAGAGATTTCTTAAAGGTTGGAAAATGTATACTCATTTTGAATATGGAGTATTAATTAAAAATTATCAGGAAAAAATGGGCTTATAGGAAACACATTATAAATATATACATATTCATCTGGAATTATAAAGTATTCTAATTTGATACTGATAGGCAGGAAAAGATATACAATGATATACAATACATTTTCAGGGAAAATTAATACCAGTTTAAGAATTTTAACAACAGCTAATTATTACCTATTTTTAAGAGATTTGGACATTTTCAATGAGTAGACTTTAGAGTATATTTTTATTTTGGGAGATGATGGCTATGGTCAGGATTTTTAATGACACTGAGGCAGTAATTTTCCCATAAGTTTAACATCAAGAACTTCAAGCAGACACACAGTGTTTCTTTACTTAATTTTTTAATTTAACCCTCACCTAAGTGTTAATAAATGTTTGTTTTCAATATAATTAATAATGTTGTGTTAAATGTTTACATATATAAAGCCTGGATGCATTTCTAATAAATTACTAAAGTTAGACTATGAGCTATAATACATAGAATTCCATAGCCATTGGAAAGTAGAATTGATGGGAAATAAATCATTTTAGGACTCTTGAATACTATGACAAAATTGACATCCAGAAATTGTGTTACTTAAATTATAAAGGAATTGATTATTTTTTTAAGACTGTATTTTTTGTTTACAGTTAATTGACTGCAAGGAGGTAGTACTGAAATATTCTTTGTAGTTTTAGAATTGAGGCACGACAGAAAAAAGTTGTCTCCTCTAGATTCCAAAATTTTGTATTTGTCTGAATCCATCTACCACCTGTGTGTGACTTTACACCAGATTACCCAATTGTCTAAGCCTCTATTCTGACAGCTACAAAATTGGATAATATTTTATATCATATTCACTTTGGTGATTATTAATGTTCAGAATTTTACATAAGCCATCACATTATCTGCAAATAATTCAACTTGCATCTTTCTTCTGTCATTAATACCACTTAGCATTTTATTGATTGTTGCATTGGTTCATCCAACCGCTGGCAATCTTGTTCTTTCTCTCTCTTCAAAATCCATTTTCCATTTGACTGTCTCTCACCTGCATGTCTGCTACCGTCCTCAACCTACTGCTCCACCTTTCCTGGGGTATTGTAGTGATCTGTTGACAGGTCTCTACTGCAATGATTACACCCCTAGAGTCTATTTTCCCCACAGAAGCCAGAGTTTTCATTTTTATGTCAGTTGTTTTCTCAAATTTATGTAATAAAATTTATTATCATATAATTTTATGCCAGTTGCTAGTTCAGAATCCTGTACAGGATTCCCATTACATTTAGTCTAAGTCCAGATTTATATGTTAATTAGGATATAGGTCACCCTCTAAGACAGGCAACAAATCCCAACATTACCTGGCCATGATCTGTTTTCTATCTACACTTCCTCTTGCTTCCTGTGCTCCAGCCACACTGATGTCCTTCTTTGTTCTTAAATATTCTGCCTTCCCTTTGCCTGTAGTATTTTATCCAGATATAAAAGTGTTTTGCTTCCTGCTTTTTCCTTGTCTCTTCTGAAATGTTACCCCTCAGAGATGATTCCTTTTGACACTCTATCTAGAATGACATCACCCTGTCACTCTCTCTACTTACCTTTATTTTTTTTTCCTTCTGACACTCATTGCTGCTGAACATTATACCTTTTCTGTCTCTGCCTCTAATAATTTTAGTGGGGACAGGGATTTTTTTGTGTGTGTGTTCCCTGATGTACCCCTTGCAGTGCCTCAAACTGCACCTAGTATAGGGTAGGTGTACAATAACTATTTGTTGAATGAATAAACTAATGCATGAATGAATTGGAAAAACCCTTACTGAAGAAAATTAAGTAATATTAGTGATAGCTCGTGTTTCAGTTACGCATTGCTGCATAACAAAAACCTGTTGGTTCAAAATAACATCACAAATTTGGAATTTGGGCAAAATCCAGCAGGGTCATCACTGCTTCACCTGCTGTCAGCTGAGAGAGTTTGAAGCTTGGGGGTTGGTACAGTTCAAATGCTTACACTCACCTCTGGAGATTGAAGCTGACTGTCAGCTTGGTCATCAGCTGAGCTTGGGGCCCAGCACTTAGACTCGCCATTCCATGTGGCTGCTTGGCTTCCTTACCGTGTGATAGATGGGTTCCAAGTAAAATCATCACAGTGAAGAGAAGAGAGACAGGTTAAAGGTGTATTGCTTTTTATCATCCTGTCTGGAAAGACAAGCAGTATCACTTCTGCCCCATTCTATTCATCAAAAGTATGACTAAAGCTGGCCCATATTCAAGGGGAAAGATATTAGACTCTGGTTTTTATGGAAGAAACATCAAATATTTTGCTGACATATTTTAAAACTGTTATAGAGTGCATTGTTATTTTAGTCCCCATTTTAATGGAATTGCCTCTAGGGTTTTCCTATTATATGTATTTTCTGCTCAACAATAGCAAAGACAAGATTGATAGGCCAGCTTATTACAAATGAATTAATGAATACAATTTTGTATACATGTAAGACTTATTTTAATGCCTCATCAAAGAAAAATTACACCTAAATAGCTATTGATGCATATTAAATTGGTAAAAAAAAAAAAAAAAAAAAAAAACCTAGGAAAATATTTTGAAATATAATGATACAAGCAACTTATTTAGTTTAACGTACTAAGTGTAATCTGTCCTTACTGCCTCACTACATGGGTGCAGTCTCTTCCCAGCTACACTGGCTTCTCTTCATCTGCCATTTTTACTGTCAGCTTGACAGCACCTGTGAATTTATTGAACATTATCAGGACTGGGAATGTTTTCAGTGTGATGGCAAAATTCATACCTGAAAAAAGTATTTCAGTCTGTTACTTGCTGCTGCTTTTCAAAAAGTCAGCCTTCTCTCGGCCAACTACATCTGAACAAAATTAGAGGTATTGGTATTTCAGGAGTAAAAACAAATCATCTTTTCTACTTCTATCACTGGATATTGAGTTATTCACACTGAATATTTAGATACAATATTAATTTTCTTGCAAAATCTCTTCTTTCCTTTTCCAGTAGTGACTTTGTTACATCAGCTGCTGTCTTTTTTCACTTAGTTCTATGGTGCTGACGTACTTAAGTTGTTACATAGAGAAGCTACCCATGTGATTGTATATTATATACTTTGTATATGAAAACAGCTTGGAAATGTTTCTTCTCTTTAGGGATAAGCAGATTCATTAAGTAAGAAATATGATTAGTAGTATAGCTCCATGTTAAAAAAGAAAGAAAATTACTCTTTGAGAAGGAATATATATTACAAAATTAGACCTAGTCAACAATTAAATGAAGCACAGTCAACAGTCTTACCCCAAATCTGAGACCGACATTATTTCAAACTATGGAGAAAATGGTAATGTGAATGTCTTAATAGTTTTAAATATATTTATGTTTTATTCTATTCATAATAGATGGTCTAAAGAAATACTGCAATATCTTTTTTGTGATATTTCCTTATTACATTCTCAAAAAAAGAGGGCAAAATTTAGGATATTGAAGGACAGATTTGATTCTTACAGGAGATTGAGGAACGCTTGTCTTTCTTTTGAGTAGTTAAAGGTAAACTTCCATTATAAAAGAGAGATTTTTATCATTACAATTTTAACATACAAAGGATGTGTACTGCTTCAAAAATCCAACGTGATTTTAGCTTCAAATTCTTTTTCCTCCTCAAATATTAAAGGTATTTGCAGATCCTTAGACCTGTTTGTCTACTTAGCCAAGTTAAATTAAAATGCAAGATGATAATCTATTGTTAGATTATTTTTCCAATATTGACAATCAGTTCCCTTTCATAATGAACTTTTCTCTGTGCTAGCTACTTCAAATCTTTTTATCCTGTACCCATAGGATTGAACATGATTATGAAAGATAAACCTTAGTAATAAAAGATGAAAAGAGGTTATGACATTCTTATTAAACAGAAAAGGCAACTTCTTTTGATTTTAATCTTATAGTTACCAGCATTATTAGACCGTTATTAGAAGTACAGGAAATAGGCATATTTATTCATAAGTCCTTCTCTTATAAATTAGACTTTGTAAAGGGTAGAACTTTTACAAAACTAGTGCACTGTGACTGTCCTTTTTGTCTTGTGAAATGCATCATGTTAATTCTATTTTTCTTTGGAGGAAATGTTAAAAACATGAAAGTTGTTCAGAAATAAACTAAAATATTAATGCAACTCACCAGTACCTTCAAGAGGGTAACATAATGGAAAAGAAGAAAATTAACATCTCTTGAGCTGGTGTATTCCAGACAATTTACTTGGTTTTTGTTTTGCCTTTTTTTTTTTTTTTTTTTTTTAATGTCTTCCCAAGAAGCCAGAGAAGAAGTCAGATTGCTTATTTGTAGGCAACAGAATCCAAATTGGCTAGTTTAAGGGGATCCATTAAGCGGTAGAGGTAACTCACCAAACTTTTAGGAGGGACAAAGAGACTCTAGGCTTAGCTTGTACAGTTACAGCAGTGGGCCACCGTAAGAGCCATTGATGGGACTCTACAAACGCAGGAAGCTAAAAATGTTGCAGACTCCAGGATGAATGCCTTTCTGTGACAAACCCAAAACTACCAAACTGGAAAGTCTTCTGAAAAATTAGGAAGTCATTAGTCTAGAACCATACTGCTCTGATTACATTACACAATTCTTAAATAAGCCCATTATGAATGAATCTAATTACAGGAATCCAAATCACATCTGGTGCCCTAGCTGCCAGGAAATATAGCAAATGTAAGTTTGCCAGACCCCAGAGTCCAGATTCCATATGCTTAAAGGGCATCGGAGTGGGAATTGGAAAATGTGTCAGCTCTACCGATAGAGGGCCCCCCTTCCACGTGGTTACTCGGCATCAGTAAAGATGCCGTACCAGTTCCCATGATAGAGAAACATTATCTCACAGCTTAGCAGCTTCACACATCATGTTTTTCTCATAATTCTCTCTTGGGTCTCTATGCAGCTGTAGTCACATATTGGTTAGGGCTGCAGTCATCTGAATACTCTACAGGGCTAAATATCCAGCATGGCCTATTCACACGCATGCATTTGGGACCTCTGTTGTAGAATAAAATGCATAAAGTGACCTTTTCCTGTGGCCTGGGCTTGCCCACAGTGTAGGAGTTCAGGGCTCACAGCTTGAATGCTGGGGTGTGCAAGAAAGATGCTGCATGACTCCTTCTCATATAGTATCAGAAATCACATGTCGTCACTTCTGACTTATTCTATTAGCCTCAACAGTCCATGCTTATCTAGACATATATTGTTCATGCATATATATGTTGTATCTATAGTATATACTTATATCTTTATCAATAAGTGAAAAGAGAAAAATACAGATAACTGCAGGTATTCTCATTCCCTTAAGGATTCTCAAGACTTGGTTGTCATTCATGGTATTTATTTTCCATTACCCATTCCATGTTCCTTTTACCCTTTCTGAACACCTCACCTTGTGAATGTTCCCTATTTAAAGGTGGAGGGGTGATTACTGAAATTTTTATTCTCGATTGTTCAGGTCCCTTGCTTGGCATGACAGTTTGAATATTTCTAATCTACCAAAGCAAATGGCAGGACTAAGATGTGCTTGAGATGATTCATTGAGTTGAGTTCCCTCTTTTGATTTTGTTGCAGCAAACATATAAACTGTGATTAGAAAGACAAAACACCGAGACTAGAATAATTCCATCTTTTTGGTTATTGTACTGGTGGCATGAGTTTTCCAAAATTGCTTGGTGAAAGTTTTAGTTTTTGGTTCAGTGATCTCATTCTTACGTCCCTGTGGAAACATGACACCCTTGGGTATCAAATTATTAAAATATACTAAGAAGTTGAAGAGACAGGAAGCGAACTTTTCTATTTATCATTTCATATGGTTGAAAAAAAATAATTATATATAACTGTGTACTTACAAAAATTATATAATTTTGAGAGGTACCACCATTAAGTACATTAGTACCAGAACATATAGGCCACAGCCGTAGAGAATATCATCCTGTAATATCAAACCCCTAAAGTACAGGTTCTTTTCCCACTTATTTGAAACTAGTTGAGTCTTCAGTAGTTCACCTGATTCTCTATGAGTAGCTGCTTCTGATATATCTGTGAACCCTGTACAATGACAGTTGTTTTATTTATTTTGTGGTAAAATTAATTCCTTGAGAAGAAGTATTGTATGTGAAAATGATGGTGAATAAGGTATCTGGTAAATCAGTTAAGGGTATGTTTACAACAGCTTGGTGGACAGAAGACATAATTATTTTTAAATAAGTATTTATTACAGTTAGGAAAAATTATTGAACTCTCCCCAAAAAAAGAGATCTGATGCAATCATTGTGCTACTAGATGGCTGGCTGATTCTCCTAGAATATGGCATCATATTAACAGTTTACTGTAATTTTTAGATTAGGGACTTAGCATTGAAAGTGTTAGATATGCCTTGTTGTAAGGAAATCCAAGCTATTGAGCCAGTGCATTATCACATAACCTCCATTCCTGACATTATAACCACATTTTATATTCATTGAACAAGAGCTGGGATAGATGTGAGAAGAAGCTGACTGACAGCCTTAAAATAGGGTACCTTGTTCAACCAACTATTGACAACCTCCTCTATAGGATAGTCATGTTGGCCATAAAAATTCTCATTTTCTATGCCCATTTAGTGAAGTTTACCCACATTTCTCCTCCATAAACTGCTCTGTAATCAGTCCTCCAGTCTTCTTGTTTCCAAATTCCTCATCATTTGAACAAACTATTAGATACTGCCCATGAATGGCCACCAGTTGAATTTCCAGTAATCTCTAATCCCAGGCCAAATGGAAAACAATATGTGACTCTTAACGTTTTGCTTACTGCCGAGATTTTCTTTTCCCATCCTCCTCCCAGCTAGCCTGTCTAACCATGGCATTCTACTTCGGGGTCAAACTTTTTCTCCCCAGTTAACCGTCACAGAAAACTCTGATGAGTCTATAAATGTGTGTTCAGAGAGAAGTGGCAAGAGTAAGCACACAGGGAAATGAAGACCTGCTTAATCTGTCTCAAATATACCACGTTCAATTGTAAGAAAGTGCTTCTTGGTGTGACTGGCTTTATGTTTTTGGATCAGGTAACACCAAGTTTATGATGGGGAATTCAGTCACTTGGTGCTGCATCATCAGATGTTCAGTATCTAGCATGGCAAAATAACAAGCTGAGAATTATTGCTGGTTACTTCCAAGAGAATGTGGCTTTGCTCTAAAACCTAAGCGTCCTCTGCTCTGACTTGCCTATCCAAGCCTATGATTGGCTGTATGAATCATCCCGATCACACAGGCATTTTAAGTACCATCAAATTTAGAAGCTGAGAAGGGCTAGGCATAAACAGCCTTTGCTTAGATCAAATCTGAGCTAGCTGGAGAGCCTTTTCTTGCTCTCAGTGAAACCCAAAACTAGGCCACTTGGTAAAGGTGTCTGAGCAATATAATTAAATGGACTATTAATTCCCTCTAGATCCCAACAACCATTATGACTTTTTCTCAGTAGCGGAGAAAGTAAATTGAAGCAACATGTCCTTTCTTCTGAAGAAGGGGTGTCCTAACATGTCTAGATCTATAGATAATAGAAACTATCAGATGCTTGTACTGCTCTAGAGTATCACTCTCATTTTCTGGCATCCATCAAATGCTACTTCCTGCTCAGTAGGTACTATCAGCAAGTAAACTGTACTAATATAGTTAATTAAGGCCCTGCAGGCTACATTGTGACCAAGAAGCAAAGTGTTGCATAGCCTCAAGCAGACCACTGAAGATTTACTGTTGTATTTGTTGGAGGAAAGCATAATGCCTCCTATGTTCTTCTGATTATTGGGATAGAGAAAAACAAAACATAATCTTTAACAGAGTAATAGCTGCATAATAGGTGTTAGGGGCCAAGTTAATTTGTTGCAATAAAAATAATCACAATTAAATATAGATGATCCTCACCTAATTAACTTTGGAGTACTTTATTTTTCTAAGACTCATTTTTTTTTTTTTGCACAAGTCAGAAAGATAAGATAAATAGAGGTGTGACTGAGGCCATTTCTGTTCCTTCCTTGATGCTGTTGATAATGACCCTACATTTTATAAAGCCTTCAGGGATTCATTAGCTTCCACTTAGCTTGTCAACCAATAACCCTCACTCTACAGGGAAGTACTATGAGGATTTTACCAGTGTCTGAGTGTTTATATTCTAACCACACGTTCAGAAACTGGGGAAATAACCACAGTGTGAGTTCATAAACAGAGTAAATTCTATTTATCATCTGACCCTCATAAACCCTTATTCAGATCAGTGAATCACTATGGCATTCCTAGATCCAAGAGAACAGAATTGGTTTAGAGCCAGTGTTGGATTACTCCAGAAAAGAATATACATGTA
Source organism: Camelus ferus (assembly GCF_009834535.1). Lineage (NCBI taxonomy): Eukaryota > Metazoa > Chordata > Mammalia > Artiodactyla > Camelidae > Camelus > Camelus ferus. The sequence continues at coordinate 95,571,430 of NC_045697.1, forward strand.
TATATTTGGTTTTCTCCTCAGTGCAAGTTGCTCTGGGAAATCAAAGTAGATCTCTTAGGGGAAGCCTCAGAAGTAGATATGCTGTATATACTTAAGATGTCTTTGTAAAGTCCTTCAGCCAAATATGTTGTTTTTCTCTTCCTTCGAAGGACTCTGTTTTTAAAAGAAATTAATGTATGTGAATTTGATGAGATTACAGTAAATCTCCACCTGATGATTCAATTCAGAGCTCTCTCTTCACCAGATATAGAATACAGTTTTTTGGTTAAGTAGATAAAGTACGATCCTAGTGGGCTAATACATTTTCTGAGGGATCATATAATCTCCTAGCTCCTGACAAAATCTCTGTCACTCAGATGGTTCTGATTACTGTCCTTCCTCAGTATCTAGCGGGGATTGGTTCCAGGAACCCCGTGTATACCAAAATCTGGGGAAGCTCAAGTCCCTAGTGTAAAACAATGTAGAACAGTTGGCCTTCTGTATCCAATGGTTCTGCATTCACAGATTGGGAGGGCCACCTTTTCCTCCTGCTGTCTGGTTGAATAATCACTGCCTCTGTGGTTAATTAGTTACTGTGTTGTATTTTTGCCTTTTGCAATCATGAGAATTCTATAATTGCTACTGAGCAAGAAATTAGTATCAACAGAAGCATCTCCCACAGAGGGCAGCCATTCATAGTGCAACTCACAGATACTGGTCCTCCTTTTACCAGTGATCTTCTCTGTGCCTGTGTAAAGAAGTTATCCTCTTAAATAAGATCTGAAGCTCTAATGTGTAATATGATGACTAGAGTTGATAATACTGTACTGCATGATTGAAATTTGCTAAGAGATTGTAACTTAAAAGTTCTCACACACATACACCAAAAAAAAAGAAAAGAAGAAAGAAAAACATAACTATATGAGGTGATGGATGTATTAACTTGGTGAGGGAATCCTTTCACAGTGTATACAGATCCAATCACCACTCTGTACATTTTAAATATCTTATTTTATTTGTCAGTTATACCTCAATAAGGTGAAAAAAAAAAGAGGAAGTGAGCCTCAGAGCTTACTTTGTAGACATATTTAGAATGAATAGCATGCCTACTACCTTACTGTACTCCTAAAAGTACCCACACAATAGCGCCTTTGAGCTTACTTTTTTTAACTATTTGATTTGTAAGGAAGTTTAGAAAATAATAAATGGTGAACTTGAAAACTATAGAATTTAAAGAATCTTTCATTCAAAAATTCTTTTTTTTTTTTAAAGCATATACATGAAAAGGCCAATACCATTAAAGAAAAACCTAAATGAATATCATCACTCTGTATGGTTGGCTCTATGCAAGGATCCCTATGTCAAATACCAATGGCAAATAAGATAATGACTATAGGATAATGTTGTGCTCCCCTCAATTAGTTATTATCAGTCATCGATTGTTTACCTCATTGGGAAAGTAGTTTAGAAATAACTTTGTCCATAAACTTTCCTTGAGGTTTAAATCTTCCATATGAACATGAAAATGTTAATCATCATAAAATCCCAGAGGCAGATCGCTATTGAAAGACAAATGAAAACATGACTGAAGAGGAAATCAAATTATCTATGACCTATGCAATGAACATACATGTCTTGACAGCTAGAGTATCTATATTTAGAAATCCTGAATAATTGTAAAAGTCTAGCACAAAGCTTTCTATTCCACGGAAGCCGCTCTTTGACTTCCAGTTACCTTTAACCACTCCCTTCCCATCAGCCACACACAGGTAACTGGTCCTTTCATTTTGTTTACACCTCTTAGGATGCTTTGCATTCCGAACTTTTCAATGCAAGCTAACAAGCAGCTGTAGGGTCTATCACCTCCCTAAGGTCGTATCCTGATAGCATGTTGTAGACTTTTTAAACCCATTATTAATTATTTCCACTATTCTTATATTTGTATTAGATTTTATTTTAAGAGATATATAAGCAATGACATAATTCTTTTGTGGTGAAAACCCCACTGCACAAGACTTTCCTTTAGCATCTTACTAGCCACTACACTAAGCTGATTTATACCTGAATTTCAGAATGAGGATGGCATCTGGTCCCTGCTGCAGCAGCCAACTCATCTTGGAATGGACACTGTTATTTTGTCTACTAGGTTTTATTTGGATAGCAGAGGAAAAGAATCTTTCATTTTAAAAAGTTCTTAAGTATTAGATTTAAGCATGGTACCAGAGGACACACCCAGATGTTTTAGCTTGAGATCATTATGTGGAATTCATTTTTACATGTTACTTTTTCACATTTTTTTTAAAAACCTTGAGATGTTATCTTTTTCCTTCTGTCTGAAATCTGCTTAGAAAAATATTAGAGGGTAGCTACATATGCCAAAATGTTGTCATCAAAGTTTGCTTGCTGTTTCTTTACATTCCTATGATGTTTATCCTCATCCATAATTCATTTTTCTGAAAAAAAACATCAGGAGAAACAAAGAATAAATGGTGACACAGTGCCAAAGATCCCTTGGGAGTCTGACATAAGAACGCAGTTCACTTTGCATCTTGTGATCATCTTGTCACATAAACACACGTTCTCAATGCTTCCTCATTCATTTAAAAAAAAAAACTATAGAAATGGCTTTTTTTTTCTAGTGGAGGAAAGTAAAAACATTATTTTTACTTTTGTCCTCATAGATAAAAAGACCCAAAACTCATAGTTTGCACATGACTCACATAAAGCAAGCTTAATTGTTTTTAATTTTGAATAATGTTAAATTATATAAAACTAATCAGAAAACATGCAGTTTTATTTAAAAAAATTTTATGAAGTCAGTTACACTGTCAACCTCTGCTGTACAGCACAGTATCCCAGTCACGCATATACATGTATATATTCACTCATTTACATATTTTTTCCCATTAGAGGTTATTACAAGATATTGAGCATACTATCCTCTATACAGAAGAAAGTTTTTTGAATCTGTTTTTATATATAGTGGCTAACATTAGTAAATCTCAAACTCCCAAATGTATCCCTTCCCATCCCCTTTCCCTGGTAACTGTAAGTTTACTAAGTCTGCGAGTCTGTTTCTATTTTGTAGATGAGTTCATAGTGTGTATGATTTTTTTTTTGGTGGGGGGGTTCCACATATGAGTGATATCCTGTGGTATTTTTATTTCTCTTTCTGGCTTACTTCACTTAGGACAATCTCTAGGTCCATCCATGTTACTGCAAATGGCATTTATTAATTTTCATGGCTGAGTAATATTCCATTGTATAAATATACCACAGCTTCTTTATCCAGTCATCTGTCGATGGACATTGACATTGCTTTCATGTCTTGGCTATTGTATATAGAGCTGCTATGAACATTGGGGTGTTTGTATCTTTTCATATTAGTGTTTCCTCCAGATAAATACCCAGAAGTGGAATTGCTGGATCATATGGTCAGTCTATTTTTAATTTTTTGAGGAATCTCCATACTGTTTTCCACAGTGGCTGCACCAAACTACATTCTCATCAGCAGTGTAAGAGGGTTCCCTTTTCTCTACAGCCTCTCCAGCATTTATCATTTGTGGACTTTTGAATGATGGCCAGTCTGACTGGTGTGAGGTGATACCTCGTTGTATTTTTGATTTGCATTTCTCTGATAATTAGTGATATTGAGCCTTTTTTCCTGTGTCTATTGGCCATTTGTATGCCTTCCCCATCAGAGAATTGCTTGTTTAGGTCCTCTGACCCTTTTTGGATTGGGTTATTTGTTTTTTTGTTATTAAGTTGTGTGAGCTGTTTATATATTCTGGAAATAAAGCCTTTATCAGTCTCATCATTTGCAAATATTTTCTTCCATTCTGTAGGGTGTTGTTTTGTTTTACTTATGGTTTCCTTTGCTGTGCAGAAGCTTATGAGTTTAATTAGGTTCCATTTATTTATTTTTGCTCTTACTTCCATTGCCTGGGTAGACTGGTCGAGGAGAATGTTGCTAAGATTTATGTCAGAGAATGTTTTACTTATGTTTTCTTCTAGGAGATTTATTGTGTCTTGTCTTATATTTAAGCCTTTAAGCCATTTTGAGTTTATCTTTGTGTATGGAGTGAGGGAATAGTCTAACTTAACTGATTTACATGGTGCTGTCCAGTAGAAAACATGCATTTTAAATAAGGAATGCTGTTGTCGGTGGGAACGCCACATCAGGAAGTAGATTACATAGTTACAAGTTACAATCCTTTGTTCTACCAGTGTTCAGTATTCCTAATTTGGAGGCAGATAGCTGTCTTCTAAACGTGGAAGTATGTAAGAAAAATATTTTCTGTTAATATTCAGAAAGTATCTTAGAAAATGATGACACCCCATAGGAAAGATGGAGCAGCTAACAGTCAGCAGTACATATCAATTCTTTTCCACTTATACAAGGCTTCTTGCCAGGAGACTTGGCCAGGGCACAAAATGGGTTTTTTAGATCTTCCTCTATTTCATGGACATATTTTCAAAAATCCACAGATGTAAGCAAGTAGATGGATGAAACGTTAGTATTCATGGTTTACACAGAAAGAAAGTCACAGAAAAAAAACTGTAACTTTTCAAAGGCCTCAAAACTGGGTAGTGATGGAAGTTTCATCCACTGTGAGAGTCTTTAGGATAAAGACTTGGAGTCTGGAGAGAAACCACCTAGTTTTTATTTCAGATCTTCAATTTAACTGATGTGTAACCTTGATCAAGTTAAACTGCTCTGTGCCTCAGTTTCCTCATTTAAAATGGACAAATTCTCAAATCTACCTACCTGTTGGGTTCATTAAGATTTAAGGAGTGTGAAGTATTTAGAACACAGCTGGGCACAGGTTAAATACACATATTGTGAATCTGGGCTGTTCCTTTACTATTCCTCTAATCTAATGTCTAATTATCCTGAAAGCCTGACAAATTGAAAGTTGTTGGCACTATATCAAGCACTAAATGAAGACTCCACATGAAAAATGAAAGAAAAAAAAAAGAGAAACTTGATAAACTTTCAATATATGTTACAATTTTTCCAAGATAATGAAAAGATACCAGAAGTTTCTAAATGTTTATGTGAATAGAGCTCATTTATGGTTCAGCCTTTGACATTGTCTCATTCCTCTTCTTGTGATTTTTTTTTTTCCAAAAGCCTGCCAACACAAATTTAAGTCCTCCCATTATCTCTTGGCAAGCAAAAAGAGAACCCACTGTTATTACTACATTGTAGTCCTCCAAACAAACTCGGCAAATGGCAAAAGAGAAAACCAAGAGTATTTTCTCCTGAAAAGACTAAATAAGTAAGCTATGTCTAATTGAGTGAAGTAAAAGAGAAAAGTGATTATCTGAATATATTAGAAAAGAAAATGATTTCACAAATGATTTCTAACTATAATAATTTAAGTGATCTAAGTTTTATTTTCTTTATATGCCTAATTATTTAAATTTTAGAATGATGGTATTTGTTAAAGTTGCACTATTTAAGGTGGATGTATGTTTTTATTTGCTTAGATGTCTTAAATTAGCTGTAAACCTTTATGATAAGACTCTAAGGTAAATTTCAGAGAAAAGAAGCTGAATCAGATGTGTGCAATTCATTTTAAATCTTGAATTAGTGTGGAGGGTCTTATAAAACAGACACAGAAACACCAATATGAAATTGGCCTCTAGGGAATTAGACTAAATAAAACTCCTTCAATTTTTAGTTGAATATAATCATTGTTATAGAAACTCAGTTTAAGTATTAAAATGTTAAATTATTAGAGAGTTCCCTTTCCAATGGATAAAATGCTGATAATTTAGCATCATTTGACCTCAAATAAACAAGACTGAACAACTAGTTTAGCAAAATTAAATTAATTATTAAAAAATTAAAGAGGGAGATTTCTTTATTTAAAATTTTATCACTCTCTTGGGAAAAGTCAAATGACTCTTTATGCAATAAAAAATTATGGAATTATTTAAATGATTGTGAACATAAAATAAATCAAGGTATATTTGTGAGAAGAAATAGCTTTAATTCTATTTCAGTTAAGCACATACAATGAAACTTACTGGGATTTTTGGAAATAGTGAAAAGGTGGAGAATATTTTGAAATATATGGAATTCATCCTATAATTATGTCAGAGTAAATTCCAACTTAATAATAACTAAAATACATTCTATGAAGAACATTTCTCATACATTCTGATAGACATAAAAAGGTAAGAATTTAATTTTTGTTTTACTCAATCTTAACAGATAAAGAATAAGTAATATTTACTAAATTAGTTTAAAAAAGGAAAACTATCATGATTCACTTTTTCTAAATGACAACGTACAATCTCAGCTTTTAGTTTGGCTGTTAAATTTGTGAATTAAAACATGTGAACTCATTAAACTCACTAAAAAATGTGAAGCAAGCATAATTACTTACAGATAATATTTGAAACTAAAAATTAGAGAGTGTCTTTTTTCAAACATGCTCTTATTTCATTTAAAAATAAGAGCAAATAAAGTTTCTAGAAACTGTCATGGAAAATTTGTATAAGATATATGAAAATAATGGCATAAATTAAAGACCAAACCAATTTAGAAAAGTCTGAAAAGGTGAAATCAATCTAAATGTTGAATCCAAAATCATGTTATAATTCATTACATATTAAAATATAATATTTAAGAAAATTGTCAGCTAGAAAAACTTTGAAGAATTCTTTCATTATGTTTAAACTTGATGATAATTGAAAATTGTGAGGCATAGTCATTACATGGGAGATTAATGGAGGTTATATTTAGATGGCAGGATGAGTAATTATTTGTATTATTTTAGAAGTTTGTATACTTAATCTAAATTTTCTCCATGGTCACTGTTCTTTTATAATTTATTTAAAAAATATAAGGAAATGAGTTTTTAATGTATTTTGATCATATTAAAATACTTACATGCTTCTGGCCCCAAGAGGAACCTGAATGACTCATGATGAGTCACAGAGTGACTTTGTGGCTAGAACATGAGTTAAATATAATGGGGAGATTGTGTCAAACAGTGATGGTGTGTATACAGTGATCCATAGAGAAATGGAACTCATACAATTCGGGTCAGTCTGAGTAGGTTAATAAAGCAGTAAAAAAATGACATTCTCCAGTGTCCTAGACCATCAGGTCACCTCCCTCTGTAAGATACATGCCTCTCTTCAACTCACATCTTTGGCCTGATGAAAGGTTCACTATAACCAACTGGCAGAGAAGGAAACAAGTTGAGCAAGGATCACAAAGGGCTCAGCCCTTCCTGTGGAAGTGGACTGTCAACCACACTACAGCTTCATGTAGCAGAAATCCTAAAGAACAGATGTGACAAACTCTCCTGGCAGCAGAGTTTCGAGCAGTCCATTTAGTAAGTCAGGTCATAAAGAACAATGAGTGGCCTGAGTTACATGGATTCCTGGGCAGTGGCAAATGGCATGAGTTGTAAATCCGTCCCCAGAAGGAGCAGGAATGGAAGGTCCAGGAGTAGGGTATCTGGAGAAGGGATAAGTGGATAGACTGCTGGGCGTGTGCACGGAACGCTTGGCCCTCTGTGCTAACATGCTAATAATGCTCACTACAGAGCTGGCTCTCCAAAACTGGGTTCACAGGATGACTACTTGTGCTCACCTCTGTCTTCTGTCACCTTAGTGTTTGCATAGTGGGCTCATGGATGGAATAACCTTGGTGACAGGAATTGAGAATACTCAGCCCAGAAGTATGGGCTAACTTTCACCAAGACTGATCTACAGTCACTGCAGAATATCCATGCCAAGAGACAAGACTGACACTGAGTTCGTAATTTTGCTCCAACCCTTCAGGTGATGCATTCTGCCAGTTGCTGGCAGGTATGCAATATTAGACTCTTTTCCCCTGTAGGGCAGTGATTTCTTCTACTCATAATCAATCCTTTTTGCAGATGTGGAATTATCTTCCCCGCTCCCAGTATGTTTGCCACACAATAGCGCAGGAATGTCTGATCTAATCCCAAAATAACCCATGCAATGTCTCCAGCCAAAAGGGATGCATCTTACAGTGAAGTGTGTATGAAAGCATGTGCATGACAATAGAATCCAATTTTCTTACCATGAACCTTGTACAGGGAAGAGCATAACCTGTTAGGATGGTCTGTTAAACCCTCTGTTAAAGTGCCAGCTTAGGATGTGCATCCTGTGGGAGAAGGTACCGCTCCCTAGTATATGGTGTGTGCTTAAACAGATGTTGAGATTCTGAGGATATTTTCCTGGAGCCTTAGAACTCCACTGTGCTCTAGCAGGACTTCTGTCTATATCTTGTTGGCTAAAGCCTTTCTTCAAAGCTATCTGCGAGGCAGACCTCTAGTGCCTGGGAATTAATGCTAGTTTTATAGAACAAGCCCTTAATCACTGGCAGAACGATTTGGTATATTAATATCCAAATTACTTGCCCCTGGTGTGGCAGATTTCCAAGCAGTTCGCTGTTGGGATTAGGTTTCATTCCACAGAGGTGATGAATTATAACATACCCTCTGTTGCCTGACTTCTTTTCCCTAACTCAATGCATCACCCCCATATCAATCTTTCCTTCATTTCTCAGATAACACATTTGCACCTGAAACTTATATCAAGGTAAGACCTGGACAGAATGCAATGAATACGGCATGTGGAAACCAAGGAAGGAATTCTGGGCAGAGATCTTGGCTCCTAGGAGATAACTTTTGCCAGAGGAAATATTTAAATCCACAGTTGTTACGTGGTCACATTGGCTCCTTTTTCTTTTTCTTTTTTTCCAGTAGAGCAATAAGAAGAAAGAACATAATATCCTAGTGGGGTATCATCCCTGAAAGAGTTACACAGTGGGAACAGGGGAACTATGACTGGATCTGAGGATATTTACTAAGGCATCTTTTTAAAATTTTTGGTTCAGCACCCGTTGATATTGGCAAGTGGGCAAATTAAAGCAACCACAACTTAATAAGGACAAGTCAATTAAAACCTAATTTCCCTTGGCTTTAAAAGTTCTGGACACTCTACCATGTCAAAAATAAATTAGAAGAAAAAGAAACATCAAAAACAAACAACCCCCCCCCCCAAAAAAAGAAAAACCAGAAAGAAATCAGTCAATTCAAATAAAACTGTCTTTAGTTTAAGGAAATCCAGACTAAGTAGTGGAGGAAAGAAACAATGAACATCTTTCATCTTCAACAGTGAGGACTTTTTGTGAATTATTTCTCAATAAAGCTGGAAAAAACAGGATTATTAATTATTTACTAACACTCCGTCCTACATCACTTTAAGAATTTGAAGAATATACTGTGACTGGTTAGATTTGTAGACATCTTCTCAGGAAAGAAGAGAAGTCCTCTTGCCTTCAGGTATGTGGAGGTCTTATCATGCAGTGTGAAATGGAGAACACCCCAGTGTGTGCTGTGTGGGTGAGCACCTACCTCCCATGCATGCTCTGCCACTCTGACCTCCCATCCTGACACCTTTTGGATACTAACTCTTGAGCTACTACTGGCCTCACTTGTTGCTTATACATGTACAACTTAGAAATGAAGACTCCTTCATTCATTGTAAGGAAGCCTTTGACAAAGGGGAGATTTTTCCCAGGGTAATTTGTCCTAAGATGCAGGACATGTGGCTTCTAAGAAGATGGTGAAATCATTCAGAAGCACCTGATACTAAATTGCTACCAGCTTGTAACCTTCATATTGCTCTCCTTCCTGCCTGCCTCATTTCCTTTTCCCTCATTCTTGCTTCCCTGGGATGACAATTTTTTAAACAATGAATTGCCCATAAACTTTGTCTCAGACTCTGTTTTGTGAGTAACTTAGGCTAAGACAGAAAGCACCTCATCCACCATTATTTTTATAATATTTTAGTGGATGATAAGTGATTCAATAAATTGAAGAAGAGTTATCCATGCATTATTAATAAGAATCTTTCTCTTAACTTATTTATTATTCTTTTGTTTCCATATGTTTCAAAATCTCTGCCATCCTTAACACACAAATGACGCATAAAAAGTTACAAAATATTTTGCACTATATATACAAGTTCACAAATAAGAAAGGAAAATGTCCAGGGATCAGGGATGAAGAAAAAACTCAGATACAGAGTATTTAACAGTTATTAAATTCAAACAGTGTGGACAAGTATTAGAATCATTCCTAAAAGCTGAGAATCTAACACCAATACTGTGCTGGTGTGAGGGTGAAAATGAGCTCTCTGCAAAAAACCATGTGTTCCAAACAGCTGAGGGACTTACAGCTGGGGCAGGCTAACCTTCTTAGGCCATGGATAGGAAAACAGTCACTAGGAATAATTTAGAACCACAGGATCATGCCTTCTACAATGAGTGATCTGAATTCACACCATTCAAATTGTGTGGGAACCTGTAGCTGGAAAATTAACAAAAATCTCAGACGTCCCTGGAACTCAAGTAAATGTGAAATTTCCCCCTGGGAGACTCCAAGTACATGTGTATATAGGACTGTTGCAGATTGAAAAATAAAAAATCTCACCATTTGGCCCCAGTTTAATTTTTAAAACACCTGAGAAAGAAAACTCCCGTAGACACAACCAAGGCATAAAGGTATGGTCAGCTTGAATATTAAGTTTTAGAAAATTATAGCTAAGACAAAATTAACCCCACCCCCCAAAAAAAGAAACTGGAGTAATAATATTGCTATTGGACAAAATAGATTTTTAGATAGAAAATATTAGGAAAAAGGGGTTATTACTTAATTTAAAAAGAAAAATTAAAAAAAATATATACCAATCCTGAATCTATATACTTAGATTTTCTCAAGATCCATAAAAAAGCCATCAACAGAACCACAAAGCCAAGCCCATACATTTGTAATCTTGGTTCAACACTCTAATAGCACTTTTGCAGAAACTAGAAGATAAAGAATATACATTAATATAAAGAATATATGAGCTGTATCATTAAGAAAATGGATTTAACAGCAATTTATGAATTTAACAAATGTGTATAGGTGTAAGTTGACTCATTTTAACTCCTGTAACTAGAGAAACCCTTGAGCGTGTATTGGTGAAAATACAAATAGGTTGTTCATTAAATCATTGTTTAAACTTACAAAATGCTATCCTTAAATAAAAGAATAGGAAATAAATTATAATATATTGATATAATAGAAAACATACAGAATTTGAAATGAATTAGTTCTACATTTTAAGTTCAGATTCTCAAAATCAGAATCTCAAAAACATAAGAGGTAAGATAAGCTTTTAGAAATGCACATAAATTATACCTTAAATATAAAAAAGCTCAATTTACAAGGAATTATATTACTCACAGCTACAGACATATATCATAAACTCATAAAAGTATGGATAGGTTAGGAATTCATCAACCTATCCTAACCTAACCTAACCTAAATGGGATGCACTGGGACTTGAAAAGTATAATAGTATTATTGTTTTTAAATCGTAAGACAGAGTTGAATCTGGATAGTGAATGAGTGTTAAATTATTCTCTACACTTATCTCTGAAATTAAAATATTTCAAAATTTTCAAAAGAAAATGTTTAAAAGAAAAGTATAATTTCAGTGCACATTTGCAACTCACCTTTTTCTGTTTTGCTGAATGTATCAACTGTAGTCATTAGTTTTAATTATTCATTTAGTCATTGTTTTATTCAATGAGCTCTTACTCCAGTGCCAGGCACTGTACTAAGTGCTGGTTTATGGAGCAGTAAATAAAAACAAAGTGGGTCCCTTTCACCATAAATTTATCTACCTAGCAGATAAAGCAGATAGGTCATTGCCAAAGTACAGTAAAGAGAGATGACTGTTTTAAGGGAAGATCTGGGAGCAATGAGAATGCAGGGTAGACAGATGTCCCTCCCAGGGGAGAAGACGTTTAAACTGGTACATAAAGAATGGGTCAAATTTAGAAAGAAAATTGTTGAGAGTTTGTTTTGTGGTAAACAAGTATAATTGTTCCAACCACTAGGAGGATTCTAAGGCAAATGAATCTAGCACTTTGCAGCACTGAAATTAGTCTAGCATGACTAATACATACCTGAATTTGAACAGAACAGTCAAAGAATATCAGATAAGATTTGATCATCAGGCTTAGAGATCTTGGAGGGTCTAATAAGAGTGGTAAGGATCCACTGTACAGCTTCTAAAAGAAGAAGTTATAGTATCAGATTTTATTTTTCGAAAAAATAGAATGTGGATAATTAATGTGGGAGAAGAATCTATTTGAAACAGGTGAATTGGCTGTTCAGGAAACAGTGTTTATTAGACTCAAACAGGACAGAAAGAGTCAGAAAGAATGAGTGAATAATTATTACACAAACATACGAGATAGTAATCATAGGACCTGATAATTAAACAATGTGGTTTCCGAGAGTGAGATATGAATTATGCCTACATTTATGAATTGGGAACTGGGTGACAAGAGGTGCCTTATGTCAAGATAGGAAACAGGGCAGATGAACAATGTTTAAAATTCTTAATTCAAAAAGATACTTACACCCCAATATTTATGCAGCCCTATTTATGATAGCCAAGATGTGGAAACAATCCAAGTGCCCATCAACAGATGATTGGTTTAAGATGTGGTGTTTATCAATATTACTCAGCTATATAAAGTGAAATATTGCCATTTGCAGCAACATGGATGGACTTACAGATTATCATACTAAGTGAAGTAAGTGAAGTAAGTGAGAAAGAGAAAGACAAATATTATATGATATCACTTATATGTGGAATCTAAAAAGTAATGCAAATGAATCTGTATACAAAACAGAAACAGACTCAACAAAGAAAACAAACTTGTGGTTACCAAGGGGGAAAGAGAAGAGGGGAGGGATATATTAGGAATATGGGATTAACTTATACAAACTACTATACATAAAATAGATAAGTAACAAGATTTACTGTACAGCACAGGGAACTATATTCAATATCTTATAATAACCTATAATGGAAAATAATCTGAATATATATATATATATATATATATATATAGCTGAATCATTTTGTCGTATACCTGAAACTAGCACAATATTGTAAATCAACTCTGTTTCAATAGAAAGAGTGCATTCTGTAGAGGACATTCTGGGTTTAGTTGCATGTGACTCTTTGAGGTGCTGTCTAGTAGGAAGTCACAAAGATGAGTCTGGCACTGAGGAGGGAATTTGGGCTGCTGAAATTTCAAATCATGAGAGTCTTCACTTGACTTGATGTCCTCACATGTGTGAGCAGGATCACCCAGGAAGACGGTATAGGTTGGTAATGAATGAGGACATAGTAATGAACCCTGAAGGAAGCCACGTTGCGTTGGGTTAATGAAAGTTGAAGATACAGGAGAGTAGGCTAAAATTCTTTCAGAAGTTTGTGGTAGTCTGAAGAAAATCACGGTAGTAAATGGAGTTTGCATGAAAGAAAATTTTTAGTGACTAGTATTTGATTAAATGCTGATGCAAAAAACCCACCCATGGACTTTTTCCTCCTCTTTGAAGGGTCTGTGCAAGAGCTGTGCTTTCTACACAGAGTGTTCTTCTACCAGATAACCCTATAGCCAGGACTTTTTCTCATTGCTATTTTAGCTTAAAAATTACCTCTTCAGAGAGACTTGTTTCTAAATTTCAGACTTAATATTCTGTCATCTCCCACTGAAGCTTCTTTTCACATCCTCACATTGAATGGATCACATCACTCTGTTTCATTTTCATCAGCTTTATTTATCAACACCTATTATGCTTTGTTTAGTTATTAAATTGTTTATTTTCTGAAGGTAGTGAGAAGTTAAAGCTTAAGTTTCAAATACAATTTTATCTTTGCTTTCCTAGAGTAAATACGAAAGTATCTGATTATAATATACTTATATATATGATGCTTAATTCACTTTGCTAATATTTTGTGGATGATAGGAATTTATATTCTTGTGAAAAATCCCTTTCCAGTTCCATTTATAAAATCTTTGTCAGGTTTTGACATCAAGGTTTATGTGGTCTTTATTTTAAAATGGACAGTATTTAATATTCTCAGGATTAGTTGAGTAGAGTTGGTGGTATTGATTTCTTACATATTTGGAAGCTATCATTGGTGAAACCATCTGGTGTTTTCCTTACGGATTGTGTAGGTACTGAGTATCTGTGATTCATATAGGACAAAGCAGATTTTTCAGTTCTTGTGTCAGTTGGTAAACTGTTTATCTAGAAATTTGTTTTTAATATAAATTTTAAAATTTATTGTCATAAGCTTTTCCTAAACTGCTTATTCTCCTTCTGATGTCTGCAGGTTAGGGAGTGACATCACCTTTTGGGTTTATGATACTGATTTACTCTGCCTTCTTTGTGTTCTTTCTCAGTTTTTCCAGGTATATTTCAATTTTATTAGACTTCTCAAATATCAAATTTGCCTTTTAAAATCCACTCTACTGTACTATATTTATCTATCACTTATTCATGCTTTTATCTTTATTATTCTTGAGTAGAATTTGATATTTTCAAAATTCTGTCATATATTTATTTTATTTTTATTATGTTTTCTATTATGTGAAATTATAGGTCAATATTTCTCTTTGAGAAAAACTTGAACTACTTCCCACAAGTTTTGGTAGGTCAAGTTTTCATTATCATTTGGTTCAAAATATTTTGTAATGTGCTTTATAAATTTATGAATAAATAAAACATGCAGTGTTTAGTTTTCAAGCATTTGAAGATTTTCAGTTATTTTTTGTCACTGAATGCTAGCTTAATTCTCCATGAAGTCAGAAAACATACTCTCTCTGATTTTTGTAGTTTAGTATTTGTTGATATTTGTGGTCACAATTTGCCCTGACTGAAAGAATAGGAGAATGTAACAAAATGTGTTTTCTAACAAAGAGTTGACCCTTTCCCCCTGTGGCACAAAACACTGGTGTATGAACCAAGTAACAAGATCTATTTTATGCAATGAAATTACATTATCGGTCCAAGGACTGGTAGCTTAGGCATAATAAGGTAACTAGATGTATAGAAAAATACAGCAGAGAACTCTGACTCTGTGTATAATTGTTTTTTCTCAGTAATTGCAGTAAGGATAACCACTCCAGACAGCATCAAGTCCCAAGTGTACCCCTCTCTTTACCTGTGTTTTGTCCAGCCCAGGAGCTAATTTTAATAAGACCTAAACATTATTTAATGTTATCTCCAATCTTCTTTCTATTTGTTTTTCTTTTTTTATTCAGAGAAGAATTCTCAAGGCCTGAATTAGTGATAAGAATAAAGGTTTAGGAAGGAAAAAATACATTTATTTCCAGTTTTAGCTAACCTACCATCATAGGACAATTGAATATCCTTGACATAAGGCTTTTTAAAAAGAAATAGGGCTATGTATTTGAAAGCAGAAATGAACAAGTAAGTAAAGTCACCAAATATTCTTTCCCCTGAATTTAGTCCCGGTGAAGGATACACTTAATTTCCTGTCATCCCCGTGGGGGATGTAGCTGGTGACAGGTACAACTGAGGCGATGCCTCTCAGACCAGAGCATGGCTGCTGCTACATGCATCCTTCAGTTGATTTTTTTAAAGTAGAAATCCCATGACCTGAGTCTGTTGTTGAAGTTGGACCCTGCAGCAGCCTTCCCCAAACTCTATACAATTACTATACCTATCTTCCCTCAAGTTTCAAGATCTCCTTAAGTAGATCACCAATATATGACCTCATGTTTTATTAATAAGAAGCGGAGACATTTTTTCTGCTGCCTGTTTTTTGCTTTAAGGCTTGCATGTTGAAAAGGATACCTTTTTTTTTTTATTGTCTTAGCTACTTTATCTTGCTCAGTGAAACCAAATTCAAATCATAAATTCTTGCAGCCAATTGTTACTGTCTAGTAAGGAGAAAAATCTTCTATTTTCTTATTAAATTGCTTTTTTATTATACATAAAATTGACTACCAGGCTCTTTCTTCATTTTGCAAGCATGACAATCACAAGAACATCTTTCAAAACCCTTATACATGGCATGACTGTAATATACTGCGTATAGGTGGCTACTTTAAAGAATGAAGTGAAACAACTACATAATTTCAAACATACAACATTTGAAATATTTATTGATCTATAAATTTGTTGACTTGCATTCTTCCACCTATTCTAGTCTATTTCAATGCATAAAGTATTTTCAAAATTAGAATTGTCTCATGTATATGGCTATATTTCATGTTAAAGCAAAGTCAAATTTAAAAACCTAGTTTATAGCAATTTTCTGAATATTAAGACGAAACAAACAGAATTATTATCTTCACGTATGGTCTTGTAGTTTAGTCTCTTATCTGTATTTGTCCATAGTACATTACCATTGGCATTTTTCAGAAGACCATATTTTTATAAAGTCTCTCTTTAAAAAAAAAAATTTTGCCTGAAATACTCTTCAGAGTTGCATTTTATGGTTAGTTTGAAATTGTAGACTCTTCAGCTGGCTTTTCTCTGTCCGACATTATACTTTTAATTCAGGAAACTGTTTCATCATAGGTATTGAGGTAAGATCAGAGCAAATTCTAAATTTTGTTAGATTGATGTTATTAATCTTATCTTTTCAATATTGAAACATATAAATATTTTAGCCCAAATATTATCACAGGTATTGTCTTTTACTTTCAGGAAAACGTCTAAGATAAAGTTTTACAATGCAAAACTTATTAAAACTCTTGTCTATACTTAAGATATTTTGAATGTTTGCCAAACTTAAATGCTGCAAAATTACAAGTTTTCCCAATTTAATTCCATTGTGGTACAGAATATAAATAGACTCAGTGAAATGGAGGCTGCATCCGAATATTCTTCTCACAAGCTAAGATGTTAATAAAAATATATACATAACAGAAAATCTTATCTATGGTTGCATATTTTATCACTTTGCTTTTATGTAAATGAATGTTAATGATTTCTGGTTTGAAAGCTTTGTTTTCAACAATCTGAATTCTCAAGCTAAAAAGCTAAAAAAAAAATTGGTGCTGTCTCCATTAACTATTGTGTTAAACATTTTCTGCCTCGTTTTGAATAAACTTTTTGAATTTGAAAGATGTCAGAAAAATCAGCATCACTGCAATGTGTACTGAAGTTTATTAAACAAATAGTTATTCAAAGGCTCAAACATTTCTAAAGTCCAATCGGTGATGGCAGCAATTCTTTTACATTAAATTTTTTACATTAAACTTCAGTTTAATCCCCAAATTTTGTAGTATAGTTATCCTATTATGTGTATTTATGTGTATATTTTGACAACTGTAGCTTCTACATGTTAGAATGTTGAATTTTATAGAGATGCAGATTTGTTTGTGTATAACAATCCAAAGTATATTTCTGTTCTGTAAATTTCTTACTTTAGTAAATAACAGGTTTTTTTTATTATGATGCTATGTTCTACTAATATTTGTTTTCTAATCATCATCTCAAAGACAAATAATTTTGTCTGCAATGTTAAACCTTATAAATGAGCTTACAGGACTATTTACAATAATAAAAAAAGCATCACCTTTGAAGAATGAACTTCCAAAAACTTTATGAGCATTCCATAACAATATAAACCATTACTGAAATTAAGTTAACCGATTTTGTTTTTGAAGCATCTGTCATATACTATGTTATAAAACTGGCAACATTTAGCTGTTCTGCTAATGATGCCAAGATGTTAAGAGCTATTGTTTCACATTTCATATGTGCACAAGAAAAATTAGAATAAAAAAAGAGCAAAATTAATTGTGGCGGTAATGGAGATGTGCCATTTTGATTTGCCTTCAAAAAAGAAATAAAATATGCCTTTCTGGGAGGAATGTAATCAGATAACAGTCTCCAGCTGCACCATTTGGGACCTCCTGCAGCATTTGAGTGGAGGCCCTGCTCTCTCAGGGAAGCCACGTTGACTGAACACAATGGCAATACTAGGGCCTGATGATTTCTGCACAACCTGAAACTCATTGACTGGGCAACCTTTATTCTGTACAGTTGGTTTTCCTGAGGCATTGTCAGATTTACATTGCAATCTGTGTTTCTCTCTTTTTCCCCTGTTACGGAATTAATAATGTGTCCCTCAAATCCACACAACAAAGCCCTAAATCCCTTGCATCAGAGTGACTGTATTTGGAGCTAGACCCTTTACAGAGGTGATAAAGTTAAATGAGGCCATTAGAGTGGGGTCCTTATCCATTATGACTGTTGGCCTTAAAATAAGAGAGATACCAGGGGTGCATGTACACAGATGGATGACCACGTGGAAGAGGCAGCAAGAGGGTGGCCATCTGCAAGCCAAGGAGAGAGATCTCAGAGGAAGCCAGCCTAGCCAGCACCTTGACCTTGGATTTACAGCCTCCAGAACTGTATGGGGTCGGGGAGTGATGTTAAGTCACCAAGTCTGGGATATTTGGTTAAAAACAGCCTTAGCAAACTAATATACTACCTGTTTTCACAGGTGTCAAGTCTGCATTGCAATCTGAAGCCTTTCTTTACCCAATCCTACTTTATTCCTGTTACCTTTCACAGACTCTATTAAGTTCCTATTCCTTCTGTAACAGATTATCACAAACTTAGTTGCTTAAGAGAACATCAATTTATTATCTTACAGTTTTGAAAGTCAGAGGTACGAAGTGGTTTTCACAAGGCTAAAACTCAAGGTGTTGGCAGCATTGCATTTCTCTGGAGGCTCCAGCAGAGAATCTATTTACTTGTCTCTTCCGTTGTCTACAAATTGCCTGCATTCCTTTGCTTGTGGCCTCTTTCTTCATCTTTAAAGCCAGAAGCCCAGCATTTTACAGTCTCTCTCTCATCTGCCTGCCTCCTTCTTTTCACCTGTAAAAATCTAAGATATTTAATCATATCTGCAAAGTCTCTTTTGCCAGAAAAAGTAGCATATTCAAAATATTCAAAAGTTCCAAGGATTAGCATTAGCACGTGACCATTTTGGGGGGTATATTATTCTGCTTACTGTACAAATGTTACATCTCCACTCCACAAATAAACTGTTTCCACCCCTCACTCTCTTTCTGTGGAAGGACCAAATAAGACACACAAAAACCAGTATTTTATTTAAATAAAAATTATGCTTCACAGAGTTGTATGTCAGTGCAACATCAGCAGTTGGATGCTTTCGTGATCTTTAGACCATCATTAAAATCGTAGGAACTTTTGAAGTAGATACTGATGCATCTTCAAACATTTACAGAATCAATGTCATTGGAGCCTCTGTGGTAGATCATGAATGCCAGTAAAACTTATGGGCAAATTACACGTAAAAATCAACTTTCTTAAAAAACAGACGTTTATTAATTAATCACGCACTTTCCTATATTTTAATTTATTGCTACATAGAGGGTTTATTGCAAAATAAAATAGTTCCACCAGACGATAAAATAAATTTTAAAAATCTTGACTTAGTCATAGAACAAGTTATTACAAACATAAAACACGGTTACAGGAGGTCTAGACTTTACCTTTCTCCACCTCTGTTTCCTGCGCATTTTTCACGCTCACCTTAAACCATGATTTGTAACATTCTCATCAGTCCCTCTAGTAGGTTACCCAGAGTCTTTGCACATCTCATAAACCACAGTGCAGGCCACAGAAAAACTGGCTGCTACATCAAAGAACTGGCAGGGGCAACAGCATTAACTAGCCTTACCACCACCTCTCCGTAGCAGCTCGTGTTTATTTTATCAGTGAGCATCCTAAATGGAGTGCTATTAGTTATATTATAGCCAAAAAGCAAATAATTATCACTTTTGTTTTTCAAATTAACTCCATATTAAAGTGAGAAATGGATTCACTACAAATACCTCTCAGATATTACTAGTCATAACCTTGCAAGGATTAAAAATATATTAAATGTATACTGGCTTATTTTATTGTGACTACTAATAAAAGTATCCTATTGAAAATAAAAACTCTGGGACAAAGTTAGACAGGAGACCTGGACAAAGGAACCTAATCTTTATACCCTAATACTCTTCTTAAACTCACCTCTCTCAGTATAAAATATATTGGAGCAATTCTGTGGAGATTCCATTCCTTTCTAAATAACTGATGACTCAAAGGAACAAGAGTCAATAAGTTGTTCATCTTTGCCTCATGTAGATCAGTATCTGCTGTTAAATATGGAAAATGGTCTTTCATGTATTTAATTTATGGATGGTTTTCCTCTTAGTGATCAGCTGGATCTTTTCAGGTGTCTCTGCAGTCAAGGGGAGAGTTAGACAACCATCTGCCTTTTGTTATTCTATAGTTAAGTCTTTTTTATTGAAAATTGTCTACCTATCTTGTCATTAATTGAATGAATTTATCATCGTGCATATCAGTATAGGATAAAAGTATGTTCTGACCCTGCATAATTGTTCCTATGAGCAGATTTCCAAATCCCTTCTTGTAAAACATAGTGTGCAGATATTTTTTTTCTATGTGTTGCCAGCGATTGGGTTCTTGTCTCAGTACAGAAAAAATTCAGAGACGTGAAGTTTAAGAAACTAAAGTGAGAATTTATTAAGCAATAGTTAGTACACCCTCAGGGGGCGAGCGGGCAGGCCCAGGTGAACAGCTTCAATGAGCTTCTTTGGCAAGTTGGTTACATAGCATGTAAAAGTAAATGGATGGAATAATCACTGGGGAGGGGAGGGTTTGGCATCATGTTCCTTGATTTACATCCCAGCTCCACCTTCGCAAGGGGAAGAGGGATGTTTGTCCTTATTTAGTCTGGATAGGAAGTGTCATGGCGTTGGTGCATGATGGGTGCTTCTAATCTGCAAGGCTAATTTTATTGTAATGAGGGCATAATGAGCAAAAGGTTACATTCGGACACTGAGATTCCTGTCTTTTCCCGCCTTTCTTTGCCTCCAGGCCACTTGTCACCCCAAAATGTGTGATCTCTCATCAGTCCAGAGGTTCCTGCTTTTCTGTCTGCCCAAGGACCCCTGTTATTCACATGACATATGGTTTCCTGCCATTTGGCCCGTGTCCCTCCTTTTTCTGCCCATTCCCGTCATTGGCCCCATTTGGCCCGCGTCCCCCTTTTCTCTGCTCTGATCGAGCTCTCTGCCTGCTCTGACATATGTAGCTATCATCTGGCTGACATTATTTATTGTTCAGCAGTCTCAGTGACTCACATTCTTTCTGTGGGAATATCCAGGACATTCACATATCACTTGTCATGAATAAATCTTCTTTTATATCCTTGGATATCATTCAATAATATTATCTGTTTTTTAAATATTGAAAATGACTAAGATCCTGTTTTCCACAGTAGTCCCATCTTGGGACAAATTTTCAAAATTGTAAAGTTTAACAAGTTATCCAGAAACATTTCACTCTAATTCCTCTTCCTACTAATTTGATAAAGGAAAAATAAATCCATACCATGTATTTCTTCACATAATTTAAATACTTTAATTTTCTAAAATGTTTTTGGCATATGCAAACTATATCTATTTTAGATATAAGCAAACTGGGTTTCAGAGACTTTATGAATTTCCTTTGCCCAGGATCTCTGGGTGAAAGAACTATGGACAAATACAGGAATCCAGTGCAGCATCCATGTGATTTCTGTCACAGTAAAGGAAGTAACACTTCTAGAGGGTTACATTGAAGCTGCATGTAGGTATAATGGGATGATAATGTCTCAATGATTGTTAAGGAATAACAGTGATTAAAAAGCAGTACTGAAAACCTTCCTTATCTTTGACAAGGAATCAATATCACTGACTTAAAGGAGCAGAAATGAATAGTCTATTAATGGTTAAGAAGCTTCCTTATCTTTTTGGTTCTTGGGACATCCAGAGGCAAAGTATAAAAGCAGCAGCAACAGCAACAAGAACAACAACAGTAAAACCAACAATTCTGTGTAAATCATGGCATCGTCTCTCAACTCGCTGGGAAATTAAGTGAGTTTCCGAGAAATAAGGTCAGCATTTTAAGAGACGAAAAACCACATGAAGCTAATCTGGAAGTGTCTTGCTTTTCAGAAATGTTTTACCAAGAAATGACAGAGTGTGCCAAGAGTTATCAAACCTGTCAACCCCTCCCCCCTTCTGACTGGTGCAGGAGCAAGTGATCTTGCTAAAATAAACCTGCAGTCTTATCTGGTAAATCTAATTAATTTACGGGGGGACACAGATGGTGTTTTTATCTCATTTTCCCATTGAAGAGTATGGCTTTGAAAGTGAAAAGAGCGTATGAAAAATGAAGTATTGCCTAGGTAGATGGTGCTGAAGAAATGAATTTTGTTTTGGAGACTTGGCAGGGATAGGACACTTCTCGCATGGCCCAGGAAGAATGGATCTGGCAGGAGGTTGGTGATCTGATTAAAAGCATTTTCAGCTAAAATGTAGAGAGGACTGAGAAAGTATAAAACTAATATGAAGGTATTCCATGGTTAATAATCAGAAGAACTGGGTAAGAATTGCCCATGAATTAGTTAAAAAAAATTATTGAGAAAAGATTATGGAGAGATAAGTGTGATTTCAGATGCTTATACACAATGCAGAGTATTGAGTGACAAATAATATGTAACATTTTCTCAGTTAAGATTGATTTAATTTAAGTATGCACCAGTATTTTACGTATCCTTTATCCACACACACACACACACACACGTGGAGAAAGCAGAAACATTAACAAGTTAAGTAAATAAGTATATAGATGTACATAAACAAATTTTTTAAAAATTTCCAATGTGGAAAAATATGGCCTTTTTTGAATTGAAAAAATAGTTCTGTTAGTAAAAAGTACAATGTATTAAATGTTATTTAAGCATTTTACATTCCTTATCTCAATATAATTTTCCTGCATATCCTGTGCAGCGCATTTTAAATCTACCCCTGTTACTTCCCCATTATGTACATATGGGCATGTTTCTTATCTTGTCAGAGAAAGAGAGCTATAAGCAAGTTTTAGCTCCAATCTTATTGAAGGGTCTTATAAAAGTTCTTTAAATTTATAGGATTCAGTATATTTTTCTGTCAAATAGAATGAATACTCTGTTTCATTATTGTTTTCATGAAGGTTAAACAGAAATAGTTTATGGAACAAAGTACTTAGTATAATTTCTTGGATATAGCAAGCTCTCATTCCCTACAACTGCTCCATCTCTGTATTCCTTACTCCAGATCAGGCCCATCTTGAAGTGTGGGAACTGTTCTTGATTGCATCTTCTTATTCAGCAAATAACTTTATCCATTCACTGACCTTAACAGTAAAGATTAAAACTTTTCTCTTCTTCGTTATTGTGTCTGAGCTCAGGTCCCTGGCATCTATTACTTCAAGATTTGTAACACCCTCTGTTCTAGTCCTTTTTAAATTCGTCCATCAGGCATATGCAAGAGTGATGCCTTTCCCTGACTTCAGCAAACTCCTGGACTTTGTATTGTTTTACTTTGTTTTTAGACAAGCATAGATTTAAACTTCTGACAGTATCATCAGTTGTGTTTAGAGGACCACTTGTCTTCCCTCACTAAGTCCAAGTAGTTGGGTGGGCCACGCAACAGAATTAAGTCTGAGGTTCTCATTTAAGCTAGGAAAATCTACCAGCTTACCCTACATCTCACATTGATTAGTCCAGGAATATGCATGTGATCTGAATAGATCTAGAGATGATTCAAGAATGATCATAAAATAAATAGTTCTCTCTTCTTGAATTTGAGGCATATAAGCCTGAATTTTCTAGTACAATTTTTGCACATCTTATGGAGCAAGCCTACCTGAGAATGAAGCCATGCAGAGAAAAGCTAAGCTCAGAAGTGGGTGGTCTGGACTAAGACCCATGGACTTGTCAGTTACCTAAGCCTCTTTTTGTGTTTGTGGGTTCCTTAAACAAGTCTGTCAATACATACCCCACCCCCATCTTTCTTTGTGCTATTTCTTTGGAGTCAGATGTCCCCCAAATCACACACACACACAACTGTCAATAGCTTCTCCCTCTTCTGCTTCTTTTTCATGCTCTGCTGATCTTTTTATTAAGATAGTGTGTAGCAATTTGCAGATGTTTCTGATTCCCACACAAGTCTAGTACTACATACAGGGTCAGGATGGCACGTACTCATCTCATGCTCTTACTTTACCTTATTGCCTGGAGCAAAGTAGGTATCCGTTAAATCCTTTTGAACTAACTTCTATAAATCATGTATTTATTGAAGGAAAATTTAGAAGCCTATAATCTCAAGTGTATTTTTACACATTGATAGAATTGCATATTTTTAATATTTCATTCTTTGACTTAATTTCACAAAATTAGGAAAAAAGGTATTTACTTCATTACAATATAGTTCACATAAAGGAAATCAACAACTAGTATTATTTATTGAACATGTTCCTTGTAATAGATTCTATGTTATATGCTTTTTTATTTAGTTCTTTAAATAAACTTTTGATATAAATACAGTATTTGTTTATAATTTATATAATTATGAATATCTAATATTTATATATTTATAATTATACAGATAAAAGGACTGATTTTTGGAGAGGTAAATTAAATAGAAATCACATAATTAATTAGAAGCAGAGGCAAAGTTGGGATTCAGGCACCTTGACTGGAACATTTATATTTTTAACAATTACACTATGCTGCATGCAAATACTACTGTTTTACTTTCTTGAGACAAATTTTTCTATTTGTGAATAAATTTAGCATGTTTACCAGAGTTTTAATTGAACTCAATCTCTCTGGAATTTCCAGTTGACTGCACTGTGTATCAAATCAGCTATCACATTTCTTGATGCCCAGAAGGCACATGAGCAGTTGTAGTTCCCACTGAATCGCTCGACCACTGCAAGGGCTCTGATCCTCTGTTCAGCTCTTTTCTAGCTAGAGAAACCATCAATTTACTACTCTGTGTGTCAGTTACTTCATCTGTTTAAATGGGGGTGCACCACAAATTTCTTGTATAGAGTCAATTAAGTTAGGTTTTGCATAAATAAAACTAAGCAAAATTAGAGGCATTCAGTAAAGTTTTGGTTTTTTTCTACACAACGAAACTAACAAAGAATGGAATACTTTTGGGAAAAACGAATACATCCATCTTGAAGGCACAAGAAATTGGTAGTGTTCAAAATAATAATTATTGCCTCTAGGAATTCAGATTTGTGTCTTTGCTTAAAGCTGGCATATGGCTTCTTTCTTTGGTCAAGTATCCTTAACAAGGAATTTTCTGAACCTAAACTTAACTATAAGCCTAGTAGTTGCCAAAAAATTGCAGTAAGTTTTGGCTAGTTCCTAACCATAAGTTTTCGCTTACACTTAGCTTGAGTGTAAAAAATAAGTGTATTTGGAGCATTAACAACAAAAACAGAAAACTCATAGATTATGGAGGGGGGATAGGCAGGTGGAGAAAGAATAGCAGTGTTATGAGATTGAAAGAAATGTAATGTTTATCACTTACAAAATTGAAATGTAAGTTTGTGTAGATTTGGAAACAAGGAGAAAATAATAAACTGAACATGAGATAAATAAGAAAATTATAAAATGACTAAATGCACCAAAAAACCTTTAAGGGAACTAGAGACTGGGATATGATGTTCTAGGAGTCCTTTCACCTGGAATGAAGGGTGCTTTTAGATATACTTCAAGCACATCGAACTTTTTTTTTTAATTCACCTTCAACTACCTGATATTTCCCAGCATCTTGCATGGTCAGCCCTCATGTTTAACAGATGAAAGAGTGAACTCCGTGGTTGTATAGAAAAGCAGCAAAATTCAGTGGGATTTAACTAACTCGTTTCTCTATTAAAAGGTCATTAAGATGTCTTTATTAGAATAATCACATTTTATGAGAAATTAAGTTGATGATTTTAGAGTTTCTTTAAAATTGTGCCTGCCAGATGCAAGATTTGTCAACTGTTAAGACACCATTGATGCTGAGCACAGGAAGAAAACCGACACTAGTGATGAGAATTAAAAGTTGCAACTAAAAAAATGGAACTCTATTCCACTTCCTCTTCATTATTTTCAGTATCCTGAAATTGAAAAGTTATTCCCTCTACTCTTTAACCATGTTGAAACACACTCATTTATTCATGTACTTTTATTTATTCAGGACTCTTTTTTTTTTTAATATATATATATATACAATACTTGACTGCTAGAGTGATTATAAATACAAACTGACTTACAGTATTTTTTTCTTTCGTAATTCTAGCGGCCGAATAGTTTACTTACTTAATTATTCATCTCAGTGAAAATTAAACATGAGTGTGAAACTAAAAGGAACAATAACTAAAACTATATTGTTAACTAACTCATGAACAAAAGGTTCAGGCCCTACCAAATCATACTCTGTATAGTAAATTAACTCCCAGTCAGTAAAACTTCTTCAGATGGAAAGGGTAATAATAAATTGTTTTATGCATGTACATAAGTGCAGGGACTTATAATAAAATATCCTGACCCAATAATGTTCAAAAACTTGCTGACTGCCAAGTTTAAAATTCATTCACAAGGTGATTGAGTTTTTATTTCTCTCCTAAACTCATGATAGAAAAACTCTTATTAGCTTTCACACGTATTAGAAGAAATACTTATTCTGTGTACTTGCTCGTAGAGCAAGTGCAGTAAATCCAAAGGCATCAGAAACACTTAGAGACATTTAATTAAAGATCATATTTAACATAGGTGGGGAGACTTGCTTTCTGGGCCTATAGGACACCATAATAAATTGGAAGTAATAAACTATTTTTTGGATTTATAAAATGGAAAAATAGCACCATGTAAAATTTGGACAACTGTTTATAACTAAGAACTGATTTTAAATTACCTTTTAATATTAGAAATAAGCTTTTAGTTGTATTAAATAAAACTGAATAAATGAAATCAATTATTCCAGTTTTCATAAAGTCTAAATAACTTCTAGCAAACGTTAATATTTGAGGTGACTAGTCTTTTACAAGCCACACAGCACTAACCAGGAATACTCTAGCACTTAGAGTTTTTCAACTCACCATAACAAAACTCAGGAGATACTATATGAAAGAGCCTTTATTACACGTCTTAATATATTTTTTAAATTTTTATTAAAGTATAGTTGATTTACAATGTTGTGTTAGTTTCAGGTGTACAGCAAAGTGACTCAGTTATACACATATATTCTTTTTCAGATTCCTTTCCATTGTAGGTTATTACAAGATATTGAATGTAGTTCCTTGTGCTATACAGTAGGTCCTTGTTGTTTATCTCTTTTATATATAGTAATGTGTATATGTTAATTCCAAGCTCCTAATTTTTCTCCCCCCCCCCAACCCCTTTGGTAACTATAGTTTATTTTCTGTGTCTGTGAGTCTATTTCTGGTTTTTAAATAAGTTCATTTGTATCATTAAATGTCTTAATATTTGTTGGTTTTTATAACTCAATGGTACATTATCTAAAGTCCTGTTTTTCGTATAGATTTAAAATACTTGCAGGCCTAAGTAGACTCATAGCAATTAGGATTAGTTGACCAAATGGATAACTAGGCAACTGTCCAAGTTAGATCATTTCAGTATTTGAAATATCTCTCAAAAGCTTATCATCAAAGTAATCTCAGGTTGAAACATAAACATGGCAGACTCTTCTGCTTCCTTTGAATTCTTAAGCAAATTCCATGATTTGTTTGAGAGAAAATACATGCACCTGTATATTCTGGTTGCTGTGAAGAGAGTGCTGGGTTCCAGCAGGCTGCTGGCATCTGCGAAATCAATACTGAAAAGAATCTAGAAGCGAGAGGGAAAATAAACATGAATTCCAGGAACTCCAGCAGCATCCAAAAACATGAAAAATCTCTGGGGATGTTAGTGTTTTGAATTAGTGTATTTGTACGAATTGAGTTGCTATAACACAGATAAGAGATTTCAGAGGTATATGTAACACACTAGATTGGAGGAAAACTTTAATATGTTTCTCTTGCCTCTCCCCATGTTCCCTTTGACAAGCCACCTGGTTCCCCCAGGTAATATCAGTGTAGAACAAAATCGGTGCTTGGATGACAAGTTGAAGATCGCATTTAATGACCAGCTGCCCTCAGGCATTCACTGTCACTGTTCCTGAAATAAGGTGGCAGGACTGCTGTAAAATACACTGTGGAAGCAGCCTCCTCCCATTAGGCAGCTTCTCCCTAAGTGCTTAAAAGGGAAACCAACCATGGGGTGTTGCCCTCATCCACACAGCCTATGATGCTTCCATCCTTAAACCATTCCAAACAGCAGAGTGGGAGAGAGGGAGGAAGGCTCATCTCTTCCCCGGGGAACAAATTACAGGTGTTACACCTGTCAGAAGTTATCCCACATCTCATTGGACAGAATTCAGTCATGTTGTGCACATGGCCACCTCTAGTTGCAAGAGAAGCTGAGAAATGTTATATATATAATAAAGATATATATATATATATATATATATATATATATATATATATATATATATATTTTTTTTTTTTTTTTCCCTCCTGGATGAACATTTGCCCTACAAAACATTTTAGGGCTTAATTACCAAAGAAAAATGGAATGTGTTTATTCGGTTACAATTAAGAGCTTTTTACATAGTCCAATCTATTCCCTCCCAAGTATTTCTGCATAACCATCTCATCTTTTTTAAGGAATGTAAAACCTCACACTCCCTGTATGAAACAGTAAGAACTTCCTTCATTTGCAGCATCCAGGTCAAAGTTCAGGATCTTAGGGTCACAGGTGAACTTCTTTGGTTTAGCTCCTTGAAGTGTATCACACATACAGTGGTGTATTACTTGCCACAGTAAATCTCCGTTTAGAAATGGGGAGAGCAAAACATGTCACAGTCACTAGTCAATAGCAAATTCCAGTTCTTAGGGAATAGCAGAGACTTTCTTGTCCAGACTTTCTTGGTTGGGCTCATCTGGCCATAACGAGTTCCATTTTCTGAGAGGTTCTTGTACTTTTCTCTCTCTGGCCACATCTGAGCCAGCATTGGATTCTGTGTTCTGCATGGCTTTCCCAGCATGGTACTGCTAAAATTAGTTTGGTAACCGGAAATTGGAAAATGCTTCAAGTCAGGTATGAATAAAGTATTAATAATAATACAGGTCCAAAAGCAAAAAACAACAGCAACAAGATAATAGATTCAACTTAAAACTTTGTCATGCCTGTGACCATTACACTGTGAATGGCACAACAAATTTTGAGGGGTTATCTTTCCAATAGTTGAAGACTATAATGTTTTTCAGTAAAGAAATCACACACATGGGCAACAAACTACAGAAGTTCAAACATATACTTTATTATTTCACTTTCTCTTACCTGTAAATGTAAAGAAAATATCAACTTTTATATCAACACTACACTAGCTCATTAGATGCAGCTTAATTTGTCTGGATGTGAGAGTTGGGCCAAAATCAACAGCAGCATTCTATAAAATCAATTAGCTATTTGGAATATTTAATAAGGTATATTTCATATTTTACTATTGTTTGTAAGTCATGCTACTCATCTTTAATAGCCTTTGTCTGTCTCAATCATCTGTCTGTCTGGAAAGCTCATTCTTAAATATTTAGCAGTATGCCACTGGCCATCAGGTGGTATTCATAGCTATTGCTTGTGCATTTTCACATATGAATTACACAAAATTAATATTGGTAAAAGGAAGAATATATACAATGGGGTGCTATTTATATAAATGCATAAACTATTCCAAAGCACTATACATATATGTGTTTCTATATTATTTTTGTTAGAAATATATGTAATTAGTAATGCATATACATTATCTACATGTTCATGGGTAACATGTATATGTGTTATATATCTATGTGACTACAATTTATAATAATCTTTGTTGATCTTTCGAGAATATCATTGAAATAGATTAAAAAGGGCGTCAAATGTGTTATCAGGGACCAAGGTTCTTAAGTTTGTAGTATGAAATATTTTGAACATACAATAAACTATAAGGAATAATAGAGTGCTTCAAATATGTTTTTGAAATTTTATTAAGATGATGCCTGAGTATGCACAGTATTATTATAAAAAAGCATAGTTCCAATACATTTTTTAATTAATAGACTTTATTTTGTAGAGTAGTTTTGAGTGTTAAAATGTGAGGAAAGTATAGAGTACCCATATGCTCCCCCTTCTTCCTCCCCAGTTTCCTCTGGTATTAGCATCTTACATTAGTGTGATGTATTTGCTAAAGTTGATGAGCCAATATTGATACATTATTAACTGAAGTCCATAGTCTACATTAGGGTTCACTCTTTGTGTTTTACATTTTATGGGTTTGGAAAAATGTATAATGGCATGATAAATACGTTTTTAAATATAGGGTTAAACCAAAATAGATTTTAAAAATTAGTGAGATTAAGTGTTATATTTGATTATGTGTTTGTAAGTATATTTCTCACTGCTAGAGTATAAGCCTGTTAGGAGTATAATCTTTGTATGTTTTGTTTATTATTATATTTGTAATTTGTAATGCCTAGAGCAGTTTCTTGCCAGGCATAGATGCTCAGTAACTATTTCTCGAATAGCAAATGCAAAGTTGTATATAAATGTGAATATTCTTGAAACAGAACTGGTAGTCTCTAATGTAAAATAAAATGAGGAACTGGAACAAAGAATTTTAAACCACACTTGAAAATCTCAGAAATTTCAAAATGGTTTGGAGGAAAGGAAAGAAACAAAATAATCTGAGGGTAACTAAAGGATTTACAAAGGTGTGGATGGAACAGAGTTTAAAAAAAAAAAAGGCATAATGATAAAAACGAAAAAGAGGTAAAGGCTAATGAAGTACCAAGCTATAGTAACAACAGTTATTTCTAGCACTAATACTTAAAGGAATAAGAGAGAAAAGAAATAGAATGAGAAAGAGGGAGGGGTTGAGGGAGAGAGAGACATGGGGAGAGCTACCAAGCAAAAACTCCCTCTTTGATGGACACGACCAAATCAAAGAGATCTGACACGATAGGATTAGAGAACCAAATACCTCTCTCTTTATTCCGTGGATCTCCTGTCAGCATATCTTTTTCTTGAAACTAAGTCATGCATTGAGAAGTAAGGAAATCAAGTGATGGGGCCAATAACGGTCAACTTCTCAGTAACAGAATAGGGTACAGAAAGCAGAGAATGACTCTAGCCTGGCAAACAGAAGAGCTCCTTTTCAGTCCTGGAGTTTTGTCTGACATAACACATTCTTTGGGTGAAAATTTTGAATCCTTCACACAGAGGATACAAAAAAAAAAAAAAAATCTCTCATTAGCCACCATATCCCAGAGGGTGTTGGCAACTGAGTTGCATTCTCAATGGAAACCAAAAATAATATTCAGCCATATATCCAAGCTTACATGGATATGCATAGCTTTTTTTTTCTACCACATGTTCCATTTCCTTTACCTTCTGCCAGCACCTAGATGGACCTGGTTCTTTATCTGGCTAAATGACTCAAAGTACTTTAAGATGTGAGTCCTTGTTAGCGTTGTCTTCATGTAGTCTCAGTACATTTCCACTGAAAAGACTACTGATCAAAAGGCTGTAAGAGGTTCCCTAGTGAATCCTCTGAGTTCCAGTCATGGTCATCTTGGTGCCAAGTATAGGGCAAAGAAGCTCATTTTCTGCTTAGAAATTAGGACCAACCAGCTGCCACCTAATTTGACAATCCTCTTTTACATATTGCTTTGGTAGCACGAGGATCCTCTAATGACCAGGGTGTTGTCTCAGCTTCCAGGTGAGTGAGACCATTGCCATATTCCCTGGTGAAAGCAATTTTTCCTTATATGATAGAACCTTGAAACCCATGGAGTCTGGTGGGTTATTTGATAGTGGTTAAAAAGGGCCATTCCTACCCCACATCTCCTGGTTTGTGAATCTATGTTTCTGGCTATGGAAGAGGCAGCTACTTTCTGTTATAACCTGAATTATTTAGGAAAGCACTCCGTTCCTGTAGGCAGTTGTCTGCCAGCTGGCATTAAAACTGAGCATTCTGTGGGTGATAACATAATTCTGTCAAACCAGCTGCTTCTGGATTACACAGCACACAGTAAAAATATTCTGTGGGTGTGACTCCTTGCCGGGGCTCTCTTTGTCAATCTATCCCTTCACCAGAGATGATGTTAAATGAGAAATTATGGCAATGGATAAGATCTTCTGGCAAAAGCCCTGGGGCTTTCAGGGCTTGGAATACTTTTGCATGAGATATCTTTCTCTCAAGGGGGGGAAAAAATCATTGCATTTTCCATGACAGAATGTGCGCGGTGTAGTAATGACAACACCGTGAGGTCAGGCCAGTCAAGATGGCTGTTCCCTCGCTCTCTGTTCATTCCCTCCCCAACTAGGCCCTGCTTCACTCACACCACTAGCCAATTCTCTTAATTATAGGGCTTAATCAGTAAGTGCCTACATGCTTGCCCCCTGCCCCAGCCGCTGGTTTCCCTGGTAACTGATGGGACGTTCTGACATCAGCTCCCCCTATAAATGCTAGCCTCCCTCTTCTGCAGCAGGGAAGACTGCTAAGGAGCTGCCGGGGATACACAGTGGGGAGTCGCTCCGAGTCCTTCTGTTCTGGACATGTAAGGCCCCTTATCCAGGAAACCACTGATGTCTCTCGCTGTCTCCGGGCTCTTTCTTTGGTCTCCAAGCTGGGCAATTATAAGTCTTGCAGGCCTGTGGGGTGTAACCCAATAGTTCCCCCCCCCCCCATTGAACAGACACCCAGGTCAATAGCCACAGTTGGTCTAGGAAAATGTAATATAAGCAGTTGTGGTTCCATCTAGGCCTCTATTTCAGAGACCCAGCTCTATGTGAGTGTATCCTTCTAGGTAAACTGGCTTAGGTCTGGGACATGGGTATGAAGTGTTAGTTTTCTGCTGACCAGACTTGAATCCTTTTTCCTCCTGTATGTGTAGCGCCACTTTACCAGGACATCCATCTGTTACGTTCTCAGAGACCTCATCCTCAGTTAGTTACCGACTTGAAAAAGCCCAGGGCTGAAGATCAATAAGAACACAACTGTAGTCAATAACAGTTGTTTATTATGTTGCTGTAGCAATGAAACACAGATTGAAAGCATCATGAGATGTTTCTGTAAAGGGAGTTACAGGATGTGAGCTAATGGGGTTGTGGGGCGACCACGTTTTCTTTGGAGACACCTGTGGACCAGGGCCAGGCCTGGTCTGGGGTGGGCAGAGTGTGGTGTTTTCCAGGAAGGCAAACACCTTGGATCCCACAAGGTGCAGTTTGTGGCTTCAGGGGTGTGAGGGTAGTAAGTGCGGGTCTTGAGGGAGGGACAGAGGAGGATGGACTGGAATGCCCTGAGGGTCCGGGGTAGCTCAAGAGGTTAGCAAATCCAATGAAGTTCTGCGGCTGCTGCCACTACTCTCCCAAGAGGAAGCCAGATCTCTCATTTCTCAAGAGCTCTGTAGGGGCTGACAGGGTAGTCCTGGGATGAGAACCACCTGGGTACCCAGGTGCTCGAGGCCCTTCATCTCAGATTCACCCTAAGGAATCCAGCCTGTTGCCTCATATCGAGCCAAACCCTCATCCTCCTCGACCCCTTCTCCCAGCTTGGAGTCACAGTGCTATGGCGCCTCTCTCCAGGGGCCTGGCCGGGTGGGGGGGGAGGAGGGGACTTACCAAGGCCAGAATGAGGCAATGAACTGCACATGCCCAGGAGCAACTCTCTAGCCTTCCAAGGAGACGCAGGCCCTGCCGTACTGAGTAGTGACGTTGGCTTCTGCCGTGAACCCTTGGGACACAGTATGATGTCTTCCAAGGTCTGAGGCCGCCTCATTGTGGTATATACCATATAGTTTATAAAGTGTGAGTAATGCTATGTATTTATTTTCCCAGGAGGGACAAGTGTGTGTGTGTGTGTGTGTGTGTGTGAGTGAATTTATCGTCAGTGGAAGGAATGCAAGTAGAAGGAAATTACATGGTATTTTGTTTTTAGTGTCCTTGTACCCTTAAATCTGGCTATTTTCAGACATTTTTGCTGTGACTTTGGAATGGTCTCCTTTTGATCTTGTTCCATCACAGTAATGAAGATTCCTCATCTGACGTTGATATTCTATGAAATTTCTCATTTCCAATATGAAACACTGCATACCAGCTGTTTTCTTCCTACTGCCCGCTGGATCCTTGAAGGTGCTTTGTTCTTGCTTTCTCAGTCACTCCTTTGGCCAAGGGCAAGTAAAGTCAGACTGAAAAATATTTATCTGTTTAGTCCAGATCCACACAGTTTTCAAGATTTTGTTGATCAGAAGGTTGTTGTCTTTAGTTGGACAAGAATTTGTCTTCTCTATTCCTTCTGTAGCGCGTTAAGTTGTGGAATTATCTGATATGACCGCGGCCTCCCATTATTACTGCTACTTTGAACAGAATGCGTTGACCAGCCGCATTACATGCAATTAAAAGAAGGAAAGCTTATTTGTCCGTGTAAGGGGCTATGAAGGCAGGACGTAGAGTACAGATCCCAATCATGGAAACATCTCCACACTTCCATCTGAGTCTTTCATAGAGTCAGTTTGTCTTCTGTTTTTGAGAAATGACATATTTACATAAGTGCAGTAAAAATATTATATAGCACACACATTTCCTTGAAGAGGAATCAAAGGATATGTATGAGCTAGTTTATGACAACCCGTTAATCAGTGTAAACTAATTTTTTTTTGGGGGGGATCACCAAAACGGAGGTACCATAATGATTTTTCCTAGGATCAGAGACAAAATTTGGATGGCCTTTTCCAGTTATATTACTATATCATTGAAAATGTAGCTTATGAAGAGTGAACTGTGAGCTCTCCTGAACAGGTGACACAGTTGTCCCTAGGTATCCGTGGGAGACTGGTGCCAGGACCCCCACCAATGCTAAAATCCACGAATACTAATGTCCCTTATATAAAATGGTGTAGTACAGTCAGGCCTCCATATCGGAGTGTTCTGCATCTGCGGATTCCACCAACTGCAGGTGTGGAACCTGTGGATAGGAGGTCCGACTGTAGTCGTCTCACTTCGAGTATTTTGGGAAAACATATTACATAGGTTTTATATGTATGAAAGGCTCTCATAATTGCCCAAATATACAGTATGGCTATGTATTCAGTAGGCAAGGTATGCCTGGTTTTCACATCAGATGTGGTATCTGCACAGAAAGAGTTAGGGGTACAAGTGTTGTTTATTACTAAGAGAGCAAGCCAATTACTGGTATCAGGATGCAGGCTGACTTTCCGAGTGGATATAAATAGCATCTACAAATCAGGCTAGAAAGTCTCTGAAGAGAACAAACGATACAGCAGCAAGGGTAGCCCCAGTATTTATTTCCTCTGGTGAGCTGTTTTCTGTTGACAATTCTAATATTATTTCAGGGGAAGTATTTTCTTGACTAGGAGTGGAGGTGAAAACCAATTTTTATAAGATTGAAGGTTGGGGTGAATAATGATAGGACAATTTATATATATATATCACAAGGAACCTGTTGAAGAAAATATACTTTCTGAGCAGTGAAAGGAACAGCTATTAAGTTTGTGTCATCAGAATCCCATGGAAGGTGACAAATTTGGGCATCAATAAGATTTAGAGCATAAACTATATTCTGAGAAAAACTGAAGAGAGTTTTGCTTTTCCTTAGGTGATAGAAGAAAGCCAGATGAGATGAAGAATAATATGGTGAAGATTTGTGAGAACAACTGTCATAGGCAAAGTCATCACAAAGAGGTACCAAATAATAACTATAATAAGTAGTAAATCAAAAGGAAATAAGCAGGTCTACTTAGAAGATTGTTTTATCATTTGTGTGGAAGCTGTCTGCTCTGTCCCATTATCTGCTTGATCCAAGAATCTTTTTCCCCCCTAGCTTTATTGATGTATATAATAGACTTTTAACATTGTGTAAGTGTGAGATGTAAAATGTGATGATTTGATACACATATATATTGTGAAATATTTGCAATCGATGTTAGTTAAAACATCCTTCACCTCACATAATTACCATTTGTTGTTGTTATAGTGAGAACATTTAAGATTTACTTTTTAAGCAACTTCCAAGCATGCAATACAGTATTGTTAACTATATTCACCATGATATACATTAGATCTCTAGAAGTTATTCCTCTTAAACGTTTGTACCCTTTGGCCAGTATCTCCCCATTTCCCCTGCCACCGAGCCCCTGGCAATGACTAATCTTCTCTGTTTGATGGTTCAGCTCTTTGGATTCTACATATGAATGAGATGACAACAGTATTTCTTTGTCACTCTGGCTTATTTTACTTGGCATAATGCCCTCAGGTTCATCTCTGCTGTGGCAAATGGCAGGATTTCCTTCTTTTTTATGAATGATTAATATTCCATTGTGTGTGTGTGTGTGTGTGTGTGTGTGTGTGTGTGTGTGTGTTTGTATGCTGAATTTTCTTTATCCATCCATCCATCCATCAGTATACATTTAGGTTGTTTCCATGTTTTTGTTATTGTGAATAATTTTGTGATGAATGTGGGGGTGCAGATTTTTCTACAAGATAGTGATTTTATTTCTGAATAAATTGAATAAATGCCTGGAAGTGGAATTGCTGGATCATATGTAGTCTTACTTTTAACTTTTTTGAGAAGCCTCCATAGTGTTTTCCATAGAGGATATGTGTACTAGGGTCCCCTTTTGACACATTCTCACCAGCTTTTATCTCTTGTCTTTTTTCATAATAGCCATTCTAAAAAACATGAGATTATATCTCATATCTGATTTTGATTTGCATTTCCCTGATGATTAGTGAATACCTTTTTATATGATTGTTGTTTCTTTGGGAAAATGTCTATTCTGGTATTTTGCCCATTTTTTTAATTGGATTATATGGGGGGCAGGTTT
Organism: Camelus ferus; assembly: GCF_009834535.1. NCBI lineage: Eukaryota > Metazoa > Chordata > Mammalia > Artiodactyla > Camelidae > Camelus > Camelus ferus. The sequence continues at coordinate 95,608,158 of NC_045697.1, forward strand.
GCTAATAAATTGTATGAGTTTCTTATATTTTGCATATTAACCCATTATCAGACAAATGATTTGTAAATGTTTTCTCATATTCTGTAGATTGCCTTTTCATTTTGTTGAAGGTTTATTTTGCTGTGCAGAAGCTTTTTAGTCTGATGCAGTTCCACTTTTAATTTTCGCTTTTGTTGTTTTGTGCTTTTGGTGTCATATCTAAAAAATCATTGCCAAGACCAATGTCAAGGAGCATTTTTGTTTTTCTTCCTTAGGAGCTGTACTGTTTCAGGTCTTAGTATTAAGTCCCTAATCCATCTGAAATTAACTTCTGTGAGTAAGTGGTGTAAGATGGGGTTTAAATTGTATTCCTTTGCCTGTGAATATCCAGTTTCCTGAACACCATTTATTGAATAGACTATTTTGACCCAATTGAGTATTCTTGGATCTTTTGTCAGATATTACTTGATCATTATGCATCAGCAGAGCTCTCAATTCTGTTCCATTGGTCTGTATGTCAGTTTTATGCCAGTATCATACCATCTTGATTGCTGTATCTTTGTAATATAGTTTGGAACCAGGAAGTGTGATGCCTCCAGCTTTGTTATTCTTTCTCAGGATTGCCTTGGTTCTTCATGCTCTTCTGTGATTCCATCCTAATTGTAGGAATTTTAAAAATTTCTGTACAAAAACACTGTTAGAATTTTGATAGGAATTGTTCTGAAGCTACAGATGGTTTTGGGGAATCTGGACATTTTAACAACATTAACTATTCTGATCCATGAACATGAGTATCTTCCCATTTATTTGCATCTCTATTAATTTCTTTTATCAATGTCTCATAGATTTCAGTATATAGATCTTTCACTTTCTTGGTTCAATTTTTTCCTAAGTATTGTTTCGATGCCCTTGTAAATAGTTGTTTATTTCTTTTTATATATATTTTTATTGAAGTATAGTTAGATTACAATGTTGTGTCAATTTCTGGTGTACAGCGTAATGCTTCAGTCATATATGAACATACATATATTTGTTTTCATATTCTTTTTCACCATAAGTTACTAAGATAGAGAATGTAGTTCCTTGTGCTATACAGTATGAACTTGTCTATCTATTTTATATATATTAGTTAGTATCTGCAAATCTCAAACTTCCAATTTATCTCTTCCCTCCCCCTTTTCCCCCATAACTATGAGTTTGTTTTCTATGTCTGTGAGTCTGTTTCTGTTTTGTAAATAAGTTAATTTGCCTTTTTTTTTCAGATTCCACATATAAGTGATATTATATGGTATATTTCTTTCTCTTTGTGGCTTACTTCTCTTAGTATTTCTTTTTCAGGTACTTTGTTTTTAATGTAAAGAAACCCAACTGATTTTTGTACGTTGATTTTGTATCCTGAAACTTTACTGACGTTGGTTAATTCTGTTTGGGTTTATTTTGTTTTGTTGTTGATGGAGTACTTTCTATAAATATAGTAGTATTTTCTCTAAATAAGATGATGTAACCCATAAACAGAGACAGTTTTACTTCTTTCTTTCTGATTTGGATGTCTTTTATTTCTTGTTCTTGCCTGGTTTCTCTGGTTAGGACATCCAGTACTGTGTTGGTGAAGAATGGTGACAGTGGGCATGTTGTTTGTCTTATTTGTAATCTTAGAGGGGAAGCTTTCAGTTTTCACAGTTGAGTATTATGTTAGCTGTGGGCTAATCACATATGGCCTTTCTTATGTTGAGGTATGTTTCTTTGTTGAGAGTTTTTATCATAAGTTAAATTTTGTCAAATGTTTTTTCTGTATCTGTTGAGATGATCATGTGATTCTTATTTTTCATTCTGTTAATGGTGTATCACATTTATTGATTTGCATATATTGAACCATCCTTGCATCCTAGAGATAAATCCCACTTGATCATGGTATAAAGTTGAATTACAATAATATGTTCAATTTGATGTATGATACTGTTAACATGTATGATAATAATATGCTGTTCAATTTGATGTATGATGCTGAATTTGGTTTGCTAGTACTTTGTTGAGAATTAACATCTATATTCATCGGGGATATTGGCCTGCAGTTTTCATTTCTTGTATCTTTGTATATCTTTGATATCAAGGTAATGATGACATTGTAAAATGAGTGTGGAATTGTTCCATCCTCTTCTGTATTTTAGAAGAATTTGAGAAGGATTGGCATTAATTCTTTTTTAAATGTCTGGTAGGATTCACTTGTGAAGCCATTTGTTCCTGGGCTTTTCTCTGTTGAGAGGTTTTTGATTACTGGTTCATTCTCCTTACTCGTTATTGGTCTGTTCAGACTTTCTGTTTCTTTATGTTTTGGTGTTCGTGGATTATATATTTCTAGGAATTTATCCATCTCTAGTTGCCCAATTTGTTGGCATATAATTTTTCATAGTAGTCTCTTAGATCTTTTGTATTTCTTTGGTATCAGTTGTAATACCTCTTTCATTTATAATTTTATTCATTTGGGTCATCTCTGTTTTTTTTCTTGGTAAATCTAGGTAAAGATTTAGTTTGTTTTCCTTTTTCTAATTTTGAAAGGTATAAAGTTATATTTGAGATTTTTCTTTTTTCTTAACATAGGCATTTATTATTATTAAACATCCCTCTTAGAACATTTTTTGTTGCATTGCAAAAGTTTTGGTATGCTGTTTTATTTTTTGTTTGTCTTAAGATAATTTTGGATAATCTGAGAATCTTGAATCTGCTCTCTCTTCTGAATTTAATCTTCTTATAGAGGATTTCTAAGAATTCTCAACTTAAAGTGTCCCCAAAAAACAATTGCAATAGTCCAGACAAAGCAATGATTTTTAAAAATAAGAATACATAAATTTGAGAATCAGTATGTTGAAGTTACACAGTTATACCTGTTATTAATAGTACACTTAAAAGTTCATGTCCACAAATATTTAAAAGAATTTCGTCTCTCTAAGAAAACAAGCCTCCATGTTTCAGGACATGCAGAGACTTCTCAGCTGGAGAATTTGGAATACCTGTTGGTGATGGGACCAAGTGTCTTTTGCAGTATTTAGTCGTATTATCTTGCAAAGGGGAAAGAACAAATATCAGAGTTGAACCTTTCAAATGCATAAGGTATCCTGTTAGTAACTAAAAAATGGATAGCCTTTGGGTTCCAGAGGGAAGAATCAGTAATTCTAAACAATGTCAGTGATAAAATATTCCTTCTGGGGAAAAAATTAATTCCTTTTTTTGCTCTAAATTCTAAATAATTGTTTTGGTTTTGATGGGCATAATATATATATTTATGAAATAATTTATAAATGTAAGTATATATTTAATTATAAATTTGACTATACTAAATATATGTGTGTGTGTGTATATATTTATGACAAGTTCGAAAGTTCATCTTAGTACTTATCCATTAATCAGATTGAATTCTTAGTGGAAGTTAATGCAAATAGTTGCAACTATGGAGTACTACATATTCCAGTTTTACATAGTAGATTCAAAATGAGCAAAGATAACACATTTATTCTTTTGTGCAGGTCACTCTTTTGGAGTATTTCTTTTGTGATTTTTTTTACCTTTGTAAGGAAAAAAATCATTCTTTTCAGTTTTACCTCATCAATGAAAAATGCTACAGCAAAATGTAGGGGTACCTGTGAAATTATTTTTGTCAGATGAGGGGTAGTGCTCAGTACAAAGCTATGTTTAAATAGGTTTTGAACATTTCAGTATTTGAAGTCCCATCTGATCCATTTTAAAATGTAGACACAAGAGAATCAGCTCCAATTTTAGTCTCTGCTATATGTAAATTTTTTTTCTGAGGTATCTTTTTTCTGATGTGAAATTTTAGTTCAAGTCTAACAGAAGTAATATTTGTCAATAGCCATACTTAATCTTGAATAATGCACAGTGAAACACAAGTTTTAAATGGTCTCTTGAGTGCAGAAATTATCCAGAGTACCATTAGATAAATGATGATATCATATAAGGAAAGAAAAATTTACTTAGATAAAAAACAGACTCAAATGGACTTAACAGTTTCCAAAAAAATTCAAATTTTAGTATTTGAATGTTTCAATTATTTACATCAAGCACTGGACACTTGTCCTAAAACAGCTAATCAAATGTATGTTCATTTTTAATAAAAGTTCATTCTTACTCAGCCATTTAATCTTATTTTTGCAGAATAAGAATCTTCAGAAGTTTTTTAATCAAATGTAAATGTATGATATATTTTCTCGTAAATCCATTTGAGTAGAAAATTTTGAGTAGAAGATATTTGAAAACTGCCAGAAGTAACCCCAAAGAAGCACAAATATGGAGAATATTGCAGTTTCAGGAATTTATTATTAAATAGAATTTTTAGAAACACCAACAAATTTATTTCCATGTTTGAGACTTTACCAATTTGTATATCTGTTGCTTTATATGAAAGAAATCTTTGAGAAACAAAATTTATAAAACATATTTCAATTAATGAGAAAACATAGATTACTCTGGCTTGATTGTCTATTGCAAATAAAATTTTTAAAATGCTGTTTACAAGCTTGCAGAAGTTAGGTTGTAAAAAAAAAATTTAATATTTTCATGCATTACTGCAACAGGCCAATATATAGATACATCTTCTACCCTTTGCAAAAAAGAATAATTATTACTTTTTCTTTCAATAATATTTTCATTATTTATATTTGTTTTCATAATTTTACTGGCATTATTACGTGTATAAATTTATGCATAGGATTATCACTGTCTACATTACTTTTTTATGCATTATTATCATTATTACTCCATAGCTGTTAAAGATAATTTTGTTTTAGAGGTTAGTTTTTTGGTTTTTTTTTTTTTGGTTAGAGGTTTGGTTTTTTTGATCCTTTTAGGAGCCAAATATGCTGCCTATGCCACTGATTGTAGGACCTTCTTTACGAAATGAAAGTCTTTTTCTTATTTATTTTTCTAGAGTTGAGGTTCTTTAACAGAAAATATGATTGGCTTATATAAAGAGGATGTGACCTCAGAAAAATTTAACACTCAACATCTGCACTAATCAGCTAGTCTTAAGTATCTACAAAGTTAATTTTTTGTCATTGACCCAGAAAAATTTTGAATAGCTTATAATCTTTTAGGATTATACATTATATTTCTTCTTGGATTATACTATGTTTCAAACTGATTTTTTTTCTAGCAGAATTTCAATTTTTCTTTTGAGTTTTCCATCCTTTCTGAAATAAAGTATTTAACAAAAAGAGACCATAATAAAACTTGTTTTATGAAATTAGCAATAGGTCATTCATGCATCATATTAAAGAAGAGTCATAAGAGAATGCTAGATTCTTAGATCTTGATTAAGGAATTGATAGAATAAAGGGGAGGGTGCAGTAAACCCTAGAGGCATTTCAGTCCAAGAATATTGTTGATTCTTCTATGAGGAGGCAAACGAATACTGATTATATGGATCTAAATTAAAACTGAGGAATAACAAAAGTCTACCAGTCCACCAAAAGCAGGTGGCCACGGGAACTACTGAAGGCATAGTTATATTTGGGTTAGGATCTACCAAAACATGAAAGATTTCAAGCTTGTTTATATCTTAGAAATCCATGAAGCTTTTTGGCAGGCCACATAGAATATTAAAATTCTAATGAAAAGCATTTTAAGTCCCGTTTGAATGAAATCTTCCTCCATGGACTCAGTCTTTTCTGTTTGGGTCCAGTTGATGTACTAATGATTCGTGTATGGAAGAGTCCTCATGTATTTCTAAAAAACCTCTGAAGAGCTTTGATTTCACTTTCATATTTCCAAAGAAGTTTCTTTCTTTCTATGAAATTTTCTGGAGTGGTATTACAGAGAAGGAACTTCATGTTGGCAAGTGAGAGGGCTAAGAGTTGCAGTTACAGGTTTTGTGAGGGGAGTGTTTCAGGAGCATTTTTATCTCAACCACCTGAGGTATCCTTATGATTCAGAGGAGGTGGTGTAAAGAATAGGAGAAAAGTTATTCTTGCCGTAAGAGAATCAATGGACCTTAACTACTGTAGTTCTGCTTGGAATTCATTCATATTGCCTCAGTTTTAGGAGCTTCTATTATTTTTTATCTAGCTATAATATCAATTTTCCTTTGGCCATTTTATTAATAATGTTAGCAAGTTTTCCTATAAGAAGAATTTTTTCTTTTTGTTGTTTGTTGCCCCTTAAGGGAGGGGATCCAAAGCAGATCCATTAAACTATTTTATTTTTGTGGCCATTATTTTATCTTGAGCTGTATTTTAAAAATTAATATAAAATCTCTTACTGTTTTTCGGCCAAATGCTGAAATTCATGTAGTGAAGCAATCTGCCAGCCTATCATTTGTTTACATGCCAGAACCATTCTTTATTAAGCAATCACACAAAGAGTGGAAAGGGCCGGGAAAAAATCCACATCACAGGCCATCCCTAAAGACTGTCTTAAGGTTATGATTAATTCTGTTGATTAGCCCTTTTGATATTTGCAGAACTGGATTAATGTCCTATCTATTTTTAACAATTAAGAACAGAGTTCCTTAAATTTGTTCTACTTAATATGCTCTGAGACATACTAATATAAACTTCATTAATTACCTTCAAATGTTGTTAGTTGTTTACTGTTGGTAGGTTGAGGGGCCCTGTCAGCTGTGTTAAGTATCCCAACTGAATTTTGTTGGAAACTCTACCCAATAAAGCTTTGGGCCGAAGACCACTAGGAGCATGACTGTAATTAAACAAATTTGATTCATCACCTCACTGTGACAAAAGAGAACATACCATAGGAAATATGGAGCATCTTAGTAAGAATGAGTTGGTGACAAGACAATTGATTGGTTATCTTAATAATTTTTGTCTAGCGAGTAGTTGGAACCAAAGCATAATAAGAGTTTTCACTGGAAGCACTAGCCAATCATGTTGGATGGAAGGAGGAGATGATTTCTTATTTTGTGGCTGTATAATGTAGTTGAAATTGCCCATGTTCAGATGTGTTGCTGGTATGATCTTGTTTTTGTCTTACTTTATCATGGTTGTGGAGTGATCCTGTCTGATATTATTGATATTCTCAATATTTTGTTCTGTTCCGTAGAGAATATAGCTGTTAGTGTAGCTGTCAGCTGAATGGAAATTATTTTTCAGTCTCACCACATCTTCCCTGCTGGTCAGACACTTTGCTTGTAATTCCATCTTACTGACATTATTGTGCCCACTGTCTCTCTGATTATTAATGTTACCACCTGTCCTCTGCCAGTTTGGGCTTGCAGTATTCTCACTGATACAATGGAAATGAATCCCATTTTTGTCTCCCCGACAGTAATCTTTTCTAAACTGTAAACTCCCTTCTTAGCTTTTCAAAATGCAGATGCTCATTCAGTTACTTAACAATTAATATATATATAAATCACTTGGCAAAAGGTGTGTTTTCCATGTCCTCCCAGATGGTGTGGTTAGGAGTGGCTAATCCAACTGAATGTAATAGTCTTTGTCAAGACTTCTGCATTTTTGAGCCTTCAAATTCTTTCATACAGCTTATGCCAAAATATGCCATTGATTCTAGGCCACTTTTAAGTCCAGGTTATGATTAGCCAACCTAGCGACTGTCTACCATTCTCTTGTGCATGAGGCAATATAGTAAATCCTAAATCTCATGTCAATATATGTAGTCCAAATCAAGATTATATTTTCTCCTTTTTTTGTCTAATACTCTTAGAAATCATTCTAATAGAAGCTCCCCAGACTCCTGTTGATACATATTAATAAGTTCCGTGTGTATTTCTTTGTTGAGGCTCACCACTTCCAGTGTGGACCTGGTACCTCTTGTTTTATGTTGGCATTTTCTGCTACATGTTAGGACTTCTGTTATGAGGCTAGAAACAGTATCAATGATATATTTGGATCTTGATGAGTATCTGAATCCTCTTGAGAGGAAAATGTACTTGGTGAAGCAATAAAAAGCAATAAAACAAGTTTTGTATGGAAGAAAGCAAACTGTTCAAAAGAGGTGATATGAACTGCCGCCACTGGCAAGGCAGGTTAAAAGCGGCTCTTAATATATGTAATTCCAACTATTCCCATACTAATTCTCCTTTATTACTAGGGCAGTCACCTTAGAGTGAAAGACCTGTAAAAGTTAACATTTTAACTTCACGGTAATTAAGCTAGGCCCTGGATTTGATCCTTTGACTGTAGGAAGAAAGGGACCCCTTGAAATCTGTCATTGAAGGCTTCTAATTTTTCATTTGTGTTTTGAAGTCAGAAATCCATAGCCTGCAATTTATCTTTTATTCATATATATTCACGGTTATAGTCAAAAGAAGTCATCTGATGATATAATCTGTATAATCTCTATTTTCCCCATAACAAGTGAGTGCCACAGGTCCTTGACCACCAAAGGCTTTTTCCTCTACCTGTGCTTTATACCATGCCACTACTGTTGATAATTTGAGTAACTCTGATGCTACAATAGATTATTAGTTCCCGTTTCCTTCTTGGGATTAAAACATCCCAGTATTCTTCAAACATATGAGCTGAAATATGTTTCAGAATCCTATTTTGTGGAGATAACCAGTATAGTCAGTAAAAGTAAGGAAAATAAAGAATGAGTAACTACAGAAAAGTAGACGGTATGTTAAACATAAATTAAAACAAAAGCAATAAACTCTGTATATTAATTATTTCACTAAATTTTCACATCTGTCTCTCTATAGACAGAATGAGATCCTCAGATTAGTGAAAATGCAAATCAAGCTCTATATTGCAAATTAAGCTCTATTTTGCCCATAAGAAGGAAAATGGGGGTAAAAGATGGAAAATAGGGGTGATATTAAACAAACAAATGAACAAATACAGGGAAAATGTAACAAAAATAAAGCTGGAGTCACAAAAATAAAATACAGACTTCATGTATAAAAACACTAAATAAAACCAAATAGGAAGAGATACGGAGGTTTAAAAAAATTAAGGAAGAAGATAGAACACGCATTAATATCTATGAACAAAGCAAAATGGCACCTAAACTTATATAGCAAAATCCTAGAAGTAGAGGATTTTATTTTTTTAAGTTCAAGCAACATGATAACAATTAGACAATTATAGTGGAAAAAAATGTTTGTATGTCTTTCAGACTGTATGATAAAACAGACTGAAGATAGACAAGAAATGCAGAGACATGTATATGCATAACTTATTTAACCCTCCCAGGAATAATTATTTTTTATGTATGTGGACTACTTATAAAAATTAATTATATACTTACCAGAAATAAATCATTAATAAGTTATCCCAAATAGCAATTAACAAGCTATATATTCTGATTGTGATAAAATTATGCTAGGAGTCAATAATAATAATAATAATACACTTGCCATAGAAATTATTTTCATGAAAAATCAAAGTTTTTCCCAAATAACTATTTAACAGGAACAAATTATAAATTACTTTATAGAAATTAGGAAATAGTATCAAAAGGACAATCAGAACTAAAATGCCAAATTATCTAGAAAATAATAAAATGGAAAACATTTCACAGAAAACCATAAGAGAAGATACTAAGTCTAGTGTCTAGAGGAAATACAGATACTTAAATGGCTTCAATAATTTTAATAAACAATCAGAATAAATGAACTGTTACTAGTAAGTGATCAACAACCACAAATTAAAGTATTTTGGGGGTGAAAATTTAATTTAATGAACCAGGAAATAACAATTACTCAACAAAACCATCCATTTACTCAGCAAATATTCTTAGGCTGTCTACCATAAGCCACATACTCTTCTGGGCTTTGGGAAACAGCTTTGAATAGAAGAAAGAAAATTCCTGCTCTCATCATGTTTACATTTTAGAGTGACAATTACTTTATGAAAATTAGCAATAATTGTTGTGTAGAAGTTAAGTAGGAAAGAGAATTAGGAAAAAGAGTTGTACTTAAAAAAAAAAAAAAAGGTGATCGTGAATATCTCAAAAAGCAGAATACATGGAGTGAAATCAAACTATTTGGAAAAAGCCATGTAACTATCTAGAGAAAGTGCATTCCACCAATAAGCAATGTTCTGGTGTATAACTAATAAGCTAATTCTTTAAAAATACTTCTTAAATTTCAAGTAATGACTTTCAAGGATCTAGAAGTTTGAAATTAAAAACAAAAGACAATATAAATCAGAATTAGAAAAATAATATAATCACAATGAAAATACTAAAATAATTATAAAATATTATGTGTATATCTATGGCAATAAGTTAAAAATAGATGGACAATTTTCTAGAAAAATCACACATTACTTGATACAATAAGAATAGAAAATGAATAAAACAATAAACAGAAGATACTATAAAGTTGAAGTTCTGCCAAAATTTCAGAAAGATCAAAAAGTCAGATATTTAATGCTTGAATTCTGACCTCAAAAGGAAAATGCACATTTTTATTAAAAATTTTTTTTAAAAGTTACTTCTAACTTTGATTTAGACTGAATAAAAATTAGATACTCTAGAAAGCTAGAGTAATATAAGGAGCATGAAATTGAAATGAGAATAATTAAAAGGTCATTATGTCAAGTAAAGACACTAGAAAGATGAAGTGATACAATAAAGTTTGGACTAAATAGTGTAAGTATGGAAAATGGACGCTTTTGTGTAAGTTTGAAATTTTAAATAAATGCAGTTTTCCACAGTTTTTGGCTAATGTCCATCAACATTTAAAATGTGTCCATTGAACTTGTAGGAATTTACCCTACAACAATACTTGTACTTTCTCCAAAGATAGAAATACAAAGATATTCATTGCAGTACCCAATAAGTGGTAAAAATGTAAGAATCTGTTACAAAAACTTATTTATCCATTTGAAAATTGAAGAATAATCAATTTAAACATAAAAATTTTCCCCAAACCTATTTTAAGTGAGTATAGATTACTCATAGGAAATTATAGATATACATTGTTAGTCTTTTTCTATCTAAATTAGTATTTATAAATTAACTCTTAAATATATTAAAATTCTGAAAGATTATCTAAAATTTAAATAGAACATAGCTTAGTGGAGGTAAAAAGTAAAAGAATCTAAAATTTAACTAAAAATGTTTATACTCACATTTTTTAAATTTTAAAATGAGAATTAATTGTATAACTGAGAAAGACAATAATTTAAAAAGAAAAGCAAAACCCTATAGACTAATGCCAATAATTTAAACTGCAAAAATATTCCAGAGAAGTTTGCTAAATACATGTAATGAAAAATATCACACAACCTTGTGCTTTTAAGTATCCCTATGATAAAGAAATTTATGTTTATTCAAAAACTACTTGCATGAATATTCTAGCTTCAGTTAAATTTGATAAGAAAGCTCATGACTGTCCAAATGAACAAGACTAGCAATTAAGTACTTGGCATGACTCCGGGAATAACTGCCTAACATGCTGTCATCATGTAAAAATAGTATTTGTTCAGTAACATGTGAAAGCATTACTGTGTTGATATAATATTTGAGTCTTAGAGCTTATTGAAATATTATCTTTCCTGTTTTTCTTTTACATTAGCAAATCACATTTTATGAAAATATTATTAATGGTAGTGGTAGATTTCTAAAGAGAATTTTAAAAGCCTATGTAATTGTGAATTTATCAAATGAAAAACCAAACATCACAAGCAGTATTTTATTTTACTCAAATGGTTTTGTTCCTATGAACATCAATGTACAAATTATGTCAAGACATCAGAAAGTAATTTGTATAATAAAATGGCACTGGACAATAGAATGGCTAATAATAGTAAGATAACACAAATCGCACAGATCCCCAACTTGTTTTAAATAATTTTCCAAAACAAGTCTGTCTCCTACCAAATAACCATGTGATTTAAAATAAATTATACTGGGCATACTAATATGGTTTAATCTGAAATTGAACTGCTTAATAACAAATAGTTTTAAAAGTGAAATTTGAATCTAGCAAAGAAGGGTGGTTTATCATTTGTTGGTAAGATTTAGGTCTGGTTGCTATAACAACAAAAAATTACAAACAAAAATTATAGAAGATAGAAATTTCATTTTCATTTCTCTACTATATAACATGGGCCAGAGTAAGGAGTCCATGGTGATAAGGGGGTATTCATGATGTACTCCAGCTCTTTCTAATCTGTAGTTTTAACTTCCCTAACGTGCTGTGAAGATTCACATGGTCAGTGATAATGTCTTCAGTCAAAGGAAAAAAAGGGAACGTGGAGTAAGAGGAATGTATGCTCTTTCCCATTAGAGGCACAAGGGAAATCGCATGCATCTTTTCTGTTTCTCACATCCCATTAGGAGAATGTAGTTACAGGGATTAATCCTCCCATAGCTGCTGGAGGTGCTGAGAATTGTAGCCTCTAGCTGGGGTTTCAGGTCCCTAGTTACTTTTCAAGGTTTTTATTACTAAGAAAATGGTATAAAGGATATTGAAGATCATGTAGTCTTACAAAGTTTTTTGTAAGAACTATTTCACATCACACAAGAGAAAGAATTATGGTAGTACTGGGATTGTAACAAGTAGGGTAAATTAGCAGACATACAAGAAAATACAATTAGAATAGCTATCAAAGTAGAATTCAGTAATGTGGATAAAATGTACATAAAAATTAGCTCCTCCTTGTTTCTTTCTCCCTAGTTATTGCTTTGCTCTTCCTATTTCCCACTTCTTTTCATCTGAATATTTTTAATGTGTTCTGTTGAGATAAATAGGCAGACAACACCATAGGAGAAATGGATTTGTTTTGTTAGTGTACCAGGAAAATAAAAGCAGACCTTTTATGGTTCCTTTCTCTTTTTAATCTCAAGAAAAATAACCTACTTTTTTTTTTAATTGAAGTATAGTCAGTTATAATGTGTCAATTTCCAGTGTACCGTACAATGTCCCAGTCATGCATATACATACATATATTCAGTTTCATATTCTTTTCCATTAAAGATTATTACAAGATATTGAATATAGTTCCTGTGCTATACAGAAGAAATTTTTTAATCTATTTTTATATATAGTGGCTAACATTTGCAAATTTCTAACTCCTAAATTTATCCCTTCCCCATCCCCTTTCTCCCAGTAACTATAAGATTGTTTACTATGTCTGCAAGTCCATTTCTGTTTTGTAGATGAGTTCATTAGTATCTTTTTTTCTTTTTTTAGATTCTACATATAAGTGATATCCTGTGGTATTTTTCTGTCTCTTTCTGGCTTACTTCACTTAGAATGACAATCTCTAAGTCCATCCATGTTGCTGCAAATGGCATTATTTTATTCGTTTTTATGGCTGAGTAGTATACCATTGTATAAAAAGTTGTGGTATTTTATCCAGTCATCTGTTGGACATTTAGGTTGTTTCCATGTCTTGGCTATTGTATTTAGTGTTGCTGTGAGCGCTGGGGTGCGTGTATCTTTTCAAATTAAGAGTTCCCTCCGGATATATGCCCAGGAGTGGGATTGGTGGTTCATATGGTAACTCTATTTTTGTTTTTTTGAGGAATCTCCATACTGTTTTCCATGGTGGCTGCACCAAACTACATTCCCACCAACAGTGTAGGAGGGTTCCCTTTTCTCCACACTCTGTCCAGCATTTATCATTTGTGAACTTCTGAATGATGGCCATTCTGACTGGTGTGAGGTGATACCTCATTGTAGCTTTGATTTGTATTTCTCTGATAATTCGTACTACTGAGCATTTTTCGATGTGCCTATTGGCCATTTGTATGTCTTCTTTGGAGCATTATTTACTTAGGTCTTTTGCTCATTTTTGGATTGCGTTGTTTGTTTTTTTGTTAAGTTGTATGAGCTGTTTATATATTCTAGAAATTAAGCCCTTGTCAGTCACATCATTTGCAAATATTTCCTCCCACTCTGTGGATTGTCTTTTTGTTTTGCTTATGGTTTCCTTTGCTGTACAAAAGCTTAGGAGAAGTAAAAACAAAAATAAACAAATCAGACCTTTATGGATGAGTACTTCAATTTAGAATGTAATTCTGTAAGTTATTTATCCTGAAAATAGTTCTGCATGGCTGTTGCATTCTATGTATCCATTTCTGTGTCTGAGGTCCATATCAATATCCAGAGTAATGACTTTAAGGAAGGTATTTCTGAGTCTACAAACAACAAACATCACCTTCCAATAAACATAATTGTCCAGTTTTCATTGGGTTTCCACTGCCTTTCAATTCCAGGAAAACTAAATTCCATTGATTATTATCAAAAAAGTAGTTAAGATAACCATAGAAACATAAAGTTTTTTATTGGGTAGATTGGAGATAAGGTCAAATTGAACGGTAGGTTTCTTCAAGATGTTTATCTCTTTATTTTGATTTAATTAATCTGTAAATTACTGAGAGAGGAGTACTTAATCATTCCTAATAATGGATTCGTCTATTTCTCCCATTGGTTCTGTCTTTTTATTTTATGTGATTTGAATTTTTATCAGGTGCATGCACTTAGGATTGCCATCTTTTTAATAAATTGCTCCTTTTATTATTATATATGTCCCCCTTTCTAAGTATTAATACAGTTGGTCCATATTATGTGTGTATGTTGTATTTATAAAATACTCCCTACAATTTATTTTAACCTCAAGATCAATACTTAGGGGCTTTCTCAGTCATTGGCAGACATGAGCTGCAAAAGAATTGAGTTGCCTGATACTCACATTCCCAGCTATCATTGAACAAGGTGACATCTGCCTTCTTGTTTCATCTTTCACACAGAGATAACCAGGGGATGGAGATGATAGAGGACAAGGCAGTGTAATTCAAGAAGCTCTAGCACTGGGACCAGTTGGATAGGATTTGAGTCCCAACCCTGACACCATTTAGTGGACAGCCTCAGGCAAGGTTCTTAAGGATTCTGAACCTTCTTTTCTGTGAAGAAAATAAAAACTAAAAATCAAATGTTGATTTTTTAGAATTTAAGATTGTAATCTATGTGAGATGTTTGTGTGCAGGGTATATATATATATATATATATATATATATATATATAAAAATTTCCTTAGGAGCAATGGTTCATTATTCATTAATTCAGTATTGGTGGTAGCTTTGTAGAACACAGTTACTGCAAATAACGAGATTGCCTATATGTACTTTTTTAGTGTCCACTGATAATACTTTAGCCTCTTTTGACAAATGTTTACATGGTATACATTTTTCCAACCTTTTTCTTTAAACATATCTGTAACATATACCTGGTTAACAGTTTGGTTTTCTCTCTTTTCTCTGCTTTCTTCCTTTATTTTCTTCCTTTTCCTTTTCTTCTCATTTCTACCGCTCTTCCTTCTTCTATTCAGTCTGACAATCTGTGCCATTTAACTGTGTTTAAAATTTTTATACTTAATGCAGTTATTGGTGTGGTTGGCTTTGAATCTACCATTTTGCTATTTGGTTTCTGTTTGTTCCACATTTTGTCCCTTTTACCCCTATCTTCACACCTTCTTTAGATTTTTATTTAAGACCATGTTTTTAGCAAGAATTACTCCACATGTGGATGTATTTTTGATGTGTTCATGGGCATAAGAAAGTTCAATGTCTTTCTACTCTGCCATCTTGATCTCCCACTGCAACATTTATCTTTAACGTAACAGTATACCTTCCTTATGCAAGTATTCTTTCCTTCCCTTTTGTCCCTTGTACTGTTGTTTAGTAATTTTATCTCAGAATATGTTTTAAATGATATAATACGTTGTCATACATAAAAATTGATTCTTCAAAGCAAAAATAATTTTTTGATGAAATATTTAGAAGGAAAAATTATATTTCTTCACATGTTTATTAATTCTGTTACTCTTCATTGCGGTGTTAGGTGCTGATTCCACATAGTACCATGGTGATAGCAAAATGGTGATAAATATTTTAGATGTTTTATTTTTGATTTTGTTTGAAATGATATTTATTTTGATTTATTTTGTGCAAAATATTTTTGCTGGCTGTATAATTTTAAATTGGAGAATTGCCCCTTTCTCCTTCCCCAACACCATAGAGATTTTTTTTTCAGTGGAGTAGGGAGCTGGTGTCTTACATTCATACAAGAGGACTTTGGTCATATTAGTCTTTGTTTCCTGGTATTTAATCTTTTTTTCTAACTTTTAAGATTTTTTTCTTTTCTGTGGTTTTACTGTAATTTGATTAGTATTATAACTTGATTTGATTTTCTTTTTACATTACTTAAGATTTGCTGACCATCTTAGGAAGTTTGGGTTTTCATCAAATTTAGAAACATGTAGTCCATCATTAAAAATGTATATTTAAATATATATTTTATATATAATATATAATTTATTTATATGAATATATTTATATATGCTACATATCATATATATATTATTTTATATATATAAAATTTCCCTATTTCTGGCCTTCAAAGTCTCCAATTTCACTTATGTTAGACAGTTGCTATTGACCTTATGTCACTGAGGCTTTATTAACATTTAGGACATTTTTCCCCATGGTGTTTTCATTTTGAATACTTTCTTTTGCTGTGTCTTCAAGTTCACTGATCTGATGTTAATCTCGTTGAACAAATATTTTATCTCTGACTATAAATTTTGACTGTAAAAATCTGTTTGGTTCTCTTGAATGTCTTTCATTCTTCTCCACGTTATGCTCATCATTTCCCTTATACTGTTGAGTATATTTATTATAACTATTTTTGAAACTTACCTACCATCTTCCTGTTTCTTTGCATGTTTAATAATATATAATTAGATCTTGACATGATGAATACTGTGTTTTTGTGTGCCTAGGTTTTTTCTTTTAAGAGGGCCAGAGTTTACGTTTGCAGGCAGTTGAATATTTTGGGATTAAGCTTTATCCATTGCAGACTTGTTTTTAAGTTCTTTAGTGTCTATCCAGAGCAGACTTTTCTCTAGGGGTAAGTTAGTCCAATTACTATGCCATAAATCTTCTGCAGTTTCTATTGAATCCTTCTGTCACTCAGTGAAATCCCTCTGGTTTGTATGGTCAAAACATGAAGGCCTTCTAGCCCTGTGTAAACGCTGGAAATTAGTTAGCTTATTACTTGCTGACAGTCCTTTTCCTCAGTCTGTTAGTTTTACCCTACGCATGCATGGATTAACGTCCTGCACCTTTGCTCTGGAGCTCTTCTTCATGTAGTTCCCTCCACTGTGGTACTCTGCCCTGGAAATGGCAGCTTTCCTCTTTGAAAATTGTACCCTTTCTCTTCTCAACTCAGAGATCCCTGTACATTCTCTCTAGATTCCTCCTCCTGCACTAGAATCTGGAAACTTCCTTGAGTCAGGAAGAAAGGGCTCTTGTAGGGCTCACGTCATTCAATTATCAGATCAATTGTTTTTATTTTCTGTTTTGAGAGAAGATTCTCTAGAACTTGGAAACAAAGAAAATATGAGTCTAAGGTTATTTCATTTATTACAGACTGTATTTCCTGATTTTAAAATAATTCACTGTTAGAAATAATGAAGACACTTGTAGTACATAGCCAAAAAAAGATAAAAAAAGGAAAAAATATTATGGAGATAAGTTAGGCAGGTAACACAAATATCATTTTCTGGATTTTTATGTTGTATATAGAATTATCAAACTTTTGAAATTTAAAATTTGTGAGTTATTTTGTCATTAAATATTTTGTTTCTAATTTTGTATCTATAACGTTGTATTATTTTATTTAAAATAACACTGTTAAATTATATAAGGTTCAGTTCCTTGGACTTATATCAGAGTGGGACATACACTGTTACCTGAGGGAGAAGTTCCAGGGAGTAACCTTGCTGGCAATGAAGGGCAGGAAAAGAGGGCAGCAGATATACTGGATATGTGTCCCCATTGGCTACAATGTTAAATTTCAAGTAAATGTGCCTATAAAAATCTAATTGAAGTTTTTATCCTTTCTTAGTGTAACAAATTTTAGTCATACTTACTTTCTAGATATTATATTATTTTTCATAATGATTATTATTTATATTTATGTGTATAAATATAGTATATTACTTTGGTACAGCACATTTTTGTGTGCATATTTTGAAAAGTTTTTATAGTTCATATTTGCAGATAAACACAAGTTCTCAACTTCCTACTTTTATTTTTTTAACTTGTGGCTATACTAATGTATCTGTCTTTGTCTCATTTGGTTATCTAATTCTCTTTAAACAAATATACGAGTAAAATATATTGTTCTTTTTTCTCTACCATGAGGAATACAGTAAACCAGGTGAGATGATGGATTTAAGAAGGACAGTTGTGGTCACTGTTGCAGGATTAGTGGGGCAAGGGGGGCTGTTGTGAGCTGAGCAGTGAAGCTCCAAATCGGATGGGGCCTCAGCCAACTGTCACCATAAGAGAGTAAGGATCTGTTTTCGAGCATTTTCTTTTCTCAGTAGAAACCACAAGGCTACATTTTTATGTGATGTGTCCTAATCTTTAACTGTTCATTTATTAACCATTATCTGCTATGTAGTCTTTCTGTCCACTGAATTTATTCTGAGGCCACCAGGCTGTGACTCGGCTCTTCACGCGTTTGTGTTTGTATGTATTATCTTGACACAGTTCTCTTAAGTTGATACTGCTTAATTTGAAGAGAAATACAATTGAGGAGAAAGGCTACACTGCTAGATGAATAATCTCTGTGCAACATAGTTTCAGAAATTTGCAAACTTATTTCCTCATTTATTATTCAATTAATGCTAGTATCATGGCTATTCAATAGCTGCTAAGATTTAAGTAGCATCAAATAATTGTCAAAGTCTAATGAACTCAGTTACTATGTTGACAGATCAAAATGATCAATCGTGTCTCATATTGGAACAAAACTTCCTTTTAACTGTTTTCTAATCTCAGCATGTTGTTATTACCAACCAGCAGCCAAGATATCCCATCAAGATATAAAATGAAAGTTCTGTTAATTAGGCAGCAAAAGTGTTGCTATACGTCACTGACCTTTTCAAAATTCTTTTTTTTTTGTCAGTGTTTCATAAAGCATTTCTGTAAAGACATAAAAAATAAACAACAAAAGGTCATTGTTTTAGGCGATTTTTCATAAATGATTAAGGGAAAGAAACAAGTATCTTAGTTCTGCATTTTTGCAATATCTTACAAATGGTATTTGTCAGTTAAACTTTTTTGGAAATTTTGTATTGGGTGTAAAGCTAATTAAATATACAGAATAACAGTGGCGCAGTTCTAAAGCCCTTTGAATCAGCCTCTAGGATAACATAAGCCTTTCATAGGTTTGCATGTTAAAACCTGCCTTTTCTTTTTGATGTGAGGACTAGATTTTTTCAGAATAGATTTTTGCTTTTTCTTACTGGTTTAACAAAATGGAGGTGAATCTTTATGGAAGACCTTTATTAAAAAGCAAAATGTTTTGTCAGTTTTGCAGGTTAACTATCAAACACGTATTTTTTTCATATACATGGAAACACATTCCTATATAAAACCCTTGATTCAATAAATTTTTATTGAATGTCAACTAGTAGTCAGACATTGTTCTTGGCACTGGAAATACTGTGTGAGCTGGGAAAAAGATAAAATTATGCCATAATGAGAATCCATTTCAGTGCTGGAGACAAAAAGTTATATGTATGTGTCATCAAAATATGTAAAAGCCCAAAGTTGCTGAGAAAAGAAATTTCAGACAGAGCAAACAGCAATCATAAATGTTCTGAGATGAAGGAGATCATATCTGGAGTGTTTAGGAGACAAGGAGACTGACAGAGTGACGAATCCTAGGAGCCAAATTATAGAGGACCTTGTAATTCATAGAAAGAACTTTGACTTCTGTTTTGCTACTCTAATCTGACTTACATCTTTACAAAACCACTTGAATTGCTCTGTTGAAAATACATGAAAGGCAGTCAGGAGTAGGAACGGTGCTCTAATTTGGAGGGTATTACATAACACCGAAGTGTGATGAAAACATGACAGATGGCTAAATTCTGGGTACCTGTATAAGGATAGCCTGCAGAAGTTACATGAAGACCTGAGCAACGTGAAATAGGTTTGTGTGTTAGATGTCTGGGTAAGGAGTATTCCAAGCAGAGGGGATTTCAGTGGTCAAGGCCTTGAGGTGGGGAGGTGCCTGGAGTACAGAAACAGTGGGAAAGCCGTCGTGGCCGGAGCAGAGTGACGGCTGAGCGTTGGGAGCTTAGAAGGAGATGACGTCAGAGAAGTAACAGGCGCCAAGGAAAGCAGGCAAGTGTATGGTACAGGAGAGAAAGAGGCAGCAAGGATCAAAGCAAGGTCTGAGGCCTAAGTAGCAGGAAGAATTGAGTTGGTACAAACTGAAGTGGATAAAGCTAGAGGTGGTGTTGGTTTGGAGGAGAATGTCAGCTTAGTAGAGTGCAGGCTAAACTTTGAAACTTGGAAGTTTCAAGTACGCAAAGATTTCATTAGGAAGAACTCATCAGGCAATCTAAAGAGGTGCGTCATCAGTACCTAGATGAGATCACAGAGGGAGTAAGATAGAGAAAGAGAGGTGGTCCCCAGGCTGAAGTTTGGGCTTTCCAGTATTTCGAGAATGAGGAGATGGTTGTGGGCACAAGGGCAGACTGGTGAGTGGGCTGGTAAGGAATTACCAGAGACCGAGAAGAGTTTAGGAAAGTTTAATAGTTACGCTGCTGTAAGGAACAGCAGGCCACACAGGTGAGAGCTGCCTGCGTGAGCACGGAGGGTGGGCATGTAGGGTGGGGAGGGGGCTGTGCACACGAGGAGTAGGGGCTGCATGATCAGTTCGTGCACAGGTACCTTATTGGTTGTAAGATCTGCCAGGAATTTCTCGGAACTATAGGTTTTATTTTATGACTTTGATAAGGGCAGGATGTGAGGCCAGTCCACCTAGGGTGTTGTGAGACAGGCTCTCTCCTGGGGTGGTGAGTTCTGTTAGGGTCAACACACATCAAGGGAAGATGTTTTATATGTTGCAGAAATGAAGGTAGACCCAGGGTCCTGCACTGGGGTGGGGGGTGTTAAGGTGTCAGTATGCTCCAGGCATGCACACAGCCCAGGGGTGGGGGTTTTATGACTCTAGATAAAGTGCCAGCCGGCTCCATGGAGATGAAGAGGACAGAACCAGGAAAAGAAACTGATGAAGTCCTAGTCCATTAAGTGAAGCCGGTGATAGCAGACTAGTCCCTATTCCTAATGTTTTGATTGATTTTTAAGTGATATTCTAGACATATTATGTGTGTTGATGTGCAGATTTCTGTATGATTTCATAAAATGTTTTAGAACATATAAAAATATTTAAGTAAGAGTAAATTTGTTCTTGTATTTTCCTAAAGTTTAGATGAGAAAGTAATTTTTTTTTAAAGGTTACATGTTGGTTTGGTAAGTAGGGGGAAATGGGAAATGGTACAGGATTGCCAAGTGGAGACCTTTTTTTTTTTTCTTCTTCTTGAATTTGAAAAAAAGAAATAGACTATCCATTTAAAAAATAAAAAAATTTAGAGCCATGATTATATTCTTAATATTAACAATAGCTGATCTTTCAAGATTCATTTTACCAGTGGTAGTATACTAAAAATGAAGCCCAGTTCTATCCAAAACACAAAAGGCAGTCTGCATAGAGTAGTGCAAGTTGATTTCAAGTTTAAATGATTTCTCACAATTTCTCCATATTCAACATTTAAAGATTTGTGCATTTAAAGATGGTTTAGCAAACTGTTTTCATTCTCTATAAAGAAAGGTCCAGTTTTCTTTTCCAGGCATGTATTTTCTATTGGTTCTGACTTCTTTAAAGGGTAGTTGAAACACATTTTAAATGCTTGGCCTTTTCTACGTGAGGTGTTTTTAAAGGTAGCAGGCATACCCTTTCTAGTTTGCATGCTTTCCACATTTATAAGCTTACTGCTAACTATTTTGTTGTTTAAATGAAAGACTGTACTGACAATTAAATGGAGGCTCTTGCATGCTCCACTGCCCTATCTTATTATCATCAACGTGAGAGGAAGCAGGAGGCTGAGATTACTGAGTTTAGCCTGCATCTGCATGGCCTTATTATGCCTACCAAGGTGAAAATGTCGACTCTGAAGAATGTAATTATATAACTTAAACTGCAGTGGTGGCAAGGTTAAATCCTTGCTTTACTGATCTTAAAAGCAACTATAACTTCGAGGTCTGGAAATGCCTTTTGTTTATAAATTTGACCTCTGTTAAGTTTCTCTTAGATAAGATTTTCAGAACAGATGTTAATTCAATATAGATTTTTGGATTTTTTTTCCCTGTGTCAGTCTTCAATACATACTATTTCCAACAAAAAGAAGGCATATTTTAACATTTGACTATTGCCATTTCAAGAGACCAAATAGAAAATGTACTTGAAGATGCTTCGAGATAAAGCAACCCAAGTTATTTTTCAATTATTTCGAGTTTTAAATGTAAGTTAGAACTCAACTTAATAAATATATTCTAAACAAACAATTGCTAAAAACAAAATAAGTATCTTTAGAATGCAGTTTTCCCAACAATTCCTTTCACTTGAGATCTTTCCTAATAATTTGAAAACTAAAAATTTAATGATTAAACTATTTTATAACGGTAGGGTTAGAAATAATAATTGGCAGGTAAAAGAAACTAAAGATATTATTTGAAATAATTTTTATCCCTGTTAATATGTAATGGAAAAACATTGTGACTTTTAAATATGTACCTTAACCTATAATTCATTAAATATAACATTTAGTATGTGTTCTTTGCTGGGCACTCTGAAAACTGTGAAGTCATTTGCTCCATTTAGATGTTATTACTGAAATGATGGGAGTAAAATTTAAATATATTGCAAAGCCATGCAGATAAAGCATATGAATAATGTAAAGCATTGTAAAAAATTCAGTGAAAGAAAAGGAAACGTCTAGCCAGAAGGATCCACGAATGGTTATTAGATTATGTTAAGTGTCAGTTAGAACTGGTCTTGCTGGGTATGTCATTCAGGGTGTAGGGACTGGGAAGAATAAAAGTGTAGAGGTGGGGAAATATGTTAGTTATCTGTTATATCTCTAGTCTGACCATAGGGCAGCTTATGCACACACACACAGAAAAAGTTTGCCCAAAATCCACTTTGAAAAACAAAATCTTATAGATAGTATGCCCTCAGGATATGTAAGTTACAGTGAGCAGTGGATTTACGTCAGTAGCTAAAATACGGTCTAACAGATACATGCATTGTAACGACAAAAAAGGTGACTGATTCATGGTTTTTTATTTACCTTGCAATAGAACAAACACATTTTAAAAGCTGTTTTATTTCAATGAAAAATAAATTCAAAGATAAAAATCAACTTTTGTAATTTAAAAAATTACAATATGCATATTAAAAGGTAACAAACTTTAACTATATTAATACACATTTTACATATTTTTATAGAATATCCATATTTGATTAGAAATAGTCCCTGACTTGTGAAGCACTGGAATGCAGAGATAAAAACAGTGAAAATAAAAGTGTTCATTTTGAAAATAGAAATTTAAAGTGAAACCATTTCTGAGCCTTTAGTATGGGTCAAGTGTTGTTAAAAGAGAAACTGAGCAATTTTCTAAATACACGTCTACCTATACTTAGAACTATGCCTATGCGTATATTTATTTCATCCATGTGTCATTATATTATGGGATATGATGTATGAAGGAGTCTCCACTATTTAGGGAAACCCAGAGCAATCTTTCCAGCTGGTGAATGGAGGAAGCGATTTAGAGGGAAAAGAATGAAGGCAAATGCTCTCTGGGTCCTTCATAACATGGCACATGTGTGCCCACAAACTTAGATGTGACTCTGTGTGTTGGTGGGAGGATCAGGAAAAAGGCAAAAACTCCAAGCCTGTTAGTTACAGGGAACCTGCAAACAGAAAGAGCTTCTGTTCTGTTTCCTACTAAGTGTGCTGAGCCTGTTTGCTCTCAGATATGTTCCCTTCCCTTCATGTAATTCTTCTCCATCCCCCACGAATCCCACCTGCACCACCATCAGTAGGATACAAAGCTTTAGAAAATAAAGGAAGTTACATACCTTTTCAGGAATGTTACTTCTATTCATCATATGGTTCTTAATATTTAGAAAAACATTGTCCAGATACTCATTTTTAAAGGCAGCAGTCACTGTCTATATTTAATCTTCTCTTATAGTAAATTTCCAAGTTTTATTTGGTCTTAGGTGGTAAATAGTCTTGTGGACACGTTGTAGCTAGGAATATTTCTTCCCCAGAAGAACCTAACGCATAACGGAGAGTCTTATCCCCTTCATGTGAACCGTGCCCCTTGACCATGCAGACTGATAATGAGCTGGCTAGAACTCTCTCTGCTGTAAATCTGAAATTTGTAATTTAGCAACACAGAGATGGCATTTGATGGAACTGAAATATATTAATGGCAGCTAGAAGAAAAGGACATTTATTTATTTAAAAAACATTTATTACTATATCATGTACCATCCAATAAGAAGTAGGGTGATATCATTTTGGGAAAGAATATATGTCCGTACTTGTGTGGTTTACAGCATAATAGTTATAAAATACAAATAAGAAAACAAATAAAATAACAGCTTCAGGTTGTGGTAAACACACTGAAAGCAATGATTAAAGAACAATGATAGATAAGGAGAAACCAAAATGGTCTAAATTTTTCTATGGTGATTAGGAAGGACTCACTGTGGTGACTGACATATAAGCTGAATCTGAAGTTTGAGAAAGAGCCTCCGTGTAAAGTCCAGTCTAGAGAGAAAGAAGAAGAGATTTGGGTGTGTTAGAGAAAACAGACTGAAGGAATCCCGTGTGTTTGATTTGAAGGGGTGAGAAAGAAGGTGGAATGAAATGAGGTTGGAAATTTAATCGGGAGCTAGATCCTACCATATTGTATTGGCCACCATAAGGAAGACTACTTGACAATTTTGAAATAATTGGTGATTTTGACAAATAGATTCAATGAAGTGGTGGTGGCACAGACCAGATTACGTTCAGTTGTGCAGCAATTGGAGGTTAGAAAGTGGAGACAACTTGTGCTGACAAAGACTCTTTTTAGTTTAACTATGATTAGCTAAAGAAATGGCCCCGTAAGTAGAAAGTGACATGAGGTAAACAGAATATACTTTACTATGTGAGACACTAGAGACTATTCATAATTTATGGCTGCTAAAATCCCCACAGTTCCTCTAAACTCCTTCCATTTCTACATCTTGGTTCCCTGATTTCATGAGATAGTGTAAGTAGAAGACACATTTTTTGTTCTGCCAAGCATCTCTTTAGACACCAACCATAGGCTAGAATAGCATGATTCAACTGTACCTGAAATACCCCAAGCATATAATCAGTGAGTCTGTGTCACTCTGGTAGCCTTACCCCTTTTAGCATTTCCAAGAGTAAACATGTAAGCAGAACGGTTAAATCATAGGTAGGCAAAAGACCAAGCTACATCCATTGAGACCCCTTTCAAGCTTTATAAAAGCATGACAGCAAGGAAAGAATCAAAGTAAGTCAGAGTGACTTTTTTTTTTTTTTGAACTCTGCCTTTGATTGAGGTTCTTCCAAAAGCCTTTAATCTTTGCATCTTGAACAGGTTGGGTCACGTTTTGTTCATTCATCAAAAAGTATGATTTTTTTTACTTTGGTCAGAGGGAAGTTCTCCTTGACTTCTTTATTAGTTTCCATGGGCTTCTGGGACAAATAATTTATGATCTCACAGTTCTGGTGGCTGGAGGCTAGAAATCCACTCTCAAGGTGTCGGCAGTGCCATGCTCCCTCTGAGGTTGCAAGGCAAGGGTCCTTCCTCGCCCCTTCCAGCTTCTGGCAGCCCCAGACATACCTTGGTTTGTGGCAGCATAAACTTAAGTCTTCACATGACATTCTTCCCTCTGTATGTCTGTTTCTGTGTCCAAATTTCCCATTTTTCTAAGGACCCAGTAATATTGGATTAGGACACACCCTAATGACCACACTTTAAATTGACTGCCTCTAAAAAGATTCCTATTTCCAAAGAGGGTTATATTCTGAGGTACTAGAGGTTAGAACTTCAACATATCTTTTTCGGGGGTGGGGTATATAATTTAACCCATAACATTCTCTGATTCTCATGTACAAGGATGTCTCTAGTATAATTGTTCCTAGTCTTGTACCTGTTCTTTAGTCATTTTTCCCCAAAATGGAGGAAGGAGACACCTACTTAGCGGCCACAGACTTGGGTCCATGTTCTCCTGGGCCCATGGATCTGCTCTGTTTAAAGACCATACATCTTGTGACTTTTCTTTTTTTTTAATTTCTTCTTACTCTTGGGCTAGTAGAGACTGCAGATCCCAACTTCCCAGAGGATGGGATCTTCCAGGTTGGCTCAGGGAGGGAGGAACAGGCAGAATGTATTAACAGGCCCATCAGCCCCTCCTGAGCCATTGTGTTTAAAGAATCTTATGCTAATAATGGTTGTGTTTGGCTCCCCTCTCTCTGACATATGACTGTCTATCAATTAGTAACACATTCCTACAGAGAAAAATGTCGATATTGATCAGGCCCTTAAGTTTAATTTATGCTGACATTTCCTTTGAAAATGCCGTTTGAGGTCTGAATGTTTGTCTTTCACTTTAGCAACTTTTTTTTTTAATCCATTGATTCATGAAAAATTAGTCTGCATGCTACATGTGATCTAGATACAGTACACTTTGACTATTATCGTAAGTATAAATCCTGAGACTGTAAGACAAAAGACATTAAATTTCAATGATAGCAATTGCATACTACTATAGCATGATTAATAGAAATATGCTTTAATGCATGTATCAGTATTTCAAATTGACTTGTTTTGTGACTTTGTTTTCCATTTACATATGCCACTAGTAAAAACACAAAAAGTGTTTTTTTACATGTAAAAATTACATTGTGTTTTATAAGGAAAAGTTTTACTGACATTCATTTCTTTAAAACTAATATATCTCATAGAACATATATTTGGTAAAATATGAGCTGAAAAAATTCCTTCATGTATCATTGAAAAAGTGCAATGGCCACCTCTGTGGCAATTGTAAGAAAATGAATAAATATATCCAATAAAGATTTTTAATACCTCATATATATCTATAATTGAGAATCCTTCATAGTACTTAAGGTAGACAAATACATAAGCTCCGTAAATTGAGAGTTTGTTGAAACAATTTATAAATCCTTTAGTGTTGAACTGTCCAGTAACATAGCCCAGAGCCTTATGCGGTTATTTAAATTTTAATTAAAATTAAATAAGAATTTAGTTCCTCAGTCACTTTCGTCATGTATGAAGCCACACATGGTTAGTGTCTACCAAATGCACAGAGTAGACTGTAGGACAGTTCATCATCACAGAAATCTCCGTTGGGTAGTAAGAGTCTCCCCAATAAGAGTCTAAAGATTGATGGAGTTAATTGAATATTGATTTTTTAAATGATTTCTAACAAATAAGTTATCTGTAAATG
The DNA here is from genome assembly GCF_009834535.1 of Camelus ferus. NCBI lineage: Eukaryota > Metazoa > Chordata > Mammalia > Artiodactyla > Camelidae > Camelus > Camelus ferus. Next base: position 95,635,501 of record NC_045697.1, read on the forward strand.
TCAGTTTAAGTATAAGGGTCCTTTCCTTATACTACCTTAGAGCACCGCCCCTAATGCCAACTCCTTCTGTGACTTTAGTGAGCGTCGTCATTTTAGGAGGCACAGCATACATTCATTCTTCAACAATGAGGGATGACAGCCAACATCTGAAGTGGATGTGTGTGAGGTGTAAGGAGAAGCACAAGAGTTCTCAGAGGATCGTGACATAATGAATTTTGTTTTCAGCTCATGTCCTAAAACACAAATGACCCATCTTAGGTGAAACATTTTAGGAGGCACAGCATACATTCATTCTTCAACAATGAGGGATGACAGCCAACATCTGAAGTGGATGTGTGTGAGGTGTAAGGAGAAGCACAAGAGTTCTCAGAGGATCGTGACATAATGAATTTTGTTTTCAGCTCATGTCCTAAAACACAAATGACCCATCTTAGGTGAAACAGGATAATACCATTCTCTTTGATGAAGGATGATAGAAAATGCAGGTCACAGAAAGAAAACAGAAAAGAAACAAACATGTAGGTCACAGAGAACAGCTGGAAAACAAAATGTATTCTACATGTTAACACTAATAACAGACCACCGTCTTTATAGAGACTAGATTATAAGAGACCAGTGCTGTGAATAAAAGGCACATGTGGACTTTGTAAATGGAAAGATTAGGGACTATTCATATCCTTATCAAAGGACTCTAAAAGACATTGGTATCTGAAGGAAGAAGGCAGATAGTTAAAAAAGATGGCACTTAGCACATAGAAAATGAACTTGAATTTTAAAAGAACCAAAGAGGAGAAATGTATATAGATCATTATACACCAGCCATTATCTGGCCCTTAATGGAAAGAAATTAGATGTTTATATAAAAAAAATAGTAAATTTATTACATCTTTAAGTCCCTGAATACAGAGTATGTGTTTGGGTTAATGTGTAATTTGCATCTGTGTAATTTTGTTAAGGTGTTTTTAATTCGTTCTTCTCAATGAATTATTTTATTTTACAAAATGAGTTAACTATTTTTGATACATGCCCAGGCAACTAAGGGAGTGAGCTGTACTTGATCATTAAAGATAGGAATTTTCCTCTTGAATAGGAAACACTAATCCTTTCCTAATGTTCTTGAGAAATGGCTATTCCTTTGTGGCGTACAGTGATGTATTATGCTACACATGTGTTCAGCATGATAAATCTCACTGAAGTACTTGGGCTTTACAGTCATGAACTCTGAGTTTTGGCTGTGCCATTAATACCTGTCTGACCTTCGGAAATTACTTAAATTCCCTAAAACTCAATTTACTCTTCTGTAAAATAAGGATAATATTACCTATCTAATTAACTTGTAATATTTAAATAAGGCAATTTAAAGTCACTTAGAAAATCGTCTGCTAAACGTAAGGAATAAACAATACATTTTAAAAAGTTCTATATACAAAAAATATTTTAAATTAAAAATATTGAGTAGATGTATATTTACTTATGTAAAAGTTATCACTCACATTTTCGTTTGCAGCAATTGTAGTGAAACATAGTTTGTGTCATACCAATTACTGGGGAAAGAACTCTTCTGGGACTTGGAAAGGAGTGTCTTGTTGCATTTCTTGGCTTGACCCGCATTGGCAGGTAAATCAGGTACTCCTTTAGTCTCCCAAGGTCATTCCTTCCAGTTCTGCATTCTACTTGGTATTCAGGCTTGTGTGCCATCCTTTGAAGTTGTAGACTTGTCTTATTCCTGATTGATCTTAAGCTTCTTTTAAACTGGAGTGAAGTTTGGGAAACAGTTCTAATCACCAAAGATCTGTTCCCAAACAGTGTGATTTCCCCCACCTATATTCCATAGGCTTTATATTATAAAAGAAGAATAGAAAACTTTTAAAATATATTAGTGATGTGAAACTTAAATTTGCAGACTTCTGATTATTCTAGTCATTCTTACGTGATTTTTTGGGAGGAGAAAAGAAAAATAAAACCCTAGGTCTTATGACAACTGCCAGTATTCAACAATAGAAAATCAGTTACTTACATTTATTTACTTATATACATATATAAAGAATGTTTTTGGAATACTTTGTTTTCTATGTTAAAGAAAATTAGTTTTTTCCTGTAATTTTTGTTCTCTTTTAAAAATACAGAGGATAAAATCCTGTCTGTACTTTTTCTTAGTTATAGGGTGCATCTATACTAGAAGGAAATTCTTCAAATTATCATTATAGGACAAGATTTTAAAGCACAAATCAGTTTTGAATTATTTTGTACTTTGGCCACTTCAATTTATGGAGGAGAATGCCAGAAACTTACTAAGGGTTATTTAAGAACTGTGCTAGAGCGAGGATTTTGACCTGGCTTAAGGACGGGGGTAGATATGAGTATGCAGGTGTGTATCACTCTCTTCTTTCACCAAAAGCAGCATAATAAATACATTATATTACACATTGCTTTTGTACTTAACAAAATATATAAATACATATCCAAACAATCACTGCATGTCAGTTCACAAAGACCTTCATTTTTATGCCTGCATTACACCTCCTTTTAAATCTTCTTTTATATTTGTTTATATGTAGTTTGTATTTTTTTCAAGCCACCAATAGATTACTTAAGATATTTCCAATGATTTGCTATTACAAATGATGCCACCATAAAAACTCCGTGAATGTTATTTCATTTGTATGGATTCCTCAGGGCAAATTTCTAGGACTGAGATTTTAATTTGCCCCTTTGATGGAAGAGCCGTATACTGGGAAGAAATGCTAGGGAGAATCTGTTTTAACCTATAGAAGCCCCACCTGCACCTTCAACCAAGTAAACCCTGGTGGTGCATAGAAAACCCCTCCTTTGCAAATGGTTTCCACTTCTACTTAAGGTACTGCGTGGAGGCTACTGAGGGCACTATCTGAATCATTTGAATAAGGATTTGCTGACTCAGACATCCTTATCATTTGTCCATAAACATGAAATCCATGTAGGCGGAAAAGTTATTATTAACCTGACCATGAAAAAAATAAGCAAAAATGAAAACATTGTAGATTCCAATGACAACAAAAGTGTGTTTACTTATTGACAAACTGATGATGAAGTGAGGCTTTTATATAAACAGTAAGTCCTGCCTTGTTCAATAAAAGCTAAACCAATCAACAATCAACATAATCCTCTTAGGTTGCTTGATAATGGCTTCTGACATTGACATTCCTGGTTTCGTAACCTCTCATCTTGAAGATTCCGACAAACTTTGTAATATTTTTTAAGCATGTTCTGAAAGGCAAACCAAACAAAGGGATTACTGCAACACACTCAGAAGTAAAATGCACAATACTACACGACTGTACATGACAGAAAGTAAAGAAACATGTGACATCCAACTGAAACTACATTAAAGATTTAGGGGAACAGGATTACCAAGCTTGGAATGCAGCCAGGAGAGGGATAAAGAATTGAGAGTTACCAGAGAGGAATAATGTGGAAATCCTAACTGCTAAGCCGAAACATCAACTTCTGTTACTGATAGAACTTTTTTACAGTGAGGGTAAATGTTTTGTGTGTATATATCTATATCTACGCAGGATTTGCTTTCCATTGCAACTGCAACCACAGTGAATAAATATTGCATATGAAGATGCACTGCCTAAACTTGCTTAACCTGAGTTGTATTCTTTTCTTTCTTCTAATCCAATTAATTTCATTTCTTTAATAAGTGACTGGTTTCAGACTGAATGATAAAATTTTTATTATAAAAATAACTAAAAATGGCATACACTAAAATAACTTTAAAAGTGAATCTTCATAATCTTAATGTTCTAACAAATGGTTTTCACTACCTGTTTTCTTATCTGTATGTGAGTATTTTATATCATTTTACATACATGTTGTGAAGTAAAATTTTGAAGATATTTCTATTCAAATATTTATATCAAATTTAAATCTATATCATGTAACCTTTTGTAGGGATTCTGGGGTCCTATTTGACTGGAGCTAACCATCTAATGTGTTCAGATTGTGAGAGATTTTTGGTATTTTCATTTTACTGAAAAACATAAAGCAACAGATGATCTCTAATAAGGAAAATCTATAATGTTTATATATCCAAATTCAAAACTTTAAATGATAAATCAAGATCTATGCTGACATAAATTGTTCAAGATAGAAAACTGAGTCTCGGAGGAGTTATGTGATGATCTCAGCATTAGCTAGTGGCAAAGTCAGGAGATGGATTTGCCCCAATTGCTGGTTTTCTATCTAATACAACACACTTCTAAAGGAAAAATATCTAGTTAAATAACACTTTTATCCATTGAAAAACTAGTCTAAAATTCTATAGAAGGAAAAGGTTTTGAACAAAATCTTCATACCATTCACTTCACGGCAAAACCCATATCAAGTAGGTGCCAAAGGCACTAATCAGACTACTGTTTTTAGTGGAAAATGCCATCCAGCTTACTTTTCTTTCTTCAGTGAAGCCTACCCAAAGAAGCCTACCCATAAGGATCAGACCTCTAGATTTATAAATGCCACCCTCAAAGATCAGACACCATGAGTAGTAAGGACATACATACAGAAGCAAATCATAAACTAGTAGTAGAAGGTGGGAGGGTGACAAGCATTTACAAAACAGGTCAACAGCACTGCAGTTCAGTGTGATTGCTTAATACAATAGTACATAGTATTTTGTAGTTAAAAGGTTTGTTCATATGTCCTATTTGCAGTGGTTCTTAAAAGAGGAGTTAGAAGAATGACAGAGAGCAAGAGAGCCCATTGTTACAGTTCATAAAATTCGGCCTCCCAGCACTGAGCTGTGGGGAGCAGGTGGAGTATGCATCTAGGATGGACTGAGGTCCACAATATTTAACTGATAAATTCCAACTGTGATAATTTCTTGCAGTAATTATAATCCATCTGTGAGATGACATTAGGCCACCTACTTTATTAGAAAAAAGCACTATATCATGTGAGTTCCTGTGGCTTTTCTATCAATGTGTTATAATTCAAAAAGACATCCATGATCAAATAAATTGCAGAAATGCTGTTGTTAAACAGTCAACATAATGAATAGACTTAGAAGAGGATAATGTATACCTTCTTCAACACAGAAACCTAGTCCTTTATTCACAAAGCTCTCTTCGTGGTGCACTGTACGTTTGGGTCTTGCTCGCTTTCTTTTAATAATGTTCGTGGAAGGGCATATACCATCTATAGGCATCCATGCAATGTCAAATCCAATATAGAATGAGAAACAACAGTCTTCTGCTGGCCTCCAAATTATAAAGAGATTTATAGTAGATGATTAAAGAAAATATACCTTAGTTTATGGGCTATTCAAAAGTATGTTTTTCATTATTGTAGATTTTAGGAAATTATTACAAAAACTAAGACATTCTTCTGTGGTTCAAGTCAATATAATTTTGTTGACATAATGAGAACACCTTGTTTTTATTGGTCATGTATTATAAACCTATCTACTAAATGGTCTTTCTCATAGCTTTATTACATCATGTGAGAGTGAAAATGGTGATTCTAAAAAACCACATGATGTTTAAATAGGATTAGATTACTAAATAGAATCATGAAGAACAGGGGACTTTTTAAACAGTTTTCATCAAAGCAGTGATGGAGCTTATTGTTTCTCAGTTTGTTAAAGTTAATCAGGTCATGGCACAATTTCTGCTCTGTGAAAGACTGAATTCTAAGTAATCCAAGCAGCTTGCCACAGAGCAGATGGTGAGAAAGGGAAATTAGAATCCTCATTTTCAAATGAAATATTTTTATTAGGGAAAAAAATCTAACTTCTATATGGTAATTTATGACTTGTGAAGAAATATAAAGGTATTCTGTGACGTTTTGGTTCTTTCTTACTTCTTCACATAATTGTACAACCTGGAAAAAAATTTTTACTCTGTTAATTTCCCCTATTTCTTACATACTGGTATTTCACTTTTAACTGTTATTAGTTCTTCTATGTTGAGCTCATTCTTCCTGTAGTTGGATTTTCTTTTTCATGAGCACACTTTGCTGAACATGGTTGGGAATTGAATTTGAAATTATATATATAGCTTCTTTTTCCTCATTGAGAATATCTAGAATAAACATAAACTTAGAATTGAACCTCAGAGATAATTTGCACAGGGTGGTGGATACCCATTTTTCTTGATATCTAAACAAATGATCATGGATAACATTAAGTTAATTATGTTTGAGTTTTCATCCCACTTCACTTAAGCAGGCAAGGAAGGAACTTATCCCATTATCCAATGTTAATAAGGCAACCTTATTAAACATACAGTAAAAGGTAAATGCAAACGCAGTGTCGGGGCTACAAATCTGGAATGGGATCTGTAGTTTAATGTGCTGGGAAAGGAAGACCTAGTGTCTACTATGTACAGAGTAGTGCTAGATAGTCCACGTAGATTTGCATGATGTTGTGGAGTCCTTCTCATCTCATTAACTCTCCAACTCCAGAACTTGCTTGGTAGAATGCAATAGAGATTAAAACTCTTATGTATAGAATGCTTTATGACCTAGTCCCTAATAAAAATAAATGCAGTATAGTTCTTTGGATGTCCAGAATGTAATGTAGGAGTTCATGACCCTGAACAGCATACCAAAACAAAAATAACCCATGTCATGTGATAACGGGCTATACGAACATCAACACCGATTCTTAAAACATTATCTGTATAAAGTATTTCAGGATTGCTACCATTATTATTTGTTCCCAAACAGAGAGGAAAGTTGTTTGTTTTGAAGAGATTAATGTTGGGTCCTGCAAAGGGGGACTGATATAGCCCCCCCCCCTTTTTTTAACATCTTTATCGTGGTATGGTTTCTGTACAATAAACTACACATAATTATACCTCTTGGGGAGTGAGAGAAATGTTAGCTATCTTGATTGTGGTAGTGGTTTCATTGGTGTATACACCTATCAAAATTCATGAAAGTATACGTTTGAAATATGTGCAATTTACTGTAGCCTTTCTACTTTTAAACAACTCTTGTGGTTCATAACTGCCATCTCCAGCTTTACCATCTACTCTTAGCTCTCTAACTAGAGTTAAAACAAGACAATGGATGATGAGAAAGTTGTGATCCTGGAGGCAGAACAGTGATGAGGTCAAGCAAACATGAGAGTGACCTGGAGATACAGTCGATTAAATTTATAAATTGTGGTTGATTTAGCCATCTTTTACAAATCAATTTATCTACATCTATGCATTTTTCTATTTGTCTTTAAAATTCCTTTAAAAATTTAACTTCAGAGAAGGTTTAGACAAACAATGCAAAATTATTGAATTAGTAATTTAGTGTAACTAAACTATCCCAATATTAAGAGATTTCAATCACCAAATAATTTTGGAAGAAAAATAAGTCTCTAAAATTCTGTGTAGTTCTTTTATTTCTTTTCATTATATATCATGTAAGTATGAAAAAAACTGTTTCGGAAAAGTATTATGAAATACTTGTTCTCATGTCTACATATCTAGGAATTTAAAATGTTATTAACTGACATGTTAGTAGTAGTAAAATATCCATTTCATCATTTGGCTTTAATTAAAATAACTGTCAAATAGCCTATTCTTTTTCTGTAACCCATACTCACTCCCCTACTATTTAAAAATACTATTTTAAAACAGAAAAAGTTGCATTTTCTAGTGGTGATGATACAAATAAGGAAGAAATTTCAGTTTATGTCAGTTTTAAAGTGTTCTTTCATGTTATATGTTTTCTAGATAAGATTTCAATATTTTTGAGTTAATATTTAGTAAGTTGAATAGAGGTTGAAATTTTCGTAAAACATTTGAAAATGTAAATTTAATCATTATGCTTATTTTCTTAAATGTTTTTTTTTCCCCAGAGCCAGGGAAGATTTTTATTTTATTTTTAATTTTTAAATATACGTATATGTACTGTTCGTTTCTAAGAACAGTTCAGAGCTTTAGTAAACTTACATAGTTATCAAAGGAATAAAGCCAAACACAAAATAAGAATCAACAGAATGAAGTAATCCAATTATAAAGGACAGTCAAATGTGCTTACACATGTTTTAAAAATCAGTCATCTAAGTTATAAATAATAAGTTCATTTGTATCTTTTTTTTTTAAGATTCTACATATAAGTGATATTATTTGGCATTTTTCTTTCTTTTTCTGGCTTACTTCACCTACAATGATGATCTCCAGGTCCATCCATGTTGCTGCAGATGGCATTACTTTATTCTTTCTTATGGTTGAGTAGTATTCCAGTGTATATATATCTCATCTTCTTTATCCAATCATCTGTTGATGGGCATTTGGGTTGTTTCCATGTCTTGGCTATAGTAAATAATGCTGCTGTGAACATTGGGGTGCATGTGTCTTTTTGAATTATATTTTTCTCTGGGTATATGCCCAGGAGTGGGATTGCTGGATCATATGGTAAGTCTGGTTTTCCTTTTTCTAAGGAACCTCCATAGTGGCTGTACCAATTTACATGCCCACTAACAGTGTAAGAGGGTTCCTTTTTCTCCACACCCTCTCCAGCATTTATCATTTGTAGACTTTTTAATGATGGCTATTCTGGCTGGTGTGAGGTGATGCCTCACTGTAGTTTTGATTTGCATTTCTCTAACAATTAGTGATGTTGAGCCTCTTTTCATCTGCTTGTTGGCCATCTGTCTTCTTTGGAGTTTTGATTAGGTTGCTTGTTTTTCTGATATTAAGGTGTATGAGCTGTTTGTATATTTTGGAAATTAGTCCCTTGTCGGTCACATCCTATGCTAATATTTTCTCCCATTCTGTAGGTTGTCTTTTCATTTTGTTGATGGTAAGCTTAGCTATGCAAAAGCTTTTAAGTTTAATTAGGTTCCATTTGTTTATTTTTTGCTTTTATTTCCATTACTCCAGGAGCTAGTTCAAAACTGATTTGTGTCCAGAAGTGTTCTGCCTATATTTTCCTCTAGGAGTTTTATGGTATCTGGTCTTACATTTAAGTCTTTAATCCATTTTGAGTTTATTTTTGTATATGGTGTTAGAGAATGTTCTAATTTCAGTCTTTTACAGGCAACTGTCCAGTTTTCTGAGCACCACTTATTGAAGAGACTGTCTTTCCTCCATTGTATATTCTTGCCTCCTTTGTTACAGATTAATTGACCATAAGCGTGTGGTTTTATTTCTGGGCTCTCTAGTCTGTTTCATTGATCTGTATGTCTGTTTTTTGTGCCAATACCATGCTGTTTCGATTGCTGTAGCTCTGTAGTATTCTCTGAAGTCTGGGAGGGTTATTCCTAGAGCTTTTGTTCTTTTTCTTCAGTATTGCTCTGGCAATTCTGGGTCTTTTGTGATTTGTATAAATTTTAGGAGTATTTGATCTAGTTTTGTGAAAAATATTCTGGGTAATTTGAAAGAGATTGCATTAAATCTCTAGATTTCTGTGGGTAGTATGGCCATTTTAATAATATTAATTCTTCCAATCAAAGAGCATGGGGTATCTTTCCATTTCTTTAAATCATCTTTAATTTCCTTTATCAATGTTTTGCAGCTCTCAGCATATAAGTATTTCACCTCCTTGGTCAGGTTTATTCCTAAGGTTTTTTTTTTGTTTTGTTTTGTTTTTTTCTTAAAGAGATTGTTTTTTACTTTCCTTTTCTGATATTTCATTGTTACCATAAAGAAATGCAACTGATATCTGTATGTTAATTTTGTATCCTGCTACCTTGCTGTATTTGTTTATTAGCTCTACTAGTGTTTTTGTAGTCTTTAGGGTTTTCTATATATAGTATCTTGTCATCTGCATATAGTGAAAATTTTTATTCCATTTTGGACCCCTTTTATTACTTTTTGTCTGATTGCTATTGGCTAGGATTTCTAATACTTTACTGAATAGAAGTGGTGAAAGCAGGCATCCTTGTTTTGTTCCAGATTTTACTGGGAAAGCTTTGAACACTTCATCATTGAGTTTTGTATTGTATGTGGGTTTGTCATAGATAGATTTTCTTATGTTGAGATATGCTCCCTCTGTGCCCACTTTGGTACGACTCTTTACCATGAAAGGATGTTGGATTTTATCAAATGCTTTTTCTGCACCTATTGAGAGGATCATGTGGTTGTTGTCCTTTCTTTTGTTGATGAGGTGTATCACATTGATTTATTTCTATATGTTGAACCATCCTTGTGACCCTGGGATGAATCCAACTTCATGATAGTGTAGAATCTTTGTATGTGTTATTGGATTTGTTTTGCTAATATTTTGTTCATAATTTTTGCATATATGTTCATCAGTGATACTGGTATCTAATTGTATTTTTTGGTAGTGTCCTTGTCTGGTTTTGGTATCAGGGTGATAGTGGCATCAAAGAATGACTTTGGGAGAATGCCCTCCTCTTCAAACTTTTGGAAGAGTTTGAGAAGGATCAGTTTAAGTTGTTCTTTGCATGTTTGGTAGAGTTCCCTAGCAAAGCCATTTGGTCATAAACTTCTGTTTGTAGGGAAGTTTTTTATTGCAGATTCTATTTCACTTCTAGTGATGGTCTGTTCAAATTACCTACTTTTTCTTGATTCAGTTTTGGTGTACTGTATGTTTTTAGAAACCTGTCCATTTCTTCTAGGTGACCCAATTTGTTGCCATACAATTGTTCATAGTATTCTTATTTTTTTTTAATTTCTGTGGAATTGGTTGTAATTTCTTCTCTTTCAGTTCTTATTTTGTTTATTTGGGTCCTGTCGTCTTCTTGGTGAGACTAATCAAATGTGTTGGTGTTTTTTTTTTTTTTCCTTATGTTTTTAATCTCTATTTTATTTATTTCCTCCTTGATCTTTATTTCTTTCCTTCTGCTGACTTTAGCTATTGTTTGTACTTCTGTTTCTAATTTTTTTGGGTGTAGGATACATTGGTTATTTGAGATTGTTGTTTTTTGAAGAAGGCCTCTATCGCTATGAACTTCCTTCTTAGGATTGCTTTTGCTGCATCCCGTAGATTTTGTGTTTCCATTGTCACTTGTCTCAAGGTATTTAATTTCCTGTTTGATTTTATTGTTGACAAATTGATTTTTTTTTTAGTAGCAGGTTGTTTAGACTCCAATCATTTTTCTCCTTTCTCTTTTTGTGGTTGATTTCTGGTTTCATTCCTTTGTGTCAGAAAAGATCCTTGAAATATTTCTATCCTTTTATATTTGTTAAGGATTGTTCTGTGTCTGAGTATATAGTCTAGGCTAGAGAATGTTCCATGTGCACCTGAAAAGAATGTATATTCTGGTTTTTTTCTTAATGTAAAGTCCTGAAAATATCAATTAAGCCTAACTATTGTATTGTGTAATTTAAGATCTCTGTTGTCTTATTGATTTGCTGTCTGTAAGATCTGTCAATTGATGTTAGTGGGGTGTTAAAACCTCCTACCATTACTGTATTTCCATCAATTTCTCCCTTTATGTCTTGTAGTATTTGTTTTATGTATCTTAGTGCTCCTACATTGGGTGCATGTATGTTAACAAGTATAATAACTTCTTGTATTGATCCTTTTATCATTATATGTTGTCTTTCTTTATCTTTCTGGCCTTTTTAAAAAAATCTGTTTTGTTTGATATGAGTATTGCTACCCCTGCCTTCTTGTCATTTCCATTTGCATGAAATATCTTTCCATCCCCTCCTGTTCAACCTATGTGTGCCCTTTGCCCTAAAGTGGGTCTCTTGTAGGCAGCATATTGTAGGCTCTTGTTTTATTATCCAATCAGCCATTCTGTTCCTTTTATTTTTTGAAGTATATTTGATTTACAATGTTAGTCTCAAGTGTACAGCATGATTCATTTATACATATACATATATATTCTTTTACAGATTCATTTCCATTATAGGTTATTACAAGATACTGAACATAGTTCCTTGTGCTATACAGTAGGTCTTTATCATTTATCTATTTTACATATAGAAGTGTGCATATGTTAATCCCAAACTCCTAATTTCCCCCCAACACACGTCCCTTTGCCCTTTGTTAAGTATACTTCGTTTTCTGTGTAAGTCCATTTCTGGTTTGTAAATCAGTTCATTTATATCATTTTTTTAGATTCCATATATGAGTGATATCATATAATATTTGTCTCTCTGATTTACTTTACCTAATATGATAATCTCTAGGTCCATATATGTTGCTGCAAATGATATTATTTCATTTTTTATGGCTAAGTAATGTTGTGTATATTTATAGGAGGGTGTGTGTGTGTACATATGTATATATATATACACCACATCTTCTTTATCCATTCATATGTCAGTAGATATTTAGGTCGCTCTATTTTCTTGGCTGTTATAAATAGTGCTTTACGAATATTGGGGTGCATATGTCTTTCCAAGTTAGAGTTTTCTCCAGATAAAGTCCCAGGGGTGGGATTGCTGGATCATATGTTAATCCTATTTTTAGTTTAAGGAGTCTCCATACTACTCTCCAGGGCGGCTGCACCATTTTACACTCTCACCAACAGTATAGGAGGGTTACCTTTTCTCTATACCTCTCCACCATTTCTCCTTTGTAGACTTTTTAATGATGGCCATTCTGACTGGTGTTAGGGTGATACCTCATTGTAGTTTTGATTTGCATTTCTCTGATACTTAGAGATAATGAGCATCTTTTCATGTGCCTGTTGCCAAGCTGTATGTCTTCTTGGGCAGAAGACCTACATAGATATTTCTCCAATATTTTGATTGAGTTGTTTGGTTTTTTGTTTTGGATAAGCTGCATTAGCTATTTGTATATTTTGGAAATTAATCCCTCGTCATTCTCATTATTTGCAAATATCTTTCCTCATTCCGTAGGTTGTTTTTTCATTTCATATTTGGTTTCCTTTGCTGTGCAAAAGCCTTTAAGTTTAATTAGGTCCCATTTACTTATTTTTTTGCTTTTATTTTCATTACTCTAGGAGACAGATCAAAAAAAAAATATTGCTGCAATTTATGTCAAGGAGTGTTTTTGCCTGTGTTTTCTTTTAGACCTTTTGTAGTATCTGGTATTACATTTATTTATGTCTTTTATCCGTTTTGAGTTTACTTTTGTATATGGTGTTTTAGAATGTTCTAGTTTTATTCTTTTATGTGTAGCTGTCCAATTCTCCAGCACCACTTATTGGAGACTCTCTTCTCTATTATATATTCTTACCTCCTTTGTCATAGATTAAATGACCATAAGTGTGTGGGTTTATTTTGGGGCTTTCTATATTGTTCCATTGAGCTATGTGTCTATTTTTGTGCCTGTACCATACTGTTTTGATTACTGTAGCTTTGTAGGATAGTCTGAATTCAGGGAGCATGATTGCTTCAGCTGCATTCTTCTTTCTCAAGATTGTTTTGGCTATTCAAGTTCTTCTGTGTTTCCATACAAATTTTAACATTTTTTGTTTCAATTCTTTGAGAAATGCCATTGGTAATTTGATAAGGATTACATTGAATCAGTAGATTGCCTTGGGCAATATGGCCATTTTAAGAATATTCATTTTTCCACTCCAAAAACATGGTAAATCTTTTCATCTGTTAGTGTTATCTTCAGTTTCTTTCATCAATGTCTTAATAGTTTTTGGAGTACAGGTCTTTTTCCTCCCTAGGTAGGTTTATTCCTAGATATTTTATTCTTTTTGCTGTGATGATAAATGGGATTGTTTCCTCAATTTCTTTTTCTGATATTTCATTGTTAGTGTATGGATTAATTTTGTATCCTGTAACTTTACTGAATTCATTGATCAGCTCTAGTAGTTTTCTGGTAGTGTGTTTAGGATCTTCTATGTACAGTGTCATGTCATCTGCAGAGTGACAGTTTTTAATACTTTTCCAATTTGGACTTCTTTTTCTTTTCTCTTCCTCCATGATTGCTGCAGCTAGGACTCCCAAAACTATGCTGAATAAAAGTGAGAGTGGGCATCCTTGTCTTGTTCCTGATCTTGGTGGAAATGGTTTTAGCTTGTCACCATTGAGTGTGATGTTAGCTGTAGGTTTGTCATACATGGCCTTTATTATGTTGAGGTATGCTCCTGTATGCCCACTCTCTGGAGTTTTGTTTATCATCAGTGGATTTTGACTTTTATCAAAAGCTTTTCTGCATCTACTGAGATGATCGTATCATTTTTATTCTTCAGTTTGTTAATGTGGTGTATCACATTGATTGACTTGCAGATATTGAAAAATCCCTGCATCCCTGGGATAAATTCCACTCAATCATGATGTATGATTCTTTTAATGCACTGTTGGAGTCAATTTGCTGGTATTTTGTTGACGATTTTTGCATCTATATTCATAAGTGATATTGGCCTGTCATTTTTTTGGTGGTATCTTTGTCTGGTTTTGGTATCAGGATGATTATGGCCTGACAGAATGAGTTTGGAAGCATTCCTTCCTCTGTAATTTTTTGAAATGGTGTGAGAAAGATAGGCGTTAACTCTATCTTTGGTAGAATTCCTCTGTGAAGCCATCTAGTCCTGGAATTTTGTTCGTTGGGTGTTTTTTAATTACTGATTCAATTTTTATTACTGATAATTGGTCTATTCATATTTTGTGTTTTTTTGCTGGCTCAGTCTTGGCAAACTGTACCCTTCTAAGAAATTGTCCATTTCTTCTATGTGTCCTTTTTGTTGGCATGTAGTTGCTCATAGTAGCCTCTTATCCCTTGTATTTCTGTGGTGTTGGTCATAACTTCTCCTTTTTCATTTGTGATTTTTTTTTTTTAATTTGAGGCATCTACTTTTATCTTGATGAGTCTTACTAAAGGTTTTTCAATTTTGTTTTTCTTCTCAAAGAACCAGCTTTTAGTTTCATTGAAATTTTCTATTGCTTTTTTAGCCTCTGTTTCATTTATTTTTGCTCTAATCTTTGATTTATTTTCTTCTAACTTTGGGTTTTGTTGTTCTTTCTCTAGGTGATTTAGGTCTAAGGTTAGGTTGGTTATTTGAGATTTTGCTTGTTTCCTGAGGTGGGCTTGTATTACTATAAACTTCCCTCTGAGAACTGCTTTTCCTGTGTCCCAGAGGTTTTGGATCATTGTTTTTGTTTTCATTTGTCTCAAAGTATTTTTTGATTTCCTCTTAGATTTCTTCACTGACCTGTTGGTTGTTCAGTAGCATATTGTTTTGCCATGTATGACAAATCCATGGCTAACATCACACTCAGTGGTGACAAACTAAAACCATTTCCACCAAGATCATTTTTTTTTTTAACAGTTTTTTCTTTGTAGTTGATTTCTAACCTTATAGTGTTGTGTCAGAAAAGATGCTTGGTACAATTTCAATTTTCTTAAATTTACTGAGTCTAGCTTTGTGGACTGGCATGTGGTCAGTTCTGGAGAATGTTCCTTATGAACTTGAGAAGAATGTGTATTCTATTGCTTTTGGATGGAATCCTCTATAGATATCCTTAAGTCCATCTGGTCTAATGGGTCATTTAGGGCCTGTATTTCCTTACTGATTTTCTGTCTGGATGATTTGTCCCTTAATGTAAGTGGGGTGTTAAGGTCCCCCATCATTACTGTGTTTTTGTCGATTTCTTCTTTTATGTCTGTTAACAATTGCCTTATACATGGAAGTGTTCCGATGTTGAGTACATAAATATTTACAATTGTTATATCCTCTTCTTGGATTGATCCCTTAAGCATTATGTAGTGTCCTTCTTTGTCTTTTGTAACAGTTTTTATTTTAAAGCCTATTTTGTTTGATATAAGTATTGGTACTTCAGCTTTCTTTTGGTTTATGTTTGCATGGAATATCTTTTTCCATCCCCTTAATTTCAGCCTGTATGTGTGTCTAGCTCTGAAGTGGGTCTCTTGTAGACAGAATATATATGGGTCTTGTTTTTGTATCCATTTAGCCAGTCTGTGTCTTTTGTTTGGAGCATTTAATCTATTTACATTTAAGGCAATTATCAATATGTATGTTTTTATTGCCATTTTGTTGATAGTTTTGGGTTTGTTTTTGTAGTTCCTTTTTTTCCCTATTCTTTTTGCTCTATTTTCTTGTGTTTTGATGACTAGAAAATTTCTTTTAACATTTGCTGTAAAGCTGGTTTGGTGGTGATGAATTCTCTTAGCTTTTATCTATCTGTGAAGCTTTTGATTTTTCCATCAATTCTGAATGAGAGCCTTGCTGGATAGAGTATTCTTGGTTGTAAGTCTTTCCTTTTCATCACTTTAAATATATAGTGTCACTCCTTTGTGGCCTGTAGTTTCTACTGAAAAATCAGCTGATAAATTTATGGGAGTTCCCTTGTATATTATTTGTTGCTTTTTTTGGGCAATTTTAATATTTTCTCCTTACCCTTATTTTTGTCAGTTTGATTACTGTGTGCCTTGGTGTGTTCCTTTTTGGGTTCATCCTGTGTAGAACTCTCTGCACTTCCTGGACTTAGGTGACTGTTTCCTAAATTAGGGAAGTTTTTGGCTTATTATCTCTTCAAAAATGCTCTCAGGCTCTTATTCTCTCTCCTCTTTCTGGGACCCCATAATGTGAATATTAGTGTGCTTAATGTTGTCCCAGAGCTCTCTTAAACTATCCTCATTTCTTTTCATTCTTTTTTCTTTTCTTCTGTTCTGCAATAGCGATTTCCACTAATCTGTCTCCCAGCTCACTGATCCATTCTTCTGCCTAATTTAGTCTATTCTTGGTTCCTTCTAGCATGTTATTCATCTCAATCATTTTATTTAACTTTATATATTCCAACTTTTTGCTAAAAACTTCACTCTGTGCATCTATACTCCTTGAGTTTTCTGAACATCTTGGTAATCATTACTTTAAACTGTTTCTCAGATAAATTGCCTATTTCCTCATCACTTATTTCTTCTTCTAGGATTTTATCTTGTGCCTTGGCCTCAAAGATATTCCTTTTCCACATCATATTGTCTATCTTTCTATTTGTATTTTTAGGTAGGTTAGTTACTTTCTCAGCCTTGGAGAAGTGGCCCTCTGTAGGAGACATCCTATGTGACCCAGCTGAACACTCCTCTCTTGTCACCCAAGGGCGAGGGTCCAGCTGGTCCCAATCCCTTTGTGGATTCCTTCCACAGGTTTTGGGATTGCTGTTTTCTTATTTCTGGTATATGCCCCCTGGCATATGAGGCAGGACTAGAGGCTTATGCAGGTTTCCTGGCAGGAGGAATTGGTGCCTGCCCACTGCTAGGTGGAGCTTGGTCCTGGACCTCTGGTGGGTTGGGCCATGTTTAGAGATATCTGTTTCTCAGGAAGTCTGCTGATGAATGGGGCTGTGTTCCCACCCAATATGTTATTTGGCTTGAGGCTTCCCAACCGTTAAGCCTACAGGCTGTTGGGTGGGGCTAGGTTTTGGTGTTTAATGATCTAATCAAGGTGTCAGCCTCCAGGAAGCTCACCTCACAGATAAACACTCCCAGAATCTCCACCACCAGCTTTTATGTTCCCTGGGTGAGCCACAGCTGTCCCCCACCTCCCCAAGAGAATGAAATCTCTGTTTCCCCTAGCCCCATGGGGCTCCTGGAGTTAAGCCCCACTGGCTTTCAAAACCAGATATCCTGGGGTCTCCTCCCAATGCCAGAATCCTGGGCTGGGGAGCCTGACATGGGGATCAGAACTCTCATTCCTATGGAGGGGAGGGTGGCTCTCTGTGACTTTAACTGAAATTGCTTTCTTATTTATGTCAATTTTAAAGTGTTGTTTCATGTTATTATATATTTTCTAGATAATAACTCAAATATTGGAATCTTATTTAATAAGTTAGAGATTCAAATTTTCTTACAAAATTTAATAATTTAAATTTAATCATGATTATTTTCTTAAATGTCTTAAAGTGAGATGAGAATGTTTGTGGTCACTCACTATCATTAGCCATGTAAATGAATACCTGAAGATTCTTATATATCATTATCTTAGCAGAAACATGGTTGAATATGTAAACTGTTAGTAATTTTTTGTCATCTATTTTATTTTCTTAATTTTCTTCTTGTTCCAATGACTTTTTGAGGTTTATTAAAATAGAGCTGAGCTAGACACACTGGAAAACTTAAATTGAATAAAATTGAACTGCTAAATTTATACCACCAAAATGATGGTTATTATATAACTCCATGGATTTTTCTTTGAAAAATATTGGCAGACTTGAAAGTAAACATTAGCTATACAGAGAAATGCCTTTATAATTCCACAAATGATAATTATAATCATCTGTAAAGTAATCCTAGAATTGGTGATTTTATGAGACCGTCTCTCTCTACTTCAAAGATCTCATGTCTAACTTACTCCCTTTTTCTTCAGTAATTAGATAACCTGAGAGTTTGTCATTCTCTCTGTAAGCTAACAAGAGTTAAATGTTAACTTCAGTAAAGAAGTCATTGTTTTTGATGAGGAAACAAAATAATCTAACATGTGCAAAACCCTAAGAAACCATGTCACTAATAGCATTTTAAAATTTACCTAATTTGTTGAGAAAAAAACATTTCAATAATTGCAAAACACTATGCAAAGGTGTCTTCACTCACTATAGAGATCCTATATAATACTTCCGGGTAGAGGTCTTTTATAAAAGTCTGATACACATTTGCTCTTTGAAATAGAGACATAAGTATTTGAATCGGGTTCACTTAGTTTCCCAGTGTGGATGATCAATAATCAAATATAAATATTAAATGTCATGACCCAAGTCTTTACTTTATAAAGTTGTTGTACAATGAACTGAGAAAGTGCTTTACAGACTTAAAAATATTGTATAACATGTATATTTTGCTTATTTTAAAAAGTTATGTCTATCTGAAATTTGCACATTTCTCTTTTGCCTTTCTTCTCTAGACTCCCTGCAGTGTTTCAGAGTGGCTGAACTTAAAATTCTGTGCTCAAAGAGATCTTTAAATTGTCTTCTGTTGCACAAATACTAATGTATAATGCAGAAGGCTTACAAAACCTCAAAGAATTTCAAAATCACTGCACTGACAGTGGAGTGGGTTATAAAGTATACCTGTTGCCTTTAGCTACTAATAAGAAAATCCTTTTTACTTGGTTTAAATAGGTGCCTCATTTGAGGGCAATTCATCAGACTTAAGGATCAGGACAGACAAAGGTGCTATGGCAGCTTGATGACCTGGAGCAGTGCTTGCAGGATGGATGGGCTCCCCTTGAGTTGTTTCTGTTTGTTCCATTTGAGTTCACTACCTACCCATTTCTGAAAAAGGACCGTAAAACAATATAAAGATGGAGAAGAATGTGAAAGATCAACTGGCAGGCTCCTTTTTATTTGACCCTGTATTTTTAACCTATAACCCAATTTATGATGATTACTAAAGAAAATAAAGATGTCCAGGACTTGAAGGTACATTTTTCTTTGTATGTAATGATTGATAAGCAAATTAAATTAAATCTACCATAGAAAGAGTATATTAGCATAATTCTAACAGCTTAACAGAAACTTTTTTAAAAAAAAATTTGTTCCAACAGTAGTTGAAATTTCTCTTAACACAATTACACGTTTGAATATGTGAAATGTTTTATCATGAAGACCTCCTTTAAAGGGGATGAATTTAAATGACTACAGCTTTAGGAGAAAGGCCTAAAGTTAAAGATAATAATTTTTACTTCATTAAAGGAAGATGGCTAGAGGATCTTCCTTTGGTAATATAAAGAAAAGGATAAATAAGAAGATAGGTTTAGGATTCAGGTATAAAATATAAAATTTCTGATAACAATTTAATATGTGTACTCTTCTTCCATAGGATCTTTTTTTCTTTTGGAAGAACAAAACTTACTTCACTCTAGGTAAGTCCCATGTTATAATAATTTCCTCCTGCTCTCTAAACAACTTTGACTTCAGTTTTGTGCTCAATAAATGCTATTAGTGTTTTAATACTACTCATCCTTCAATGATTCATAAAGATATATAAAAATACTATCAAATATTCAATTATGAAATCTAACATTGTATTTTAAGCAAATTACAGATAATAGATGTGCATCTACTTGTAGGTATAGCTATACAGATGATAATGATACTTATAATTAATTATATTAATTGATTACCTAATACATTCCAGGCATTGTTCCAGCTAATGGGAATAAAGACGATGAACTACTCGCCTTCTTGAAGCACATTCATAACACTGTATCAGTGAACACAAACTACTTAAAAGCTGAATTTGCTGCTTCCAGTATACAACAAACCTGGCAAAAAGGTACTATTAATTTTGTACATAAATAAGAACACACAAGCTATGTCTTGTTTTCAGGATTATTTACATTGTTATAGAAGAGGCCAAGATTCAAAACTGTTCATACAGAAATTTATCTTTACACATTTGAAAATATTAACTTTGCTTTTAAATGAGTTAATATTCTTTGAGGCACATTTTATTTACATTTATATTAGTGGAATTGTGGAATTTATTACACAAAAGAAAAATCTACATGTTATCTCATAAAAGGTAACTGTAAAGAAGTAGAAAGGAGACAGAAAAGACAAATTTAAGCTAGAAAAAGGAAAGGATTTTTTTTTAACTAAAGTATATTTGAAAGCAATCTAAGAAATCTTTCTATAGCAGGCAAAACAAATTGTCATAAAACTGAGTGGTGCTTTAAAAAAGCAGCACAAATTTACTATTTTGGCGTTTTGTATGTAGGAAGTCTGGCACAGGTCTCCTTAGGCTAAAATCAAAATTTTGGCAGGTCATTTCTTTCTGGAAGCAGTGGGAGAGAACTCATTTCCCTGCCTTTCCCAGCTTCCGTAGGTTTTCTACATTCTTGGCCCTTATCCCCCTTCCTCCATCTTCAAAGCCGGCAGCATCTAATCTCTCTTGGATCTGTCTTGGGTAGTTACCTCTCCCTCTGACCACAGCAGGATAGGTTCTCCAGTTTTCATCACTCATGTGATCATATTGGGCCTATTTTGGTAATACAAAATACTTTCTCATCTTGAGATCCTTAGCTTAATCACGTTTTTAAAGTCCATTTTGCCTTATAGGGACAGCCACATTCATAGCTTCTAGAGACTGGGACTCAGATGTCTTTGGAAGGCTGTTATTCTGCCTACCACAGAATTATGTAGCCTCCTCTCTGTATTGACAAATAAGAAAAGTATATTACCAATTCATAAAATTATTTCTTCTAAGTAATTTGATAAATGAATGACAAAGAGAATCAGGATTTAAGTTATTAATTGAATGCATTTTAGTGTTTTCAATAAATTTCTAACCTGGAAGGCATTCACATGAAACAGATCTACTTTAAATATTTGCCTTTTTTATATCTTCTTAATGAATAGTTAATTTTATTGAAATGCATTCTTATTGTAAGCACTTAAAAATGTACACTACATCTGGTTAATGGTTTTTAATTTTCTCCTAAACCTACATTTTATCACTGCACTTCAAAGCTAAACACTATTAACAGCCTGATATGTATCTTTCAACATTCTTTCTTCATGCTTATGCAAAATATTCAGTTCATACATTATTCATTCTTTTTATACCTGCTCAACACTCCATAGTTTATATAGTAAAATTCTTTAAATATTCCCCTATTAATGAACATTCATATCATTTAGTGGTTATATTCTATAAAAGGGAATTGTTAATTAAAATTATATGTACTTAATTTAAAATTTTTCATAGATAAGAATTAACGGTAACTAATAATAATAAATAATATTTTTGGAAAAACAAAATCATAGTTATTACTCTTTTAAACAACTAAACAAATTAATAGAGGACATTTTGGTGCAAATCTATTGGGGCACTGAGAACAATCCTTTCTCCCTCCTTTCATTCTCTCTATACATACCTATTTTTAGTATAAGCTAGTGGGTTTTGGTTTCAAGAAATACAATCAAATTTTTTTAAAGATGAGGAATATATGAAGTATCTGTATTAAAATGAAAAGCTGAACAACTCAGCATGGGGAAGGAACAAAATGAATCTTTTCTAGATGTTTTTATACAGCTGACTACAATACTTGTGTCTGTAATTAGCACATAGACAGCTGATAAAAGGTAAATGATGACAGTGTAATGCCTAAGTGACAGTTGTGCCTAGGTAGTGTTTCTATGCAGTGGGAATAGGAATGACTGAAATAGAATACATTGTTGAGCAGGGAAGACTGTATTAGCAGCAGGAATACCTTTGCCAGTATCAAAAAATGAGCACCTGCACTCTGGAGACACTGAGATTGAAGTTTAAGATCTCAGTTCATTTCACCACCTCCCATGCACACCTGAAGAATAGAACCACTGGTGCGTAACTCCACTGCCTTCTACACTGTCAGTGCCCGCCAGCTACTCTGGTGAAAACGGTGCCTTTATTTTCATTTTGCTTTTTTTGGTGCATCTGAGATACTTGCCTGATCAGAGTTAATCTCAAAGTGTCAATGACTTTTTGTCAGTGCTGGGCTTAGGAAGTTGTATGGGCTTTAATTCATCTGCTCCAACTCTATTGTTCCATGTACTCTGTTACTTTTAGCACATAGATTTAGTAGAACTTAACTTTTTAAAGAGCTTCTGGAGGGATTACAGCCCTGCTGCCATCTTGATTTCAGATTGATGACCTCCAGAACTTTGAGAGACTAAGTTGCTGTTGTTTTAAGCCACTAAGTTTGTGATAATTTGGTACCACAGCCACAGGAAACTAACAGAATTTGCCTTAAAATTACAGAAGATACCTGACTAGCTTATTTAAGCCACAAGCTGGTAGGATAGCCTGCTTGAAAGACTTTTCACATATCCTGGAATAGAAGAAGGGTATTTCCCAGAAAGAATTCAGGGAGTACAAAAACAGGTGATAAACAAGACTCTGGGAAGATGAAATAAATAAGCAAATAGATGAAAGAGTTCTGCTGGTTTCATTGAAGAATTTCTAAGTTTTGATTATTAGCACTTGAAAATTAACATGGTTTTAGATGTGTCCTTCAGGAATACCTTATGCAAAGTGTGTAACAAAAACTAGTAGTATGGCCAAATCCTTACTATCTGAGCCATCTATTTAAAAAGTACTTTATCACTTTACCCAAGAATTACTATAAAATATGTTTTATTACTTACTTACATATTTAAATGGTGTTTCTTTATCAACTTGGTTACTTTACTAACCCAAAGTTTTGACATCTCTACAGTAGAGGATTTCCTCACAAGTGTCATGATCTTAGACTCACTATTCAAGGCAGTTATATTAGGTTAATCTCCAAGGAAGCTTTAAACAATTTTTTTATAGGTTTTGTTGCCTTTAATGATCCTGTGTTGCTTAAATTTAGTTGAAAAAAATGCTAGAAATTGGTGTTAAATATTACTATAAGAATAATAGTTTCACACCTATCTTTTTCCAAGCTGTCTCTCACTCAACACTTACCAGGGTTAGGATCATTTGAATCTCCCATTTAAAACAAAAAATCATCCAAAAGAATGTAAGTACCTCCTATAAAAAGAATGTAAGTACCTCCTATACTATTGTACTGATTACTACTCATTTAATAAATGTAGCTGAGGTCATAATATTTATTGTCAAGGGTGGTGTGAAAAACTTAAGAGTACACATATCTATTCACCCTCACAAATATTTCAGAGTATTCTTAATTGTATTACTTTAAAGCTTCCTCTTTTAAGTATAAAAGTATTTTGCCTTAAAGAAACAATTTATATTTTGATGTCTATTTAAGTGTAAACAAAAAATAATTCCAAAGCCAATTTTCTCCAAAACTCATGTTAACAAAAAACATACTGGAGGGGAAAGGCACTGAAGCATAACCACAGGTATATAAACAAAATAATAAAATAGATATTTGCAATATCAAAAGTTCTACAGACTAAAGCTATTCCATAGAGACCTAGTTAATTATCAAAACACTTGTATCATTTCAGCCAAACTGCCAAGATTCATACATCTGAACCCAAAATAGAATCGTTTAAGTTCACATAAATTCACAGTAATTCCTACACTTAAAAAAAAAAAAATTGATGTTTCAAGGGAAATACATTGTTTGCACTGCCATATAACACCAGTTAAGGTTTGTATATTTAAATTTATCATGGAGAATTTAGAAGCCAAGAAAGACCTACTCTTCTAGCGAGCTCTGGTACAATTCTATAATAAATTTCTGAAGATCAAGTGTATCTGGTCAACAATATGGTAGAGAGTCTTTGTGTTCCAACAGTCTCATGGATCTCCAAATTTTACTGAGATGATGTTGAGGTAACTACATGTATTCTAGGTGAAACTCAGTGGTTGGGACTCCAATCTACTTCAAGCTGAAAACACAACATAACAAAAACACTTCTCATAGTCTTTGTATTTTTGGCATGACATTCCTACTTTCTTCATAATGTTTCTAAATGTTTTATTAACATTTAGTTTGATTTAAAATATTTAGGAAAATGTAAATTAATCTAGAATTTGGTTTATGCTAAAAAATAAAACTTGAAAATAGAATTTCTATCCTTTCAGTAAGAAAGGGGAAGACCTGTGTTAAAATATAAAAGAGGGGTTACAAACCTAAACCCCTAAAATACATAATTTTCCAAACCTAAAAATTAGGTAGCAATTATTTATATGTTGTTTTAAAAAGACTAAAGAAACCAAACCATCTTTGAAGCTAACCATATTCCTTAAAAGTATATTTTTTAGAATTATTTTAAGTGGGAAATGATAAGAGATACCAACCCAGTGAGTTAAAAAAAAAAAAAAAAAAAAAAAAACCAAAAAAAGCCCCCCAGGAATATGCACTGTTTCATGCCATCAAACTAGAAAGATCAGGCGACACTCTGGCCTTGAAATGACTGCATTCATAACTCAAACCATGTTTCTCTCTCCCTCCCTCTTGTTCTCACTTTCCATCTCTGTATTTCATGTTGGCATATGTCTAATTCATAGCTTCCATCTGTTCTATTGAAATGTAGGACCACAAGCAGTGCTGTGGTTAAATCCTTGATCTTTCACTCTTTTGTAACCAGAGATTGTATTTCTGCTAGCTTGGTGAATGGGTGAAGGAACCTGATTGGACTGGCTTATTTATCCCTTGCTCATCAGTTTTGAAGGGTAGGACAGTGTGATAGGTCCGGCTTGTGTCAGTCACATATCTTTGTGACTGGAGGGGAGAAGTGGTGTCTGTCCCCCTCATAAAGGGGGGAGTGGCAGAGACAGGCATTTGGCAATAGTTGTATCCTGGAGCATTACCTAATTTCTGATAAGCAAATCAAAACTATATTGTGCTTTGGTAACCAACTGCCTCAGAATTTAATTTACTCAAAGGAGCAAAAAACTTTCCATTTAATGTTTCTATATGGACAAGATTATTGCAAATTGGGACTTTTTTTTTTTTTTTTTTTTAGGATACTGATAGCAAAAGCCTTAGAGATGTTAATTCCCTTTGGCACATCTTTTAGAAATTTATCCTAATTTAATAATGTTAGCTAAATATAGGCTTACTACCCCCCCCCCTTTTTTTTAACAAGAGGTCTTGTCAATATAGATTGGACTCATTCAAAAACTGTTATAGGTTTGGGTCAGTTTAAATGGCCGATACACATTTTCTTCCCTGATTAGATATTTTAATGCTAGATAACATGAATTTCCTCTAAGGCCCTCATCCCAATACTTAGGAATTCATTCATTCTCTGCCTTCTAAACTCTATATAACATTTAGTTAACATTATTTGCTACTTTTTTTTTTTTTTCAAATGGTGGAAGAAATCTTTCACAGTAAAAATCTATCACCTTCTTACAGATTGAGGTCACTATGAGAATGTTTCTCCAATTAGTCTGCTAAAAACATCACTCTAAAAATCATGTTTTTTAAAAAATTACTTTTACAAAGTAAAAAGTAGGAAGAGTACCTTCTTCTGATTGGTAGGTTAACAGTTCTACTCACCTTATCTCCATTATCCTCTTAAGCACTACATTTTTAAACAACTTTACTAGAATATCTGCTGTCTAAAGCCTTGTTCTTCTTTTGAATTTGACTCTGAAGACATACCTTGAATTTAAACAAACAATGGATACTTGATGGTGGGAGCAGATAATGGGGTCCTGGAAAGATTTTAAGGACTTGACCGTGTCTCTCAGAATAGTCTTTAACCCAGCCCTGGACAAGGTAAGATTTAGAAACCAAAACAGATAGAGTAAAAGAGGGAAGGGGAACTAATGAGTCACACATACATATAGAAAATTATTAAAATAAGAGAATAAATCCACCTCTTCCATTGTTTGCCAAATTTGTAATTTGTTCAAGCACTTATAAGGAGATTTTATTTTTCTTGGCATATATGTATGCTGTTCAGATAAACATGATTGGCAAGTACTAGAATTACTGTCAATTTCTTTATAATCATGGTCTGATGTAACAGCCTGTTACCTCTAATTAGGTTATGTTCAGATTTTACAAATTTGGGACATTATTCTTTTAGCTATATTGAAGCTATTAAAGGCATACCCAAAATTTCATTACAGGAGTTTGGGTAACAAAGGAGTTTTCCTATAACTAACTTGGATGCTTGTTTTTCTAAGCTATACATTTTACAGTCACATTTTATTTTATTGTGAGCTCATTTTTGCTAAGCTAAAATGATCCTTATTTGTTTGCTTGGTTTTAAGGCAATGTAAAGTGTGCCACTGTCCGAGGGTCAGGGCCAGGGGAAGAGGAACACACATTTTGAAAAAAGCCTTTTTTGGAAAAAGTGAGGGTGATAATTGGTTGATTAAGGCAGCAAGTTTTCCTCCAGAGAACTGTGCAAAATTAAAGGCCAAGTTTACTATTCCTTGGAATTTTTCACTTCCTTTTACAAAGCCAAGGATACACACCTAGAAGTAGATCTGAAAGTAAGCATTCTAATGCAACTGCTGACAAGTGACTGCAGAAAGGCTGTGATTAATGGCTACTAAAAGTCATATCTTTCTAATCTCATTTATGAATAACCTGGGAGACTGTAGCCCAGAACCATCGATTCAGAATAGGAAAATGTCCAAAAGGCTTCTGATCTGCCCCTCTGCTCTTCTTACCTGAAGGTGCTAAATCAGTCAATAAATCCTTACACTGATAATATTGTGAACTGACATTCAACTAAATTAAAAACAACAACAACAAAACATTGCCCCCACTTCTGTAAATATACTGTTGTCCTCCCCTCCCCTCCATCATGCTCTATATGGTCACAATCAAATTTAGTGAACTTATTTCTTCACTATAGAATCTGAAATCCCTCATTCAATTAACTAAGGTCTGAGGACTTTGTAAATACACGAAGGGCAAGATGAAAATGTGAGGTGTATTTCCCCTAGCTGTCTTAACACAGAATAAAAAAAAGTTGAAAACAGAATTGGCTAGAAATTTAGACTGCGTTATAAAGACTATCGGTTGCCATCAGGTAAAAACGAAATGAAGTAGACTGGTGAAGAAAATAAATCTAGGATTCAAGATTTTAAGTTTGGTGAACAAAATTAAGGGCCCTGAGAACGATAAATAGATTTTTGCTCAACCTGAGGCAATGGTCTGCTCTATGCTCTTTAAAGGCAGGTATTAATTTTAGTATATCAAATCCATGAGCATCATATGAACTTGGTATGTTTTGGTGTATGAGAGAAGTAACAAAACATGGTTTTTTGATTATGGTATTCAACGAATGAATCCCTTACTGCCATAATCACTCAACCAAGAGAAACAGATTGACTTAATGGTTATACCATTACAGATATAGCCCTTAGTTTGTGCTTTCTTTACTTATGCCAATTACAGACCCATTCCTTTGAGATACAACATCCCAAAATACATAGGGATTAGTGCAACCTATTATATTATCTCAGAGTATTATCATCATCAGGTTGTGGGTTAAACCATATGAAACCACTATAACCCCTGATTGTTTTACATATCAAAACATATAATTCCTTAAATTAAAAGGCAAGGCTAGATTTTTAAGAGGGTAGAATTAAAGTGAAGTGTTTTTGAGTTTTGTGAGAAATTTCCTATCAAATGAGCGTTAAACTAAAAATCTACTGATATTTTGTAAAATAGAGGCCCCATCATCCCAGCACATTTTAAAAAGTAAAGTATGATTGTTAGAGAATGTGGATCACTGACATTCCTGATAATAATGTAAAATGGCATAGCTACTCTGGAAAGTAGTATGTTTCTTATAAAATTAAACATGTGTTTTCCATCTGACCCAGCAATTGTACCATTGGGCATTTATCCCAGAAAAACAAAAACTGTTAACATAAAACCTGTATTATAGATTTATTACATAATAGCCAGAGCTTTAGGTAGGAAATGCTGTCCTTCCATACATGAATGGTTACCACCAGACTGTGGCACATCATACCTTGAAATACTATTCAGCAATAAAAAGGAACAAATTATTGATACATGTAGCAACTTAGATAGATTTCAAGGAAAATATTCTGAGTGAAGAGCCAATCTCAAAGGCTGTATATGCTATGGAAGTCCAATTATATAGCATTCTTAAACAGAAAATCATAGAGATGGAGAACCAATGAACAGTTGGTAGGGGACAAGTTGTCTGTGGCTATACAAGGGTAGCACAAGGGATCTCTGTAATGGAACTATTCTGTATCTTGTGGTGTTCATATGAACCTACACATAGAACTGCACGCGCGTGCGCGCACACACACGTACATGTAAAACCGCTGAAATCTGAATAAGGTCATTGGGTAGTATCAATGTCATTTGACTGTTTTTGATAATAGTTTTTTTGGAAGCTATTACTTACCATGGGGAGAAAATGGGTAAAGGTATGTGGAATCTTTCCGTAGTATTTCTTATAACTGCGTGTTGATCTGTACATCTCAAAATAAAATCTTTAAATGTCTTTTAGAAAGCAAAAATGAGTTTGCTGAAGGCTTGTCTATGACTCAAAAAAGTGTTGCACAGTTTTAGGCTGCCCAGATACTCAAACTTTTTGGCTTATTGTAGTAACAGGAACTACAAGAACAGTATAATATAGGTTATAAAATATATGAAATATTTGGACCAGTCCATTAGCCAGGCTATTAGATTCTGTGGTAGATTAGATCATTGTTCCACAAATACTTTTCCCCTTCCTCTTCCCGCTGTGGACTTAGGCCATGTGACTTGCTTTGTGAAAAGGATTGACAGAAGGCATATAAGGAGAGGCTTGAAATGTACTTGTGTGTTTGGGCTTGGCCTGTTGTACATCTGTCTTAGCTGTGAGAAGAGCATGCCTCAGGAAACCCACTGGTCCCAGGAGAATGAGAAATACAAGAAACAGACCTGAACCAAACCCATGGTCAAGAATTAATCACGGTGTTAGATCAGCTGAACTCTGGCCAAACCACATGCACAAGAGTGAGAAATCAAAGCTTGATTTGCATGCCACTTCTTTTAGAGGGGTTTGCTATACAGCTTTATTGTGGCTATGGTTGACTAATACTGAACAAATAATTAATGAGAATAGATTTCAAGATACTTTTACTGAGATGATGGCCTAGGTAGAACAATGTGGTGTAGAAGCGTAGGTCACAACTGACAGTTACCAAATATCTGCCTTCTCAGAGATGAAACTGACATTTAAGTACAGACCTTGGTATGCTTTGTTTTCCTGTCATATTATTAGTGCTTTATTTTCTCTCTGCCCCAAACTTCGTAGGGTTAAAATTGGGAAAGATGCCTTTTTTAATTTGGCTTATCCCAATTGTTAAATCTAGTGAGTTTTAATGAATATATGTATGCCCACGTATGACTGAAGCATTGTGCTGTACACCAGAAATGTTCACAACGTTGTAAACTGACTATACTTCACTAATATTGTGTCTGTATGTCTGTGTGTATTATGTATGTCTTTACCTTTTGATGGTATCATCAAAATTAATTTGTAAATGAGATCTACTTAATTGGCCTAAAGGAAGTTAAGCACTGATATAAATTCTCAGAAATATAAAAGGAAACTGGCCAGAATGAATTTCAGGTTTGTATGAATGGGGAATTATTCAGCATTAAATTAATACTTGGTATTAAAGGGCTGATTTAACTAATATAGACATGTCTTTAGAGACATCAACATTAAATATTAATACCTTCGTTGTACCTAGGTTTAACAGAAGTCAAATAAGATCTTATATCTCTTGTAAATTTCTCAATAAGAAAAATAACTTCATATGGTGAAATTCTTAGAAGTAAACTGAATGCAAATGAGATAAGAGCCTTTGGATAAATTCTTTAGGAGTAATATATTTTAGAGATGTCTACCTAAAAATAATTTCTCCAGATATTTGGTAACTTAAAATTTTAGAGTTGTGCTAAATTAAGTTCAATGATGGAAGTTTATTGAATCGTTAGGTCATTCCCAAATATATTTAGATACTGAAGCATTAATTACTGAATATTGGCTTCCTTTTGCAGAGAAACTAAAGGTATCTAGCACTATTATTTTTAGTACCAATGAGATATTTTCTATAATAAAGCACTTTTTTTTTTTTTTTAGAAATTATTGATATTTATTTGGAGTCTACAAAATACTAATGTCAAAGATAATTCATAATGCTTACTTCTTAGTTTTCATTATAAATTGAGATTTTTAAGAGTTGAGGATTCTATTTTTAAATTTTAATTAAAGCCAATAAGAAAAATACGGGAAGCAGTTTACATTAGGAAAGTAGGCTGTGTGATTCAGTAAAGAAGGTATGAGGAATGGAATTGCATTTCGTTAAGGGAAAATAAAAGTAGATTTTTCTATATAGCTTGTCTCTGGGTGGAATAAAACAAGGCAAACTAATATGGATATAGAAGGTGATGAAAGGGTTCATGATTAAAGGTCTGTGGGAAAGGAACCCTAAGAAAAGGGCTTTGTGCATGATCAAGATTAAAATAAATCTAAATTTAACTAAATAAGTTAATAGATTTGGTTGTTAATAGTAAGTTGGTGCAAAACTTGAATTTAGTTTTCTCTCTCTGGTAAGATAATTTTTTTAAAATGTTCGTCTGTTTTTGATAACAGAGTGTAAGGGTTTTTTTTTACCTTTACTTGTAAATCTGTTGTAACTTTCCATATTTGCCTTTGAAATGTTTCATTCTCACTTTGGCTAAGGGAATAAGTATTATTTTACTGTGACCTCTGATCTTATCTGACCAAGTGGTTTAAAACCTTTTTGGTATTTTTTGACAAATTTCACAAATCCAATTTGAATGAAGTTTCTCTAACATATAGCTAACTTTGGGATGCTTCCGAGGGCCCCTGAAACATCCCCAAAAGAGATATTAAACTAATTAGGTTCACTTGGCATGTTAAATTGCATGGGAAGTGTTGTCAAATAAGTAATCATCTTAGGTTACATTAGGAAAAATATTAATATAGATTCTAGAAATGATATGAAATTCTTTAAAAGCTGGTAATCCTGGTAAAAAGCTATCAGTCATAATTCTAGTTATTATCTTAAAATGCTGTATGTCACAGCAGTATCCATTTATGAATTACATTGTAGTCAAGTTTTTAACTGTGCCTTAAGTCTTTTATCATTCATAGATATGGTTTACCCTGATGCCTTTGCACAATGCCTCCTCTCCAAGACAGTTTATAGAAAAGACTTCTTTGATTAAGTATAGGTGTTGGATAACTTTCAGACCACAGTGTTGAACTAGGTAAGAAATTAAAGAATTCTAATGGAAAACCTGAAAAGTTTCATAGAAGTTTCATAAAAGGATTAGTTACAGAGGCCTGAGTGAACCAGTGAATAATGGTTATAATATTTATGGTTCCTCTCTGAAACATTACTGGCTTTTAACCTGTGTTTTCCAGATAGAAAGAAACCCTCCTCCTTAAGCTAATCATGACTCACAGCAATTTGGTAAATTATACTTACGTATGCAGACTTGAACAGTTGTCCTTTCTATCTGATCCCTCCAGAGATTAAGTCACTGGGAACCTAAGAGTTCCTAATCAGATAAATTAGGAAGATCACCTCTAACAGGTATAGGAATCTCAAGGTATTTTGGGGACCTCGAAAAGAAAAGAATTCATCTAAATCTGTCAGGCAGAAACTGAGACAAGCCCTGGACATGGCCTTCCTGGCCTTAGGAGACCTGATTACAATTGCAGCCTGAGACTCTTCATGAAAAGTTCCAGCCCAGCCAGTTTAAAAGAGCCTATATGAACAAATAATCAACTTGCAGACAAATTAACCTTGACTTGGCTATATTTGATAAAAAATGAGAGTAACTTTAGAGAAAAAAAGATAATGTTTCAGTGAATGTTAAATTCAAGCTTTGTTAAGGGAGATACGTATTTATGGCCTAAGAGGCACTTCCCAGGTAGTTCCTTGCTGTTTTGTTATACAGTTTACTTACTTATTTCCTGTAAAGTTTAATTGAATTACAGCATCCTTTTAATAAGTTTGTTTCTGAAGCTTATGTCAGGAATCTATCTTTGGGTGAAGATCCGATGCCCGTGACCTGCAACCAGGAGATGATGCATACTGGAAAAGACACAGTTTAAGGACTGTCTCCAACCTGGATGGAAGGACCTTTGCTAGGTACTGTAACTGGCAGTGAAACTGAAGGGAATTGACTCCTGGACTAATATTCCCACTTACAGAGGACCTCTGCACTGGACTGGCCTACGGAGAGAACTACTGACCTCAAAATCATCCCAAAACACAATGCTCAAAAAAAGGAGATGCTACTAGGCCAGGATGAGAAGATGACAGCATCGGAGGTAGACAGCTGAACCAAGACACAGGACCAGGCCTGCATACCTGTTACTTTGATAATTGCTCACACTTTCGCTTATGAACTACGTGTATTTCACAATCTTATGCAGAGTTAAACTTAATCCAATTGTTAGTTTTATGGTTAATTACCTATAACCAGTACTCCTGGTTACCTTGGTGGGTTTCCCTACTCCAAGGCTGTAACTGGGTAGCCCTTAGAAAATTTATTCTAGAAGAAATTGTAGTTCTGTTTAGACCACTACTGATATTACTAGGTGGGATCCCCTCACCTGGCCAATTAGTCATACCTGCTCTGAGCCTGGCCATAAATACGAATTTTCTTTCTCAATCAAGACAACAGGCAAAATTTCAGCCTAAGAAAAGGCTCCCTTATGTTGGGAAAAATTAAATTATACCAAGGATAGCCAGCCTAATAACACACTCAAAAATGTAATTGGGTGTCTTATGAACAATTTCTGTACAGCATCTTCCTTAAAGATAAGAATCGGTGCAGAACAAATTAAGTCAGATGACCTAGGCATGCACTGGGCCACACCTAATAGACATTCTTCGCTTAAATTTACTTATGACCTTACTAATACTGCTAAGTATATTACTTGTATTTTGCCTACTTTACAAAATTTTTTCTTGCATTACCAAATGTGTGACTGTTCTCTGATAAAATAGTGACTTGGCGACTTGAAGTAGTAGACCAGATACTACTGTATGAGACCAATGATTGTAATAGTGTAACTCTAGATATGGGAAGAAGCAATAAGAGGGAATGTGTTCCTGGACCATAAGAGACTAGTAAGACAGGGGGTCCAGAGACTTTTTGCTACTGTTAATAAGGCCTGGTCCCATTTGAGTGGCCTGTCAACAAAATCCTCACCTAACCTAGGGATAATTATTCCTAACACCCTGGGACAAATGGTCTTGAAATACCTCCCAAATGATGGTTGAATTTATTACCATGAGGGGGCCCTGATAACTAAACATTGGCACTTGCCAACAACCTCTGCTTGGATTAAAATCAAGAGCTACTGCAGCCACTGACCTCCAACACACCCTGAAAGGAGTTCAGGATGGAGGTCAGGAATGAGGTGCTCTGGGAAAACTAGCTGAACAGGCCCTCAGATAGTTAAATATTTTCAGAAGATTTTATGGCCCCAATTCTTATGTCTCCTCATATCTAGAAAAGCACTAGAAAATCATTAACAGTGACATCTGCTCCTTGTGACTAGCAGCAAGCCTCTGCCTATATGTGTGCTTGACTGACTGCATGTAACCCTCCTTCACAAAAATCCTGTATTATACTCAGTTCCTCCCTGCTTCTTTGGAACAGTTTCTCAGCTATCTGAGATGCTGCCTCCCAAGCTGTAGTCCTCATTTTGCTCCAAATAAAACTTAACCCACAACTCTCATATTGTGTGATTTTATTTCATTCAACACTTTCTGCAACTTTCTGAACTTATGATTTTAAGCCTACAAGTAAAATCTTAACAGTAATATTAAATACTAAAATTTGTTTAGTGGTTTGTGAACTTATGTTGCCATATGAAATGAAATACAAAATTACAAAAGTACATAATAAAATGAGGGATATCTGGAGTAAACTGAAAAGAGCTCTACAGAAGTTTCCATATTACTTAGGCAAAAAGGCAGTAGATTTACGTGATGCCTAATTTATGTCTACTGACTCCTTTCATATGTTATGTGTACATATATATATTATATATTATAAATATGTCTATATTTTATGAATATGTACTTTTATGATCTAATAAGCTTTTTTTAAATCATTTTCCTATTTTTCTAGGAAATTAAACCCTTTCACTTTTTATTTACCTTCACTGTCTTATTTTACACTCCTCATAATTTCAACTAAAAAAAATTTGAACTGCAGCAAGTATTTTAACCTAAAATCTGTGCAGCTTTAAAAGACAATTCCAAACAATACACAAATGAGTGGAAATAGACACTTTTGTACTTTTACATGGACATTATTCAACATTAGTTTTTTTTTTTCCTTATTACTACATTTGGGGGAAAAATCTTTAATGTATATCAATGCTCTTATGAGATTTAAATATCAACCTTAAAGAGAATAAATTGAATCACAATGCTGTTTATCATCACCTGAGTTTCACATACTTAAAATTCACTCCAGAGTAGTTACTAATAAAATTTGACATTTTATTAATATTATACATACATTTCTTAGAACCTAATTTTCAACTCTGAATAATCATCAGCCGGATTAGCAATGATCTATATGGTACTTACTTTGCATCACTGCTGCTGAAGTCATTTTATCATATGTTACCTAGAGATTGATTGCTTTTATTTGGACATTCACAGTTGAGAATAGAAATTAATAACTGAATGTGTATTCTTGGTTTTCTCAATGACTGATTCATGAAGTAACTTAGAAACCCATGGGATATCAAATTGAACCTAATGAATTTTTCATTAGAGGTCCTATTATAAACTTTATCTTTTGAGTAAATACCTAAGTTAAAATCTAGCATTCACCAAGCAGCCTACTGTTCGTTCTTATGTTAATGAGGAGGCTAATTGCAAATTTCCCTAGGTAATCTCCGTGTCAATTATTCATGAACCACTGACAACAGACACGACATTTCCGAATGACAGCTCTAAATCCTTTTGCTTACAAGTTTTAAAACTTGCAGGGTGATTTAAAAGACTTTAAACATAGAAGTTGCCAAAAGGAAGTTGAAAGGGAAAAGGAAAAAAAGAAAAAAAAAACTTCTGAAACTTTAAATTCTAAAATATATTAGCCTTAAACTCTAAACTAACAACTCAGATATTCAGAAGCTTTAAGGGGAATAAAAAGAAAAAGCATTTCAATTTTCTCTTTTACTACATTGTTGGATTGATGTTCTTGAATAGAAAACATGCCATTCCAAAAGGATTTCATCTATTTGATGTACCTAATTACAGCTTTTTTTCTGAGTCACCAATAAGATTAAAAACATAAGAATGACAGAAAAACATAAAAATACAGGAAAAGAGAAAAGTCCCCAAGGAAAAATCTAGTTCAGTACCAGAAAAAATACATTTTAGATAGTCAAGGAAGATTGAAGAGGGAGGGCACTGACTTAATTTAAAATTTTTTTTCTATTGTTGTGTTAATATTTTTCTTATCAGTATTTTATTAAAATTTCACATATGATAGTAAGCATTTTCTTGTTCTGTCAGTATTTTGTCATAAATATAACAAATTATTTATAACCTAAATTTTGGCTTCTTCCTTTGTTAAAATTTTAAACTTCAAACTTTATTTATATAGAGAGCCCAGAAATAAGCCCACGAACTTTTGGTCAATTAATCTTTGACAAAGGAGGCGAGAACATACAATGGAATAAAGACAGTCTCTTCAGCAAATGGTTTTGGGAAAACTGGACAGCTGCATGTGAATCAATGAAGTCAGAACACTCCCTCACACCATACATAAAAATAAACTCAAAATGGCTTAAAGACTTAAACATAAGACAAGACACTACAAACCTCTTAGAAGAAAACATACGCAAAATGTTATCTGACATACATCTCAGCAATGTTCTCCTAGGGCAGTCTACCAAGGCAATAGAAATAAAAGCAAAAATAAACAAATGGGACCTAATTAAACTTATAAGCTTTTGCACAGCAAAGGAAACCATAAGCAAAACTAAAAGACAACCCATGAAATGGGAGAAAATATTTGCAAAAGATGAGACTGACAAGGGCTTAATTGCCACAATATATAAACAGCTCACACAACTTAAGAAAACAACCCAATCCAAAAATGGGCAGAAGGCCTAAGCAAGCAATTCTCCAATGAAGACATACAAATGGCCAATAGGCACATGAAAAAATGCTCAATATCACTAATTATCAGAAATGTAAATAAAAACTATAATGAGGTATCACCTCACACCAGTCAGAATGGCCATGATTAAAAAGTCCACAAATAATAAATGCTGGAAAGGCTGTGGAGAAAAGGGAACCCTCCTACACTGTTGGTGGGAATGTAGCTTGGGGCAGCCATTATGAAAAACAGCATGGAGACTCCTTAAAAGACTAAAATCAGACTCACCATATGATCCAGCAATCCCACTCCTAGGCATATATCCAGAGGGAACCTTGATTCAAAAAGACAACTGCACCCCAATGTTCACAGCAGCACTATTTACAATAGCCAAGACATGGAAACAACCTAAATGTCCACTAACAGATGAATGGATAAAGAAGGTGTGGTATATTTATACAATGGAATACTACCCAGCCATAAAAAAGAATAAAATAATGCTATTTGCGGCAACATGGATGGACCTGGAGATTGTCATTTTAAGTGAAGTAAGCCAGAAAGAAAAATACCATACAATACCACTTATATGTGGAATCTTTAAAAAAAAAAAAAAAACTTATTTACAAAACAGAAACAGACTCAGACATAGAAAACAAACTTACAGTTACCAGTGGAGAAGGAGGTGGGAAGGAATAAATTGGGAGTTTGAGATTTGCAGATACTAATATATATATGTATATTATATACCTATAATAGAGAAACAAGTTTATACTGTATAGCACAGAGAACTGTATTCAGTATCTTATAGTAACTTGGTGAAAAAGAATATGAAAATGAATATATGTATATTTATGTATGACTGAAGCATTCTGCTGTACACCAGAAATTGACAACATTGTAAATTGACTATACTTCAATAAAAAAACCTATTTAAAATTTGTAATTCAGTACTCTACAGTTCCTGCTATATTTATTGTTTAAAAGAATTCTTGCACTATCACATAAATACTAATGTATGTTTATCCTAGGTTTTCATGTTCCATGTATTATTAGTATTATAACAGATTTACTTAAATGTATAGTATGATAAAATTCTTATTAAGTACTTAATGAATTTTGATAGCAGTTTATTGAATAGTCTTTTCATTCCATAATGATAGAAATATGAAAGTAATTTATGAATTTTACAGATATACTGGAATGTATTTTGAGTTTTTAAAAATATTCTCCATTTATGTGACTTTGGAGAATTTTGTGAACACTAGTATATAAATGGAATGTCTTCCCCTCCTTTTCCACCATCAGATTTTTATTTTGAAAGATGTTTTTCTTTGTTGTTGTAGTATTGTAGTAATTTTTTTTTTCCAGGAGGAAATGTCTCTAATCTCAATAGAGGTATCAAGTATAATTGTATTTAAATTTTCTTTTTCTTAATTAGATCTTCTTTCTCATCTTAGTCACTTTTTGAGCTGTTAGTTCTCCCTGAAAGGGCAATGAGTCTTAATATTTTGTTGAGAGTCATGTACAGTCGGTGGTGTGAGTTTCCTCTTTTGTTGAGCAGGCATATTTCAGATGGTTTAGTCCAAGGGAGAACTGAGTGTATACTTATAAGGTATGTGGATTAACAAGCATCACTTTACAGTGAAAAAAGTAGTTGTAAGGCATTCAGACTGCCTCTGCTTGCCATCATGGAGAAAGTACGAAGGAATTCCCTCCAGGATAACAGCATCCATTGTAGAGAGCCTAGTTCTCTGCAGGGAGACCATTCAGTTCTTCAGGGAGCGGTTCTTCTGCTTCTTTTGGGGAATAGAAATAGCACTGACAAATGTTCCTCTTACAGAGGAAGGCGGAGGACAGGGAGTGACAACACTAGAGGATGTAACTAGCCCCACTGTTCCAGACATTCCTTCAGTTTATTTCCATGATGACAGTCCTTCATTTTCTTAATTTTAGAATTGATGTAGGTATTTCAATCTTGAAGTCTACATGCTCAGGCAGAAAGATCAATTTCTACATGTTCTGTAGCCTTCCTCAGAATTGTTCTTGAATATATAACTATAAATACATACACACATTCATACATATCCATACGTATCTTCAGTCCTGATCTGGAAAGTGGAGTCCTTCTCAGACCCATAAAGAGCTTTGTTCACCTTACGGCTTTTTCAGATTCTTGGCTATTATGGAAGCATTTCTTTTGGGTATCTCTGTTGCCACTTCAAAGGGATTTGGAGAGCTGGGGGAGTGCTCAATTGTTAGTTTTATTCTGTATGCTTTCAGTCTAGTCCCAAAGCAGGAATTGCAAAGCCTTCTTTCACGATTATTCTCTTTATCTACCTTTTTTTATCCAAATATATATATCCAAGAATAAATATGGACAATAATACTTACACTGGCAAGAATGAATATTTCTTTCTTCCCTTTTGTCTTAATTAGATAAGGAGGGAGGGGGATAAGAGGTAATTGAATTAAATCTATCCTAAGTGACAAAAATCCAGGTAATGACTACACACACCCGTGTATTTTAATATAGATTTTGGAAACAAAAAATATGTTGGGCAGTATACATATGTGTTGTGTTTCAACACAATGCTTTTTACTCCAATCATACCAAATTACTCATCATTTTTTATTCATGTCATAATGTTTCACATTTCTGCACTTTTGCATAAGAACCTCATACAGAAAAGCTATCTAGCTCTCTTACACCTAATTTATCTCATCCTAAAACTTCTGGAATGTCACCAAAAATAAACATACTCCCCACAAATGTACACAGTTTCGGGGGGAGTTGTTTTGTTTTTAAACTATTTAAAGCATATTGTCCAGTGTCCTGGAGTTGCCTGATTTTTTTTTTTTCCTGATTCATACATTCTTAGGCCCACATCTTGATTGATTTTGTGGCACTAGCGCCTGCTTGGTGCTTCATACACAGTGATCTTCGATAAGTTTGTGTTGAGTAAGTGC
This sequence comes from Camelus ferus, assembly GCF_009834535.1. NCBI lineage: Eukaryota > Metazoa > Chordata > Mammalia > Artiodactyla > Camelidae > Camelus > Camelus ferus. Next base: position 95,674,865 of record NC_045697.1, read on the forward strand.
ATCGATTGTGCTGCTATTCTTGATCACTCATTTCTGTCTGTACCCATGTCCACAGGTTCTTGCAGTCTTGGTCACTTTCCTTGTTACCCCCTGCACCTCGATGCCTGCATTTGCCAACTGTTTGATAAATCTCCTGACCACAGTAATGCTTCAGTGTGACTCTGGCACAGTTCTGGTTCTCTCCACCTCTTGTCTCAGTGTTACACTTTCCTTTTGCCCAACTACTCATTAATAATTCTCAGGGCTTTGGGGAATTTAACCTTTGGCCTTGGAACCACAGCTTTAATTACCTCACTCTTCACATTAATGGTCTTCCAGGGAGCGCTCAGTGACCACAGAGCTACAAGGTCTCGCACTTTTCAGTTTGTGTACTCATGTCGATTTATGAAACACCCTGACGACCGAGACCAGAGAGCAAAATGGCTACTGTGTCTGTGTTTACTATAGTGTCTATGGTAGAAAAATACTGAAGCAAAAGACCTCACATGTTCAGTTTAAGACACGTCCTCATCTAATTCTTCCCATCTTCTTTCTCCTTAGACATTGGAGCATATGCATATCCACACACAAGCACACTCCCTTTTGCATACTGTATTTTTTATAAAGAAGTAATACAAATGAGTGATGTGTGTTTGTGGATGTGCAGTTGTTTAATGACAAAAGAAACTGTGCCCTGAAGAAGAGCGATGGATTCATTACGATTGTCACACCTCTTACCTCTCTGGAATTTGGTTCCCAGTTAACCTCTCCTCTGCTACAAGCAAGGTTAAAGTGTTAATTATCAAACTACTAATAACAGTAGTAGTAAAAGTCCTCTAACTCTTTCTTTTAATAAACCTGTTACAGTGACATTATGATGATATGACGTTTTATGATATAAAGTTTTATGATATAAAGTTAGGTGGGTGTTAATGTGAAGTGCATGGGATAAGGCGTTATTGCTCAAATATGTATCTTTGGGGAATTTTCCTAACTCTACCTCTGTTTCTTCATCTGACCAACTGAGATGATTATAATAACACTCTTCACACAGGGTAACTCAAGGAACACAAAATCATTCCAAGGGAAACCCAGCCAGGAATTATGGCAAAGAAAGCAATTTTCAGATACTGACCCCCTTTGTGGGGTCAACTGGCATCCTTCAAAGTCCAGTGATCCCCCATTCCTGGGCTCTCAGGTGTCTGCCTGCGATCCCTCAAAAGATAAAGTACATTATTTACCGGATGTGTTTGCTCTAACAAACCAGTAACCCAGGTAATGCCTAATCTCACAATAGCTCAGGCTGGCTTGTTTCAGCCCACACCTCCACATTATTAGTCGTAAACCCCACTGCCCTTCATGAACCCAAAACTTCTTACCTCTCCTACAACCAATCAGAGACTTGTGCTTGCACGCAGCTCCCAACCCAGTGTGTTCCCCAACGCCTTACCCATAAAAGGCCTCAACAACTGACCCTCAGTGTTCACACAGGCACCTCCCATCTGTGTGGCCTGCTGGTGTCTATGGCAGCACAACCTAATCAACTCCTTTTCTATTTTCATTATTTGTCTTTGGTGAATTATTTTACCACCCATGACACTGACCTGCCTTGTTCCCTGACAGCCCTGAAGTACTGTTTTCTAAAAGTCACCGACTGAGAAGTTGCCTGTGATTAAGTCCTCCTATGGGTTCTCCTTTCTCATCTGCTGTTTCACAACATCCTTGCTTATACCTTGGAATCTCGAACTCCTCACCCATGTGGAATCTTACCTCTTTATACTTGACTCTGGGTGCAAAAACGTTAGGTCACTAAAAGAGGCAGTGGGGTTCAAGATGGCAGAATGGAAGGACATGGAGCTTACCTCCCCAACAAAAACATCAAAAATACATCCACATGTGGAACAATTATCACAATACCTCTAAACTCTGGCAGAGTATCTTACACTAGCAACGCTACAAAAAAAATCTCCATGTAAATGGCTAGGACCAAAACAAACAAACAAACAAACAAAAAACAAACAAACAAAAAAACAGAAATGGGACAGGGGCTGCACCACCAAGAGGGAGCAATGAAAGAGGTAAAGGTCTCTCTCCCTGGGAAGCTCCTGCACCAGCAGGTAGATCATCTGGGATGGAAAGGTAGCCTCAAAAACTCAGAAGAGAGCACAGTAGTTGCTTCCCAAAAGAATAGAGAAACAGATGCAGCAGATCTGGGCCACCGTACTGGGCTCCCCAGCCCAAGATGTGAGCCTGCAGGTACTTTGGGGAAATTTTCCTAAACTCTACCTCTATTTCCTCATCTGACAAACCTGAGATGGTTATAATAGCAATCTTCACACATGGTAACCCAAAGAAACACAAAGTCATTCCAAGAGAAACTCAGCTAGGAACTGTCACAAAGAAGGCAATTTTCAGATGCTTTGGCTTCAGAGAACAGAAGCAGGGAGAGGACTCAGGCTCGCTGTGTGGACACAGCCTGAAGGGGCTAGAGCGTGGTACAGGCTGAGAGCAGGAACGTGCAAAGGAGCTGGGTCCACACATGAAGGTAGAGTGTGACCCCACCATAGCCACCTGTCTCAGCCTGCACATACCCACAGCTAACATCACACTCAATGGTGAAAAGCTAAAAGCTTTTCCACCAAGATCAGGAACAAGACAAGGATGCCCACTCTCATCACTTTTATTCAGCATAGTTTTGGGAGTCCTAGCTGCAGCAATCAGAGAAGAAGAGGAAAGAAAAGAAGTCCAAATTGGAAAAGTGGTAAAAACTGTCACTCTTTGCAGATGACATGGCACTATATACATAGAAGATCCTAAACACACTACCAGAAACTACTAGAGCTCAAAGAACTGGTAAAGTTGCAGGATACAAAATTAATATGCAGAAATCAATTGCATTTCTATACCCTAACAATGAAATATCAGAAAGAGAAATTAAAGAAACAATCCCATTTATCATCACAGCAAAAAGAATAAAATATCTAGGAATAAACCTACCTAGGGAGGAAAAAGACCTGCACTCCAAAAACTATTAAGACATTGATGAAAGAAACTGAAGACAACACTAACAGAAGAAAAGATTTACCATGTTCTTGGAGTAGAAAAACGAGTATTCTTAAAATGGCCATATTGCCTAAGGCAATCTACTGATTCTGTATAATCCTTATCAAATTACCAATGGCATTTCTCAAAGAACTGAAACAAAAATGATTAAAATCTGTATGGAAACACAGAAGAACTTGAATAGCCAAAACAATCTTGAGAAAGAAGAATGCAGCTGAAGCAATCATGCTCCCTGAATTCAGACTATCCTACAAAGCTACAGTAATCAAAACAGTATGGTACAGGCACAAAAATAGACACATAGATCAATGGAACAATATAGAAAGCCCAGAAATAAACCCACACACTTATGGTCAATTAATCTATGACAAAGGAGGAAAGAATATACAATAAAGAGTCTCTTCAATAAGTGGTGCTGGAGAATTGGACAGCTACACATAAAAGAATGAAATTAGAACATTCTAAAACACCTTATACAAAAATAAACTCAAAACGGATTAAACACATAAATAAGCATAATACTGGATACTACAAAAGGTCTAAAAGAAAACGTAGGCAAAAACACTCCTTGTTGTAAATTGCAGCAATTTTTTTTTCAATCTTTCTCCTAGAGTAATGGAAATAAAAGCAAAAAATAAGCAAATGGGACCTAATTAAACTTAAAGCCTTTTGCACAGCAAAGGAAACCATATACAAAATGAAAAAACAACCTACAGAATGATAGAAGATTTGCAAATAATGACAATGACAAGGGATTAATTTCCAAAAATATAAATAGCTCATACAGCTTAATATCAAAAAGAAAAAAAAAGCCAAACAACTCAATCAGAAAAATCAGAGAACTATCTATGTAGGTCTTCTGCCCAAGAAGACATACAGATGGCCAACAGGCACAAGAAAAGATGCTTAATATCTATAAGTATCAGAGAAATGCAAATCAAAACTACAATGAAGTACCACCTCACACCAGTCAGAATGGCCATTATTAAAAACCACACAAAGAAGAAATGCTGGAGAGGTGTAGAGGAAAGGTAACCTTCCTACATTGTTGGTGAGAGTGTAAAATGGTGCAGCCACCATGGAGAATAGTATGGAGGCGCCTTAAAAAAACTAAAAATAAGGTTACCATATGATCCAGGAATCCCACTCCTGTGCTTTTATCTGGAGAAAACTAATTTGAAAAAAACATATGCACCCCAATATTCATTAAGCACTACTTATAATAGTCAAGACAATAAAGCAACCTAAATATCTATTGACACATGAATGGATAAAGAAGATGTGGTGTGTATGCACATACACACACACAAATATTACTTAGCCATAAAAAAGAATGAAATAATGCCATTTGCAGCAACATATATGGACCTAGAGATTATCATTTTTGGTGAAGTAAGTCAGACACAGAGAAACACGTATCATATGAAATCACTCGTATGTGGAATCTAAAAAATAATATAAACAAACTTATTTACAAACCAGAAATGGACTTACAGACACAGAAAACAAACTATACTTAACAAAGGGCAAAGGGATGTGTGTTGGGGGGAAATTAGGAGTTTGGGATTAACATACACACACTTCTATATACAAAATAGATAAATGACAAAGACCTTCTGTATAGCACAGGGAACTATATTCAGTATATTGTAATAACCTATAATGGAAAAGAATCTGTAAAAGAATATATATATGTGTATGTATAAATGAATCATTCTTCAGTACACTTGAAACTAACACAACATTGTAAATCAAAAAACTAACAGGTACAGAATGACAGATTAGATAATAAAACAAGAGCCTACAATATGCTACCTACAAGAAACCCACTTTAGGGCAAAGGACACACATAGGTTCAATGGGAGGGGATGGAAAAAGGTATTTCATGCAAATGGCAAAGACAAGAAAGCAGGGGTAGCAATACTCATCTCAAACAAAACAGATTTTTTAAAAAGGCCAGAAAGATAAAGATGCCACGTAATGATAAAAGGATCAATACAAGAATAAGTTATTTCACTCATTAACATATATGCACCCAATGTAGGAGCACTAAGATACATAAAACAAATACTAACAGACCTACAGGAGAAACTGATGGGAATACAGATACAGTAGGAGATTTTAACACCCACTGAAATCAATAGGTCTTCCAGACAGCAAATCAATAAGACATCAGAGATCCTAAATGACCCAATAGAATAGTTAGACTTAATTGACATTTTCAGGACAATACATTAGAAAGAAAAAAAAAAAAAACACAGAATATACATTCTTTTCAAGCACACATGGAATATTCTCAAGGATAGACTACATACTCCAACACAAAACAATCCTTAACAAATATAAAAGGATAGAAATATTTCAAGGACCTTTTCTGACCACAAAGTCATGAAACCAGAAATCAACCACAGAAAGAGAAAGGAGAAAAGAATGATTGCATGGAGTCTAAACAATCTGCTACTTAAAAAAAAAAAAAAAAAAAATCAATGTGTCAATGATAAAATCAAAGAAGCAGCTGAAAAAGGCCTTGAGACAAATGACAATGGAAATATACCCACACAAAATCTAAGGGGTTTAGCAAAAACAGTCCTAACAGGGAAATTCGTAACGATACAGGTCTTCCTCAGAAAACAAGAACAATCTCAAATAACCAACATAACTGACCCCCTAAAAGAATTAAAAAGAACGAATGATAGCTAAATAAACAGAAGGAAAGCAATAATAAAGTTTAGGGAGGAAATAAAATAGAGGTTTAAAAATCAATAAAATCAAGAGCTGGTTTTTTTAAAGAGTAAATAACACGAACACATCTCTGGATAGTCTCACCAAGAAGAAAAGAGGACCCAAATAAACAAAATAAGAAATGAAAGAGGAAACATTACAATCAATTCCAGAGAAATACACACACAAAAAACATAAGAATACTATGAACAATAATAAACAAAGTTAAAAAAAAAACAAAGAGGAGAAATTACAACAAATTCCACAGAAAATAAAATCGTAAGAATACTATGAATAATGATATGGCAACAATTTGGACAACCTAGAAGAAATGGACAAGTTTCTAGAAACATACAGTCCACCAAAACTGAATCAAGAAAAAAGCAGATAATTTAACAGATCATCACTAGAAGTGAAACAGAATCTGTAATAAAAAATAAAAATAAAAAACCTCTCTGCAAACAAAAGTTTAGGACCAAATGGCTTTACTAGGGAACTCTACCAAGCATGCAAAGAACAGCTTAAACTGATCTGTCTCAAACTCCTCCAAATGTCTGAAGAGGAGGGAATACCCTCAAAGTCTTCAGTGAAGTTACTATCACCCTGATACCAAAATCAAAGACACTAACAAAAATTAAATTGCATGCTGATATCATTGATGAACATAGATGCAAAAATTCTGAACAAAATATTAGCAAAACAAATCCAACAACACATAAAAAAGCTCCTACACCATGATCAAGTTGAATTCATCCCAGGGTCACAAGGATGGTTCAACATATACAAATAAATCAATATGATACACCACATCAATAAAAAAAAAAAGGTAGGGGACAGACACCACATGATCCTCTCAATAGATATGGGAAAAGTATTTGATAAAATCCAACATCCATTCATGATAAAGAGTCTTACTAAAGTATGCACAGAGGGAGCATAAAACCTATCTATGGCAAACCCACAGCCAACATAAAACTCAGTGGTGAGAAGTTCAAAGCTTTCCCAGTAAAATCTGGGACAGAAACAGGGATGCCCTCTCTCTCATCACATTTTTCACAGAACTAGAACAAACAATCCTAAAATTTATATGGACTCACAAAAGACCCAGAAATGCCAAGCAATACTGAAGAAAAAGAATGAAGCTGGAGGAATAACCCTCCCAGACTTCAGACAATACTACAGAGCTACAGTAATCAAAACAGCAGGGTATTGTCATAAAAACGGACATGTGGATCAATGGAACAGAACAGAGAGCCCAGAAATAAACCCACACACCTACGGTCAATTCATCTTCCACAAACAAGTCAAGAATGTACAATGGAGAAAATACAGTCCTTAGGCAAGTGGTGTTGGGTAAGCTAGACAGTTGCATGTTAATCAATGAAGTTAGAACACTGTCACACCATATACAAAAATAAACTTAAAATTGCTTAAAGATTTAAAAATAAGACAGGATACCATAAATCTCATAAAAGAGAACACAGGCAAAACATTCCCTGACATAAATCATACAGTGTTCTCCTAGGGCAGTCTACCAAGGCAATAAAAGCAAAATTTTTAAAAAGCAAAAATAAATAAATAGGACGTAATTTAACTTATAAACTTTTGCATGGTAAAGGATACCATAAACAAAATAAAAAAACAACCTACAGAATGGGAGAAAATATTTGCAAACAATGTGACTGACAAGAGTGTAATTTCTAGAATATACAAACAGCTCATATAGCTCAACAACAAAAAACAAGCACCCCAATCAAAAAATGGGCAGAAGACCTAAATAGACATTTCTCCAATGAAGACATACAGATGGCCAATAAGCACATGAAAAGATGCTCAAAATTGCTAATTATTGGAGAAACACAAATCAAAAGACCCCCACACCCCAATATCCATAGCAGCATTATTTACAATAGCCAAGACATGGAAACAACCTAAATGTGTGGATGACTGGATGACTGGATAAAGAAGTTGTGGTATATTTATACAACAGAATACTACTCAACCATAAAAAAAAAACACATGATAAAATAGTGCCATTTGCAGCAACATGGATGGCCCTGGAGAATGTCATTCTAAGTGAAGCAAGCCAGAAAGAGAAAGAAAAACACCATATGATACCACTCATATGTGGAATCTAAAAAAAAAAAAAGACAAATGAACTTAAATATAAAACAGAAACAGACTCACAGACAGAATATAGACTTGTGGTTGCCAAGGGGGAAGGGAGTGGGTAGGGATAAACTAAGAGTTCGAGATTTGCAGATACTGACTGGTATATATAAAATAGACAAGTTTATATTATATAGCACAGGGAAATGTATTCAATATCTTGTAGTAGCTTATGGTGAAAATGAATATATGTATATCCATGTATGATTAAAGCATTGTGCTGTACACCAGAAATTGACACAGCATTGTAAACTGACTATACCTCAATTGACAAAAAAAAAAAAATAGTTTCAACAGGAAAAAATAAATACAATGATTTATCACCTCACACTGGTCAAAATGGCCATCATTAAAACATCTACAAAGGATAAATGCCAGAGAGGATGTAGAAAAAAGGTAACCCTCCTACACTGTTGGTGGGAATGTAATTTGGTGCAGCTACTCACCATGGAAAACAGTACAGAGACTCCTTTAAAAACTAACAACAGAGTTACCATATGATTCCGTAATCCCACACCTGGGCATATATCCAGAGTAAACTAACTCAAAAAGACCCCAAAATTAAGAAAGTGGTATTTACAATAGCTAAGACATGAAAACAACCTAAATGTCCATTGACAGATGACTGGATAAAGAAGTTATGATACATATATAATAGAATATACTCAGCCATAAAAAATAAAATAATGCAATTTGCAGCAACATGCATGGACCTAGAGATGATCATACTAAGTGAAGTATGTCAGACAGAGAAAAACAAATATATCATTTATACATGGAATTGCACAAAAAACTTACAGAAACAGAAACAGACTCATAGACAGAAAAGAAACTGGGGGGAAAGGGGATGGGAAGGATAAATTAGGAGTTTGGGACTTGCAGATTCTAACTACTAAATGTGAAATAGATGAACAACAAGGATCTACTGTATAGCACAGGGAACTATATTCAATATCTTGTAATAGCCTATAATGAGGAAAAATATGAAGAAGCATATATATATGTGTATAATTGAATCAATATGCTGTATACTAGAAACTAACACAACATCATTAAATCAACTATACTTCAATAAAAAAAGACAGTAGAAAATTAGATGCCTCCTTTAAGGTACCGTATCTGTCCCAATTTGTTCTCATTGAGATGCATTTAGAATAAAATTTGTAATTCTTGTAATAATCACTTATACAAATTTGTAATATATGTATACATGTTTGAATAATTACATACTCATAGTTATTCTAAAGTTAAATCCAGTAGGAAAAAATGTATTTTACCAAAAATTAGACATGAATTGTAATTCAGATATGTTTCTATGTTTCAGAGAAGTATGATATAGTGGTTGATGTGACTTTCAATCAAACATACTGGAATAAAATTTTGGTGGGAAAATGGAAATGTGATTTAAGGGAAAATTTAAAGCATATGATTGTCAACTGTTAATGATAAACTTTTTGCTGATTTTTTAAATGAGTGTGATCGGCATTGAACTGCTATGGTGTTTATATTTCACTGGATACATTTTAAAATTTGGTGTATCTATTTAAGGCATACATAATTTGCTGTTACAATTACATGGTGTAATGCGTATCAAGTGACTAGCACAGACCTTAGACTTAACACTCACATAAAACTAAACTATATATAATTTTAGCTTATGAAAAAGTAAACTATATATAATTTTAAAGGACATGTATTTAAGTACCATCTAATAATATCACCAAATGCATAGTAATTAATCCCTTAATTAACTGGAAATATTTTAGAAATTATATGAAATTGCATGTGTTTAAGAATGATACTCATCTTTAAAATGATATTCATCTTTAATCATTTCTATTTAATAACTTTTGAACATAAAAATTATAGATGAATACTGTAGCAAATAACTCTGTCTTGTTCTGTCCAACTCCATGTAAGTTAACCTTCTTAAATAAAGCTCCCTTTCCTTGAACAACTTGTCCTCCCCACCTCCTCCAGAAGTGTCAGGTGGAGCTGCGTATTACAACACCCTGAGCATGGCGGGGTGAGGGTGTCTGTCCCTGCTTTACTCATCAGAGTCTCTATAATACTTTTAGGCCAGGGATGTAAAGATAATCCTAGCTTTATGAACCCAGGTTCCTCCCTAAGATTTTTAAAGTGGGGCTGGTGAGAAAATGTCCTTTCCTCATTGATAGTGCAGTTAATTAAAGAACCAGTTTCAGAGGGATTCCTAACATGCAGCAGGCGGAAGTCAAAAAGCAAAGCTGGATGATGCTAAAGGATTCAAATGCAAACTAAGAACCTGAATGAGAGGGACAGGTACACATCAGAGTGGCCTTGGGAAATGAAGGAACTTCATATGGATGACGTAATTATGCAAAGAGTAAAAAGGTTAGTGACATTCTCTCCTCACTGTAAGATGGTGTTTGTTGTAGATGCTGTTGTGCGCTTTGCGCTAGGACTCAGTACCACCTCTGGTCAAAATTGACCTGACTCCTGAAAGAGCGGAGCCTATCCCCAAAAGGTCAATGCAGCCGTGACAGCAGTGAAGTCAGTATTAGATACTCTGAATATTTCACAATTTACTCACCTTTGAAACGTGAATGTGGCATACAAGGGATAATATTAAATAGGATGAACTGGTAGCTTAGCAGCCTACTCCTTGGTATTCAAATGATTAGCTAGACTATTTTATTAAATTAGTGTCTAAGAATAGTGTGTATACTTAATAGCTAGAAACTGTCAACAGACTATAGCTAAACAATTATTTACTGAGCAATCAAGCTAACTGCTCTCACATCTTAATTTATAATACCAAGATAGAAATATTTTACAAATAAAAAACAAAATATATGTGAAATGTTGAAATGATCACAGGAATTGCCATAGGTTACAGTTCATGTCAATTTGAAGATCCTACTCATGAGATAAGCATAAATGATATTTCTAAAACTCAAGATGAAATTCCACAATATGTGGAGATTTTTTTCTAAGTGGAAATAAAGAGTAAACTAGTTTGGTCAGAATCTTCTAATTCCAATAGAACAGTATGATGGGGTAGAATTTCTCAGTGAAAGTGGTTGACTGAAATATTTTTAGCTTCTATGAGTCCGGAATATATTAAAGAAACTAAGCCAGTGGCTAAGGATACTTAAGCATACGTAGGGCACTTCAATGAAGTAGTTGAATGAAAGTATTACTGTTTACTTATCCATCAATGCCACTTAGCAAGAAGGAGCCCATGAGACATTCGTAACTGTCAATTTCAGAGACTACATAATCGGATTAGCAACTGAGGGAGCCTAAAAGAGATGAAAAATGTACCAACAACCCAACCTGACTGGACTGTTTTATAGGATCATCCATTTTCACTACAAACTCACACAGTAGATCTGGTGAATTTACTTATTCAGGGTTGTAACTAAAAAAATGTTGCCTTTTAAACAATCTCAGTACCACGACTTAATTTTGTCTCATTTTAATCTTTTGCACTGTGGCAGAGTCATATATTTTTTCTAATTTCCTTAGGTTGTTCTGTATAAGATTTTTTGAGAGTATCTCCAAGTAATCAAATACCATAAGGGAGAGATGGCCATGTGTCAGAAATTATTTAAGAGAAAGTTCACTCAGATGCTAAATTATATTTGGATCTACATGTTCTGAATTACTAAAAGCACTAATACTAAGTTTGATTCTGCTCAGTTATGCTTATAAAATGGGACTTTTAAAATGATACATTCAAAGAAAAAGTATTTTGGGGGTGAAGTAAAATACTGATTTTCTGGGTTAACACTAATTTTCATAAGAACATTATAAACATAGTAACATCATTACTGACACAGCATGTAATTAATGCCATTGTTCTAATTTTTTAAGTATCGTTTTATTCTACATTTTACTTATTTTTTTAACTTAAAAATATTACTGATTTAAAATTGATTTAAAATATTTTCTTTTCGTCAATTTTGTAGAAAGAAGTATGAACTTATTAACCCATTTTGTATTTACTAAACATTACTGCATTACTGCACATATTCTCTGCAAAAATTCCTCTATAAAATTCTTTTAAACATAATCCAATACTTTCCTTGTGTGAGCAATACTACTCAACAATGGAACACCAAAAATGATTTTAACTTTGCCCACAGACGGGAGCTGTGTTCTTCTGACTAATCCTAATTGACTAAAATAGAATGCGTCCTAATTGTTTAAAAACCTCTGCCTAATCTAGCATTCAGATGGAAATCATTATCTAGGTTAGGTTGTCAAGAGAAAATAGTAATAAATGTCTCCTTGTTGTGACGTGATCAAATGAGACAACATATTTCACAATTTGGATGCCAAGCAATGGCCTTAAATTTGGTGGTAACCTATTCTTCAGAGCTCTGTAATTATCTGGAAATTGTTAGAGTAAACTTGATCAATAAGGAGACTTCTTGCAGAAAACCGAGGAAAGATATGTGAGGAAAAAATGATCTGGCCAAATTATCATTTGAAATTAAAGCCATCATTGGTCAATTAAACATAAACAAACAAAAGGAAATTTTTGTCCAATTGGAAAGGTTAAACATAAGAATGACCCTTGACTGGTAGGATTAAGAGTATCCAGAATGGTAGACCATTTAGGTCTAATTTATAAGGAGAAATTAAAAATAAATACAGGTTAGAAATCCATTTGCTTCTAATATATAGAGCATCTTATTCAGAGGAAAAGTAATTTAACAGCCAAATTCTAAAGTCCCTTCTAGTGTGGTGTTTTATGATACAAGTTAGAATATTTAAAAGTGCATTAATCTACAGGATAATTTTTCTCATTTACCACCATTGCAAATCCAGATGAATAAAGTTCTTTTTCTGCACAGAATCAATTTCAACAAAGGACAAGCAACTTACTATATAGATGAAAACTACTAAAACTGTCAATCAAGTAAGAAAATTTGCAGCCACAATTCCTATGCTGTTAGGAATAGACAGAAATGTGAAATAAAATGTATTGAATTTTCCTGATTAAGCAGAAGCAATGAATAAAAATGCTCCACTTTCTTTACCCTTTTTGAGTTATTTCAAAAATCTGTAGGAGTCATGCAAGTTGTTGAAGAACATTATTTCCATCTCCACAAATTTTATTCTTAAATTTTAATACTAATATGGGACAGTGTTTTTTAAAAGGAATGATTTGACAGATAGTTTTACTTAACCTGAAGCAAAAATTTAGGCTGTGAATTTTTACTGGCAATAATATGAAGTACTTAGGACCTGAATTAAAATTTTAAATATCGGCCACCTATAACTAAACATTTGCCATTTTTTTTATCATATCTCTGAAAATAATACAGTTCAAGTACTCTTCATATTGTATTGTGTTTCGCAATATTCCTTATCATTTTGCTTAAAAATATAATATCCTGAATACAGTATCTGGAACAACAATGGCGATGTTCTTGTGAGATACAGAAAAAAATCTTAATAAAAAAAGGGATAAGATATTTGCCATTGCTAAAGAAACATTTATCTTTAGAACTTGATCTGACTAATAACCCCCACTATATGGAGGAACTGATTATCATACAAAGCGTAGGAATTCACTATAATCCTACATGTTAAAATTCTACTAAGAGCCTCGTAGGGGTGGAGAATCTTGGATTTAACAGCTACAAAGTTACCGCGAGTTTGCAGTCATGGTTACTGTAATTGAAAGAAAAATGTATCTGAGTGTGCTAGGGCTGCCATAACAAAGTACAACAGACTGGGTGGCTTCAACAACAGGAAATGATTTACTTACAGTTCTCGAGCCTAGAAAGCCTAAATCAAAGTGTCAGCAGTTCTGGCTTCTCCTGAACCCTCTCTTCTTGACTTGCAGATGGCTGCCTTCTCCGTGTCCTCACACAGCCTCCTTCTGGGCGAGGGTATCCCTAGAATCTCCCTGTGTGCTCTATCTTCTTCTTATAAAGACACCGCCCTACTGACCTCAATTAACCCAACCACCTCTTTGAATCCCTCTCTCTAAATAAAATCACTTTCCTAGGTAGTGGAGGTTAGGGCTTTACCATAAATTTTGAGGGACATCATTCAGCCTGTCACAATATCCGATGTTGTTTATATTAAGGAAATGGAAATCACCCCAACTGTTTTCTTACATATACCTTACGACCTGTGAGAACAGAGGGGAAATAGGATGTTCTGGAAATATCTGTAAGTATCTTCAAAGGGTATCTAAATTACTGTAAATTTTGTTTTAAAACCTCTGAACTTTTGCTTATGTATATTATTTTCATAGTAGACATGATGAAAAGAACATCAGAAAGCGGATCAAGTCTTGTGATAAGCAGTGACAGCAGAACAATTCCCGAGTCGTTCCAAAAGATGAGTGAGTCTGCAGCTCCCCTCTGAACATTACAGTTCTGAGTTCTACTGAATCTCCATCTATCAAATATAATCTATAAAGTTATTTTAATTATGATTGAGAGATACAATATATGTATTTCTAGTTCTGAAAATTAGGGATAAAATGGTGCAGGTATTGGCACAGGAGACCAATCAGAACCATTCTATCTGTCAAAGAACGTTCCACAATATTGGGAATTTTACCACAGTAGATGAGGAGGCACTTTCACGATGCAAAATCTCTTAGTGGGGGTAAGAGATGCAAGTAGGCTTATCAGAGTAAATTCAGATGTCCTGAAAGCATTGCAAACAAGAGAAGCCAAAGTCAATTTATTGTCCTCAACAATTGCATGTATTTTGTGGTTCTTGTTACCATCTACTTATATTCTCTATATGCTAATTCCTCTATTTGTGCAGAAGAAATGTAAATGTCTATGTGGAAATCTAAGCTACAAAGTTGATAGGAATTTTGCAGTCAGTTGACTTTTATGCATTAAAAAGGAAGTATGAGGGTTACAGAAGTTCTTCACACCCTTATAGTTGAAAATTTAGAAGTCAGGGCTCTGAGTTAAGATTGGCCCTTCTTACCTGTTTTAAATTTGATTTAAATGATACATTTATAGATTTATTTATATGTATTTAAATTAGATGGACTTCAAAAGTTATATAGAAATTGTTTAGTGTTATAGAGGGTCTTAGTAGTTGATTCAAAATAACATGAAATATAATTAAAATGTTATGTAATACCTTGAACAAAATAGTCCGTAATGGTACAAACTAACGTTACTACAATCACTATTATTTTGCTGAAAAAGTGATTTTTTTTCCCTTCAAGATACAGAAACTAAAGCATAAGAAGGGATTTTTTATGACACAGCAAAAAGATAAAAAATAAAAGCAATTTTAGAAGACTATGTAGGTTATTTAAAATTAGGAAAAAATATTTACTCGTAAAATATATTTAATAAATGTTCATACATGCATTTAATACATTTATTATAGCAGCTTTATGACCTAATTTTTGCAAACTGAAACTATATAACCACACTTCTCTGAGAGGACATATTGTAAAAAAAATTTAACATACTGTAAAAATATTTTAAGATGGAATACTATATACTTAATGTTTAGGGTTAATGTAGGTATTCACAATTATCAAGCTAATACACAGAATACTTAAGAAAACCTCCACAAGCAATAGAATGCCTTCTGCCATACTAAATCTTGCACATTTCAGAACTGGGTAAAACACTGTTTCTTCTTTATTTATAGCCTTATAAAATGAAAAGAATATAAAGCATTCACTAAATGTATATTTATATATACTTTTACTTTCTTACAGGAACTGAAGAATATCACTTCTGTTCCTTTTTCTAATGTCTAAATCTCTGCATAAATTTCTTAAAGAGAAAGTGCAACAAAATTCAACGATGCAGAGAAAACTGTGATTTAATTTTGCATTAGTTTCTTGTGTGTGGAAGGGAGAGAGAAAACATAGGTATAAAGAAAGTTAGGCAGACACATAGCTGGATAGAGTTCAGATTTAAGAAAAATATGCCCGCCTAACAAAGAAGATTAGTCCTTTTAAAGCAGTGAGTTAATGTCAGTTTATTACATGCATGATTTCAGAAAAAGTTTATAAGTAATTTGATTTTAAAACCTAAATGCAGAACTTATGCTATATGTATCAGATATCTGCTATAGCAATAAAGCTGCATGATAAAGGACTACGAAATCTCAGAGGCCTATGGTACTAAGCACTTATTAATTCATGAGTCTCATTGATCTGGGCTTAATTGATCAGGCTGGGCCCACTCATTTATCTGTGGTCAAGTATGGGTCATCTAGGCAGCTCTGGTGACTATGAGCAGGTTTGTTCACTTTGGGGAGCACCTCTAGCATGGCAGACTAAGACACTCCTGCCTGGAATGACTAGGGGAACCCAGCACCCTGTCACATACTCTCACTGACCTGCAGGTCAGGAGGTACAAGGTTTCATCACAACTACAGAAAAACAAGAGTAAACAAACCCAATCAGGAAGGTGTTTTTGAACATCTATTTACATCACATAGATTAATATCTTATGAGCTAAAATAAGTCTCAAGAATTAATTCAAAATTAAGCAGCAGGAAAATATACTTCACATTTTTTTTTTGTTTTGTTTTGTTTTTGGTAAAGAACAGTATCACCATATGACAAAGGGCATGGATAGGTCCTGGGGCCAAGAATAGGATCAGTAATGTAATCAACCTACCACACCATATTAATCTGATAATTTGGAGTTTTTTGGAATGAAAAAAACATGAAAATGGTATCTACTAGCTTTCATACAGTCAACCCACTAGATTCTTTACAAAGGAAAAATAAGTGAGTACTAAGTATGTTTATCTACAATAGAAATTCAGTTATCTAATACAGAGTAAATATCTTGTAGGGACAAGATTCCTGTTTCTTATTTAGTCTTTAAAGAAATATAATGTTTGAATGGCTAAAGCCCACTATGAAGATGAAAAGAAAAATACAAAAAATATTAAAAGTTTCCTCAAGTTCAGCCACTGTAAAATGATGGTATTTAACATTTCATAAAAAAAAATATATAAATCTTTACTTATGCTGCTGGCAATAATAGGTAAATGGATAGATGAATAAATGGAAGGAAAAAAAAATAAGGTCTTTCCTAAATTTGGAATCACAGTATGGTACTGTACTATATAGTATACACACTATGTCTTTTAAAACTAATTATATTTGCATTTAGTAAAAAGAAAAATATATTTATATCATGTTCTAAATTACCTTGCTATAAAGTTTTCTTTACTATAATTTCCCTTTGAGGATTACTTACAGCTTACATAAAAATGGAGATATATACATGAATAAATATGGAAATATATAGATGGTAATGTATTTTTTCAGACTTCGTTTTTTTAAGAACTGTTTTAGGTTTAAGACAAAATTGAGAGGTTCAGGGACTTCCCATATATTATCCTCTGCTCCCACCCATGCATAGCCTCCCCACTATCAACATTGCTTCCAAGGTGGTACAATTTCTACCAAGAATGAGCTAATACATTACTGACTCATCATAACCATCCAGAGTCCATAGTTTAGCTTAAGAGTCACTCTTGATGTTATACATTCTATGGTGAATAGTTGGATTTTCTATGTAGCTTTTGCATAGATTAGTCATACTTTAGTTAGGGTGTTAGAATATCTGTGTGTATAATGAGCATATTTTGATTGTTTATCCTGAAATCTCATGAATTAGAATACTTTTATTTTGTGTATTCTAATTCACTACACCATTATCTGTAAATGATTTAGACTGTCAAAATTGTGTAAAAGACATCACTTTTTAGCCAGAGAGAGTGGAAATGAATTAATATATTTTATAATATGATGAACTGCTACTTTCCTACCATAAAAGTTGTTTTATAATATGATGAATAATTGCTACTTTCCTACCATGAAAGTTATACTTTTGCATATATGGTTTTATTTTAAATCTGGACTATTGGTTTATATTATAAATTTCAAATTACATTTTTTAAATAAAAATACACCTTCAGTTCACTACTTAACAACAAACGTCTTGATTACTCAGCAATGGTCAGAATAAGGCAATTGGATTCCTTTAGGATAGTTACATTAAACTCTCATTTTGTTTTCTCAAATATTCCATTATTGGAATTGAGGAATGACAAAGTATTTTTCTACTCAACAAAATCCATTTTGTAGTACATATTGATTAAACCTGAGGTTTTATCTAACATTTAAAATGACAGATGAAATGCTAATAGAACTATTCTTTAATCATTTGAACTTCAAGTTTGTAAAAAAAAAAAAAAAAGTTTGAGACCAAGAAATGTTCATTTAAGATGGTAACACTAGATTCCTAAAAACAAAAGGATCACAAATAGTAAAGAAAGCAGACATATGAAATGGAATTATACAGTCTCTAAAAAGGCAGTGGAAAAAACTAACTACTAGAGAACTGAGTGAAATACTCTAGTTTCTTGTGTGATATTTGTTGAAAGTAGTGAGGGTGGGAAAGTCAAGAAATCTGGAAGTGGGAATCCAAATATTTAACTTTTAAGCTAATATTTTAAATAAAAATAAGGGTTTGCCAGACAGTCAAGGACTGTACCCATATGTAAGCATATATATAAATGTATGTATTAAGGGGTGTGTATTTTGTGATCCTTTTGAGAGAAATATACAATTAGGTTTGGATGAGAAAATATACTGGTACCTAATGATCGATAGTCTGAATAATTTAGAGGCTTAATCTTTGGGAATTGAGTCCATAATATTACAAGAGAATTTAGTCAAGCTTAACCCCAGTAATGATAATTAATCATTAATTAGTAGAACCAGAGAGGTAATGGCTCACAGCTCATTATAAATTTAATACCAGGACATTGCTGATCCCGGGGCTTGGGGTAAAGATATGGCACAGGGAAGAGATGGGTCTACAGGTGACGTTGGGTCAGTTACTTTGGAGACTGCACTGCTGCAGAGGGGAAGACTCACGCAGGTTCGTATTTAACATTTATGAGTAAATAATACATTTACACTGAGTAAATATTAGATATTTGATTTTACTCAGCCAACTGGAAAAGTGCTATTAGAAAGAGCAGAGTTTAAACATTAATATTAATTTATAAACATGATACCTAAAAAGGCTCTGCTTTCGAACAGCAGGCCTTACATATGCCGAGAATAAAGTTATAGTTCATAACATGTTTATTTTATGACTACCATTTCTTGAGAACTGCAAGAAAGGCTATTAGAAATAGCTAAGTACAAATAATTTATCTAGAGCTTATATGCCAGGTACTGAGCTAGACAGCTATGTAGTTAATAACTGTATTTGCAGATGTGAAAATTGAGTTGGAAAAGGTTAGTAACTCACCAATATCACACAGTTATTTTGGCATCAATGGGAATCTCTTCTTGAGATTTCAGCCTTCAAATATTATGACAAAGCAAAAGTGCCTATGTGATACTAACGCAATAAAAGCTAGTTCACTGGAGTACATTAAACATGGCCACAATTTATTTGCAGGTCTACCCACAAATAGATGAAATCCGTTTTCCAGGTTTTTAAACCTGGCCTGTCATCATAACTTGCTTTGGCCAATAATGACCAACAAGTGACACTGCATAAGTTTTAGAGCCTGGGTCTGAAAAAGTTTCACAACTATGCCTTGTACCCATTTGCAGCACTGCCCTTGTCCATTTTGCCATGAAGAAACAAGGATAAAAGACCTTAGAGAAAGAGACCCAGATACACAGGCCCCTCCAGGTAAAGCCTGTTCCCAGGCTAATCGAAAGCAGGAAATACATCACTCAACCAACCCTCAGAATCATAAGAAATAATCATTACAGAGCCAAAATTTGGGGGAAGTTTGTTAGCAGCTATTGATAACTGAAACATGATTTCAATAGAGACAGAGTTCCATCTTATAATTCTACTTTCACTTTATCTGTATTTATTTACTTGCTAGAAGTAACTACTTTAGGGTGATTGAGGGAGTTAATATAAAAGAGGAGATACTTGATCCTACCTTCACTTCTATAGTAACTCAGTGTATGGGATTATTAAGAATTAAATATCAGCAACTTATTGTTTTGCTTTCAGCAGACTAAGTATGTGGGAGTTTGAAAAAGAGAAGAAAGTGTATCTATCTATATCTATACATATTATATATATGCCACTTCACAATTGAAATTTTTTGCAAACTACTATTACTTGGGGATAATGTAGAGAAATATTCTTTATATAAAAATTTTAAAGTATTCTTAGTACTTAAGGCTGTTGAGCTGTTAAAATTACACATTCTAAACTAGTTCTAAAGAAGAATTTAAGAATCTCCCTTTTAATTTAGATTATGCTAATATTCTAGATCAGTTTAATTTGAATTATATCAAAACGATTTATTCAAGATGTATAAGAAATAAAAATAGAGGAATAACTGATTTACAGGAAAGACTACTGAAGAATCAAAAATCATTGTATCACATCATTACAGACTCCCATGTTTTATTTATTCTTGACTCACTTGACATTAGTTAGAAAATGTCAATTAAAATATTGAAACTGGTTAAAATAATTTTTTAACCAAAAGTAATTATTTAGAGTACATATAAAAAATACTTATTAACAGCTTGGAATATCACCTATGCTTATCAAAGCTACCAGAATGAAGCCATTTAAGAACAATGTTGAAATTTATATTTTCCAGTGAGTTGACTAAAATACAGAACAATTAGTAATTAAGTCATACTAATGAGCTAACATCTAATGTGCTTGCTGTAATTTTACTAAGTGGTACATCTGTTTAAACTAATCTCTCTTAAGAGAAACTTTGTTTCCCTCTAGAAAAATAAGAGCAAAAGGAAATCTTATTTTAACATGGCATAACATTTGCTTTATGTTTATAATTCTGTACATATATATAAATAATCCTGTATGTGTATGTATAATCCTGCACATATCCTGTATGTTATGTTATATAATATCTACACATATGTGTACTGTATGATATACACATTATAATGTAATATATGATATATAATCGTATGACTATTTGATGTAAAATTGGTTAGCATCATACAGCTTCCTCAATCCTATATCAACAATTTTAATATGTGTATTTTGATACATTTTCCCCTAACCCTCAAAGACATGTATATACATATTACACAAATATACATGTATACATATATATAACATACACATAACAAAATTCAAATTATGACTACTTAGCTATTTTTGAAGTTAAATAGTTGATAAGTTATCTAATATTTTTCTATTAGTTTATTAGTACTCCCATAAAAACAAAAGTTTGTTTTATTTTCTTGACTAAACTAAAGCAGCAAATTATCTAGGCACATAAAACCAATTCTTCTAAGCATTAGGATTCTCAACTCTTTAAGCACAAACCTATGTAAAAACTTAAGGGAAAACACATAAATTAGTGGTCAGTCTAAAGAGAACTGAGACTTGGAGTGTACCAACTGTTTGATTCTTGACATGAAAAAATAGATTCTAAATAGGGGGAAAATAAATAAATATTGGCAAATTAGAAAATGAGCAATGGGGCCAAATTTTGCAAGATAATAAAAGTCAGTTGAATGTTAAATCTATTAATATTTGTAAAGTGCTTACAACAGTTCCTGATACATATGGAGTGATAAATACATATTTGTTAAATAATTTCAGAACAATGAATACAATTAATGGGAAATGAAATGATTAAAAAAGCTATTCTCGCAGTTATGTGTAAGGAAGATTAAGCAAGAGACTGTAAGCACAGTGACTTTTGTATAATGCATCCATAAGGTAAAATAGAATATATTCAATCAGATAATATTCAACCATATAATGTCCCTTATTATGAAAAACTACCTCAAAGTTCAACTAGGATTGTTTAGAATTCACTAATCTGGTGAATTTGCTTTTAACTAAAACAATTCTAATAAAGGATGGAGTAAAGAATGAATTTTGAATTATAAAAAGAAAATTGGACAATAAGGTGAAAATATTAGATTATGGAATAAGCCACTAAAGTTAAGATAATATTAAATATAATTGATCTGTTCACTATGGTGTCAATAGCTGTAAAATGCCAAGAGAGGGACAACAACCTGCTTATTAAAGGTGAAGAAATTAGAGGGTAAAAGCTGGAATTGTTCTATTACTTGAAAACCTTGTTTCATGATTTAAAATTATATAACAGAAAGCACAGATGGAAGCAATGGTAACGTGCAAAAATTTCCACTTGAAACAGATTAAGTTTAATGATCATATTGAACTTCTAGTGAGTACAAACATGCTCTCTAACCAGCAGAGGCAGCCCGCTTGCCTCAGTGATAAATGCTCTGATTTTGTGTGTCATTGCATCTCATTTCAAATGTTGGCGGGATGTTAATAATTTGATAATAAATGAAAACCTCTTTAAGCTTGTTGGATGCAATTGGTAAGCAGCAATTGGTAATCTTCCGTATTTATTTTATTTCATTCCATTTATAGTTGCACTTGTCATCAAGAAGGGAGTAAACCAATGATATTTGGGCAGACGTGCCAGCATAACCTGAAAAATATTAGAAGCCACTAATCAAATGAGAATTTTGTTTAAATGTTGCTGTTTCAAAAAAATACATTTGTATCTAAAACACTTTCAGACAGGAAAGTCAAGCCAAACCTATTGGCAATGTTAAGACAAAAGTGAATCTAACCAATACATAAATCTGAGGCACATGTTATTATGACTTTTAGTAAAAATAGTCTTTGAAATATGCTTCTAACTGGATAAAATGGATGCAATAATATAGAGGATGGCAAACTATTCAACATTTCTCCAAGATACAAAACTTATTATGGAAATAGCATGTCTCAAAACAAGGCACTTAAGTCAGTATAAATTATGAATACTAAATATTAACCTAAATTACTGTTCTTATGATCTGTTAGAGACTATGTTCTGTCTTCCTGAAATGTATTGCTTCTACTACTCTTTTACTTGGAATCAATTTGAATAAAAACACATTGTGCTTAATTGAGCAGCTAATTATATGAAAATGGCTGTCAGTCAAGCAATAGCAAATGGGCTATTTTCAAAATAAACAATGGTTTAGTGAATTTGACTTTTTTCCCCACTACAGCTTATGTTGACAATTCCATAATTGCTGTTCTTGCTACATGTATAAAGCGCAATCCCTATGTCATGAGTATTAGAATAAAAGCTCAATTTTTCTTGCTACTGAAGTATACTCAATGAATAGTAAAGTACTTTGCAAATAGCATTCAGCTCAAAATAGATATTTTTATAAGAGCTACCCATTTGTACCAATTACCATTTGTGCCAAGTACAATATTTTCAACATTTATTGCTAGGATTTTATTTCCTTGGAGAACTACAGATTTATTAAAATTCTAAGAAATGTCCATTCTATACCAACAAATAAAACCCACAAAAATATTAAAATATATATTCCTCTAATTCTTGGACCTAAATAGCTATTGTTGACAGAAATTTCACAGAGTGTATTTGGTCTCTTCCACCCAATATATATTCCATGGGATTCCTCTAAATCTGTGCTGAAAAGCACACGCTATTTTTTCTTACTCCATCTGGCATTAAGAGCACTCATGTACAATTCTAACATTTGAGAACCTTGAGCTGTTTTCAGTATAGCACTGAGGCTCTTTGTGATACGCTCACATGTGCTCTCCAGCATCATGTCCCACCACTCTTTATGTGTACTTCTAACATAATGACTTAATATGTAGGTAGAAAACTACTTTTACCTCTCTAAATACATCATATTATCTAGCACCTTAATGTTTCATATATGCACGCGCTTTGTCTAAAGTGTCTCTTTGTGGCGCAGCCATTGAAAGAGGCTTTGTGAATTGAATGGCAATGGATAGATCCTGGAGCAGTGGGGGTCACAACATAGCAAATGGCCACCAGACAAATGAGTAACATGGTTATCATGATGGTTATCAACCTGAACAAGTCATCAGAATGGTTTGAAACAAAGATCTTTGGCAGTTGCCAAATGATCCTGAAAGTGAAATAAATTGGCCAACTTGTGAAACTTTACTTGATTTGTTTATGGGGGAAAAGAAAATTCCTATGTATTGTGAACAGAAGCTTCATGAATCAAACCATAAATTTTTTGTGTACACTAGAGTGTATACAAAGTCATCAAATAAAAATAGCATATATTAGATCAGTACTGAAAGTCTGCAAAGGTACAAATGAATTCTAAGGTAAATTTCTCATAATCCTCTAATGTAACTCCAACTACAACTGACCTTCTTTGCAACTCATATGTACAATCTTAATTTGAGTTTCTTAAGACTCATTGATAAAAGAAAAAGTTACGGCCTGGTTTGTTATGTGAATTAAAACACTTGTGTTGTCATGACCTGAATGTGAATGGTGTGGCCTTACAGCTTCACTCCAGGATAGTTCAGAAAGCCTTTAGCAAAAACAAATCCTACCAGTCAACAAGTCTTCATGAAGTTCACTTAGTAGTTCCTTTGCCCAAATGGAAAAAATGGTTAGAAGTAAAGATCCACAATTGACTCATGGAAGCAGCTAAAAGTTTGTCTACCAGTTCAAGGCGGAAATACACTTGTAAATTGACAGTAGAGAGATCTGGGAATGACATGTGTAGACTTCTGAAAATTACTAAGAGAGTAAGGGTATTTGTGAATAGGTGAATGTTCACATGGTTGCACCCAGGGCAACCACTACAGAGGAGACTGTCATTAATGAAGTGACCAAGATAACACATTCTGATGATGTCGGTACACCCTCCTTTACTATTTACTCTAGCCCTTACTCAGTAAGACTGACGTAACAGATGAGGTTAGTGCACGACAGGGGCTTTTGCTTAACAATAAAAGAGTGTAGCACTAATCTCCTAATATTAGTGCTTTCCTTAGGTACAAGCAAGCCACCTGATGGCCAACTGATTATACTGCATCTCTTCCATCACATAAGGGGTAGCAGTTGGCCCTTAGTGGAACAGATAATTTTGATCTGGATTTACATTTCTTGCCTGAAATGCTTCTGCCAGCAATAGTGGTTTAAGGGACACACTTTACCTCCTAGAATACTACATAGAATCACTTATGACAAAGTCATTTTACAAAGAAAAAGTATGTCCATGTTCTCATGCCCATGGAATTCACTGGTCTTACCACACTCCAATTATCCTGAAGCAACTGGCTTCATGTAACATAGGAACAGTCCGTAGAAGATTCAATTACAAAGCCAGCCCTGCCTGTGACTATATGGTATGAAGTCTGTGTGCTTTTCTACATGTTTTGTGCTCTGATATTTTATATATTATGTACACTATATAATATATGCCATATAGCCACAGATCTAGCAATTAAGGAATAAAAGATGGTTATTCTCATTATTATCTCTAATTTCTTACTAGAAGATTGGCTTAAAGATCTTAATTCTCAAAGAAGGAACAATTCAACAGAGAATACAACAGAAATTTTCATTGAGCCAGATACAGAAACCACCTCCTGGCTACTGTGGGCTACACATGCCACTGAACCCCAAACAATGGGTTTGCTCTATTGACTTGATGATTGAGCCTAATTATCAATTGGAAATTGGGTATTCCTTCAAATGAAGGCAAGAGTTAGTAAATTTGACATCCAGGGGGATCCTCTGAGTTGCTTATTAGCACTCCCATTGCCAGTAGTTAAAGTTTTTAGAAAGCTACAACTCAAAACAGCCAGAACCACTAATGCATGGATACTTCAGGAAGAAACATTTTATCTGATAAGATAAAGTTAAACATTTTATCTGATAAGTTAAGTTTATAAACTGATTAGGGGATGGCTAAGTACAAAGGGAAACTACAAGTGTGATGGAACACAAAAATAACGCCAACTTCTGATAAGTGCACGACATGTAGAGAAATAAGAACTGCTTATCGTCTTCCTAGGTTTGATATGTATAGGGTTATGTATATTTGTTGATATATTAATTATATGCATTTTTACATATTAATATAACTATATTAATGTAAATGTATGTGTATTTATATACATTAATATTTGTATATAAATATTAAACATACGTATATACTATATACTTTATTATTAAATATAAAGTATAATATTTTCTTAGTATTAATATATCATTATTAGTAATATATAAACATAAATTAGTGATAAATTATATATAAAATTTGTGTGTTTATACTTCCCAAGGCTGTTATAAAAGATCACAATAGCTACTTAGTGGGAGGCAGGAAATATTCCCTTGTTCTGAATGATAGGTAAAATAATTACATTTAAACATCAAATTTATACATCACAATTTATGTAACCATGAATTACTCTGTATAATGTATGAGCAAGTAGTCACATAAAGTCGGTTTATAAAAGGATACTATAATCAAATTGGATTCATCCCAAGAACACAAGGATGGTTCAACATACACAAATCAATGTGATACACCACATCCACAAAAGGGACAAAAACTACATGATCGTCTCAATAGATGCAGAAAAGGCATACAATTCAACACCCATTTATGATAAAAATCCTTAGCAAAGTGGGTATAGAGGGAACACGTATCAACAGAATAGCAGCTATTTATGACAAACCTACAGCCAGCATAGGACTCAACGGTGAAAAGCTCAAAACCTTCCCACTAAAATCTGGGACAAGACAAGGTTGTCCACTGTCACTTCTATTCAACATAGTCTTGGAAGCCCTAGCCACAGCAATCAGGTGAGAACAAGAAATAAAAGGAATCCAAATTGGAAAAGGTAAAATTGTCACTATATGCAGATGACATGATACTATATATAGAAAATCCTAAAATCTCCACACAAAAACTACTAGAGCTAATAAAAGAATTTGGCAAGGTAGCAGGGTACAAGATTAATGTACAAAAAAATCAGTTGCATTTCTTTATACTAATGATGAATCAACATGAAAAGAAAGTAAAGAAACAATCCCTTTTAAAATTGCACCCAAAGTAATAAAATATCTAGGAATAAATCTGACCAAGGAGGTCAAAGACTTCTACATGGAGAACTACAAAAAGTTGATTAAGGAAATTAAAGAAGAATTAAAGATATGGAAAGATATCCTATGCTCTTGGATTGGAAAAAGCAATATTGTTAAAATGGCTATTCTGCCCAAGGCAATCTACAGATTTAATGCAATCCATATCAAATTACCCAGGACATTTTTCACAGAACTAGAACAAATCACATTAAAATTTATATGGAATCACAAAAGACTCAGAATTGCCAAAGCATTACTGAAGATAAAGAATGAAGCTGGAGGAAAAACCCTCCCAAAATTCAGATAATAATACAGAGCTACGTAATCAAAACAGCAGGGTATTGTCATAAAAACAGACATATGGATCAATGGAACAGAATAGAGCCCAGAAATGAACCCACAAACTTTTGGTCAATTGATCATTGACAAAGCAGGCAAGAACATACAATGGAATAAACACAGTCTCTTTAGCAAATGGTGTTGGGAAAACTGGACAGCTGTATGTTAATTAATGAAGTTAGAATACTCACTCACACTATACACAAAAATAAACTCAAAATCGATCAAAGACTTAAACATAAGACATAATAAACCTCCTAGAAGAAAATATAGGCAAAACATTATCTGACATACATCTCAGCAATGTTCCCCTAGGGCAGTCTACCTAAGCAATAGAAATATAAGCAAAAATAAACAAATGGGACCTAATTAAACTTACAAGCTTTTGCACAGCAAAGGAAAAATAAGCTAAACAAAACAACCACCTATGGAATGGGAGAAAATATTTGCAAAAGATGAGAGTGACAAGGGCTAAATTTCCAGAATATATAAACATTTTATACAACTTAATAAGAAGAAAACAAACAACCCAATCCAAAAAATGGGCAGAACTAAGCAAGCAATTCTCCAATGAAGACATATAAATGGCCAACAGGCACATGAAAAAATGCTCAATATTGTTAATTACCAGAGAGATGCAAATCAAAACTACAATGAGGTATCACCTCACACCAGTCTGAATGGCCATCATTCAAAAGTCCACTAAGGATAAATGCTGGAGAGGGTGTGGATAAAAGGGGACCCTCCTACTCTGTTGGTGGAAATGTAGTTTGGTGCAGTCATTATGGAAAACAGCATGGAGACTCCTCAAAAGACTAAAAACAGACTTACCATATGACCCAGTAATCCCACTCCTGGGCATGTATCCAGAGGGAACCTTAATTCAAAAAAACACCTGCACCCCAATGTTCATAGCAGCACTATTTACAATAGCCAGAGACATGGAAACAACCTAAATGTCCATCCACAGATGACTGGATAAAGAAGATGTGGTGTATTTATACAATGGAATACTACTCAGCCATAAAAATGAATAAAATAATTCCATTTGTAGCAATATGGATGGACCTGGAGAATGTCATTCTAAGTGAAGTAAGCCAGAAAGAGAAAGAAAAATGTCAAATGATATCACTCATATGTGGAATCTAAAAAGAAAAAAAATGAACTTATTTATAAAACAGAAACAGAGTCACAGACATAGAAAACAAATTTATGGTTACCAGAGGGGAAAGGGCAGGGAAGGGATAAACTGGGAGTTCAAAATTTGCAGATACTGACTGATAATATATGATAGACAAGTTTATACTGTATAGCAGAGGGAACTATATTTGATATCTTGTAGTAGCTTATGGTGAAAAAGAAAATGAAAATGAATATATGTATATTTACGTATCACTGAAGCATTGTACTGTACTCCATAAGAGGATACAATGTTATAACCTGACTATACTTCAATAAAAAAGTAAAAAAAAAATTAAAGGATGCTATATAAAAATAATTATTTTTAAAACAATGTAAACATTCTATGTACCTTTTAATTGTGTTTTATGCATTAGGAATGATCAAGTAGGAAATAAAACAGTTAAGGCATCCTTTCAGCTCTATCCAAGGTGTTGTGTAGCATTTCAGATTTTGGATGTTGGGCATTATGATACTACTGAAAAGAGGAAAAGCATAATCTTAAACATTGATAAGATTGGAAGCTAACTTTTAGATACATAAATCCAGTTTACTAAAATAAATCCACTGGGAAAATGACTTAAGAAAATGATGTTTTTTATTTGTGAAAATGGTATAAAGTTACATAAATTCAATTTACTAAAATAAATTCACTGGGAAAATGACTCTTGTTAAGTAAATGATTTAATTTTTTTATTTATGAAAATGATATCAATTTTTGTTTATTTTTCCCCTTTTTTGTTTCTAATTAAAAAATATTTTTCTACTTTGTTTTCACTTTCAGGATATATTTCTCAAAAAATCTTGGACTCAGGATTCTAAATAAATTTCAGTATCAGTACTATCTTAAAAACAGATTTCATGAGAATTTACATATGCATGTTTATTAAAGCACTAATATAAAATTACAGATATTTTAGAGTGAATAAAACCATTGACTGGCAAATAACAATTAGCCTGGAAATACTAGTTTGGACAGCATTGATTAGATCTCTTAGTTTTTAAATGGATTTAATTTCCTTTAATAATGTCTGCTAAATTCATTTCTTAACACCGGTGTTCTCTGTCTTAAAAAATTTGCTTGACTATTATTTATTTTATGATTAGTATGCTGATTTTCTTTGCTAAAGTGATTTAACAAGTGACCTGCCTCAGTGCCTTTAATGCATTTCATATTTCGGAAGCTCAACTCGGCATACATTTATGTAATATTTTATATGAAACTGGCCCCATGCCAGGTATTGTACTGACACGCAGGCGCCCAAATTGGGAAACATGATCCTTCTCTGATAGGATATGCTGGAAGTAATGATGCGAACATCAAAGGGAAAAGATGTAGACTAAGGAAAGGAGCTCATCTATGACAGAATTGTGTGGATATATAAGCATATAAAATATTATGTTATTGGCATATTAGTCAATAATAGTAAATAAGTAAGTATTCCTCCTATCAGAATGATCTAAAAGAAAAGAATCATCCGAGTATCTGAACTGGCCATTTCAAAAAAAAAAAAAAAAAAAAAAAAGAAAGTTCCTTGAAGAAAAACTTCTTAATAAAATGAAAGGTCAGGCAGAGTGCCAATTACTGTTAATGAAAAAAAGAAACAGATCTTAGATTTACTGAAAAATTTTTCTGAACTTCAAACACAGATTACCACACTGGGAAGAGAAATAAAATGTGTAAGAACTTTTGCCTGAAATGAAAATAGAATCAGAATATTATAATAGTTCTTTTCTATAGCACCAATTGCTAATACACAAGAACAAAAGTTCAAATACCAGAGTTGTGGCCCAAGATATACAGCACTAGGTGAAGATACATTACCTACTTAGTACCTGCTTATAATGCCAATAAATAATTATAATACTAAATGAACTCTCATTAAATATGTTATAAAACATTTAACTATATTTTAGAAATTCATCAAGACTTTCAATTCCAATCATGGTATAATTTTCCTCAGCTTTTATTTCTTTAATTGAATTATAATTGAGTTATAGGATTATATTAGTTTCAGGCATACAACATAGTGTTTCAGTATTTTTATAGATTATACTCCATTTAAAGTTATTTTTTAAAAGGCTATATTTTCCTGTGCTATACAATGTAACTTTACATATCTATTTCATAAACAATAGTTTATATCACTTATTCCTCTACCCCTACCTTGCCCCTCCCTCTCTTCCCTCTCTCCACTGGTAACCACTACTTTATTCTCCTTATATGTGAATCTGTTTCTGATTTATTATATATGTGTGGAATCTAAAAACTAATATACGTAAATATAAATGATAACAGAATTTGTCTTTGTCTGACTTATTTCACAGAGTATACAATACTCCCTAGGTCCATCCACACTATTGGAAATAGAATTTAATTCTTTTTACGGATGAGTAGTATTCCATTGTGTTTGTGTGTGTGTGTGTGTGTGTGTGTGTGTGTGTGTGTGTATTTTATATATATATCTCACATCTTTTTGACCCATCTGTTAATGGACACGGGTTGCTTCCCTATCTTGGCTGTTGTACATAATGCTGCTATTAATATTGGAGTGCATGTGTCTCTTCAGACTAGTGTTTTTATTTTTCCACCCAGGAGTGGAATTGCTGATCATATGGTAGATCTATTTTTAGCTTTTTGAGGAAACTCCACAATGTTTTCCATAGTGGTTATACCAATTTACATTCCCACCAACAGTGTACAAGGGTTCCCTTTCCCCACATCTTCACCAACATTTGTAGACTTTCTCATGGTAGCCATTTCTGAAAAGTGCGAGGTGATATCTCATTATGGGTTTGATGTGCATATTACTGATAAACAGCTACATGCAAAAGAATGAGATTAGAACATTTTCTCATATGATGTAGAAAAAAACCCTCAAAATAGATTAAATACCTAAATGTAAGACCTATAATCATAAAACTCCTAGAGAACAAAGGCAGAAACTCCTTGACATAAATCAAAGCAGCATTTTTTAAAATATGTCTAAGGCAAAACAAATAACAGCAAAAATAAATTTGTTTAATTAAACTTCAAAGATTTTGCACAGCAAAGGAAACCATTGACAAAATGGAAGAGCAACCTACTGAAAGAGAGAAAATTTTAAATGATGTGACCTGTAAGGGATTAATATCCAAAATATATAAACACCTCATAAAACTCACTATTAAAAAAAGAAACAATTCAATTTAAAAATGGACAGAAGAACTAAGACATTTTTCCAAAGAAGGCATATAAATGACCTACAGGCATATGAAAAGATGCTCAACATCACTAATCAGAGAAATGCAAATCAAACCACAATTAGATACCACCTCACCACTGAAAGAATGGTTAACAACAAGAAGGCCACAAACAAACATTGGCAAGGATGTGGAGGAAAAGGAACCCTAGTACACTGTTGCTGGGAATGTATATTGGTGTAGTTACTATGGAAAACACTGTAGTCACTATGGAAAACATTGTGGAAGTTCCTCAAAAAACTAAAAATAAAAACTACCATATGATCTAGCAACTCCACTTCTGGGTATACACCCAGAAAAAAATAAAAGCACTAATTTGGAAAGATATATGCACCCCAATATTCACAGCAGCACAATTTACAATAGCAAAAATATGGAAGCAACGTTAAGTGTCCATTAACAGATTAATGATCAGATAAAGATGTGGCATATATGTATGATGGAATATTATTCAGCCATAAAAAACAATAAAATTCTACCATTTGCAACAACTTGGATGGACCTAGAGGGTATTATGCTTCATGAAGTAAGTCAGAGAAAGACAAATACTCTGTTATTTGCATGCGGAACTTAAAACCTAACGGAAAGGAACATATATTACAAAATAAAGAGAATCACAGTTAATAGAGAACAAATTAGTGGTTACCAATGGGGAGAGAGAAGGGGGAGGGGCACAATAGGGGTAGGGTATTCAGGAAAACAAACTATTTATAAAATGGATAAGCAACAAGCATATATTGTACACCACAGGAAAATACAGCCATTGATGTGTAGGTAAGTTTAAATGGAGTATAATTTATAAAAACGTTGTATACCTGAAACTAATATTGTAAGTCAACTATACTTCAATAGTAAATAACAATATACATGTGATTTTGCCACTCTTACTCAAAGCAAAGCTGAATTTATTTTTAAAAATAGATGATTCTATTGAAAGTCTTAGTTTTTACTGCCCTGCAAATTTGCTTGCCTTAGGTACATTCTGTTTACTTAAGCTTATCTTCTAATAGTTATCTTCTAGTTTTTCCATCACAGCTTTCTCTCTACTGCCTTCTAACCTAGAGAAATGAACTACCTTCCCATTCTTTCTCAACTTCTTAAAATTATGTCTATTTTTTAATCTCAGGTAATTTTTAATTTGAACCCCATTTCCAAAACATCATCCTGTTGTCACTGGGAAATTTATAGAGCTCATTTTATTACATTAGCCATGTTACTAGTACTTGAACTCTCACAAAGTAGCTGTGAACATTTACAACACATGTATCTAAGATAAATAAAAATGTTCTGCAGTTAAGTTTGATGCTTGTATTAACCTCATAAAGTAACAGCAAAAATAGAAGCACGTATTAAATACCTAGAGTTAACTAAAAAGGGTAGATCGTTACTGTTATGTATGTTGCAGAAACTTCTCCCAGAAGAAAGATCGAGGGGAGGAGGGTTGATTTTTTTTTTCCAGGATATAATATTCTGCCTCATAGCCTCTGAGATGTAGAATTATCAACAGTTAGTTGAAATTTCTGAAAATTCTAGTTGTCCTATAATTCCTACCACTGCTTCTATTTAAGAGCCTACTTTAAACAGAACCTACTTAAGTTTTACATATCAGAAAAAGAAAACAGAATATTTGTTTTAACAATTTAGCTCAATTTCCTCCACAGCAATAGCCACAAGATCTGCAGATTACACAATCACCAAATACTGTTGATAGAATACATCTTGCAGATGACATCAGTGATATTTCAAAGGAATTAACTGAGCGGACAAAACCACCAGAGCAAGTCCATTATGTAATCACCTAGCCATTCAGAGCTGATCAGTATTGAGAAGTGACATCAGCTCACTCCCTGGTAAGGAAATGAAGTAACAGAAAGAGGTGTGGATTAATAAAGTAATCATCATATTGCAATGCAATTTTGTTTAATAGTGGGATCTCTCACTAACCCTCATTGAAATTAAAATCTTTGAATAAATGTTGCATAGTAACATCCTGCATGAATGGTGGGGGAACTAAAGGAAATTATCCATTAGTTGATGTTATAATTGAGGAAGTAAAAATCTATAATGTCATTGTGTTACCAAATGCAAGTTCCTGTGCCCACACACAGTGAGGCCAAACAAATGGAAAAGTCTGAGTCTGGAGGAGAGAAAGGTTTATTGCTGGGCTGGGCAAGGAGAACAGGTGGCTCAAGCTCCCCCAAACCCCCGAATTCCCTGACTCTTTCAGGGCATGACCACTCTGGCTAATTCCTGCTGAAACAGAGTTTAGTCCTACCTCTGGGGAATGGACACCGAGTTGGAAATGTTCCCAAGTTCCAAGTCCTGGATCTGAGTCTTGTATGATTAAGAGCTCATTCCCTGAGGAATTCAGGAGACTAAGCCTGAAAACCAGTTTGGACTTGGCACTTTGGGGGAGACTTGTAGCCACATGTCTACTTTTATCTGAGTAGGTTTTAACTTTTGATGTGGTGTGTATATATGTGTGTGTGTATATCAAGGGCGACTAGCTTCTACAGATGTCTTTTTCTGCTAACATCTGATCTAAAGCAATTTTATTGTCTAAAAATTTAATAGCTACAAGAGAAGACCTTGAGGTCATAAGGTTGCAGCTGCCATCTCCTGGCAGACACGCTTTGAGAATGGCTGGTGGCGTCCCAACTATGACATAGCTCAGAAAATTCGAGTTCTCAACAACACAGGAACATTTCTAAAATCACGTCCACAATGGCCACCAAGTTTTACCTTTGATGTCTGAACCACACCTACCCTATTTTGACTTCCAAATGCATTCCCCTCTTCGGGGTTGAAGCAGATGTACAACACACGTCCAAAAGGCCAGGAAACAGGCCATTTTGGTCAATAAAGTTTCAGTCAAATGACACATAAGCCAGAATGACTTCCCCATACATCAACATGTGCATGTTTTTCCATCATTTCCCCTTAATTGCAAATCTTTCAATAGAAAGCATCGATCATCAAAATATCTGTCCTTCGATGCTGGGTGGTAGCTCCTGCCCCAGGTTCAGATCATGTCCCTTGGTGCTAGGCCTCCTTTATATTTGCCTATTTATCCATGTTGGGAAAAAGTAATCAGAAAAGTAATCAGATATTGTGAACAGGCTCAGAGGTGTGTTAATGGGGAAACACTCTACAGGCCATACATTTTATCACTTAGACCCAATTGTTATACAAGCTTATACATGTGCTTTTGTGAAGGCAAAACCAGGCTGGTCTGACAAGATAACTCATAAGTGTAGGAATGTGAAGGAGAGGCTGGGCTAGTCTAACAAGGTAACTCACAAATCTAAGTATTGGAATACTGATCTGAGTTCTGCTAGACTAACTTGTAAATCTAAGTTAATTAGTGTTGGTTTGCTGTTTATGTTTTTTTGCTAGCCAGCTGGATTTTCAAAAATACATATCTGGCTTTGGAATGTTGGTTTGCTGCCTCCCCGCCTCCACTTTTGTGATGCTGCTGCTGCTAAAGCTGTTCCATGCCTATTGGCCGAATACCCCAAGCTTGTACTTTACCCTATAAAACCTCATGTGCACATCTTGAAGGTGCTCAGAGCTTCGGAGCAGAAGCCCCTCTGAGCCCGCAGGCGTAATACATCCGAGTACTCCAACCCTCCGAGTGGTGCTTGTTTCTTGACTGGCCTGTCGTTTCCGTAACACTTTTAACAATAGATTTAAAGCAGGCATTTTTATACATGAGCAGTTATACTCTGACAACTTCAGACAAAACCAAAAAATTACAACCATATTCATCAGTTTACTCAATCCTATGTAATTAATTCTTTTTTTCTAACAGTTTTACAAACTCAGTGTATTAGACTTTTAAAATATCTTACCCAGTTCAGCAGTATTACTTTTTTTAAAAAAACTGTACTTGTCAAAAAGTCCTTTTTAGGAATCTTCTTGAAAACCAAGCAGTTTTGCAAAACATCAGCTTAACTATCTATGAATAACAAAAACCTTAAAAATGGAAGGTAAAAAGATCTGATTACCATGTTTTTGACAAAGAAGCTTAAGTTGCTGTGACATACGTTAAGATAACTAGAATTATGACTAACAGCATTATCCCAGGACATATCTAAATTTCAGAACTTTTTACATAATTTCTGAAACTTTACATAATTTCTAGAATGTCTATATTAATAACATTTATCCATACTGTATAATCTGAATAGGCTTATCATTCATTTGACAATGCTTCCCATGTAATTTAACATACTAACCAAACCTAGTTACTTTAATATTTTTCTGTGAGATGCCTCAGGGGCCCTCTGAAACATCTCAAATTTAGGTGAAGTCAAAAGAACTTTAATTCAAATTTGACAGGAAGTTTGTCAAAAAGATCACAAAGTTTCACACAATCTGTTTTCAGGCACATTCTAAGTAACCTTGTTCTCTTAATAGAGAGGAACCAAATCTAGTCCTGCACCAGACTACTTTTGATAATGAAATCCATTTACCTAAAGAAGTTTAATCTCAGCCTGATCATGCACAGAACTCCTTTTTTAGGGCTCCCTTTCTGCAAACTTTTCACAACTTTCTGTATCCATATTAGTTTGTCCCTTATTTTTTCCCATCTAGAAACAACAAAGCTCTAGGTCCAAAGCACCTTCTTTTCCCTTAAAATGCAATGGTATTCCTCAAACCTTTTTTTCTTTTTTTTACTCAAAACATATGTCCTACTTTCCTACTGTATACTGAAATGTTTCCTTTATTTTCAGTAGCTTTAAGTATATATTTAAATTAGAATTCTCAAACTCAATCTTAGTTTCTAGTGAAAACCAAGAAGCAAGCAATCATGAACTATCTCTTACATTAGCATTCTGTAGCTTGGCAAACACAAACCAACAATAATTTCTAAAAACATGTGCTTTCTACAGAATATCTCAATGTGACACCAAACATGTTTAATAACAGTCCTAAACACACTTGATGTCTCTTTAAAGGAAAGCCAATGTTCAGCAATTGTTTGAGTATCTTATATTGCTTTTGAATGACCTAGCTAATCAACTAGTCAATAAACTTCCATTATTTAACTTAATTTAGCACAACTCTAAAATTTCAAGTTACCAAATAGCTGGAGATCATCTTTAAGTAGACATTCCTAAAACATATTTCTAAAGAGTTCACCCAAAAGCTCTTATCTCATTTGCATTTAATTTACTTATCAGAATTTTATTATACCAAGTTATTTTCTTTCTGCTGACAAAGTCTGCAACAGAAATAACAAACTTATCGACCTTTAATAAACATAGGTACAATAAGACATATCTGTATTGATTATACCAACAAGCCAAAACTAGCTTTAATATCAGATATTAAACCAGAATTTAATACAACATTGCAAACTGACTATACTTCCATAAATTTTTTAAAAGATATAAAATTTAAAAATGTATCAGGTATTAATAGTGAGTGTTTCCTAGATTGTGTGAGCCTGAAATTTGGTCTGTCTAGCTCCTTTTATACTTAGTATTTAATTTGCAAGCACTTACTTTTTAAGTCAATTAAATAGAGCCCATAAGTTAATTTTACATAAAGAAGACAGGCAGAACCAGAGAATCCAGTTTTTCCACTTGAGTTTTAAGACACTATTTTCCTTGAGAGCCCAGATAGATCATTTACATCTCAAAGGCACAGGAAGAGAAATGCAAATTCCTCTTCTAACTGCTTCTACAAAACCCCATCATTTATTTTCAGAATTTTTTTTTTCATTCCCAAGTATCCACAATTATCTATCTGTCTGTCTATATTATTCACTCACATTCAGCCCTCACTTTCAGCAAAACCAAGAAGAGAGAACAGGATTTGGACTGAGGTACCAAGACACACACAGAAACACACCCCCAGGATAAAAGCCAAACTCCAAAAGGCCCCCTTTGATAATAGCAGAGCCATTAGGGGCCACTGTTCTCCAGATCTCAGGGAGCACTCAGCCCACAGTGTTACAATAAAAAATATCACTTTCTTTCATTTATGGGAGCATAAATAAAGATCTTTCAGTTTTGCAAAACATACCCTAGGGGGACTGCAAAATGTAACAGAGCTATGCTCCTCCATACTTAATTATTCAAGGCTGGTGTTATCAAATATCAAGCAAACAATGCAGAACAGTCTCTTAGGGTCACAGTTTCCTAGCTCCAAAAGGGAGAGTCCCAACCAATACCCCATCAATCTGTCACCAGGAAGAGAGGAATAACATTTATCCATACTGTATAATCTGAACAGGCTTATCACTCATTTGACAACGCTTCCCATGTAACTCAACATACTAACCAATCCTAGGTAGTTTCATATTTTTCTCTGAGATGCCTCAGGGGCCCTCTGAAACATCTCAAAGTTAGCTCAAGTCAAAAGAACTTTAATTCGAATGTGATATGAAGTTTGTCAAAAATATCAGTCTTCAAAAAAAAAAAAAAAATTGGAAAGGGTCAATCAGTTCCTTAAGGCTGTTCTTAAAAGGCTCATCAAAAACAAAAACAAAACTTCTTTAAGTTGAAAAGAGGCTTTACCAATATAGCTCTTTTATAAACCAGGGTAATCCCCAAGGCAACCCTGGGCCTTAGTCCTTATAAAGCTCTTTATGGGCCATTTATTCAGATGGAAACATTGATAGATAATAAAAATCACCTCTTTAGGGGCATATGACCAAGCTCATAAGGAATTCCAAAACACCTGGAGTAATTTGGGCTAAAAAACAGGACCTCAAGTGGCAACCAGATCTCCTCACCCCTGGCACTCAGGTGTTGATCAAAGTCTTTAAAAAGATGGCTCCCCAGCCTCCTGACTTCAACTTGTATGGAAAGGGCCTTACCTCGTTCTTCTATCCTCTCCCACTGCAGTAGAAGTTCCTGGAATTGCCAGCGATACACCATAAAACCCACCCAAGATGACCAATCCGTTAAAAACCTGAACCTTGGCACCCAAGACACCTCAGATTCTACATATTCTTGCAAACCTCTTAGTGATCTGCAACTGCTTTTCAAGCAACACTCCAAGTCAAACTTCAAATGGCTATACAACAAGGTAATCAACCCATCAGCCAAGACGGCCTTCACATAAGCCCCCACGATGGACACCGACCCTTCGCTCACCACCTGCCCAGTGACAGCCACCTGGTCTCGGACCCCGACCAGCCCCTTCATCGCCCCAGATCAGCAGGAAGTAGCTAGGGTGGTTGTCGCCCTCTACGTCCCTAAGATTTGGGGTCCTATGACTAGAGAGAGGAATGTTAGACAGATAGAAATGAGCACCTGGCAAGGGGAGAGGAAGACTGGGGGAGCAACCCAGGAAATAACAGTACACACACGCTCAGAATAAGGGGCTCCAAAAACTTACTCTAAATGAGGGCCAACAAAGAAGCCAGCTAGGATCGGATGCTGTGGCTGAGCAGTTGAGAGAAGGATCCAGCTTAACCTGACCCAGTGCTCATGATAATGTAATTAACACTGCAGTTTGAGCCCCTCCTGTAGGTTTCTCTGTGTGCATCATGGTTAAGAACATGCGCAAAAGAGACAGGCGTGCCTGAGCACAAGGAACACGAGCTATCAATCAGCCTGAGTACAAAGAACGTTAGCTGTCAATTAGGCTGAGCACTCAAAGAACCTGAGCTATGAATCAATCAACCACAAAAAACGCCCCTAAGCCGGGACATGAAAAACAGGAAGAATAAAGGAGCAGTGCCATTTTTCCCCTCTTGGATTGGTCCACTCCCAATTCTCGGGCGTGTACTATATTCTACTTTTTACTTTATTAATAAAATCTTGTTTATATCACATTTTCTATCTCATTAAAAATTTTTTTTTTCAGGTGACTAAGAACCGAGGTAACTCTTATTCCCCTCCTCCCCGTAGCAAATCCAAAAGGGGAGAACCCCAATCAATGCTCCATTAGAAATGAAGCTGAATGCAAGACCAAGGCTAGAGAGCAAAAAATCAAGGCAAGCCAATGCAATAGGGAAGGATACCCTGGTGTCTTCACATGCGAGCTGCATTACTCACCAAAGACCTCACAACCGGTCAGTGTTAAGTACACACACTGACACACACACACACAAACAACAAACAGTCTCACAAACTATCTCCCAAAGGAGAATGGATGCAGAGTGGCTCCCAGAATGGATTCCAGAATGACTCACTTCCAAGAAATGGAAGAGCCCAGGGGGAACAGGTAGTATTTTCCTATCCTGCACAAGCCGGAGTGGCTCACCCCAAATCAACTCACTCAAAAACACAAATAAGCTACAGTCGCACAATCAGAGGAGGCGTTATCTAGAATTTCCCCTTCCACTCCCAGATGGAGGCCTCCAAACAGACCAGCCCAGCTCTTGAAAGAGAACAGACACAGAGTGGCTCACAGTGAGCCCAGAGCAGCTTACTTCCCAGAAGGAAATGAGCCTAGATCGAGTGGAGAAAACGCCCAGCCAGCACAAGCTGGAGTGACTCACCCTCAAGTGACACTGAACGTGGACCTCAGCTCTGGACGTTTCTCTGCTGCAAACAGCTTCCTGCCATGGAGCGGCTGGCGTCCTTCAGGGAGAATTCCTCCTGGTTCCCGGGGCGAAGTGAGCTCAGGCAGCTGCTGGGGACCCAGGAAAAGAACGGCTTCGGGCCTGGGTCGACCTGCCAAAGCACAGACTCCTATGTTGGATTCACCAAGATTGTTACTGAAGGCAAGTTCATGTGCCCAAAGCACAGTGAAGGCCAAACAAATTGGAAAGTTGGAGTTTGGAGCAGAGAAACGTTTACTCCTGGGCCGAGCACGGAAAATGAGTGGCTCCTACCTAAGTAACCTTGAATCCCTGATGTGTTTCAGCTGAGCATTTTAAAGGCCAGCTAAGGGAGGGGCGTCCCAGGGAACATGATCAGCTGTGCACAATTCTGATTGATTGATGGTGATCAATCCTTAGGCATCAGAAGGTCTGGGGGCCAGGTGCTCATGATCATCAAATGGTCATCATTAATTTCTTCCATTTGGCAGTGGTTTTTAGCATCTAAAAAACACAGGAAATCTGCATGAGATATATTATCTGGGTATTTCTGAGGAGAGCTACAGCAGAGGATATGGGGGAGGCGTCTGTCCCAGGAAGGCCCCGTAAGGTCCTGCTCAGTTACAATTCCCCCCTTTTCTTTGATACTCCTCAATCTTGAAGAGAACAGGTGTTGGACAGGAAGGGAAATAATATTTTGGATAGAGAAGTTCATCATAAATTCGGCAGAGGAACTCAATTTTAATCTCAATTACAGATGGGAGGTTGTACACAGTAAGATCGGGAGATACCGTCCTCTGAAGAGGGAAAAATACAATTAAATGATGCCAAATTTTCAGTAAATCAGGCGAGTTCCTAATTTAGGATAAGCATGGTGACTGAAAAGAAACAACCAAACCCCAGTAAAGTAAAAAACACAGCACTCTTGTCTGCACTGGCTACACGTGCCTTTTCATCACAATCTGGTTTTCTTACTCACTTTTAAAATTGTCTTTTCCTTGAAATTATACATTTAAAAATTATTGGCAAAAGAAAAAGTATTTGGAAAAAATGTCATTTTGAATATAGCCTAAATTCATTTTGTTATAAAGGAAAATGGGAAGAATTTTATGTATAATACAGTTTTCACTGGTATTTACTGGTCCACCTAGCGTTGAAGTCAATAGCGTACCAGTTTGCTTCTGAAACTATTTACCAACATTCTTCACCTTATAGTGAATTTTTGTACTTCTCATTATTATCAGTTTAATTAAATATTGCTGAAAATTAGCTACTATTAGGGCAGTTTTAGTGAACAACTGAGTCTATTGTCAATGATGTATTCATGA
This sequence comes from Camelus ferus, assembly GCF_009834535.1. Taxonomy (NCBI): domain Eukaryota; kingdom Metazoa; phylum Chordata; class Mammalia; order Artiodactyla; family Camelidae; genus Camelus; species Camelus ferus. The sequence continues at coordinate 95,716,322 of NC_045697.1, forward strand.
ACATCGTTGAAATTCTGGTTGCAGATTTTCTGCCATTAACTATGTCCTGTGTTGTCTGAAGTTGACAGCTGTGAAGATTACGTAAGTGTACACCAAACCCTTCTGGGGTATAATCCAAAAAATACAAACCAGTAATAGATTTCACAGAGCAAAAACTAAAATATAAAGAAAAAGAAAGTTCAGAAAGACGTAATGTTTCCTTCTTAAGCATTCATTACCATTAACTATTCCTCTTTGCATTAAAAATAATTCAATAGAATGCCAATATGATGTTTTCAATATTTTATTACTCTTTCCTTTTCTCTGATTTCTTCTCCCTTTGAAGATAAAAGAGGTATTTTAATTAGGATGCAATGGGAATAAATTCAGAATTAGCATATGTTGGTGTTCAATAAATGCAGTTTTAATTATAACCTTTTCCTGTTTGTTTCAAAGATTTAAGGAAAGAAAAAACACATCAGAGGCAAAACAAATATTTCTTAACATTTTATATTAATGATATACTGCCAGGAACTTAATTTTGATGTGTGTATGTGTGTCTTTTAATTCTAAAAGCTTGCTTATCCTTCTAGATGTGGAGGAAAACATACAGAAGAATACACAGGCGCCTCATTGCTTTAAGTGGATTAGGGAGAATGTTTCCCTACCTGAGCATTGGCAGAACTGGTCTCTGGAAGAGACTGTTTCATGAAAAAAAGACCCAGAAATAGTTGGTCAGAGGGCTAGGAACAGTCCGTGGTAGAGAAAACCATAAACAGTAAAGCTACCTTTGAAATTCAAAGACTACAACTGGTTATATTTACCTCATAATTTAGAGTTGTCTCTGCAGGTTACCTGGACACTATTAGGATTTAGAAAATACTTTTCTCAGACACAGCACAGAGGGAAATACAGGGAGTTCAAGTATTTCTAGACATTTTAGAACAACTCCAGTGAGAATTTTCTTCACCGTTTGGAAAGGCAGAATTGAGGTTAACAATTAGAAACATGTCCACATATGAAGACATATACTTTCTATTAGATCAAACTAGAATTTCAGATATTTTTATGCAGAAAGCTATGCTGTGTTGGAGGTATCTTCTCAGTTTCAAAATGCAGGCAAACATCTAGGTTTTTCTCTTTTATTTCCCACTTATTTTTAAATATTTTACTTTGGCCTCCAAATATCTTTATGGAGATATATATATAAAGATATCTTTATATCTTTATGTGTGATTTTATCAATGATGAGGGACAGTGCAGGTCATTTAACAAATACTATTAGCATGCACTTTTAATAAACCGTGACAGATTGAAGAAAGTTTGGTCTCAATAAATTACATTATATCTAAAAATATAGGTCCAGTTTCTCTATAGACATACTAGGGAAATAATTTCAGTTTAAATTATATGAAGTCATGAGGAAATAAAAATCTTACCATATGATTAACAGGAGATTTATGTTTTAATTATACTCGTGAATTGGGTGATTGGATCTTAGGATGCATTTTGGCATAGCAGCAAGGTTATATATGATTTCTAGGTTTCCCAGTTTGGCAACTTATCAACAAGGTGGCTAAAATGCTATATATTTGCAATTAAAATCGGAGAAAAGGGAACAAATATAGTAATAATAAAAGAAAAAACATAGCAATGAAATTAAAATAAAAGCTTACTAGATACAAATAAACAGTTTAACTCAATTTTGTTAAAGATTTTGAAGAGAACTTTATGTGTTCTTCAAGAGCTTCAGAAATTGATGATATTGTGTGTAAGATTTCATTGAACTTCAAAATTTTTAGCTTTCATTTAGGTAAACTTAAGAACTATCTCTAGAGCTATCCCAAATCTTGTTTATAATGATCACTGTATTTTTCAAAATTTTATAAATATATTTTTCTGACTATAAGGAGAAAAGTAATTATAGAATATATGTTTTCATGTATGATAACAGGTTGCCTGGAAGAGAATTGAATGTGTTTAATTTTGTGCAAAGGGAGGTGTACAGCATTGTGTGTGTGCCCTCTCTCTGAGGAGGAAATTACATTTCTAAATAAGCTTTCTGTTTACCATATGGTATTACCAGCCAGGAACAATCTTATTTTTATAGAGAAAAAAAAATAGTAAAAAAGATTTTGAGAGGGAGTCTGATCTAAACCAAGAAAAGGCAATTGCAGCTAGTTTCTTGAGCATTTATAGTCAATTTCTGGAATATCCATTAGCCAGTGCTATCTAGGTACTAAGAAAAGAATAAAGTCCATCTAATATTTTTTCATAATTTGATAATGTGATACACTGAGAGTAGCTGATAATTTTGTTTTAGAAGGAACCATGATCAGAAAAGACTAGACCTATCATACACATGCTCACTCATTAATAAAAATGCAACCCCATCATGTTTCTGTTGTGTGGTGTCCAAAAGAAGGTAAAAGTCATTTCAGTTATAATCCCTGGTTCAAAATAAAACATGCAGGGCAAATGAGAATATGTTCTAAGAATTTGGCTCTAGGCCTAGTGCTCTAAACATTTCAATCAGTGAATCCCATGATACGATACTGTATTTTTAGTAAGTTTATACATGACAATGGCTTGGAGGGAACGGATAACACCTTGATTGAGAGGGTTACAATAAAAAATAACCTTGATATTTTGAAAAAGTAAGTAACGCCTGCCAAGTGATAAATAGATAGATGACAGATACATCCTGTATTTTATTTTATCAATTTGAATATTTTATGACTAAGTAAGAATTAACTAAATCAATTAGAAACAAACAACTGGCAGGAAGAAACTAATTTGAGGAGTTATCCGGTAGAACCACATTCATCATTTTTATTCCTTTATGAGCAATAGATTGAATTTGCATAATTAGATCTTAGGTACAAGATCTATGGCCTGGGTATACTTAACTGTTATTGTTCATTCCTTAATCAGATTTTGTATACACTTTATTATAGAATTTCTCACACTGCATTGTGATCATTTCTTTTTACCACTTGTCAGCAGGTTACAAGAGTACACACAGTGCTCCAGGAAAGGCTTGGCACTGTGCTTTAAGCCACAGGGCGGAATCTCTCATTATAGAAAACTTTAGTTTTCGAGATTTGCAGATACTAACTACTCTATATAAAATAGATAAACCACAAGTTTATACTGCATAGCACAGGGAACCATATTCAATATCTTGTAGTAACCTTTGGTGAAGAATAATATGGGAATGAACATATGTATGTTCCTATGTGACTGAAGTATTGTGCTGTACATCAGAAATTGACACAATACTGTAAACTGACTGTACTTCAATAAAAATATATTAAAACTGAAAAAAGAAAAGAAAGGTTTTGTGGAAATAAGCTTCTGTCATTTTGCTTTGACTTAATTTGGCTTCATTTTCCCCTGCCTTCCTTAGTATCACAGAATCCCTAAAACATGGAAACTGGTAACTCTGTGACCCAGCCACTAGTCCGGAATGTAGAATAAGGGGAAGAATGGAGGGTGATAGTAACCTATATTTTTCAGGCAGCTTGTCCCCTTTCCTGAGGTTCCAGAAGCATTGTCATTCTGTAACAAACATTAAGACTTTGATAAGAACGTGGTAGTTTCTTATTTTTATACCTTAGAAAGTGCTACTTTATATTATAACAGTGGTGTTTGAATTGTAGCTTTCTTAGGAGGCAGAAAAAGACAAAATTTTACTATGTTATTCATTTTTTTCTCCTCTGAAAAAAGGATTATAAAATCCATTCATGCTTCACTATATTTTATGTTTAAAATGCTAGTCATTTGCAGATGGTTATATTGTGATTGTGTTTTTATATTAATAATCATTAAGATAAATTGTTAATTTTAGGGAAAGATACATTGTTATTAAAATAAAATTTTAATAATTCTAAGTGTTTTTTTCATGAACAACACCTTGGATTTTGTCACTGTTAAACATCCAAATGTTTTTAATTAATGTTCCTTTTTGGGCTAATGAGGTCAGCATTAATAACTCCTTTTTGTAAAAGAAAAATGAATAAAGGCTTCTAATATTGGAAAATATAATATTTCTCCATGTTTTCTAGGACAGATTTTAAATAAACTTGTTGCCATTCCAAAATGAAGTGTTGTCTATTAAAGCTGATCTTGCTATTCCAGAAGGCAAAATTCCAAAGAGAATGTAGCATCTCTTTGTCAACAGATTGCTAATTAATTTGTTTTTTAACATCAGAGACTATCCACTCCCATTAACCTTTCTTAGACATTCCCAAGTCAGGAAATTTGAATTCCCTGAATAAGAAGCACTGAGAATAAAATATTTTCCCAAAACATCAACTTTTATAACTCTGACACAGTGTCCTATGAAAATTTCTCATCAGTTCATTTCCTGAATTAATCAGGAAAACATACAACATGTGTGATGTCACATAAATAATGAGGTAATGATGGCTCAACACCATAAGATCTTCTGGACTGCTTTCCTTCAACCTGAGACCAGGGCAGCTTCCATCTCATTGTTGCACCACTTGGTGTATTTTATTATCAAGGTAGTCTCAAAAAGAAGAGGAATGGATTGGAGTATCACACAGGATATTTAAAGGGCAAAGCCTGGAAGTTGCTTAACACAACTTTGTTCACCTTTTATTGATATAGGTCAACCAAATGGCCTCTGATGTAAATGCAAAGAAAATTGAAAATAAAACCTTTCTGAGTGCGAGCACATGAAACAAAAATATCATAGTACAGATAGAACATTGTCACTGTCATAGCTCCAGGGAAATAAACTTATTTGAAGAATAAAGAGCAACTAACTTCTCAATGTCTGTATAGGTTATATGATGATTTTTAGGATAATCTTAGAAAATCATAAACAAAATTGAGACAAAGTATGTCTGAGGTGCATCATTTGTCCTGGCCATTTGAAACACTATTTATAAAATAAATAATAAAATAAACAAAACCAATCACCAAAAGGAAATGAATTGATAATTGTCTAATGATGTCAATATATGGTGAGACTAATGAAATCCACACCAATAGACATTGTATGCAAATTGTCAAAAGTCAAAGACAAAGAATTTTAAAAACAGTAAGCGAAAAGCAACTCTGACATACCAGGGAACCCCCATGCTATAGATTAAATGTTTGCATCAACCTAAAATTCATATGCTGAAATCCGAATTCCCAAAGGAATAGTACTGGGAGGTGGGTCCTTTGGGAGGTGACTAGGTCATGAAGGTAAATGGGATTAAAGCCCTTATAAAACAAACCCCAGAGACACCTTTCATTTTTCCTGCCTTTACCTTGGACTTCTCAACCTTCTAACTGTGAGAAATAAATTTTTATTGTTTATAATACACCCAACTTATACTGTTCTGTTACAGCAGCTCAAACAAAGACAGCCCATAAGATTTTCAGCAAATTTCTCAGCAAAAGCTACCAGGCCAGAAGGGAGTAGGATGATATATTCAAATGGCTGAAAGAAAAAAAAAAATGCCAAGCAAGAATACTTTATCTAGCAAAATTGTCCTTCAAAAATGAAGGAGAGATAACGACTTTTCAGATATACATAAGTTGAGGGAGTTTATCACCACTAGACCTGCCTTACCAGAAGGGCTAAAGAGAGTCATCCAACATGAAAGAAAATGATGCTAAATAGCAACATGAAAGTATTTGAAAATATAAAGCTCAAAGAAAAACTAAAAAGCAAATACACAGACAAATATAGAATACTCTAATGGTAGTGCATAAATCACTTTTACTACTGCTATACAAATTAAAAGACAAAAGTAAACAAAACTATAATTATACTATGTTAATGAATACACAATATAAAAAGATGTAATTTGTGATATTGATAACAAAGTGTAGAGAGGGAGAAGTAAGAGAGTAGTGTTTTAGTATGATATTGAACATAAGTTATTATCTTAAAATAAGTTGTTTTAACTATAAAATGATTTATGTAAACCCCACAGTAACCATAAAGTAGACACAAAAGAAAATGAGAAAAGAATCAAAACATATCACTATACATTAAAAAAAAAAAAACAATAAACTAACAAAACACCAAGAAATCCGAGAAAGGAAATGAGGGACAAAAGAACTACAGGACAGAAAACAGTGAACAAAATGGCAATAGCAAGTTCATCCCTATCGGTAATTACTTTGAATGCAAATGAAATAAACTCACCAATCAAAAGACACAGAGTGGCTGAATGGATAAAAAAAACAAGATCCAACTCCATATTCTCTACAGGAGACATATTTCAGATATAAGGACACATATAGGCTGAAAGTTAAACAATAGAAAAAAATAGTCCACAAAAACATTTACCAGAGAGAGAAGGGATGAACATAACCATTTAAACTGTAACCAATTAAAATATGAGCAAAACACTTGAATAGGTATTTCCCCAAAGAAGACATACAGATGGGCAACAGGTACATGAAAAAGTGCTCAGCATCACTAATTATCTGGGAAGAGCAAATCTAAACCACAAGGAGATATCCCTTCACACCTGTTAGGATGGCTATTACTGGAAAAACAGAAAATGACAAGTGCTGTTGAGAGCCTGTAGAAACTGGAAACATTGTGCACTGTTGATGGGAATGTACAATGGTGCAGAGAACTGTATGGAGGTTTCCCAAAAATTTGAAATAGAACTACCACATGATCCAGTAATCCCACTTCTGGTATTTATCCAAAAGAAATTGAAATCAGGATGTCAAAGAGATATACACATGCCCATTTTTATTGCAGCAATATTTACAATATCTAAAAAGTAAAAACAACATAAATGATCATCAACAGATGAATGGATAAAGAAACCATGTTGTATACATGCAACGGAATATTATTTAGCTATAAAAATGAAGGAAATTCTATCATATGCTGCAATATGGTGAACCTGGAGGACATTATGCTAAGTGAAATAACCTAGTCACAGAAGGAAAAACACTGAATGATTCCATTTTGATGAGGTATCTAAACAGTCAAAATCATAGAAGCAGAAAGTAAAATGGTGGTTACCAGGTGCTGGAGGAGTGTGAAATGGGGAGTTGCTGCTCAATGTGTACAAATTTTCAGTCATGCAAGAAGAAGAAGAGTTGTGTAGTACAAAATTGTGCTTATAATTAACAATACTCTAATGTAAATTCAAAGATTGGTTGAGAAAATAGACATGGTATTTTTTTTTAAACCACAATAAAGAATAATAGTTTATTTAGGTAAATCAGTTATTTTTCTCACAGTCTCTTTGTTAGTAAACAAAGTATTTTTATTGGCACTCAGCCTCCAGAAAAATGTAGATTTTATATAAGAATGTCATCATATGAAAGTCAAGCACTTTCATTTTATTCTTTAAAATTTGTTTCTCTGCTAAAATTTTATTTCTTTTTGTGTTTGTAGAATTTATTTCCTGCCCACGTTTATGCTATAATTTCGAATGATTTCTTCTTTCTCAACTGAATATGCTATGATCATAGATTTCAGATCTTTGTGATTACTTCATTTAGCTTGATGATTTTCTTGTTTGTGAACAATGTATAGAGATTAGATCTAATATAAGACAAAGTTTTAGATACAACATTAAGTCTTTAGGATAGGTCCAGTATCATTTTGTTCAGTATCCTTTGACAATCCTAAGACATATGATCCCTCCTCCCATCCTGCTTAGGATCTAATATCAGTGTTATAACATGAGCATATCACAGCACATAGGTGGTTCATTCTATAATACTGTTTTCAACCACTGTTGCTACTTTTTTTTTTTCACAGATTTTCTAATAAGTCAACTTTAAACTCGAAGTTGTATTACTACACTTAAAGGTATCAATTTATTTAAATAGTACTTACTGAGAATCTACTATTTTAAAGCAATATTTTTGTGGGTTATATAATGATGAATGAGTTAGGTGTCTGCCTTTTCAGTTTATAGCAACCATTGGAGTGGAGAAGGGATATAAGTTCTAGTTCAAAGGCAATTATGATCTAGAACTATGACAGGAGAGTAAAGAAGAGGAAGTGCACTATTTAGAAATGTAGCTTTACAGCACACAAGGATGAGCTTCTGAAAGGCATTTTAACATCTGCTTAGGGAATTATTCTGCACCATAATAAAAGTTTTTTAAGCATCTGAAAGAGGTGAGGTATATAATCAAAGTGTTGCAGAAAAACATTTCAGTGTTTGTTGAGGTTGTGTGTGCTGCAGTGAACTTGAGAGACCACCTAAGGAACCTTTTAACAATTATCTAAGTAAGGCCTAACTTATGGTGGATGAAGATATAACAAACAACATGTAGAGATAAATAGAAAATAAACTTGACTGAATCAGTGGATGATTGAATAAGAGACAAAGGAAATGAAAGACTCTGGAATAGCACCTGGGTTTATTGCTAGAATACCCTAGTATTCTACAGATTTTTGTGCTATTGCATGAGACTCGAGAAGGATCTGATTGAGGAGTGAGAGGAGATCATGGGTTCAGTTTGTGACCTAATAATCCTAAAAGGTGGAATGAGGCCTTCATAGTAACCTTTCAGTAGATAAAGGTTGCCAGGGTAAAATACTTTATTCATCTGAGAGCCTACTGGCTTAGTAAACTGTTACCAGGAGGTTAGGGTTACAGCACACTAAAAGGTAAATAACAATCTAGATAAAATTTAAAAATAAAATAAAATAATGAGATTGTCTTGAATCTTAATATGTCTATATTATGCCATAACATTTTTCATTGTTATTACTTTGGACTACATCTGTTTAAAAAATATAAACAATTCCTCTTAGTATCTTAATGAGAGGAGAAAAGTAGTAATTTTATGTCATCATTATAAGTGTTTTAAGTATAAAAGAGGAAATGAATTACCTCAAAATTAGAAGCAGTGACTTGGTTGTGTTCATAATACTGACTGTTTTTTATTCATGTACAGTTGATTTATGATGCTGTATTAGTGTCAATGTACAGCAAATGATTCAGTTATATATATATAAAAGATATTAAATATAGTTCCCTGTACTATACAGTAGGTCCTTGTTGTTTATTTATTTTATGTACAGTAGTTTATATCTGTTAATTTCAGACTTTTAATTTATTCCTACCCCACCTTCCACTTTGGTAACTATAAATTTGTTTTCTATGTCTGTGGGTCTATTTCTGTTTTGTAAATAAATTCATTTGTAACATTTTTTTTTAGATTCCACATATAAGTGATGTTACATGATATCTGACTTACTTCACTTAGTATGATAATCTCTAGGTCCATCCATGTTGCTTTAAATATTATTATTTCATTCTTTTTATGGCTGAGTAGTATTCCACTGTGTGTGTGAATATATATATATCACATCTTCTTTATCCATTCATCTGTTGACAGGCATTTAGGTTGCTCCCATGTTTTGGTTATTGTAAATAGCGCTGCTATGAAGGTTGGGGCATGCAGAAATATTTTGGTCTGACCCTCCAGAACTTGAGTGGAGGACTCTTTCCAGCTTACTGTGAATTTTGTTCCTGTTAAGGAAGATTGGCCTCATCAAAAATGTTCTAAATAACCAATGTTAGTAACATGATTTTACTTACTTTAATTTTGAGAAGAAACAAAAGAACTTTGTTGAAAATTGTTTCTGACAGTTATCTGTCTATCTTTAAAAGATCTGATCATGCTGTGACTTATTAAAATACATTATTAAGAAGTTAGCAAGGAAAAGGGAACCTCCCTGAAAATTGTCCAAAATTCACCGAACAGTGAGGGATACTGAAGGCAACATCTCATAGGTACTCAGTTTAGATGCTTGGAAATAATATCAGGGCATGATAAAGATCATGGGAAAGAACTGGTAATTAAAATAACGGGAGGAGATAATATTTCCCAAGAAGAGTATGTTGAGTGGAAAGAGAGACGCCTATAGGAGAGAAATCCTGAAAACTATGACAATCAAATGGATGAAGGTAGGAAGAGCACCATAAAGGGGAGATTCAGATGTTCTGACTAGGCGGGTATGAAAACAAGCAAACAAACAAATAAAAATACACCCTAAAACAGGAGAGAAATAATGGAAAAGACTTAGTGGTTAACTATGCCAAATGCTGCTTAGAGACCATGCATAGACTGAGCACTGCACTAAACAACAAGGCAGTAAGAGTTACAGCAGGGGGACTGAGGCCCACTCCAAGTTTCCTCACTTGGAGCATGAATGGAATACGATAAAATAGACAAAGAAACAACAGAAACAATTGGCTCTGAGAAAGACAGTAACAGCCCATAGCTGAAATATGGTATTTGGCATCACTTAGGGTTTTTTGTTTGTTTGATTTTTGAAAGAAGTTTTAATTATTTTGGAAAGATCCTAACACAGAGGATTAAATGCCAGTAGAGAAAACAGGGGAAAACTCAGTTTGTTAAAGCACCTCCTCCCCCACACACTCCCACAAAAGAAAATGCTAAACTTCAAAGTACAACTAATATGCTACATTTAAAAGTAAGAGAAGGAACAGGAGAAATAAAATTATTTCTGGATGATATAACTTTGCAGGTCTTATGACAAGAAAATGAGGGTGCTTTCATTATTTAACTGATATTTTAATTGTGAAATAAAGGCATGGCTCTCTGTGAAGGTAACGAGTTGATATATCTCGAGATACATGGAGAAGTTTCATGAAAGCACAGTAAAATACAGTCACTACAATTGATTTTTCTTATTTTTTAAGTTAAAAGATAGACGGTTTGATTTTTGTCCCCTTCTCTAATGAGGCAATGGAGTCACAGGATGGTTAACTCCACCAAAGTCACCCAGCCAGTAGGAGGCCAGAGTCTGTGTTCTTTACCATTATTCTATAGGAATAAAACATTATCTAGCCTTTAGGAAGGCGATGTGACTTAGTGGGGAGAAAACTGAGTGGTGAACTGGATAACTCATGTTCTAGTCTTAACACATCATTAAGCAGCTTTGTGATCTTGTAAGACCAAATCACTTGATCTGGCTAATTATTTGGATATCAATTCTTTTAATTATAGAATAAGGCATTTCAATTAGATTATCTCTAAGTTCAGTTCTGATTTTGTGATTTTGTGAGACTATGATATAAGGATCCTAGAATATATAAGCACCGATGGCTAGTATAACAGAATTAGGTAATAAGACTGTCAGTTACAGCATTTATCCATACACAATTTCTCCTGAGAGAATTGCTTTGATTGTTAACAGGATAATCTTATAGTAATAAAGTGTCTCTCTTTCCTAAGTATTGTTCAAATTTATAATAACTTAAATGAATTAACCAGCTTTGGAAAGGTCACTTTTCCAATAAATGGCAAAAGAACAAAAAGGTTAATAAAATGATTCAGACTCATTTATTGTTACTTACAAGGGTGATTTTGTCTGACATCTTATATGTGCATAATTATAGCCAAAGCTTTAAAATTGTGCAAAAAGCTTTTTGCCTTTTTTTCCCAGTCAGCCGAGCAAAGATTATATCTAACTGCTGCATTTTCATGTGTTTGAAAGCAACCTCTCTCCTCATAAATGTGCAACTGTTCTGGTTGGAAACAGCTGCAGCTGCTGCTAGATGTTTTCTGCCCAGAGATATGTGATAGGTAGAGAGAGTAAAAAATCTAGAGTGATTTTCACATTGTGAAGGAGAGTCTAGCCAGGATTGAGAGTGAGATGCCGAAAAAAGAAGCCTATCGTAGTAGCTAAAAAAATCAACAGAGGCATGATTTATATCAGGACTGGTACCCAGATATAAAATTTAGAATCCAATATAAAAAAACAGAGAAGTTGGTGTTACCCGTTACCTCTTTCTTTCTGTTTGCTACCACCTGGGCATTTGCATTAGGGGCTGGGTCAGCAACAAAAACCATAGTAATGGGTGATTTCCACTATAATCCCTAGGAATGCCTTGGAGCTTACTTTGTGGAGACTCCTCAGTTTACATTCTTTGTTCAGGAAAAAAAAAAATATATATATATATACACACACACACACACACGTGTGTGTGTGTGTGTGTGTGTGTGTGTGTGTGTGTGTGTGTGTATAGTTGGATCCCAGCTCAAAAGTAAACTGTATTTGAAATTTGTGTATATTTTGTAAACCCCAAATTTGGTACAAAAAGGTCTGTCTCAGGGCTTTTTGTGAGGAAATTTTATTAGTTATATGGAAACTCATTGCAACTAATTCTGTAACTCATTGTAACTAATTCTGTAACAGAAATTTTAATCACCTTTGGAAAACAAAAATCTAAGGTGCATGATTTATTTCCAAGGAAAAGCCTCAGAGGCAGTTGTGGGACAGACTTGAACACTACCATGGTGTCACCATGCTGTTTCTCTCCTGGACAGCTAGGGAGGTGGCAGTAGAAAGATTGAGAAATAAAAAGAGAAAGAGAGAGAGACAGAGAGAAACTAACATAGTCTAAATTCTAATTACATAGTAGGCACTGGCAATAAAAGACACAAAGGATGTAAGCCCTGCAGTATTCTCCGTGAACACCGTGTAAGACAGACAGAGAAACAAATCAGAACTCGGTGGTGGGTGGTACTGTGGGAAACTAAAAGGGCTACACAATCCAGGCTGGGTGGGATCTGATGTAATACTAGCGTGATTTCAGAAAAGTGGTTCAGAGTTATTCAGCTAAAATGTGGAGTAATATTTTTAGATTAAAATAGTGAATTAAAACTTTCTATGGGATTTCCTTCCTCTTTCCTTAATAGCTAATGAATAGCAACTATACAAGAAAGAAGATCATTCCAGTTTAATAAGTAAAGACAGAGAAGATTACAAAGCTAAGAATACAGAAGAGGAGGACAGCTCTAGTTTATTTCCATACAGTAGAGCCTATTTTAGTAAGTCAAGTCAATACTCAGAATTCTCACCTATCCCTCCAAAATGGTAAATCTAAAATCTAAGTAGCTATGTGTTTTTTTTTTTTTTCTCTCTTCTCATAGGAAAAGTAGGGGAAAAAAAAAACTCTAGAGAGAAACAAGTGAAATAGAAAAACTAAGAATGTGGACAATGAAGGTGATTCCAGTTATAGAATATGATGATAATATGACTTTAACCCCAAGGGTATCGCCACAAAAAATTATTCACCCATCTACCAAATAATTAGCATGAATATTTGTACAAAAGCTATAACAAAATCTCAGAAGAGGGAGCAGAAGTAAGGAATAGAGCGCTTTACTTTCTCCAATTTTTCTCCTCTGTCATTCCTTCTGCAACAGAAAATTGGTAGAATGGGAATATACTGTTCTTAAATTACAACTTGGGGGTGAAATGAGGATGTTCTCAGATATTTAAGGAAAGAGTTAAACCGGAGCAAGATGAAAATAAACAGCTTGGCAATGATTCACGCACTCTACAAGAACAAAGTAACCTCCCCTGCTCATAATACATGAGGAATGAAAATGAGACAAAAACATACCTCAATATAGAGAAAATAATTTCAAATCATTGCATGATACAAAAAGTGACTTCATTAGACCATTGTCTTAATATGAAGAGCAATTAGAGTAGATAAAACAGCAGAATGAGATAAGGAGGGAGGACCGCAAACAGAACAGAGGACCAAAACAGCATGATTGTGCAATTATTGAATAAATCAAAACCACCACTACAATTGAGCCATACAGAAAAAGATTAAGATGATAATAACACATGTATGAAAAAGACAAAAAAGTTTAGATAACTTTTAGATAACATCCAACATAAACATAGTTGGTGTCCTGGGTTAGGGAATCAACAAATGGAATAGAGCTCTATTCAAAGCTATAATGCGGGAGAATTTCCAGTGTATAAGGAAACAATAAATTTGCAGACAGTATTACTCTGAGTTCCAGAATAAATGGAACTAGGTACACTAATTAACCTACTAATATTTAAGGACCAAAGACTAATTGTGTCAAATACATATACTAAAAAAAGGAAATAAATAGAAATGTATGTGTGAGAGGGACATGGTGATGCAAGGGTTTCAGCTTGACTTAAACATTCTTAACAACATATAATGAAATAATATGTAAGGCCTAGAAATTTTGAAGGAAAATGTGACTGGAGATTAGTAGTATACATGAGTGCATCTGTCAAATTAGGCTGCTGTCAATCCCTTCCCTGTGCACAAATGCTAGTTCTTCTAAGTGGAATCTATGCCATCACTTTTGACCAAGAGGGCAAGTGATGCTGTGTCAGATTTAAACTCAGCCTACATAAGGGCTGATGTTACCACCTCTTGCCTCTTCAAGTGTTCTGCTGGAATGTAAGAAGTCCAGGCTGCCTTGGAGAGAGAGACCAAGTGTGGTATCACGGAGGCATCACACATGTGAGTGAATAGCCTTCTCAGGTGTTCCAACCCCATCAGTTATCATCATCTCAATGAAGCCCCAGACAGCCACTGTGCCAGCTGTTAAATGAATTCCTCGTTCTCAAATGGTGAGAAAATAACTTGAATGTTTACTGTTTTAAGTCACTAAGCTTTAGGGTTGTTGATACAGTAAATAGATCTTTAGAACAGTTTACTTAATCAAAATGCTATTTAAAAATAAGAGCAACAAACAGACATTCTCAACCATTTTCTTTTAAATGAAGGAACACAATATCTATTAATCATTCATGGTAAAACTATTATTCAATCAAGATTGAATTAAAGCACTTAGAAATAGAAAAATAGAAATGAAAAAGGACTCCTTATGAGCATTGACTACATTCAGAAATAATGATGCTACAGAAAATTTACTTATGATATAAAACAGGATATAAATTATATGAACTTGGACAATGTTAAAATGACAACATAACTAAGTAAAATGATGGTGAGGGCAGAAGAGATTGGAGAATTAGGCAATTGCTATTATTACGACTTTTCTTTGTAAGGAGTCAATTAAACCACAGAGCTTACGAGAACTGTAATGACTGTAAAATCTTAATGTCTTTCAAATCTTATTAACCTTAGTGAGATCTGTCTGAAAGTGGTATTCTTTATTTAGTAGATACATTTATTTGAATATCAACAATCCTCCCTTTTTCATTTTAGCAAACATAAAGTGTATGCTATAATATTCAAAATATGGCATTTTTAAAAAGTGTTTCTTGTTTTTCATCTGTGTATATACACTGAATAACATCTACAGCTGTCTGTCCACGGTTGGCTATTTAAATAAAAATTAATAAAATTAAATAAAATTAGAAATGCAATTTTTCACATTCACTAGACACAACCCAAGTACTCAATAGTCATACATGCCTAGTATCTACTATATTGGAAATAGACATGTAAAGTGAAGTCCACTTAATGTTAAGAGTGGTCACTTGTACTGCAATTTGGGGTGTTATTTTATGTTTCACTTTAAAAATTTTTTTTTATGTTTTACTTTTGTATTTATATTTTCTAAGTTGCTTGAATAATTGTTTGTGTCTTTTTATCATATTTATATTAAAAAAGCAGAACCTAGAATGATTTTTCTTTATAAAAAGTCTAGAGGAAAATCATAAAATATCAATATAGATTATTTCTAGATGATGGAGACTCAGAAGATTATGATTTTCATTTTTGTATTTTTAGCATTTTAAACATTTGAAAAATATAAAAGGATAATGGGAACTCTCTGTACTTTCTGCTTAATTTTTCTGCAAACTTAAAACAACTCTAAACATAAAATATCTTGAACAATAAAAGATGAAAAAAGTTGAGAAAATATTTCTGGTAAAAGTAATACCCTGAAAAACTTGGGAGATGAGAAAGATCATGCTGTATATGGGAAATTATATGTTGTTTAGTATATTTTCCTATCAAACACAATTAGACAGAATTAAGATTAAAGTGCTGGACAGAAATTCTTGAAGAGCTCTGCAAATTGCTAAAGTATTTAGCTTTTATCTTAAGTATGAGACAGGAATGAGTGAAACAATGACCAGAATTCCTTCACTTGAGAAGCTGGGTGTATGACGACACCACACAATACTGCATGGGTTTATCAAGGGTTCTAGAGAGCTCAGTTCAGTTCCGGTTTAACAACAACATCAGTTTGGTTTTACCAAATTAGCTCAGCAGTATTTGGCTAACACAGACTCTCTTTAGAAGCAGGAGGAGCTGTAGCAATAGAGACCAAGCTCGGTGAGCATCATGGATGTTGGCATTAGGTCCCCTCAAGCCACAAGGGGCAGAAGAGAAGAAAAAGAGTGGCTATCATTCAGCATCTAAGAAGGTTGACTGTGAGTGTCATTCCAACACAACTGAGTATAGATTAGAAATGGGGTTTGAGGTGTGTCTTGAAGAATGGCTGCCAGTCCTATACGAATTAATTAATAAAGCAGTATTTTCTAAAAATTTTACCCCCAGAGTTGTATAATATGGAAGATCACAAGCTACAGAAAATTATTCAATAAAAGTGGTGAAATGGGGTTGTGGGGGGACAATCAGTTCTTCATTTAAAATACTACAAAATATAAGAATTTGTATTTTCTGTGTTGACAGCTCCATTGGCCCTCCTCTGGTTGATTCAACCTTTCTTAGTGGATATCAAACCCTCTTGGACTATAGTAAGGAAATAAGTCATTTAATCTTAAAGTAACCTGCATATTTCCTGTCTCTGCCCCTGCGATCCATACACACAAGAGAATGATCTTCAATTTTCCAGGTGACGTTTCTAGCCAAGCAATAATCCTGCCCAGTTGATTACTCCTTCCTCTTTGATACCATCTCATCATTGAGTTTCACTGTACATGGTAGATTCCCTCTTTGAAAACAGCCCCTCTGCTGTTCAGTACTGACAGTATCATTCTTTATTGATACTTCTATTTTTTGTTATTATTAGTAGTAGTGTATGTTTTTGCTTGGAAAGGTTAATGTTCTTTGGAAGGGAGAGTAGTTCACACATTGTAATTTTACCCCCAACTTTTCTCATGTGAACATGCATACTAACATTGTCAGCAGTGTTATTTTTGAATACAAAATATGAGCTATATTGCTTTGAGTGAGTTTGCATTTGCATTGCTTATTCTGCTAGATTAAAAGTCACTGGTCATTATGTGTGTGCTTGCATCAAGCACATTATTTTAGTGCATGAGTAATAATGCTAATAATAATAATAACCATGACAACAGCAACTATGTACAAGATAACTTTAAAGACAGGAAAAGAAGTGCAATGTGGCAACTCTCAAATTTTCCTTTACTAGCAATTAAGAATCATTTGGGAAAGAGAAAGAAGCCATGCAAAGTTAGATTCAGAGTGCTGAGATAGATTCTGTTTTTTAAAAAAGTATTGATTTACTTTGCTAGTATGAAATAATTTTTTGATCTTCAATCAGCCTAATGTCACACACTATTACTATTTTTTTAATGGCACACAAAGAAACACAACCTCTATATGTGTGTTTAATTAAACACACATATGAGGTGCTAGAATTGGCTACTTCTATAAACTTGATCTAGTTTTAGAAAGTGTCTAAAGATATTTAGAATTAATGTTGATTCTTGGAACTTAGCCAATCTCTGAAAAGTATTGTCACGAAGGGTTAAATTGAAGAATAAATATTTGTCTTTAACCTAAAATCTACTCATAGAGTACTGAATGAAAGAGTAGTGTTGGAGAGTGTCTTGGAATCAAACATTTAACATTTCATTTATCTTATATTCTCTTTAAGTTTGCAGTGAAGTCAACATGCCCATTACTCTAAATAAAATGCGAGCAAGGAAATCATTAAAGTTTGTAACTGAGAAATATAGATATCCTTTATATCTATTAGAACATAGCAAATGTCCCATTTTGGTTTGAATATATCACCTTTAGCCTCAGTTCTGCATTATTTGACATTAATTCCCAAGCCTGGCCTCTGCATGCCTCTGGCATGTAGCAATATTGCTAACTGTGGAAAACAATCCAGGAGACCCATTGCAGAATTACTGTGGTTGTGCACTTTCATTTCAGTTCCTCTTCTAGACAAAGTAAGAAGCAAATTATGGATTCATTTGTAACTCAAACAGAGCAGAGTGCAAATCTTACCTTTGCTGTTACAATGCTGTGAAATCTTATGTAAGTTCCGTGATCTTTATGAGTAGATCTTTTTTTTCTGTTAAAGAAAACAGAAAAACTTGAAAAGATTCATTGAAATTCTTATTAAATTGCCCTTAATCATTCAAATTAGAATATTTTAAAATAAAACTTCTACAACTCAATTAAGCAAAGATGAAATTTATATATTACTTGCAATTTTCTCAACCTTCTTTGTGGTTGAGATGACAGACCCTATACTCATCAATTCTGCTCCAATAAGTTATTGCCAATAAAATTGCAATGAGAAAAGTTGTGAGTACACAGCTTCTTTCAAGTTCAGCAAGAAAGAATATGATTAATTAGTGATGTCTAAGGGCCCAACAGGGTTGTGAATTTGCTAGCCTTATAAACTATCGATCATGATCTTAAATTGTTTATTTACAGCCTATGATTTCCTGTTGATATCACAAGTTCTAGTTTGGTACAGCAATAAATAAATGAATAAATAAATGAATAAATAAATGAATGAATGAATGAATGAATGAATGAATGAATGAATGAATAAATAAATAAATAAATAAATAAATAAATAAATAAATAAATAAATAAATAAATAAATGAAAATAAAAATAAAAATAAAAATAAAAATAAAAATAATCTTGCCAGAAGGCTTGGGTTCAAAAGGCAATATGCTCTTTGGCTTTGGATGTTTTAATTCTTCATCCTTTTCCTTCATCTCTAAAATTACACCAAAAATACCTATTTATTATACTGCTACAGACATAAATAAAATAATTTATGTGAAAGTACTGTGTCAATTATAACATATTACTCCAACATTACATATCATTATTTTATTATACATACCATATTTAGACTAATTTTATATTTAGTATGAGACATAAATTTGTTGAATATTTTCTAATTGATACATATAGGCTATTTCAGTGGGTTGCAAAGTCTTTACTTAAGCTCTTTAAGATCACTTCTCAAACCTTTGTAGCATTTTAATGAAAATCACTCTGCATTAAAATTAATAGGAAAAATAAACCATTATTCTGATGATGGGCAGAATTACTATTAAAAGAATTAAGTCAGATATTTACATTCACATGCTTTCATCCATATTTGAATGCCCTTTTTAATGTAATTAATGCCTTTTTTTCCTTGGTTCTTTTTGATTGTGTATCAAAAGCCTTTCATTTCCTTTCATTTTCAGATAATTGATTTTTCAAGCATCTTGACTTAATGACTAAAAGAATGAAATATATTCTCTATATGAAAATCTGTGCCCAATGTCTCAAAGTTCATACAACAGGAATACATTTTAATCCTCTTATTTAAACATATGGGTACAACAGTACCAGTACTTAACTTTAAAAAGGATGCCACATCTAGAGTATCCTCTCTCGTAGTTCTTTTTGCCCCCAGCACCATTTAAGATTGTTTCCTCTCTTTTGCTCTCTAAACACAATTCATTAATAAATAATAACTTTTGCCTCCTAAATATCTCTTCAATCTATTCATTTCTTTCCATATTTAGGAGCTGTGACCTAATCCCCAAATTACCACCACTTTTTCCTGGGCTACTGCAGTAACCTCTTAAAGGGGTTATCAATATTCCCTCTGGCCACTTGCCTAATCCATTTTCCACAGTGAAGTCAGATTAATCATTCAGATAAATCAGATCTGATCTTGGCACACATCCCTGCTGCAAACAGCATTTTTTCAGCTCTTACTTATTTCTCTAACCTCACCCAGCCCCATCCTTTTCCTTTGCTCTCTCCCCATCAGCGCCTCTAAGTCTTCATTTAGTTCCTCATTGTCTTCCTATCATCACGGTAACTTTGCTCATGGTGCCACCTCTCTGCAGAATGTTTTTCCTTTGCTCTTCATCACATTAAATTCTCAAGTCACTCATACTTTCCTCAGAGAAGCATTTCTGGGATTCAGTTAACCGTCCCCCACTGCAATATAAGCTTCTCTTTCAACACTGAAATATTGCATTAGTGTGTGCAGATACGTTATTACTGTCTCTCCTTACATTAGAATATACAGTGCATGAGGGCTGGATTTTTTCAGGGTATCTATCCCCTGGAACAATCTAAGCCAAAAACAACAATAAGTAATTATGTGACAGACACCTGTTCTCCACCGTAGATGTGTAATTTTATTTTACCTGCACAATAAATCTATAAACTGAGTATAGGTATCATTTTTTCTTAAATGAAGAACTGGAGGCAAAAAGAAGGCAACTAAACTGTGGAGGCCACAAAGCTGGTACATGAGAGATGTGGCTTTTGAACCAAAAGTCTGTAGGATTTATCAGAAGCCTGCTAAGAACCTATGTGATATAGGGCCTCAAAGGGGAGACAGTTACTGAATGAATAGCTGGCCTACTTCTCAGGGCAATCATGATGAACTAAATATGTGTGTCTACCCATATATTCAAAAATTGAATTCTGAATAATTTACTCAATATATAGTTTTGTTACCAAGTCCAAACTTGTTCTGCTCGCTGCATGAAAGGCCAATAAATCAGGAGACAAGGTTTTGGAGCAAGGAATAATGACTTTATTTGGAAAGCCAGCAGACCAAGAGGATGGCAGACTAATGTCTTGGAGAACCACCCTACTCAAGTCAGAATTCAGGCTCCTTTTACACTAAAAAGGGGAGGGGGTGTGATTGGTTGTTGCAAACTTCTTGGTGTAGGAATTCTTTGTTCTTATAGCTGTCCATGTGGGTCAGATCATGGTGCCCCTGTAAACCTCCAACAAAACAAATGTTATTTTCCATTTTGCAACTTGTTATTTTACATAGTGCAAAAGAGTTAATATCCTTAAAGGTCAGAGCCTTGAGAACAGGCTCTCTTGTATATTTCAGGCTAAAGGCAACATTCTTTTGCAAAAGGTGAAGCGCTAGTAAGACTAAGCCTAGAAAACCGGGCACAGGGTTAAAGCCAAAGAAACAGATCTAATTTGGAGTCAGATTTGTTCTTTTCTATTATAGTTTACGTTGAGCAATATCAAATATAGCCTCCAAATTTAATGAAATACATTTGTTATTTTTAATGTGACGTAGTGTAGACAGAGAGAATGTTACTGTGTTTGCATACATTAGGTTAAAACTTATGCAGCTTCTGTAAGTAGGCTAAAAGCTGAAAACACGTATTTGAATGCTACCTTTCATAGTTAATAATATTCTTATGTATACAAAAGGATTTTGATGGATTTTAACCTGCTTAACCTATTTTAGACCATGACATCTTTTTTCATACAGAATATACCTACCTTGTGATAAGTACCTAGGTGTTACGTATTTAAGTGTAAATAAAACAAATGCTCTACTTACTTTATGTCTGGTGTATTGGGAGAAACAAAAAAGATAACAGTGCAGTTTGATAAGAATGTAAATGGAGGGGAGTAATTTATCCACAAGAAATGTTCAGGACCAATAAGAGTTAGCTGGTTGAATATTGGAAAGGATTGTTTTCTTCTTTTGAAAAATTAGAGTTGTAAGAGTTTCCATTTGGAGACCCAAGAGTAGTTTATTATGACTGTAGTATATAACATGTGAATGATTAGATTTTACAGAGGTAAACGAGATGGCCGTGGAGAGAGTGAAAAATGAAGCTAAACATGTTAGCATTGGCCAGATCCCGAAGGGGCTTAATGTTATGTTAAGGACTGTCAACTTTTTCCTAAATATTAATGGACATAAAATCATGTAGCAGAAGAGTGACAAATTGATATTGTCATTTTAAATAAAATTATCGGGGGCGGGATGATATAGCTCGGTGGTAGAGTGCATGTCCAGCATGCATGAGGTCCTGGATTCAATCCCCAGTACTTCCATTAAATAAATAAATAAATAAGTAAACCTAATTACTCCTCCCCCCAAAACAAAACAAAATAAAAAAATTATAAAAAATAACATAAAATAATCTTTGTGAAGACAGACAGGGGTGAGGGGGATTTTTTTCCCCACGCAGAATAGCAGTTAGAAGACTATTTTGATAAACCACAAACGTTGAGTGCTATACTAAGACTGTTGCATTAAGTCCGAAAAGAAATGTAAAAATCAACCTGATACAGTGACTTATTAAAAATGAGTGGTGAAGGAAGGGAGGAGGCAAAGATTAATATTAGCTTTTGAACTTTCACAATTGATAGAATGGGGATGTCTTGTCTTTCTGTCTTATCGTTGCATGGAAACTGCCTTGGCTCCTCGTTTGGGGAGCATTTAGGCATGCTCCCTAGTGTCAATGATTTAATGTAAAATCTCAAAATAAATAAAACATTAAACATAAGGCATGTAAAATCTCCATTTTCAGGTAAGAACATTCAGGAATAAAGAAAGTAATTTCTGTGTTACATGGCTAATAAAGGGGTAAACTAAGAGGTGAACCAGATCCATTACTCTCCGTGGGAATTAATCACTATTGATTGTTTGCTGTGTGAAAGATGAAAGGCATCAAACAATTAAGGAGATGATTTTTATTCATGCTGTTACAATAGGAAGCACTCGACATTAAGTATCATTTCAAAGAAAAGGAGGAAGGATTGGGGTTTACAGAGCAGATAAACAAGGGAGTCATCAGTGGGTCTTCTGGGAATAATGAGGAAAGTCTTATTTGAAGGGTGGAGGAAGTTTATTTGCAGAATGTGCCCGAGCCGGATAGTCCTTTTGTTAGCTGTTTTCCAGAACACAAATGGGTGGGGGCATTTCTTGACCATCACTACTTTCCAGAAACACCAGGCTCAGATAAAATACAACCCTGTCATCTGTTTTTTCAACTAAATTGATTTGTGAAAGTAAAATAGCTATGTAGTAGGAATAATTTAGCAGTTCATGCTAAATAGAGGATGACAGTATCTTTTTAGTAATCCCAGTTGTCAGAGTTACATTGTGTGACGTAGCAGCTATGTACACCACAGATCATTCATTCCAAAATCTCCGCCTTTTTCCTTACTTTATTTTCCCTGGGCTTCAAAGCTTGTTTCCTGCTATACACTCGATGTTTCCATACTTCTATTCTCTAGAAGTTGAAGGTTCCAAATGCTCAAAATCTAACTGATTATCATCTTTTCAAAACATCTTTATATTCATTCTACAAATATCCATCCAAACATTCGTGCTAGAAACATCAGAGTGACCTCAGACTCCCAGTCTCTGACAGAGAATCCTACAGAGAACTGATACAAAAAATTGTGGTAATTTTACTGCCTAAACTGCTCTATAGTCTATTATTTTCCTTGCATTTCTACTGCAATTGCTTTAGTTTCTTATTTGAAGAGTTGCTTTGTCTTCTCACTTTTATCTCAGTCCTAGACCATCGTATCCCATCCACTCTGTTGCTAGGTAAGTCATAGTAGACAATATTCCTTGCTTGCTAATTAAAAAAAAAAAAAAAAAAAAAGAAACCAAGAATACAAACTGTCTCATTTTTTTATACTAGTATTGCAAGATTTTTCCAATGTACTGTTCTGTGTCTCATGTACTTTTGCATGGCTCTTAAAGACCTTCATGTCATGGCACCACGTGGTTCTTCTAGCCTCCTCTGCTCTCAGTTCACATCGTTTTTTGGCCTTTACTCTGGCATCCAACACACTCCTGCACGTGCCTTTCACGTACGTCTCCCACTGCTGGTATACAAACAAACGCCCTTCTCACCCATGTGGGGAATGTCTATCATCTGGTAAGACCCAGATCACAGTTAATTTTCTTTCACATGCTTTTGAAGACTATTGCTTTAAACACGAATGTGTGTGCCTTTTTACTTTCAGTTGTAACTTCTCCTTTCAGCCTCCCCTTCTCTATTCTGGACTGTGAACTAGTTGAGGGCATAGAGCATAGATGACAGAGGTATAAGAAAATAGTTAAAAGCATAGTTTTTAGATTACAATGATTAAATCCCACTTCTGACCTCAGTATATATTATATATTGAGGGAAATTACTTAACTTCAGATTTCAAATGCCTCATCTTAAAATAGGGAGATTAATAGTACTTACTTTATAGGCCTGTAACATTCCTTAATTTTATGCATGTAAATTAGTTTAGAAAAGCGCTCATTATGCAAGGTGCTTACTATAGTAGTAGTGATATTTCATTATTTTCATTATTGTAATTATGATTTTTGAATTTCCAGTACCAAATAGAGTGCCTAGTGATAATAATACCAATCATAGGTTTACTGATCACTAATGGTGCGTCTGCTGGCATGCTTTGTAATGTTAACACAGTTCCTCACATCAGCTGTCTGAGTTCTGGTCTATTATCATTCCCATTTCACAGGTGAGGAAAGTAAAGCACAGAGAGCAGCAGCAGATTTAAATTCAGAAAAATCTAACTTTAGAGCCCTTGTAAAGAGTCCCTATAGGTAATGCCTCAATGGGGAATAAAATGCTTGAGTATGAATGAATTGTCAAGTGAGGTTTGAATAAGTACAAAATTTAATATATTTAAACCTATCACCTATACTGCAATTATTAAATTTTTAGTTACAATACAAAATTAAGGATATTGACTCTAATGGAGGCTACAAGTACAATAAGTACACACTGCATAGAGCCTAATTTCTTAGATTAAGTACTTAGCTTGGATCAAATAGAAATTTAGGTTACACAAGGGAACTGATCAATTACAACTACTTAATGTGCAGTGGGTCCGATGAGGCCCTTGTGACTGTAGACCTAGGGTGATTGGATACTTGGTATGCAAAGCTACCTTCTAATGAAGACACATCATCACATTTGAGAAGTGGTGCTATTTCAGAAAATTAAATTATATTTTTCAAAAAAATTGAATAAAAATTTTGGGGAATAGTGTTCTACCCAGTCTAAAATTGAAAAAAAACTTGGGATATAGTTTTATTCTTTCATGTCTTCATTATATTAAGGTTCATTTTAGTGTAATTCATTCAAAGTGTAATTGAAGCATAGGATTTGTAAAGGTAATTTTTCATTTTATGACTACACTTTAGACAGATTTTTAAGTTTGATCTAAACCATATCTTACTTTTAAATGCTATACCTGATTCCTCATATTAGACATTTGAAGAACTACCTTATTTTAACACTTACAAATGTAGAAATTGGGAAGAAAAACAAAATGATCAACCTTACCCAAACATCACTGTTTTAAAGGTCTTTTACCCCTAAATGAAACATGTATGGAACTGCCTATAAATTTATAATTTTTAAAAGCCAAATATTCATCAATCAACTCTATCTCAACACTGATATCTAAAACTAGCAATAGAACAATGGTTGCATTTAAACTCCTCATTTGTATTGTATTCATTTAGTTTACCAATATTAACACATTTGTTCCTCACATCAACCCTCTTAAATAGTTCATATTCGTAGTCCCGTTTTAGAGATGAAGAATCTGAGGCGCAGAATGATGAATTATTACCAAAGGGCACATACGAGTTAATTGACAGAGCCAGGGTGTGAAACCAGATACCTGGACTCAAGAGCAATCCTCTTACTCCTGAGGCCAGCCACTGCAATTCTTACTAATGAAAGTCATGTTGTTTACGTTAACTAGATTATTAAAACAAATAATGTAATTCATATGTGTGCATCTTTTCTGATGGGATGAATAGAAATGCTGGATTATGAGATCTTAGATAACAAAATAATCATTTCACAAAACATCTGTAAGGGTGTCCAACTATCTAGACTGGCTGATTCGTGGCACTGGAATCTTGATAAGTGAAGATGAAGGAAAATAAGTGTCTTTCCAATATTTGTGGGATTTCACTTTCTTTCTTTAATTTATCCATTGAAGTGTTTTTTCACTTGTTCCATAAACATATTTGAATATATATGACAGGCCAGGCACTCTGCTGGAGGCACTCAATACTGAAAAGACTAACCTCGTTTCTGCTCTCAAGGGACCTGACTCCCTAGGTGATCTTTATTTCATATCTTCATAGAAATAAACAGGTTAAGAACAAGAGGAATGACATTTTTGAAATACTTTACCAAAGGTGGAACTGTTGCTGTGAGGAATAGTGATATTCATCCTCTGTCCAAGTTATTTTTCTTTCATCATCTTGGCTCTTAGTCTATTTCTCCTCCTCTCTTCTGTTGCATTTCCTCCCTAGTTTTGAGGGTGGCAGTGTTACTGAGCTATGATGCAAAATGAAAAAAATGCCACTTTCTGTCTGAAAGGCTCAAAGTTTCTATTTTAAGCCCAAGGATATATTTTTAAGATGCTTACTTTCTTTTAGGCTCAATTGCAGTTTCATCTGCTTCCAGGGACGGCTCTTAATCTGAGTGCTCTCTGCCCTGGATTTTGCTGATGAGGCAGTTTTCAGAACATTCTGGTATTTACTAAATAAGAGGAGCTTCTAAGTCAAGTATTACAGGGAAGGTCGTCTCATTCTAAAGACTCTGTACAAATTCCTCTTTCTTCTCCCACAGCAGTTAGGGGTTTTTACTTTTTAACAGTCTTGTTCCCACCACATCTAGGTTAAAGAAGAACAGGAATTTATGAAAAGGACATACTAATAAGCATTTATAAAAGAAAATAATATTATTATTATACCACAGGGGTAAAAATTCATAATGACTATTTTAGTGCCATAGGAAAATATTCATATTTTAAATTAAATGCAAGAAGGAAAAGAAGTTATAACCAAACATAGAAATGTTTCTTTACCAACTTATAATTAAATTTTGTAAATTATCCTTGAAATTAAACGAAAAGCAAAGATAAATCAGTAGGTATATTCATACAGCAGAAAACCTAAGAAAATTTGCTCAATTTATTACTCATTGGGATTCTGTAAATAAATTTAAAAAAAGTGAATCAGAGACGACAGTTTAAATGGTAAAACCTTATAATTTGCACCAAAATGATATTTAATCAATATGTAAACCAAGTATTTAGTGTTTCTCCTACTTCTATTACATAGAATTACGCTTTTTAGTAGTGGTTTTTTTGGCTTATGTAATCTTGTGTAAATTGACAAGGGATCAATGAATGGCCACAGATATAAAAACGCAATCTTCCAAAGATGCTTCCAAACATTTGCAACTCACTCAAAATGTTGAGTGTGCTGTGCCTCATACAGGAACTTTAGAATGTAACTGGTGATCAAAAAAAAAAAAAAAAAAAAACCACCATGTAAATGTATCATACTTACTCAGCAATTAATTACTTCCATTCCATTTAACCAAAAATAAAAATAATTAGGCTTTATTCAGCTGCTTGAATACTTTTCTTTAAAGTGCTTTACTTTTATATTGGTTTAAAGGTTGCCAGGAGAAGAAAAAGAAAACAACTGTAAGACAGTTTGTTCTTGGGTTACTTAGTGAACACAGAAGATACTAACTGAAAAATGTCTATGTTTGAGAACGGTTTTATTGTTAATTGCTTAGAATGCTTTTTACTTCTTTGGCTATGAAAGAGCTTTGCTATCTCCATTTGCTCCTCCTGCTGCGGGACCTGCTCCTGCTCCTTGTCGGCTCCCGCTCTGCTTCCCCCAAGGGGGATGTGAAAGAGTGGAAAGCCTCCCGTCACCCCAAATCTCCGCCCTAAACCCTGACTCTCTTCTGTGCACTGCCTGGCCATGCTGGCCTCCTGTGGGTTCAAACGCTGGGTGACAATTGTCACCCTCATGTATTACAGTCTTCCTCGGCTACTAAAGAGCCCCGCTGTGGACGTTCAGGTGAGGCTTCTCCTTCTGATGGACTGTCCTCTAGAAAACTCTCTGTGTTCAGGACATAAATAACATACTGAATACCTATTAAGACTGAGGCACCATTCCAGATCACAGGGATAAAATTGTGAATATCACCCCTTTTCTCATGAAATTACTATTGTTGGAGGCGGAGACAGAAAATATATAAATATTGAAGATCATTTCAGACAGCACAAAGCACAGTACAGGACGTGAGAGGTTAGAGAGACAGGCAGGGGCTCCCTGTGAAGGTGACACAGGAGGTGAGAATGGAATGACAAGTAGAAGGAAGGAAGCACATGGAGATCCCACAAAAGAGTTTGTCAAGTTTGGGGCTTTCAAAGAGCAAACTCTGGAGGAAGCAAAAGCGAGAGAAGGCAGGCCAGTGTGGCTGAAATTAAATGAAGGAGCGGTGGGTGGTTGAACGTGAATTTAGAAAAGACATGAAGACCCAACCTGTAGGCCTCAAAAAACAATGATACGGCAACTGCAGTGTCCTAGCTGGAGTTGAGAATTACCTCTAAAAGGACCTCGATTAAGTTCTCAGAGAAGATCATGTTTTCTCCAGTGTATCTCAGAATGAAGGGGACGTTTCATTTTCCCAGTTACCCCTGAGCACCCCCCAACCACAACTCTGCACACATACACCTGTGCTTGCATACGTAGTATTACTAGCCGTGTACACTTAATATGCTTGTTGAAAGTCCAGTCTGCATCCAGGACTACCCACAAAGGAGTTGTCCTTCTGAAAACTCTGCAGAAACAAGTTGTGGCGCTGAAGGACCCATGCCACTTGTAATCACAATCATAGAGCACAAACCAAGGCTTTTCCACAAAGTTCTGCAGTAAACTGGGGTTCCAAATCAAAACAGGGCAGGAGCTGGGCCAGCACTCGACTGTTCGTGTAGCTTAACCCCAGCTCCTGAGAGTCTCTCTTCCAAAGTCTCATAGCCTGGCCCTGCTAGACTTCTGTGTGCTCCCTTCCCTAGAAAGCAACGGGCAGAGGGAGAGCGTCTCACTGAGACCATCTGTGCCTCCCAGCGTTTCTCTCCCTGACCATGGCAGTAGGCCTGGTGTGGTCCTGCCATGGTCCTTGTTTTCCCCGCAGGTGTGCATTTATGCAGTGGCTGCCAAACAGAATCACGGGGAACTGATGGAATGATAAACTTCACATGATGGCCCACCTGGAGACTATCATTGATTTAGTAATAATTTTGACTATTGCAGGCTAAGTATACACAACAGAGTAAAAAAAATTAAAGAAAAATCAAAGAAAAAAGGGAAATCCGATCAACTTCTGGAAGCCAGAAGAATTATTAGAAAGAACCTCAAATAAAGGGTGATAAAATAGGTGTTCAGGTCAAAGAGGTCCTACGTAACTTCAGAATGTTACTGAGTTTTGCGACAGCTAATGACTTTGGGAAAAAAATGTATTTTGATCATTCAGCTTGCATGATTACGGTTGGAATTGAAGATGCTAAGTGCTTTACCAAGGTTACTAAAGGATAAAGTGAGGAAAAGGAGCCAGATCTCCTAATACCCAGGTTCCTTTTTTCCCCCAATCTTCAGTAATCTTTTTCAGTGTTCTTTCCTGTTTTACACCCTCACAGCAAAGTCAGAGGTGTGAAATGCTATGGTATTTTCAGCTACATAAACACTGAATTAACTTTTTAAGCAAATGCAATGTTTACTTATAAAACTCTTTATATATTCTACAACATAGGTGACAGTCAAATAAGTTATATAGGCATAAATACTTAATTATTGATTTCATTGAAATTACAATCAAATTGCCTGGAAATGTGTCTGTTTGGCTGGAGAACTCATGAAATTTCCATGAAAGTCTTCCTGCTGCCCTGAGTAAAGTATTTTTCACCTTCCACTGTCACGCACAATCTACATTGCTAATTTGTTCCCATCTGATTTTCAGAAGATAACTATCCAAATCACTATTTTTTTCAAGTAAATTTTGTGGTCATATATAATTTTATTTTTAAAATTATATTTTAATTTTTTTGAAAAACATGGCATTGTTGGTAGATTAATTGGCTATTTATTTCCATTAGCTCTCTAAATTTGTGATTTGTTTATAGCATCTCTGTATTTATTGAAAAAAATTCTTATGTATTAAGATATTCTAATTTCTCCTCTCAGTGCCATGCTCACAAAGATCTTTCCCATCTAAAGAGAACTTCATTTTGTAGACATTCTTTTTCCCATTAATTTCTGGGAAGTTTTTTTTGTGTGTGTGTGTGTGTGTGTTTAAAACTGTAATGGAGTGATGTGAAAAAGAGTATCTCAATGCTTCTTCCTTCAACAAATGAAATCATTAGCTAATTACTAGCTAATGGGAGTTTTACTGTTTAAATATGCTATCCTTGCTTAATGTTTTGAAATGACATATTTATTATGTTCTGAATTCTTACATAAAATTAATTCCATTTCTTGATTTTCTTTTCTGTTACATTTAGCTGTCTGTTTGCTCTTTTTTTAAATTTCTTTTTTTTTTTTAATTGAAGTATACTCAGTTACACTGTGTCAATTTCTGGTGTACAGCATAATGTTTCAGTCATATATATACATACAGATACTCATTCTCATATTTGTTTTCAATATAGGTTACTACAAGATATTGAATATAGTTCCCTGTGTTACACAAAAGACATTTGTTTTTTATCTATTTTTATATATAGCAGTTAATATTTGCAAATCTCGAATTCCCAATTTATCCCTTCCCACCCCCTTTATCCTGTAACCATAAGCCATTTGCAGCAACATGGATGGACCTGGAGATTGTCTATTCTAAGAAAAGGAAGCCAGAAAGAGAAAGAAAAATACCATCTGTTTGCTCTTTACCATATTATTTTAGGTATTTACTGCCCTTATTACACTTTCTATGCTTCTCAAACTGAACCAGACTGAATTCAATCCACTTCCCGCATATTCCCAGCACCCAGCAGAGCCTTTCACTCTGGTAGATGGTGGCTTCGAGCACAGATGCACAGTGTTTATGTACATCTCTCAGCTGCAAAAGCAAATTCCTGTAGGCTCCATTCTTTCAACACACATCTCTCCTTCACTATCAAAACCCAGTACATTGCCAGTTACACCAAAAGTAGCTCTAATTTGTCTCCATATCTCTTTATCTCCACTGTGAAGTCAAACGACATCACTCACTGCTCTTATTGGGATGGCCTCCTACCTAAGTCTGTGCACCTTTCCTGGCCCCCTCCATACTAGCTGTCATCCTGTGATCTTTTCAAAATGCAAAACCGAGCATCATTTATCCTTCTTAAAGTTCTTCATGGCTCCAAGCATAAAGGCGAAATGAATTTAAGAAGAACTGTGAGGCTGCACATGCTCTGTTTCTTGTTCACCTTGCTGCCTCATCCAGTAACTCACTTGACTCCAGCCTCCCATCAGCTCTTTGGATTTCTTTGTTTGTCCCTTGGATATATTTGCATGTTTGTTCCAGCCTCGGAGCTTATACCTGCAGTTCTTTCTTTCTGACTGTAAAGAGTCTTTGTCTTTTTCTTTTAGTTACTACTTCCTTTTCAAATACACACAAAAGCGCTTGTGAGACTCTCTCTGTATTCTAAGTCATGTGCTTTTGTTATCTGTTCTCATTTAACTAGGTGCCATTCCTCTGTGGCTCTAACATCACTTTGAAAGTATGCAGGCAATTTGTCACTTACTTCATTAATGTTCTTCTCCCCAGTTAGACAATATGCTCCGTGAAATAAAATGCTTACAGCATCATCCTGATATAGCACAGTGCTGAACACAGTGTGAGAGCTAAAAAAAATTAAATACAGAGTAAACACATGGGCACTTTATGGTCTTACTGTTTTATATTTCTGAATCTGTCATACATTGAGGGAGGCAAATTAAAATCTACTGACTTTTTTTACCCTTTTATTTCATTTAATTTTTCATTCATTTGAACTTTGGTACTATTTATATAAGTACTTTATATGTAGTATATACCATATCACCAGAAACACAGTTCCATTCACAGTCTATCATTATATTTCTGTCATTATAAAGTCATCTTCTTTGTCTTGATAGACTTTCACTTCTCTTTTAACTCAAGTATTTTGTATTTTAAAACTTGATTTCTTTCTCTTGGTTTTGTATTTCAAGGTTGAACATTGTCCACTGTTCAACTTCAGCATTTTGAGGCACTTTGTTCTAAACATGGCTCTCAGTTCAATTTCTGCACACGCGTGTGTGTGGGTGTCTTTACAACTATGAATTTAGTTTTTCTGTTAAAAGCTAAACATGTTCAGTTGATTACACTGACTTTGAGATACATGATCTGAATTACAATATTTATTCTTTTAATAACATTCTTTTAATTTTAATATTCTTTTGATAACAGCTTTATATTTCCTTTATTAAATATATTTTTATTTTAATAGCTTTCTACATCCTATATTAGATGTATGTTGCTTTTTTGTTTGTTTTTACAATACTGCCTGATTTACTAAATACATTATTTTCATTAATTCTGTAAGTGCTAACATTTTTGTCATTATATAATATGCTTAAACCTATGTTTTCCAACAGACAAAGGTCAAAAATTCAATCTATCGATCCCACGTGAATAAAAAAAAATGGTACACCGTCAGTCTTCTTTCTTCTTTTCACAAGCCCTAATACGCTTTTTATATTTTTCTATGATTTTT
Source organism: Camelus ferus (assembly GCF_009834535.1). Lineage (NCBI taxonomy): Eukaryota > Metazoa > Chordata > Mammalia > Artiodactyla > Camelidae > Camelus > Camelus ferus. Next base: position 95,748,648 of record NC_045697.1, read on the forward strand.
ACCTGAGATTGTTATTTTTAGGGTGATATTATTACATGATACTATTATATTTGGTTAACTAGAGCAAGTTCATTTGTTAATTACTATACGAATTTCATTAATTCAATTACACAGTTAACTGGTACCAACACTCATTGTCAGTATTTTATTTCTTACCTTTGGCCTCCCATTTGTGAATTCTTTATTTTAATTCATCTTTAATTAGACAGTATGCATCTTTAAATGGATTTTTGCCAGAAAGAGTAAATCAAAGAGGTTGGAGTCTTCGCGCACTTGAAAATGGGTCTTGGTTTCCAATTTAGTTTCAGTTTATTATGCAACTCTTGTGTCACAGTCTTTTACATATGCAACTTTAAAGATGTCACTTCACTCTTTTCTGGTTTAAATTACAGCACTGAAGAAGATCAAGGCTTCCTCAGAACCACCTTCTACATCACTTGCTTAATCTTCCAAATTGCTTGTATTATTGTTTTAATCTTTGAAATTCAGGGTGGCAAAGAAGGCTTGTACTCTACTCAGATCTGTTTTCCTACCTTTTACTGGCCCACATCTAATGTCTTTTCCTACCCTCTGGTAGTATGGCTGGACTATATGACTGGGTTATGTCAAACAGAATGTAGGTACAAAAGATACACTACACTTTCTGGCTTAGAAAGCATTTTCTGATAGTGATTCTCTATTCTCTGTTTTCATTAGGAATAACTTTGCAGGCCATGTAATTAAAGATGAGGGCACCAACGATGGAAGGATCCTGGGTCCCTAAATTCCTATGTGGAAATTGCTTGGCACACATTGGGTAAAATATTTTGTAAAACTATTACCCGCAGTATTTGGAAAGGCAGACCAAATGCTAACTAACCTGGCAGTTCCAGAGAAAGTGATAAGGATTGACAGAAGGATAAGAAGGATTTATGGAATTTTGGCTGTTTAAATACATTGAGAGAAATTTTCCAGCCCAGCTTGAAAGTTTTGAGTAAACAGGGAAAGAGGACGCTGGGAACTAAGCAACACACAAACACATCTCCCCACACACAATCATTAACTGTAATATAAAAAGCAAAAAGATCTACAAGAAAGAAAATGCAATCTTATTTTACTATGTGTCTCAACAATAGGCAGAATTTGTATAGTCATAATAATATAAGCAATGGATATTTATTTGACTACACATTGAGATGTAACAATAATCACAGTATGTGCATAGGACTATGTGTGAGAGTGAAAGTGACAGAGAGGCCAACATAAATAACAACTTTTAGGAAAAAAAGCAGCACAGGATAAATATACAGCATGCACTTTAGAAATCTGAAAGTGAATAGCAAAATAAAGAGCTAAAACAATGGCTAGTAGTTGCGATCCAACAGTAGGAATGAACAGGCAAAAGGTAAAGAAGAGGGGAAATCTGCTGTTGGTAGGCCTTGTTTTACCATTTTACTTTTATACATAAATAAAATAATGTATGTGTTTTACTTTTATGCAAATAAACTTAAATAAAATAAAGTCTATATAGTCTTAAACTGGTGATGAATATACAGACTCCCTCTTAGACATCAAGGAATTTAAACTCCTGAATTCACTGTGTATACGACTTAATAAAAAAAATTATTTCTTCACAGTTCCCAAAAATGTGCTTTATAACATCTAAGAATTTTGATGTTCATGAGAGGGGTTTCTATGTTCAAATATATTCGGGAATCTACTGTATTTTCCCTCTTGAGAGTCACAACTCACTTCAATATATTTAGACGATTTTTGAGTCCACAAGGAAAAAAGCATTTCAATTTTGTCTGATCCATTTTTTTCAACAAACACATTTAAGCCTAGAACACTTTTTCTTTAGCTTGAAAATTATCTTGTCAAACAGTGCTTTGTGAGACATTGTACTTACAATCCTGTTTGTGTGCATCTATGTGTTCTCCTTAAATCTGTTATATAATATAGACCAAGATTTTACATAAAATCTTGTATAAAAAGGTCTGTATCTGTAATATAAAAGAGTGCTCCTTAAGACTGTATGAATTCATAGTTCTATTTTATTCCTTATATTGTCCAGGGATAGAAATATAATAGTGCTAAATATAAGGTCTGCTGAAAAATACTACTTTTATAAGCATTATTTCAAAAGAATCTCAGTGGAGGCCAGATCTGGGTAGCTAACTACACAAATAAGAGCACTACAATACAGTATGGGTCAGGACTGGAAGGTTCAGATCCAGACTAAACAACAAAAAAATCAGTGCCTTGTTGGCATCAGGGCTACAGAGGGAAGAAGAAAGTGTCAGTGGGTTCATCTATTGATGCACTGATAGCAAATGAATGTAAATAGGTATTATGGAAATGAGATCTGCACTCCAGTAAGAGAGTCCATTCTGCATCTCAAAGCTGGAAGGCGTATTTGCATATACTATGAATATGCATATCATTTCCTGATATGTGATAAAGCTCTTAAAGCCCTACTAGTACAGGAATCTCATTTTATATATGTTATTCTTTTTAAGAGTTTTATTGAGATAAAATTTAAATATGATATAGCACACTTAAAGTACACAGTGCAATTTTAAAAGATTGTATTCATAGAGATGTGCGAATACCATCCAAATCGAATTTTAGAACATATTCCTCATTTCAAAATGAAACTCAATGACATCTCACATTCTCATACCCATGCCCAACCCCTGACTCCAGGCAAACAATAATCTACTTTCCATCTCTACAGAGTTGACTATTGTGGATATTTTATACAAATGGAACCATGATATATATGGTTTTGTGAGGGACTTTCAGTCACTTAGCATAATACTTTCAAGGTTCATCCATGTTGTAGCATGGACCAGTGATTCATTATTTTTTCCACTGTTCAGTCAATTCAAAAATTTCTGAAGTGTTTAATTTTAGTTCTTTGCCAGTATTGCCATTATTTTTATGAGAGAATGGATTGCTTCTGAGAGAGAATCTTATTTCACCATTCTGGAAGTCAGTCTCTTCATTTTGTTTTCTAAACAAAATAGTTTCATAAGTTTAAGAGGTCATCTATTTTTTATATTATTTTAATATAGTTTAACAATGCATAATATTGTTTTTTTATCTTTTCAATTTCATATAAATACATACATACATACATACATACATACGTAAAATAGTCCCCCAACAGTAGAAGACAAGTATGGAACATATAAAAATATATATATCTTAATAAAATAGGATCTATTCTAGTGATATAATGTTATTAAAAATGCTTGTAGTCTTACAAATTGTTTGCAAAAGAAAACCGCTGCAGTCTTATAATAAAATGAGCGGTATTTTGGACAGGTTCCCTATGGTTTTCTCTTAAAGCTCTGAAAAATTTTAAAGGTCAGCAACCAACTGGTTTGTCATTTGATACATGGGTGACTTGAAATAAATCAAAACAAGGACTAGAAAAATATTTTTAAATGAGAATTGTATAGCAGACATCCAACAGAGAAGACTTTCTACACTTCACATCCCTGAAAATATAAGGGGAGGTAACTGTTTTGAAAAATATCCGTAGGGTGCTCAAAGATAATAAAGTACAAAAACATAATTTGTAAAATAGCACACAAAAGATTTATGTAGTATCCATAATGTAGATCTTTATCTTATGAGCAATCGTCCAATGCCTAGGGCATTGCTCAAAAGAAATCCGTCCATATAATGGGCCCTCCTGTTGTGTTATCTGAGAAGGGAACTCTGCAAGGATCATGAAATGAAAGAACAAAGCTACTTTCACTTGGAACCTTGAAACAACTAATTTACTTCCTACATTAGATTTCAGTTTTTTCTTAGCTATGTAGCCATGGGCATGAAGATTTGAAGGGACCCTAGTTCATTTCTTTCATTATAAATAACTTCATCAATGTTAAGAGTCAAAGATATGCCTAGTATGCCAATCACTCATTTCTTTAACTGAAAAAAATATATATTGACGTCATAATATTATGCTAAATGCTTGAGTGACAAAGTTTAAATATTCACTTTTAATCACATTAGGTACTGTACTCAGAGAACACTCAGTACATATTCTGCAAAATGCAAATAAGCATCTTCTGCATGTGTATATTGGCCATAGTATGCCTTCTTCAGAAAAATGTTTCTTGAGATCTTTTGTCCATTTTTAATTGAGTTGATTTTTAATTATTAAGTTGTAAGAGGTTTTTTAATCTGGATATAATTATATTATGACTACATATATCATATGACAGACATCAAACAGAACTATGCTTCCCTTTTATTTCTCAAAAGTGGAAAGAAAGAGGGAAAGGGAGAGGTGAATTGGGATGATAGGGCAAATTCATAGTAATCTTTCTTTTGAAAAATACTGAAAAACACTACTTTAGGACAGAAGTTTAGAAAACGCACCAAAGGCTTTACTTTGATTTGTCACTAGTTTTTAGCTATCTTTTTTTTCCTCTTGCCATCTTTTATTGGTAATGTGGAGCTTTTCTAGGGATTTCTGCTGCTTTTTTAGTTTATTAATTAGCAAATCTTGTATTCCTCATCTTACAAAAGTTAGAGAGTCCAAATTGATCAAAGATACAGCATTTAATCTTCAGTTCGTCCCAGTAAAATAAATTCTGTAGTACAGCGCCATTCAAAGGAGGGAGACTGAAAAGAGAATGTTTTCCGCTTCATCTGTATTTTACTCCATGGCTCTAATTTGTGGTTTTGTTGTTTTCTCGTTGAGAATTAAAAAGCTGGGATTTTTCCTCAAAATATATATGTACACACACACACACACACACACACACACACACACACACACACACACACACACAGAGCAATTATTTCCTCCCAGTCTATGGGGCATCTTTTCACTTTCAGGATGGTGGCTTTTGAAGAGAAAACATATTTCTTTTTGATGAAATCTACTTCATTATTCCTTTCTATTACTGTTTGCACTACTGTTGTCCTATTTAAGAAATCATTGCCAAACCCAAGATCATAAATATTTACTTCTACACTTTCTTCTAAGAGTTATAGTTTTAGCTTTCATATTGAAGTCTGCCATCCACTTTGAATTAACTATTTTTGTGTTGTGTAAAGTACAGCTTCAACTTCAACTTTCGTTATTTATTTGCAGGTGGATAACCAGTTGTATCAGCACAGTTTGTTGAAAAGACAATTTCCTTCCCATTGAATTTTCTTAACATCTTTGTTGAAAGTCAGCTGACTATAAATGTAAGGGCTTATTTTTTGGCTCTCAATTCTATACCATTGATCATATGTCTGTCCATATGCCAGTACCATACTGTCCTCATTACTGCAGCTTTGTAGTAAGTGATGAGACTAGGAAATGTAAGTCCTCCAAGTTTGCTTTCTTATTTCTGAGTCCTTTACATTTTCAGATGAATTCCACATAATCTAGTCTTGGCCAAACATTACAACCCACACTGATTGACACGGGCGGGGCAGCATGATTCCTCCAAAGCTAATCAGGGTCTATCCCCAGAATTTTATATCAATGTTTCAAGAGAGAAGTCTTCTTTAGTTTGGGTCTCTAAGTGGGCTTAATAAAATCTGGAGCTACCAGTTGCCATTGTTACACACATAAAATAGGGCTGGACCATCTATCTGTACCAGGAAGAGGAAGATGATAAAACACACAGAATAACATAGATAAGAAATGAAGGAGAAATGATGTAAATGTTCATAGTCTTTCAACCAGTTGAACCTGACTCTCATTCAGCTCTACCTTTTCATGGTTTAGTTTTGCTGAGCCACTCAATTCTCCTTTTTATTGTTTAATTTAGTTCAAGATGCTTTTCAGTCAAACAGAAAAGAAAGATTTCTACTTAATACAAACACATTTTTATCATCTCCCTTATGTGTATAGCTCATTATTTATTTCAGTTGGCATCTGGGAAGTGTGATGAAAGACATCTTTGTTTAGTACTAATAACAGTCAGGTACAAAGTACTTCAAATTTAATTATAATACAACAGTTGTAGCATGATCAAATGCTCCATTTTTCTTAGTTACCATGATATATTAATAAACTAAAAAGTATTAGTTGCCTTTTCTTTGAAGATAGTTTCTCGAACTGTGCTTCCTAATCAAGTTATACGTAAAACAAATTCCGGATATTTTCAGTCATGGAATGAAGTACTGGATGACATCAACATTCTGTACAAGGATATTTAATGTTTCTAAGCTGTGCTGTTTTTCTTCATGAAACTTGACACTCAATCAAAACAACTGAGTAAGGGACAAATCTGGAAAGAATTTGTCATAAACAAATACCATTATAAATCACTGTATGCATTTCTACCTGTCAAGATGATTCATTAGTTATTGTTCCATTTTTAGCTCTGAGCCATTGACATATAATCAAGAACCAGGCAGAGAGACTGGATAGTTTGTGAAGCTATGAATCTACCAACATTCCAGTCTGGCCAGTGAAGAGACAAGTTTTCAAAAGACAATGCTTTCTTGCAAATGAGCATTTATTGAAAACGAGGGCTCGACTGTTCAATTTAAAAACATCCATTTAATAAACTGGAACAGCAGCAGTATCCTGCCATTATTTCTGCTACCATATTCCTAAAGTTTACCTTATGGAACTTCACCAAGTGTGCAGAACCCTGTTAACCAACAGTGTGTTACAGTAAAACAAGATTCTGTTAATAACTGCCTTACTCACTCCTTTTAAATCTTTCATCTCCAGATAGGAGTAATCTGAGCTGATTCTACCTTCGATTTTAATGCACAGGCCTTAAATATGTGCCCTTTTTTTCCTGTACTTTTTGGGGAGAAAGCTTATCTTTAGTTTGAATATTCTTCATATATCATTTCCAGTATTTACCTAAATTGAAACCTTGATTTTTGTATTTCAAACTAGCTGCCAATTATTCCCAGAAAGAGCCATTTAAAATCAGATATTCCTGTTCATGCTTTTACATTTAAACAAGATTATCCTCTTGTTTTTATTTTCACTGAATGCTTAGAAATTTAACTTTATTCACTTTTTAAAAAATTCCCAGCAGGGTTCCAATTTCTCCATGTTTTTTGCAGCAATTATTATTACCTGCCTTTTTGATACAGTCATTCTAGTGGGTATGGAGTATTTTCTCACTGTGGGTTTGACTTGCAGTCCTCTGATGCAACTGGTATGTAGTGTCTTTTCATGTGTTTATTGGTCATCTGTATATCTTCTTTGGAGAAATATGTATTTGGATCATTTACCCATTTTTAAAAATTTAATTATTTTTGTTTTTACCATTCAGTTGTAAGAGTTCATTTTACAGTGTAGATACAAGTCTCTTATCAGACATATAATTTACAAATATTTCTCTAAGTCTGTGGGTTGTCCATTTATTTTCTTGATAGTGTTTTTGGAAGCACAGAACTCCTTAATTTTGTTGAAGTCCATCTGATCTAATTTTTGTGTCCTTCAGTACTTCTGAAAATTATTTTAATATATTGTGTGCAGAATCTTAGATTTATAAAGTTTATTGATGCTATTATGTCTTCTTCCATTTCATTTTTCTACTTATTATTGTATTCCTTAATTATTTTATTTGGTGGGGGGAGGTAACTAGTTTTATTTATTTTCAGAGGAGGTACTGGGGATTGAACCCAGGACCTCATGCATGCTAAGCAAGCACTCTACCACTTGAGCTATACCCTCCCCAACATTTCACTTTTCTAAAGGGTTCTTGAATTGAAGCTCTTTTGGTGAAATATCTCTGTTACCTATTACGTACAGGCAGAGGGTTATCCTGCTTGCTTTGCAAATAACTTCTCAAAGATTTCTTCTTCTTTCAGTAAATATAGAAAATTAATCAGTAGTTTCCTTAGAGGAATCATAGAACAATCCCTTTTACTTTTATTTTTAATGGTTGATAAAATTTCTCCTTTTAACCAAAGGCTAGTAATATTATTGTATTAGTATTTGTATTTTACTCTAAATTTTGTAAATCATTACCACTGAAGAGATTAATTAGCTGGCACTGTCCCTTTTCAAGCTTGGTATAAGTATTATTGCATTAAAGGAAAACAAAAAATAATATATATTTTACTAGAGTAAATCATAGTCAACATATTTAAAACATTCAGAGTATTTGCATAACATCTCATATTATTTCATGTCACTTTAACAGGCATTGAACAATTTGACAATCACGAATACTCAACCAATTGGACTAGTCAATGGTTACAATGAGAAAACTGCATTTCAGAGAGATAGTAATAGAGATATTTTAATTCACTTTTCTGTTTTACAGTTTACGATATAATTTTGCTGACTGTCTCTCTTGATCCTGTCACTGATTTTCTGAGGTGTTTTGGGGATATTTTAATTTCTAGGGTAACCTAAGGGTTATTTGTTAGCAATAAATTACATAGGCATCTAAATAAATATACGTAAAACAAAATTTCATCTTGAGTTCCTAATCAAGTACAGAGTCTTATTTTTGTCATATAGTAAATAATCAGAAGGTAATGAAGATGATAATTAGACAGCTTCCAGAATATTGAATCATCAAAAAGGAACTATTATTCAGATAGAAAATCATGCCTGTAAATAATTTCAAAAGACTATTTACTTGAGTAATAGAAAAATGTTTACTATTCCTTAAATAGGACAAGTCTTCTAACTTACCTAAACCTGGTTACAAAATTCAAATTCCAAATGGATGCTTCTGGTCTTAGTGCTGTTGTTCCCCTGACTTGGTCCTTGTCCCTTCTGCCTCAGGAGTTGAAGTTTTTGCTGGTTCCTTCTGCTTATTTCCCCTCCTTTGTCCACTCAGTCTCTGCATTTAGTTGTTGCTTGCGTAACAATTTACTTTCCTACTTATTTCCATATCATATGGTTGCAACAGCTCACCTCCTGAGTGATCCATCTAAAACTATGTTATTCTGTATTTTTATATCTTAGATTCAGAGAGATTCTAAATATATCTTTGCCTTCTCTTTTCCCACTTGGATATATTTTTGACACTTACAAAAGTAATTTTTATTTAACTGATTTACTGTCATGCTGGTAACCCGCCTTAAATTGACGGCCCCTTTTACCAGTAAAGAAACTAAAAGAACCTGTTGTGCACTCACCACTTTTAATTGTTAATGTACCCTTATTAACAACACTGGGAACCCATAAAAGATTCAACACTACTGAAGTGGGGAAAAGTAGGAAACTAACTAACAAGATGGCTTCCCTGAGGCTAAAGCTGTTTGCTGATTCATTCTGACTTAAAATTCTTACAACTTGTTTTCCTCTTTGTTTTTCCTGACAAACCCCCATCTCTGTTTCACTTGCTCAACTACTTTGGTGCTAAGCAGCCTGCAACCTTTCCATTACACTCTCCACTCCCTGTACATTCTTTACCCAGAATAGCTTACCCTTTAACTCAGAACCTGTGTTCTAGGAAGGTGGTCACAGGCTGACAACCTCAGAGGAATGAACAGACCCTCCAGAGTTTCTCCGTGATGCCAGGTGGATTCATCAAGATTGAGAAGAATACAGCACCTCACAAAAAGCCCAGGTTTTTGTCCGGTTCTTCCTGTTATGTCCATTTTTTCTATAAAACCTCAGGACCCCAACCCCAAGATGGATTCACAGTCTCTAAGGCATTAATATTTTGTGACTCCCCTTTGCCTGGCAAAGCAATAAAGCTGTTTTTTTTCTGATTCTCCCAAAACTCTACCTCTGAGCCTCAACTTGACTATAGGGGTACAATGGCTGGTTCTTTGTCAACAGCGGCAGAAAATGAAAAATAACAGAGCCTTAATACAAATAAAAGATTATGTCTCTTTCACCTAAAAGAAACCTAGAGGTAGACAAGCCAAGTGTGGTATACTGGCCTGGCTCCACAAACCCTACAGGACCCAGACTACAAATGACCCTTGAACAGCTTGGGGTAAGGGGACCCAGCCTCTGCACAGCTGAATATCTGTGCATAATTCAGAGCAGGCCCTCGGTATCTGAGGTTCCTCAGAAGCCACAGATCAACAATGAAGGATCAACCAACTACAGATCGTGGAGTAGAGTGGTATTTAGTATTGGAAAAGTATCTGCATATAAGTGGACCTGCACAGTTCAAACCCTGTTGTTCAAGGGTCAACTGTACTGTCAATTCTCCAATATATAATCCCTAAGAAACGGATTTTATCCTCATGGTCCAAGAAGAATGCTGGAGTACCAGTCATCGTATCTGCTGTATACTTTAAAGTCAGAAGCAGAGGTGAAGAGTGCAGGCTTTCCTTTAAAAGCTCTTCCAGGAAATTGTACAACAAACTTTCACATATAAGAGAGCAGCTGAATCTTAAACAGGGACCAGACATAGATGCAAGAGAACCTAAAGAAAGCAGTGTTTTACTTGGGCAGCAATTCTTTAACCTAAAAAATAAAGTTCTTATCACTGAAGAAGAATAGAAGAATGGACTTTTGAAAGGAATGGCACTTCTGCCACAGTCCTATTGTTTTGCTTTTTTCAGGAAAGGAAACCAAGGCTCATAGATATTCAAATATTCATGCAATTTTACACAACTGAGTGGTATCAATTCATTTTGAATTTAGGATGCTCTGACTACACAGACATTTTCTTCTTTCTTTCTCTCTCTCTCTCTCTCTTTTTAACAAGTTGCTCTTATTTCTGCAGCATGCAATCTCCTATTTCCAGGTAAATTTTGAATACATTATGAATAACCTATATTTTATTTCTTACTTGCTTTTCATCTCATCATATTTATATTTATATTTCGTTAGTATATTTTTAATCAGAGAGAATCTAGTACCATTCATTGAAAAACTCAGATGCTGTCACATGCTGCTTTTTCTCCCATAAATTCTACTACTTGGATATTTTTTCTATTCAACGTACTTGTATTCAGCCATCTTTGGGAACTATCTTGTTTAGATTCACCAGGAAAAAGAATTATTTCCTCCATTGTATGCCCTACCTCACAGAGCACTTAAACTTTTTATAGTTATGATTATTTTATAGGTCAACTTCCACCATTAATCTCTTTCCATTTCTAGGGCATACAAAGTATTTGCCACATAGAAGTTGCTTGGAGCTGACTGTGCCTACCCCCAAAATCATATGTTGAAGCCCTAGCCCCACTGTACCATAGAATTTGAGTGTTTTTGGAAATTGGGTCTTTAGGGAAGTGACTAAGTTAAAATGAGGCCATTAGGATGGGCTTTAATTCATTCTGACTGGTGTCATAATAAGAGGAAATTTGGACACAGAAAGAGATGATGGGCTCTCACACACAGAGGACAGATCGTGTGAGAACACAGCTAGAAGGCAGCCACCTGCAAGCCAAGGGCCTTGCCAGTACCTTGGCCTGAGCCTTTTAGCCTTCAAAACTATGAGGAAATAAATTTCTGTTGTTTAAAGCATTCTATCTGTGGTATTTCGTTATGGCAACTCTAGCAAATTGATACAAAAACCATTTAATAAGTATTTAGTTAATAAAATGCTTACTAAAAATCTTTACTTGAGAAGAGAGGATATTTACATTTAAAAAAAAAGTAAGCTTATTACTCTAAATATATGTAACGGGAACAAAAAAATCAGGATACCTTTTTTAAGTGCATCACTCCTGTTGACTAGAATGGCATATAAGAACCTGGAATACATGCTTTCTTAAAAGTTCACGTTGCACATTATAATACAAATATTAAAAAACCTTCATCTTACCTAATGGACAGTATTGAACACACTAACCTCTTTTTAACTCTGGACCGTAAAGTAGACCTTCAGCTATGTTGCCTGATAATTACATTTTAAAATTTAAGCACGTCCAAGTCAGGCAGGAGTAGCTACAAAATTTTTGAGGCTCAGTGCAAGTGAGAATATGGGACCCCATGGACAAAAAGCATCAAGAATTTCAACATGGCGACAGCAGGGTGCTGAGTCACACTAAGCCCTTCTGAGGGTGGAGCCCCATGTGACAGCACAGCTTGCTCATCCTTGAAGCTGACACTGACGCTTCATGGTTGTGGACTAAGACAGACATTTATTCTCAATGAACAGCACATTCCTTTCCTTTGGAGGCTCCTGAGCCTGCTGCTAACTGGTGCTGATTGCCTCTAAGGTGCCTTTTCCCAGCATTATATTCCTTGCAAGCCATTTCCAAACAAACATCCTTTCTCAAAGAACCTCATGCTATTTCTCCAGGGTCTTTGAGGATGCCCCAATTACCCATATTTCCCTCAGCCATAGGGAATGTGTGCGAGTCTGCATGTAAAATACAAACACAAACTTCACCAGCCATGTGTTCTACAAGTATAAAACAAATTAGATGGTATATAGAAAGTCATAATTTAGATGAATTCTGTGCTTTAAAAAAAAACAAATTATGTTTTTCATTTTATCTGTTTTTTGAATATTCAACAACTTGCTAAATTAATTTGAAGTCAGAAAACTATTACACTAATTTGCATTTTTAACTCAGGAAATTTTTTTGAAGTACAGCATCTCTCTCTGCCAAGTGCAATGCTGTTCTCAGAGTCGCAGGGCTCTGCAAGACTCATTGCCAATCGCTTATAAGCTGCTGCAAAATTGAAAATCCTCACAAAGAGTTCCACCAACAAAATCCTTAATGCTCTGATTATGAAATAGGAACACCTTTAAAGTGTTTTACCTCAAAAAAAAAAAAAGAACAAAAAAGAGAGAAAGAAAGACATAGTGATTTTGCACATGATTTTCAGAAATAAATTATCTGGCAATGCGGGTAAGCTTCTCTGAAAGCTGCTTTCTCGTAGTTATGAGATTTTATGCACCCAACTACAATGAAAACAAGAGACCCTCAACCATAGGAACTGAGGAAAAGTGGTATTTTGTGAAAATAGGTTTTTTATTATTTTTAAGTTATAACATATAACAATAAACCTAAAAGTGACATTTTAAAGATGTAGTCTATTGCACATATATAAACATTTCTATCACTGTGGTTGGAATATATGTAATTCTCATATTGTGCTCTAAGAAAGAAATGTCAAACTTGAACAAAATTGGCTTTAAAAATAAAAGGATTGATTATTTTATTTTAAATAAGTCCAGAGATCAGATGGACATCAGGGCCAGCCAGTTAGGGCACTGGTTCTGGCGTTCCAGGACTCTCCGGGTTCGGCCATCCTCCCTGATTATGGTGAGACAGCCGTAGCTGGGCCAGGAGCAACACCAAAACACCAGAAGGACAGAGGGCCATTTCCTTTACCTTCACTATCTCCTCATTGGAACAACTGGAACTAGGAGATCTTCCCCAGGAGGCTTGCAGCAGAGTTCCTGAGTGGAATCAGGGATTCATAAAGCAATCATTACTAAGATCAAGCTAATTTCACTGGAGTGGGTATTTCTCAGTCCATGTGCTCTAGGTTATGTTACAGTTTCAATTCAAAGTCTTATTGGGCACCAATTAAAAAATATGGCTTTTCTACACTGAACGGCAACCCTGGTTCAGCGTCAGCTCTCCCTCACATCATCCTCAGGTGGGGCCTGGAGCTAAGGCAGCAGCGCCTGTGTGAGAAGTGGCAGCGTGGGAAGGGGAGCGAGGGCCAGCTACAGGCTGCCTCTTAAGCCAGAAGTGCACACTTCCCTTTGCTTTTTCTTGCCTAAAGCCTGTCACATACCCAGGCCTGACCTCTTTCTCAAAGAGAGACCCCATAAATAGGGGCCTGATGGGAAAGATAATTCATATTTTGACAACAGGCAAATATACCACGATATTTCAGGGTGGGAGGAACTCATTAGCGTTTTCTTTCCTTTATAAGCTTTGAAGGAAATAGTTTCTTGATTTTTTGTTTGTTATTTGTTTAACATCTAGGATTTCTCCTTGTCGATATTAGTGGCTTATCACTAGTGGTTAAACAGAATTAAAAGTATATAAAAAGAATTATTTTATGTATTCTCTACCAAAGTTGTGTCTATTTTTCATATGATGTCATTGTATTTTGCATGTTTCTACTAAGAGATATTCCTTTTACTATTAAACCATTTCATCTACCTCCTTTTCCTTCATCATTAAAATATCTATATGCGTAGCATCATTTTGGGAAAGAAGTAAAATGCATATTTCTTGATGACACACTCATTAATTAGAAATCATGAGATATTTACAAAATAAAAAACATAAGAATAACTGCAAACAATGAGTGAATTTAGCAAGGTCTCTATAGAATGAGGAAAAGCTGAGTGTGTGTCCTGCATTCTAGCTGAGGGCCATCTTTGACTTCAAGCAAAATTCATGGTTTAGGATTATTCCTGTTTTTATGCTATTTGCTTAGGATCTCAATAACTATCAGAAAAACGTTTTCCTGAGAACAGTGCAGGCAAATGTTGTGGTTTGTTATCTGGTCAAAATTCACTGAGGGGTAGGAGGTACATAGCCAAAAAGAAAGAAAAAGGGGAGACAATTGAAGGCAAAGGGAGTTTTCCCAACTGGTGACCGTCCAGCACGGCCGTTTAGTCATTTACAGTCTCTGGGAGTGACACAGGTTATGGAGGAGCTCATAACTGAATTAAGCAAAGTGCCCAGTTTTTCAGGAGGAGGACATATTTTAGGACTAGAGTTAGGAAACAAACTCTAATAAGTATCATCTACATTAATTTTTTTTCCCTAAATGTTGTTATTCATTTTCAATTTTCCCTATCATTTTCAGGTTTAAGCTGATTAAGCATGGTGATTATTCAGGTCAGAGAATCTTGTTTTGTCAGATTCCCCTCTTCTTGGAGAATTTATAGTAATTAGCAAATATCCACCCCAAATAAGGGAAGGAATTATAAGTAAGTCTCATAAAAAAAAACTTCAGCCTGGGAAGGTGGAAGATGAGAAAGCAAATTTGCTTGCTTGTTCTCACTCTCCCTGCAAGTCTGTTTCATTTATTTCTCTCTGCATAACTTCTTCCTTGGCTGATGTAACTGCCTGTTCAGGTTTTTAACAAGGATGTTCCAAAATGGTAGCTTTAGACTCTAAGTCTACATGATTTTTTTCTGTGTAGAATCTACCACATTCAAACCCATTTTCTTATCAACTGCATATTCCTGTGAAAGGAAATTACCAGGTTAAATCTGATGTCTCTCTCTCTTATAAGCAATATAATTGGGGTGTGGAGTGGTGTTGTATGTAATCTCACCTGCCTTCTGCAGACAAGGTAAAGGTTAGCTCTGAAGAGACATTGTGGATGTGCAGGGGAAGGAAGTGGTTGTAATGGGAGGCCATTCATTCTAATTGAATAGGCTGATGCTCATAATGAGTGAGAGGTAAAGTGCTCTGCTATATTCATGGTATATAAGGTTTTATGTACAGTGAGAGATCACTTGGTAGTAAGCACAGGTAAGGAGATACGTCCTTAGCCTGTATTATGCCAACCACACCAGTGAAGTGGTCAACCAATTAATGATAAATTGTTTCTTACTTTTTTTCTTTATTGATTTTAAGTAAAATGGTTCATTATAATTTAGGTTATATGAAAATCAAAGGTTGTTAATGGTTTGACGTTTCAAAGATTTGTGCTGGTATTATGGAAGCACCATTTAGACAGTTAAAATCAACGGGATGGAGACGAAAATGAGAGTGAATTTTCCATGTATTCAAAGACTTGGCAATTTCATGAAAACCAGTAAAAAGAGGCAGAATAAAGAGGAGAGAAGGGGAAGAAGTTGGGAAGAAGACGTCTGTGTGGTTCATTACAGTACAAGACATTGAGAGGAAAGAAGAGATGTAAAAAACAGAAAATAAGAAGAAACACTTTGATGGTGGAAGACTGGAAAATATCACCAAAATCCTAATTTCCAAAAAGGTCATTTTCTTTTCCGCTCCAAGACTTCTTTCTTTAAAGACAAAATTTAGCCTCAAATAGAATGTGAATAGTACAGTAATCAAGGATGAAAGCTTCCCATGTGGGACTGGGGGACATTTGTCCCAATTGCTTCCAGGAGCCAAAAAGGTAATGTATATGCCTGATACAGCCACACAGATAAAAAGAATGCTCAAGCCACAGGAGAGTACAGCCCCAACATGATGATATTAATAACGACAACAAAAATCATCAAAATACTACTTTCCTGGCACCTCCCCCGACAGCAAAACATATCTGAGGGCATTTGAGAACCCCCAGATGCAGTGGGAAAAGGACTGAGTGTGATTTTTCCCATATTTCCTGCATTAAAATCCTCCCTCCCAAATCAGGGACGACCTTCTTGGTCCTTACTTGGGCATACTGCATAGAGAGGGCATCCATTTTCAAAAACACTGCTGTAGTTTTAGCTTGTATGTCTCATATTTATTGTACTTATTTATATTTTGAAATGTTGGCACTTTCTATATGCTTTCCTTGAGAAAATTAATTTCTTATCATTAGGAAAGCAAGACAATGAGAATTAACCACATGTACTAAGCTAGTATTTTCTGTCTATAAAATTCAAAGTTCACACACACACACACACATGCACACACACATGAGAAATAGAAAACAGCTTCAATCCACTAGCTGCAGTATATCTGAAGCTCAGCTGATAATTGAATTTTATGGGCTCTAACTTTTTCTTGGATGATGAATATTCCATACACGAAAATAATAATTATAAAGTAAATGAAATAATTACTTAAGCGAAGCACAAACTGATATAATTCCCTTTTGGCTCAAATGAATATGCCAGTATACATAAAAGCCTTTATGGAAAGAATATTACTTTGTGAAAAAGAAAGATTTAAAAATAGAATGTTATTATGATTCATAATAAGAAAATTATCAAAATGATTTTGAGAAAAGGTGAGCTCAATTTTTGTGATTTTTTTAAACTTACAGCCTATAATAAATAGGGTTTAAGATTAAAATTATCCAGAGCTGTTTGAGATGCTTTAATTGTTGATTCTTTTTTTAAGTAGATCTTAGACAGAAATTTAAGACAGGATGTAGACCTTTAGGATTTAAAAAATTTAAAGACAGTTAAATTTCACCTTTAAATGGATGATTAACTAATACACATTTCTATTATTATGACGTTCTGAGCTTCATTTCTATATTTAAATGCCACCTAAACATATTCACATAGATCTATTACCATCTTCTTAAAAACTAATCCTGTAATATTTCCCCCCAAATAGCTATGCTTTCTGTCCCTCATAAAAACTCAAATGGTGCATTTAATATAAAGATTCATATCAATAATTATTAAACATTTTCTTCTTCCACTTCTATTAGTTCCTATACAAATATATTAAATGGTTGCCCCTTATTTTATGTTTAGAGATAGATGTTACAGTCATCTGGAATAGACCATTTTGTTTAGGGAAAAATTTATTGAATCCTTCCTGTTACTTGAGTAAATTTAAAGAGAGGAGGCAGCAATTATTATGGGATCATAAGACAAAAATATATATATATTTGTAAAATACACATCTGATAAAGAATTTGCTTCCAAAATATAGATAGAACTCTTAAAACTTAGCAATAAGAAAACATACAACCAAATTAAAACATAAACAAAAGCTCACCAAAGAATATATATATATATACATATATATATATGTATATATATATATATATGTATATATATGTCAAATATGTTCATCCTCTGTTATTAGGCAGTTGCAAATTAAGTCAGAGATAGCACTACATACCTGTTAGAATGGCTAACATCTAAAAAACTGACAATCCAAATGCTAGTGAGGATTCAGAGCAACAGAAACTTTCATTCACTGCTGGTAGCAGTGCAAAATTGCACAGCCGCTTTGGAAGACAGTTTGGCAGTTACAGAGCTAAATGTAGTATCATCATATGAACAATCACACTCCAAGGCATTTACCCAATTGAGCTGAAAACCTATGACCACACACACACACACACACACAAATTAAAATAAATGCTTACAGCAACTTTTTCCATAATTGCCCAAAACCAGAAGCAACCATGATGCCCTCCAACACATACATGTTTTAACAAATTGTAGTACATCCATACAACAAACTAACATTCAGCAATATAAAACAATGAGTTACAAAGCCAGGTAAGAATATGGAAGGACCTTCAATGCATACTTCTACTGAAAGTAGCCACTATGAAAAAGCTACCTAAGGTATGACTCCAATTACATAACATTCTGGAAAAGGCAAAACTACAGACTCAGTAAAGAAAAAAAAGTCAGCAGAACTATAGAAGCACTGGTTGCCAGGGATTCAGGGAAGGGAAGAAGGGAGAGATAAAAAGGTGGAACATATGGGATTTAAGGTGGTCTCAGTATTCTGTATGATACTGTAATTATGGACACATGACATTATTAATTTCTAAAATCAATAGAACTTTAAAGCATAATGAGGGACCCTTAATATATGAAATTTAAAAAAAATCACTTAGAAGGTTAGGAGATACCAGGAAAGTATGCAGTCTATGACAAGAGAATCTAACAGTACAATAAATATATGAAACAACCTCACTGAAGGGGTCAGGGAGAAATGCACTGACCTAGTTAACTCTGGAAATAAATCGAGTCAGTAAGATTAAAGACAAAAGGAACTGCACACAAGTACCATACTGTACTGGATAAAGATGTTTTGGCCTTATGGGTTAACAGTTCAGACACTGCTATACATGTATGCAGAAACTGAACAAATAAATGAATGGCAGGTAAGGGTCAGTTTTCTCATTGTTGAGTGGGAATTTATGAAACAGCAAGGGGAGAAAGCTAGAATTATTCAATGTATTATAGGGTAATAGACTAGAGTTGAAGATATCTGTAAGAACTCATTTAACTTAGTATAGATACAGATGGCTGTATATAGACATCTTTAGAAATATGTATATATACTTGGACTACAGCGCACACATATATTTCCTTGCTCTGTCAGCTAAGAGGGCCTAAAAGAAATGACAACCAATAGCAATGAGTAAGCCTACTGTATTAAAGCTGGCTTCTCATGTCATTGTCCAACTAAAGGAGCAGTAAGCACTCTTGGGAGAAATGGGTGATTATAGGAAAAGAACAAGAAATATACAAGATGAGCCTGGAGCATCTTTTAGCACAGATGAGTAAGGAAGCCTTCGAAACAACAATAACAACAACAAATAAACAAAAAATCACAATGATGGAAGTATATTAAAAGGCACAGGAACCAACTAAAATAACTCCCAATAGCCAAAGCTGGAACAATTTGAACAACAAAATAAGTAAAATCATATTGGATTATAACCCAAAGTATAAAATTATATCTATGAGTCTACCCTGATATAAATCAATGATTGAATAAATTAATAAATGGGATGGGAGAGAAAATGTCCCATTCAGAAAAATCCCAAATCAATGATGTAGATAATCAACTCTAAAGGAGTGGAAGCATAACTCCCCATTGCTTAAGCTGTGCTTTCACAGAATATATTATTCAAAGGGGGGAAAAAGTAACTTTACAGGGAAGAGACCTGACAAACACTTTGTCAACCAGAAGATCAGAGTTTCCATTGATAGTGATGTCATGTTGAAAGTATGTATGCTTAATTTGATGTGATGAAAATGACTCTTTACCTCTGTGGTCTTCCTCTTAAGAAAACATAACCCCAATCTAATTATAAAAATTCCAGTAGAGGGGCATCTTACCATATCCCTGATCAATATTCCTCAAAACTAATAAGATTATCCAAAACAAGGAAAGTTTGTGAAATCTGTTGCAGCCAAGAAGAGCCTAGGAAGACATGACAACTAAATGTAATGGAGTATCTTGGTTGGGATCCTGGAACAGAAAAAGGACATTAGGCTAAAAATAAGGAATCCTGAATAAACTATGGACTTTAGTTAACAATAACGCATCAACAATGGTTCATTGATTGTTAACAAGTATACTGTACTAATGTAAGGTATTAGTGAAAAGGAAAACTGTGTGTGGGTAGGAAGAATAATATGAGAACACTGTAATATCTGCTCAATTTTTCTGTATATTAAAACTTCTAAAAGTAAAGTCCAGTCTATTAAAAAGTACACAATTTTTACACTTGGTACATCGATAAATCACTCAAACATAATATGGAGTAAAATAAGACAAAATATGTGAATTTTTATGATTCCATTTATGTGAAGTTTTAGAAAATGCAAGGCAAAAAATAAGTATGGTGCTTAGTTCAGGATAATGGTTGCCCTCAGAGGTGGTAAGGACTGCAAGGGGCAGCAGAAGCTTTCTTGGTTGAGTGACAGTCTATATGTTGATCTGGGTACTGGTTATACAGCTGCTTACACGTGTAAAACCCTGTATGTAAATCATACCTCAATTAAGAGACAGAGAGACCCATTCTGCTTGTACAAATCCATCTTCTCACTCTTTTCCTCTTTCCCAAAGCCTAACTTCTTCAAAGTGTCACCTATGTGCTCACTTTTCTCCCTTTCCATTCCCTCTTCAGCCCCCTCCGCAATTTGGTTTCAGCTCTCATCAAAGGGCTCTAACGAGATCATCAAAGTTTTGTTCCCAAAGTCGAGGGACTCTTTTCAGACTTCATCTTTCCAGGCCTAGAGAGATTGTCTCTGCTTTTGTTGAGTACTCTCTCCCCATTGAAATTTTATTTCCCTTTGCTACTTCTATAAGAGTGGTTAAGGATAGTGAACGTCTCATTACAATGTTGAGATGAAATAAGCTTGTAAGATCTCTATACAGAGCCTGGAACTTAGGAAAAGCTGAGATAGATAAATAGAAAGATAGATATAAAACGTAAGGAAATGTCCATATATATACAATGCAAGGAAAAATAAATATATGGAGATGGACTCTGCTTGTTAAAACTATGAATTCTGAAAATATCAAGTGTTAGTGAGTTGAGAAGAAATAGATGCATTTTCTAATCTTGTGAATAGAACTTCATATGAGTATGAGAAACGTTAACTTATTTCCAATATAGTCAAGGATTGTATACGTTTCCTGTAGTCTCATTACTAGGTATACATGTTTAAGGAACATCTGCACAGACAAACTAGAATCCATATCCAAAATGTTTATCGTGATGTTGCATATAACAGCACCAAATGAGAACAAAATAAGTCCCTAAAATAGAGGAGGGATAAATAAGTAATATATTAAAATACTGACATACAACACAGGAATGAAAATGAACACACTACAAAAAAATGTTTTCAAGTTGGGTTATTCTGAAAACATAGGTTAAGTTAAAGTGTCAAGTCCTTGAAAAAATGCACTGAATTCATAGTTTAATTAATGCATTTTTTCAAGCTGATCTTCTAACATGTAGTAAGTAGTTCTTTTACATAATTTTAAATATGATTATAATAAAGTCACAAATTATGTTTCCCTTTCTTTTGTTTTCCATGGTACAGTGTATTATTTTATTTTTCATGAATTGTGAGACTGCACATATGTTAAGAAAATAAAAGAATAGACCTTGTCCAAATACATATTTAGCATAGAATAGGCAGACATAAATCTAATTCATTAAGCTACACTATAATTTTAATAGCGTGGCACTGCAGCATAAAGATTCAAATACAGATTTATATATCACGCTGCAGTCGCTTCCTTCTCCTATCTTTCTTCTTTGTTCCTCCTAAAGGGGCATGAACTTTTGGCCCAAATAATCTAAGCCTGAATGCAAGAATGTGCCACTTCTTCCTAAAAGGCACAAACAAACGGGGTGTCAAATCCATAGGATTAATATTCTAGAATAAATTTCAGCAAACTACAGCCTGCAGGTGAAATCTGGCCGATGACCACTTTTTGTACTTTTTGTACTGTCTGTGAGTTAAGAATTTCTTTAATGGTTGAAAAAAATCAGAATAATATTTGGTGACATGAAAATGATATGAAATTCAAATTTCTCTGTCCACAAATAAAGTTTTACTGGAACATAGCACGCTCATTCATTTACATCCTGTCTACGGCAAAGCTAAGTAGCTATGACAATTGAATAGCTCCCACTACAGTCTAAAATATTTGCTACTTGATCCTTTACAGAAAAAGATTGCTAATTGCTACCCAAGAATATACTATGGTAATATCTATCCAATTTTTTTTTATTGAATGGCATATCTAATTTCAAATTTTTTTCTGTAAATCCATTTTACAGGGATGATCTGTTATTACTCAGTGAAATTGACTTTTTTTTTTCAGATTCTAGTTTCTTGAAGTTTTATAAAGCACATTCTTATATTTTAGGAAACATTTCTTAGTGATATTCATAGGTATTTCATGAAAATTAGCATTTCCCAGTAGTGTAAGTTTGGAAAACTTAGGGTTAAACTGGGTCACAGAAGTTTTCACTGTAGAATGTTTCCTTGCTTTTGATATGCCCATCTGTTTTGCAGATTTGCAGTGCAGGATACTGTACATAGAATTGGTAAATTTATTTAACCACAAAGTCTTGTTTATGAGTTGTATTCTGTGGAATCTGCCTGAGAAACAACTATATTGGACGTAAAAAATTTATGTAAAGTAAAAGCCTTTGAGGGTTTAGTCTTTTTTTTTTCCTTCAGTAAAGTTCAAAATAGCATATAGTCGAGTAATAAAATCCTGAAATTATTATAAATATCACTGTGGTTTTGATTATCCCAATTTTGGACAGTACCAGTTCCGATTATTTACCTTTCATTTGCTATAATTTAATAATTCATTTTCAAAACATATTTATTAATTAAATATGTGTAATATATTAATATGATGTAGTAGAATTTTTCATTGTTAAGAAAATTCACTTAACAAAAATAAACCGGTCTACAAAATTTTGATTTACGTAAAATCACATGATTTGCTGTTAAATTCTCCCAGAATATATTCTAGGTAAGGTTGAACAGAATATGATGTCTTCATTGTTTAAATGTTTAGCCTGTCATCCTTGAATAGCTGAACATTAGACATTTGCCTTCTCACCCTTCATAACAAAAATGCCTTTAACACCATATCCTTTTCTTTAAAAAGTAAATCTTCTACCATCTTAATATGTTTTTTTCCCTTTTTTATGCAGTTGTTTTGTTTGGCAGAAAATGAGCTCACATTTTCCTCTGCTGAAGAAAGTAATCTGTGAATCATATACAGTTTGAGAAAAGTCTCACCTTATTCAAAAGATAAATCATATGATATTGTTATGCCAAATGAATAAGAAAGCACGGATTAAGAATAGATTAGGTGACTGCATTATAAAAATATCAAAGTAAACTGATCTAAAGGGTGCACTATGAATGGACTGAAATTCAAAGATTTCACTACCTAAGCCTATGGAAATCTAATGACCAAATGCTGATATTCTATTACAGACTTTCAGAAGACTGAGAATTAATACGAGCCCTATTTTAGAAAGTTTATTATTTTTATTACCCTCATTACATATAGAATAATATGCTCAGTGAAATAACTTTTACTACTAAGATTTATTTTAAAAACTTCTTGCCTTATCTATTATTTGATTAATAAAAATTATTGCACTTTTTATACTTAAATATTGCACTAGTTTCCTAGGCTGCAGTGACAAAGTACCAAATAATGGGTGGCTTAGAACAAGAGAAATATATTGTCTCACAGATCTGGAGGCCAGAGATCAAAGTCAGGTCATCAGTAGGACCATGCTCCCTGAGAAGGCACGAGAGAGGACATTTTCCAGGCCCCTCTCCCAGCTTTTGGTGGTTCCTTGGCTGAATGGCCTGAGGCGTCCCAATACTGGTGTTGACAGGCTGGTGGGCTGGGCTGGTCCAGGTGCTATAAGCTCGAGGGAGGATTCCACAATGGTGCTTACCAGCACCAGTGTCCTCCCAGGACAAGGACCTTCCAAAAATGGCTGCCGGAGTGTCTGTGTCCCCAGGGTGAGCTCCAATTCCTCCTGCCTCTCTGGGAGTCCATTTCCTTTATGAGAAAGCAAAATCGTTTCCAGCCGCTCCAGTATAATGCCTGTTAAGTCTCATTGCCAGGATCTAGCAAAGGGGCCACAGACGATTTGGAGTGACTAGAAACCATGAGCCATTTCCTGCTTTTGAGCACACTGATCTCTCAAAACACAATTACATTTCTGCTAGTAAGAACGTATAACGTCTCTGTTGGGCCAGCAACTCAGAGTATCTACCTTACCAACTGTCCCAATGGCAATCTGATGGTGTATGATGAAACTGGTGAGCCTTTCTTTTGCTTCTTATACCTCCAAATTACTCACAAGTGCTTTTTAGGAAAGAACACAAGTGGATATTGAGGGCCTAACAGTGTTATACAGATTTTCGAATAGACTTCATTTTATCATAGAAATCAATCATCTGGTCTCATTAATTACATATCTTAAGTTATACTTAGCTTTCACAAAAAATGAACATGAATATAAGGGTGTGAGTTTGCTGTTACTCAAAAGACAGCATTTTTCCCTAAGTACATTGTTCTTATAAGTTGAAATATATTTCTACCTAAAGATGCATTTTAACATGACTCCTTTCTTCTAATAGTTAGGAAATACACTTGAAATATATATAATAGAGACAGGAAATATTCTCTTATATATCAAACAAATGTTCTAAACAAAAATAATTTCAATGTATCATCTAACAGAGGTCTTGAAACTTTCTACCAGTCTAGTTCACTGCTCTTACTTATGAACAAAAAGAGATAAATTTTGTGCATATTGAATATTTTGTTCTAATAATCCTATATAGAATGAAGTTGTACATTGGTATTTCTGTATACCACACACCTTTTTTTCCCCATTATATTTCTGTAAAATTTTCTGAGTGATAAAACATATTTATGTTTACTTTTCATCAAGATAGAACTGAAAGAAATAACCTCATGTTCTGCAATGTTAAAAAAAAAAGTCAGATGACTATATGCTAGGTACCAGCTAGAACTGAATCCCTTCAGAGCAGACAGAAGTAAAAATAAATGGCATTAAAGTTAAACACTATTGTTGAAAAGGGAACTTAATGAAAACAGTGAATCAAAAATAAGATGTCTTCAGGGTAGTAAAATGTCTAGGATAACTTAAGGCTTGTAACATTGGCTTATATTATTTCATATATATCAAATAAATGGCATTGCTTGTTCTTGGGAAAACAGTAACTAATACTTAGAAAAAATAATATTTTTCAACAAAGACATTGTCTAGCTACAATCAAACATAACATATCTAGATGGTTCAGCAATTCAATAAAATTGATTGTAAATAAGTTGAAGCAACAGACAGAATAATTCACAACTAGAAATAATCTTCACAAAGCATTGCTTCAAACATAAATATGACAAAGTACAATAAAATATTTACTTAAAATTTTAACTGCAAAAAATCACAAAGTTGAAGTGAACTATCTTATGAAATGTGAAGTGTCACAATACTTCCATAATTTTTTTTCCATTTAGTGCAGTATTCTATTTAAACAGCTGAAGCGAACATCACTATTCAAGTCAAAAGAAATGTGTAACTTCGAAACACTGAGGGAATTTTACCTCCAGATATAAGACGTATTTTTAATGTTCTTTTGTGTTTTGAGTACAGACATGCACGATATTTGAGGGGAATTTTAATCATAGAGACATCCAATCAATCACTTTAAATTCTTTAAAATTTAAATATATTTAAATACATATATATATAAGCAGTTTATTGGGTAGTGAAATATCATGAAAATGCCATATTCCATAAACCATGCCTTTCTCATGCTAATACCAACCTTTCATTGGCACCATGACCTCTTAATACTTAAATTTCATTATTTTTTGGTTATGTTGTTCATTTTAAACCAGCCCTGTCTAGTTTCAAATTCTAATCTCAAATCTGTCTCCGAGTTTACTTAGTCCGGTTTCCACAGCACAGCCATATCTGGAACGGAGGACATACACACTCCATCCAGATGAAAGGCAGTACACAAAGAGCCTCTTACATTCACGCGTAGTCACACATACCTTGCTGAGGGGAGCGGCTTCCTCATCTCATCTGCAGCGTTGTCAGTGTCCATCTGTGATGCTTGTTGCCTCTCTGGATGCTGTGGGTTCCTTGTGGGAGGGCACATGTCACTAGGTTGGAGAAAATTATCTGTGAGGTGCAGTTATAACTACATTTGTCCCCTACTCCTCCCTCAAAATGTTTTTAATAGGGGAATTTTTTACCTGATACATGGTAATAAATTGGGCAGTTCAATGATGAAGCAGTTTCATCATCATCATTATTATTATTATTATTATTATTATTATTATTATTATTATTATTATTATTATTATTATTATTATTAATCATTCTGATGTAATAAATATACTCTGTTCTCTTCAAGTCACTAAAACAAAACTACTTTGTGCCATTGTTTTTGAGCCTGACATGAGGAGGCCAGGATGGGCAGTTGGCGGTATGGTGGATAAAGACGTAGGGGGAGGGCAGGGCATGGAATCTGGCTCTAATTTTTCTGGAAGCTCTCTGACTCCTCTTTTTAAGGTGTGAGAATTAAGAGCCCTTGTCCTTTGACTTGTGCCTTAGCTGCAATTTCAGCGCAAGTGGGTAAATCTTACTATCCCTCACATGTAAATGAGTTACATTTTCTGAGCTGAGGTGGCAAAAGGAACTAAAATCTATTTTCTTTTCTTCTGGTTTCTCTGACTCACTATTCTTTTTCATCAGTATCTTATTCAAAAAAACTGTTAATGGAACTTCTCTCAGACTCAAAAGTCAAGTAAACTTAAAATTCTTGTCTGCCATTCCACAGTCACACCCCAAATTTTGGAAAAGGGATTTGCCTACATTCTCTTTTTTTAAGAATTTGCCTTGAAATTCTCCATGATAAATTTTTATATATAGAATTATATGACTATCAGGAAGCACTAATCATCTTTATTCCGTATCTTTTCATAACTACTTAAAATATGAAAATTCAAAATAAAGTTATAAAATAATTGTACAAGAATCTAAGTCAAAATTCAAACACAAAAATAAGGTCTGTCAGAGGTTATAAGAACACCATTATTTGTTTTAATTACTGTTTTCAAATGTTATATTCCAATAAGCAAAAAATATTTATTAATTTCTGAACATTATTTTTAATCTTTGCTGTGTATTTATAATGCTGCTGGGAAAATCTGAGCTTAGTGCCCATAAAATAATGCTACTTTAAAATTCTAAATGTTATATAAACCAGCAAAACTGTTAAAAATATCTTCACATTCTATTCACCCATTTCATTTTTATTACTATCAGTAAATATAAATGTATTGTCTAGCAACAAATCTGATAAAAACAGATGATGTAATAAAATATATTTATATTGACTATCTGCCCATCAGATTTCACTGCTCTATAAATCTGTAAATAAAAATCTGTTGAGTATTAGAGCATCTTCCTTTGTGGCAGTTATTTTTATCACAACTTCTATTAAATTTTACCAAGTACTTGATGCACATAAATATTAATATGAATTTTACTTCCACTTTTTAAAGATTCTTGCAGTAAATTAGATTGAGTTATACAGACTCCTCAAGTCATTTATTTTTACAGCATTTAATATGGATAGATAGTGAGGTAAGACATACTCTTTGTAGAACAATTGTGGTTGAGAAGTATTATTAAAATAAAATAAAATAAAATAAAATGGATTTTTAAAATATAACACACATGATATTGCACATAATATAGCCCTGAGCTAAAAAGAGATGGAGAGGGCATCCTGAAGACAGAAATCAGAAAATATCATGGTAGCCATAATTCTGTACATTCTTACATATATAGGAAGAAGAAGAAGGACTTCTGATCCTAACTGTGCTTTCAGTTTGGAAGTTGCACTTACTGTCTTGGAGGAAATATAAAACAAGTTCAGAGAGAATGAATAACCCTATTAGAGATCAGGGCCAGAGACACTCAGCATGAAAAAAAAAAAAAACCCACCACTTTACTGCTGCAATATAGCAATATAACTGGTGGTGAGGGAGAAATGTATTTTGAAGAGCATGTGAGAGGAGAGTCAAATCAGTTTTAAAACGATATTGATGAAGATGTCTTGGTTGAAGTGTTCTTTGAGGAATTATAAGTGCATAGACAGAATTTTTCACTCATAACTCTAAATATCCTGTTTCAAAGTAATAACAATTTTGTTTGAATCATTTGAAGTGAGGAAGAAAGGTGGAAAACATGGAAAAAAACACTTGCTTGGGTTGTGGTGAGGAGGGGGACTCAAAGTCTGAGCAAGAAGAAATGGAGTCAGAGTGAAGATGGGGTTCAGCATGGAGTCCTGGTGCTGTGCAGGGACCTTGGGAATTCCAGGAATATGGGCTGCCAGGGGCAAGCAGCCAATCGGTCTTTGAATATCCACTCAAGATTCTGCTTAGCAGCCCTGCTCAGTAACCATTCCCACAGCCTCCTATTAATGATGAAGAACTTGGACACATTGTGTGCAAAGATGGGCATGGAAGCAAGAGTTCGCCTCTAATCCAGGTGCTTCAGGATTGTGTGGAAACAAAACTGGCAATTGGCCCCAAATCAACATACTCATCACACTTAGAAGTCAGAACACAAAACAAACAAAGTTACACCCTGAGACAAACTAAAAAAATTAGATCACTCCATGTAGGTCTAGTCTTGCTAAAAATATAAAACTCTGAAGATTTCCCAGAAGTTTTTGATTCTTAAACAGTCACTTTATTTCTGATTTTCATAATGTTAAATTTTGTTTTTTCATCATAAGCAGAATAATTATAATCTCAGTAAACTTGGAAGTCTGTGGTTTCTTTATTTAAATAAGTTGAATGTCTGTATGAGGGTTTGTGTGTGTGTGTGTGTGAGTGTGTGTGTGTGTTTGCATGGTTTTTTTTTTTTTAGTTTTACAGTGGTATAACTGACAAATAAAATAGCAATGTATTTAAAGCACAATGTGATGATTTGATCTACATATACAATGTGAAAGGATTCCCCTCATTAAGTTAACATATCCATCACCTCACATATTTACATTTTTTTGTTTGTCTGTGTTGGTGAGAACATTTAAGTTCTACTCTTAGCAAATTTCAATCATACAATACAGAGTTATCAACCATAATCACTATATTATCCATTAGATCTTCAGACCTTATTCATTTTACAGCTGGAAGTTAGTATCCTATTGTCAACTGCTCCCTATTTCTCCCTCTCCCCAACCCTTGGTTTATTTCACTTAGCATAGTATTCTCTAGTTTTATCCATGTTCTTGCAAATATCAAGACTTCCTACTGTTTTAAAGCTGAATAATATTCCACTGTATGCATATACCACAATTTCTTTTTCCATTCATCTGTCCACAGACACTTAGGTTGTTCCCATATCTTGGCCATAGCAAATAATGCCGCACAATATACCTATTTCTTGATGTACTGTTCTTTCTGACGTCTAACTTCACCGCAACTCTTTTACAAGTCAATGTCTTATTTTATTATTAAAATGGTTTTCTAAATTAGTTGTCAATCTCCTAATAGTCTAGACAGCAATGAATTAAGAACCACTTTCCTGCTGTCATTTCACCATAGTATAAGGTCCAGAGTGGCTTGAATATGTGTTGAGGAAGGAATCTGGGTCACAGAAAAAGAATCTTAGATCTTAGCCTGAAATGGGATTCTAGTTTCTTACAAACCCTAATCTGGTGGCCAACACAGCTGCATAAGGGCCCCTAAAAGTGAGAGAAATACGCTATTAAAAATCCAGTTTTTCTTCACCTCTTAATAATAAATCTCATGACTAAATTTTCATAAAATGGTATATCCCAAATAATTTTTGTTTTGTGTGATGAAAACTTTGCATAGTTCTACTTTCACTATATTGGTGTGACAAGGATTAAAAAATTTATATATCCATTCTTCATGGTATTTAGTACCTAATAATAGTCACTCCCTTACATACTATCCTCCTAAAAGAATTTAAAGTTACTGATTCCAAGTTTTTGTTGAACATTTAATATTTAGACAGAAATTAACATTTTCTTTCTTTCACATTACCAAATTTGACCAGGAAGAGTATTTTTCAAAATAGGTTGTAACAAATAGCAAGTTATAGAATTGGAGAATTGAATTTTGACCAACATTTAAAAAAATAAGTTAGAATGTAAAAGAATAAATGAGCTTGAAAATGATTAATTTAGACTAAAGTGGATTTGATTAAAAAACAAAGAAGATAGTCTTTAAATATAAGAGTAAATATAGGTTCACTACTTTTCATTTCGGTTTATATATGTATGTATGCATACACACATACACGCAAACACACATACATACATACAAACATAGTGTGTGCAGGTGGGTGTGCTTATGTAAGTATAGAGGCAACATAAAATGCTTTCTTTACCAGGGGTTGCATTATATTTAAAAAAAAGTTTGAAAATCATTTATCAAGACCAATAGATTTATCTTCAACTCAAGACAGAAAAAAATCTATGACATGTTGACAGCTATCTGGTAATCGACCTCAAAGCTAATTTACAAGAGATCAATATGAACCAATAATAACTATAGTAAGTTTTTTGTTTTTGGGTTTTTTTTAAGGAAGAAATAGGCAGAAAGACAAATTAAAAAACCAGGAAAATGAGAAGAAAACAATTTGTGATCTTGATTCTTTTTGTGTGGGAAATTGGCATGGATTCTTCAAATATAAAAGTAAATCATCTACAAGTTTATCTAAGTTTATCTATGTTCCCTTTAAATTTCTCACACTTTGTACAATGAAGGTAGGCTCTATCCTGAAAACATCTCTGCATGTCTCTGAAGCATATATAAGGAAGGTAGTTTATTCCTAGGTTCATGGCCTGTCTAACCTCTTGCACTACATAGGATCAGTTATATGTCACCCCGGGGAGCAACTCAAGGGTCACTAACCCATACCTATACTATCTATATAAAACAAGTACACCTGTTTAAGGCAAGGATGCAAGGAAGCCCTCTCCCACTTCTAATTTAAAAAAAAATCCCTCTCCAGGCAAACCTGCAGAGAATTGAGACTATACCTTCCAGCTGTGTTTACAAGACAGGAACCAGAGAATTTAGACAGAAGAAATCAGTATAAGCTGATTAAACTTCAAAATTGGGACAAAATTCTCTCTAAAGCTCATATCATCTCATTGTAATAATAATCTCTTCCCCTGCTCACACCATATTTGTTCAATCCTCTTCCAACCCAGACACCAAAGGGCCACACAAGGGCAGAAGGGATGCCTGAACTGCATTCTGGGAAATTGCCACCCATTTCCATGAACCAGGATGATAAAAGACCCTGCCCACTATAACCTCCATCACCCTTTTCTATAAAAAGCTTGTCTCTCTGGCCATTGGGGGAAAAAATAATAAAAATAAATAAAAGCCTGTATTGCTTGCATCAAATTCAGTTTTGTTATTTGTGGGAACTTGAGCAGGAAACCTGACTGGGAAAGAACTCTCTGCAAAGCCAGGAGGGCTTGGGTTCAGCTAGGGGGATCTCTCATCTGATTCAGTAGCATATACTCTATTCTTATTCAAAAGTAAATAAATACTGTCCATTTTGCTTATAAAAATAAAGCATTGGATGTTTATGTTTTATTTCATATCAGTTGACATGGAGTTCTCTGGCATTTGATTTTAAAAAATATACTTTTGCAAGAAATCTTTAACCATGTCAAATCTCAGGCTTTTTTTAAATCTGTGTAATGGGGGTAATGATTTCTGACCAGTCCACTATGCAGAATTTTTCAGAATCTCTTGAGATTTTGTAGACAAAAAGTAGCATGTTATATACAAGTATAAAGTATATACTTTCCACTGTTATATAAGCAGTATAAAATGAATGCGTTCTTGGTCATATTTTTAATTTTGTAGTTTGTATAGTATCCCTCTTGCACCTGTTTCCCCTTATCAATAAGTCAAAAGATTGAATGAAAAAAACTGAATTAAATTGTACCATGCTTCTGGGATTTAAAAAAAAAGGAGAACCATTTACAGCTAATGGAGGCTCTTGAAATGGAGCTGAGTTGAGGAAGAGTCCCATAACTGTTCTTTTATATGACTATGTGAGGTTTGTTACTTCATAAACAATGTTGTCAAAGCCCAGGTGATGGGAAAATGAGCATGTGTTCCCCATGTACAATTAATTTTGGGGGGAGTGGTGCAGTTGTTTGTTTTTCTCAAGAAAAGTTAATTTGCATACCTTAGGGAGATGTGCTTGCCTCTTAAGGGAAGAACTAAGAAATAAAATACCTTCAATGAGCTGAAAGAAAAAAAAAGGCGGGGGGGGGGGACAAAGAAAATCCATTAACAGTGAAAGAGACGGAAGTGATCTTTGAGTACCCACTTTTGCCTTAACTGTGGAACAATAATTACCGTCTCCATCATGCCCAAGTGACTGAGCAGATAATTAGAAGAGGTTTTCTGCAGCTTCTGCCCAACACGTGGGAAGCTTAGTTTTTAAGAGACAAAGAGTGACAGAAGGACTAATGGGATTCCTGAGGAGGAAGGGAGGTGGTTGAGGAAAAGGGGAGAGAAAATAAAGACAGACATTATGTCCATAATGAGAAAGTGTCTCACCCTGTGTGACACCCAGTTCAATTACTGTTGTCCCATTACTGTGCAGCTATTCTGAAAGCTACCTGGCCCTTCAAAAAAGAACTCCAAATAATTCCCATTGCAGTTATGGAATTTTCTCAGGGAGGGACATAGCAAGATAGACAGACCAACAATGAAAGTTGATTGGAGATTAAGGGTAAGGAGCTTGTAGGAAGCAGAGAGCCAGAGTCATCATACACCTGTGCGGTTGGTTTGTGAAAAGAAGGAACTCAAAACAAGAACAGTGTAAAAACATATTCCTAAATACTCTTTATGGATTAGTGAGAAAATGAAATTATTTACCCCTGATAAAATACTCATGGGTATGTTATTATCTTTACATTGTAAAGAATTGTAAAAATGATGTTTCTCAAAGACTAAGAAAATGAGGAGACTATATTCATGTTATTGTACTTAAAACAATGTCTCTAGGACATTGCCTCAATTGAAAAAGCATCTGCATACAACATTTAATATACTTACTGTAAATAACTATACTAATGTATACAAACAATACATTAATAAGAATTTACTCACAACACCTCTTCAGTGCTGCTTTTGTAACTATGAACTATCTTCTTAAGAAGTACCAGCTGTATTAAATTTTGGAAAATTGTATATGTAATGCATTCTCATATACAATTTAAATAGCTTTCTTAATAATTTAAAATTCTTAATGAGAGTATTATCTTAATAAAAATAATATTACAAACACTTTATAACAGAGCAAATAACTGAGAAACTATAGAAAGGTTAGAAAAATTCAAAGCCTTGAGAACAGGGGGAAGGTTTTGAGATGTGGAAAACTAGACTCAACTAATATTCTCCACCCAAACTGTAGAGGAAACCATGAAGGGAAACTATGGAAACTTGACAAACGATGTCTAAGCATTACAAACTGGTGAGCTGGTGTCCAAAGCTGGTTGGAAGGGCGTGGATGCTTCCAGTAAATTGGCCTAGCTTTGATGAGTAACAGCAAATGTTTCTTCAGTGTGTATTTTGTGCAAAAGGTTTCTCTAAATGTTCTACATGTATTAACTCATTAATCTTTATGGTATTCCTATAAAGTAGTGACTATTATTGTTTTCATTATAAAAATTATGGAATTGAGGCACAGAGAGGTAAAACAACTTGCCCAAGATCACACAGCAAGTAAGTAATGGAGTTACTGAGGCGTTAAATATATTAAAAGAATCACATTAAATTAAAAACATGTCTCTGAATTACCTTGACTATGTAAAAAACAGTATTTCTGCTTAATTGCAATGGAAAACAGAAGCACACTTACACATTTGTGATTAAAATTTCTAACAATTCAGTTTAAGAATTTAATTTAATTTAGCAAGATAACTACAATTGTTCTTATCATGGAGGAATTCATACACAAGTGATATAAACCAATGCCAGATTTGGGGAGTTAAGTGTTAAATTTGTACATTTATACAATTGGCTTATAATGAGGTATCTTTTTAAGAACAGAGAGTATTGTTCCTCACAGTAAAGTGAATGCTCATTCAATCTAATTAAAACTCTAGGGGGTATTGAGACCCCTCATCTCCCCTCCTCCCAGGCTTGTGTACATGATCACTCCCAGGAGGTTTTCTCCAAACCAAATATCCTGTGATTTATTTACCACTACAGGACTTCTCTACTGAGTCTGATTGCAAGTTAATACATCATGTGATAAAAACTTGCCATAACGTAGTGATTATAAATCTTTTAGATTTCTATTCATAAATAAAGATTTATGAGCAAGAGTTACGTTTTTCTTTTCTTTCATGTATAAATTAGCCTTAGGATTTTATGAATAATTCAATATAAAAAATATCATCTTTCAAAGCTATGGTAAATAGTACAGTTGTGTGTGACTTTGTGCAAGTGTGTCTATGTGAATACACCTAAATAAAACAAGGTATCACATGTGTAAAAATTAGTAAATCTTACTTTAATGTTTTCTGCATTTTTGAGTATTTTCTTAAAATGTTACATGTCAAAATATATCTTCTGGTCTTAAAAGACCATCTATAGAGCGGGGTGATTTGTGAAGTTGACATTTGAATTTAAGCTATTTAAATAATGATTTATGTGGTATGTTTCTGTTTGCATGTATTTTACAATCTAAAAACATTAAACACAAACATTTTTAAAATAATATTTTCAGTGTAAGTTAAGGATACATTCTTTTAAGTACTGATTCACAATACTGCCAATCCTCTTAAAATAGAAAAAAATATTAAGGAAAGCAAAGCTTTGGGAATCAGCACCATCAATCTAATATTGTCCTTAAAATTCCTTGTGACTTGCAAGAAAACATTTCTGAATTTAGGTCAGATCTGGAATACATTTAAAACACTTATATAATTTAATAAATCCCTGATCCTTTGGAAAATGCTCATTAATACACGACACAACATTCTCACTAATTATACTAAATATTTGACACCCATAGATTTAGAACATTTAAATAGAAGAAGAAAAATATTAAAGAATGTTCTTAATTTTGGCTTATTCTCTGCATTGGTTAACTCCAGTGATAAATATGTCTAATTTTTTAGGAAATATTACTAAGCACTGTTGCAACTAAATTTTTGAACCAGCATTCCATGCAGACTGTGAGAGCACAGGATTTGAAAGTCCTCAGGACTGCTTTGGGATTCTCACTCTGGATAGTTACTTAACATTTCTAAGCTTAGTTTCCTCATCTACAAAATGAAGATATCAATAATGTTTATCGTGTTGATAAAAATCATGGTTGTAAGAATTAAGTGAGTTAATGGAAGTAAATAGCTTTGCATGGTGGAATTAAATAATTACCAAATTATTAATTATTAAAATTAAAATTATTATTATATTTATTCTGGAAAAAATGGCCAAGTAAATTTTGTAGCTAATGGCAACAATGGAAAAATCAACCTATATCCCTGAACATTTTTTTTGCTATTTTTTCCAGTTTTATTGAGAGATAATTGGCATATAACATTGTATTAATTTAAGGTGAACAACATAATGATTTGCTGTATATAGATTGTGAAATGGTTACACCACTAAGTTCAGTTAACACCCATTACTTTACATACCTATAATTTTTTCTTGTGATGAGAACTTAAAAGATATACTTTCTTAGCAACTTTCAAATATATAATTGTTTTCTTGCTATTAAAAGTAATAACTAGAGCAGTAATAGCATTAATACTGATGATAATATTTAACCTTTATTAAACTATCACTATGATAAAGGCATATTACCTATGTCATTACGAGCCAACTTTTACAGTAAGTTACATTATCCCCATTTCACAGATAAGACTACAGAAATTTAGAGATAAAATAGAAAAAGAGAAAGAAATTTGAATTAAAAATCTTAGAAAAACTTTATTCGATATTTGGTTTTAACTACTGTACTTTTCTTCCTCATTCCACTAGCTGTGTATGTGTAAACGCCCCCACACACAGAGCAGTACTGAAATTGAAGTGATTATGTGACAGATTGAGAAAGAGGAGAATTTTTTAAATTAGGATCTTTATTTAAGAATATCTGCATGGCTCCTTCTTTTCACTTAATGTCCACCCCCACCCAGCACATCTGATTCCAGTGATCAACGTTTAATAGCTTCTGTGGGACAGTGGAGGAAAAGGAGCTCCCTGATTTGTAGATCTGCCAATTTCCAATTTCTGTGGTGTGAAATATTCTCATACAACTTACTTGAAGCTACTGGTGGTTGAAACTTAAAACAGCTTGCAAAAATTCCTGAAAACATAATAATCAATTAAAAATCAATTCTAGAGAGCTGGCATGAGCCTCCTCCAGATTGCCACCACATTATTCTGCTTTATTTTTCATTATATTACTTCCTATCACCTAACATATTCCATATCTCCTGGTTAATTTTGAAATGTTTTATCTCCACACCTGCCCCTAACTAGAATGTATGTTCCAGTAAATAGTGAGACTAGAGATTTGATCTGTTTTGTTGACTGCTCTATCTTTAGCATCTAGAAAAATGTATAGCATATAGTAGGCACTCAATAAATATTTTTGAATGAATGAATGAGTGTTCAGTTATTTTAAAATTTTATTATATGAAAGTCATCACTTATCCTGATTTTCCTGCCCAAACTGTATTTAGATTGGCACCATAATTTTATTCAAGATCTTGTGTGTCACTAATGTGGTTTATTACAATTATTGAAACAACTCATTGCACTAATATTAAGGCTAATTTATTTTCTATGTTTATCAAGTAGAATCCTAGATATTAACAATTTACTATAGGCAATAAATGCCAGATGACTATAGCTGCCTTTGGATATTTGTAATATCTACATGCTTTCTTCATTGAAACTGGTTACAAAAGGACTATTCAAAGCAGAAAAATGGATTAGACTATCATACAGCTTGGTCATTTTCGTGCTACTGGTATCAATTCATGATTTGAGTTAAGGAGACAGGTTTATTACTGGAGACACTTACTTACAGTTTAAAAAGTCCAAATTTGCTTATTTAGGGGACATACTTGAATTATTTATATCTTGATTCTATAGCATGTTTCACCTAAGAATTATTTCACTTTCTTGTATCCAATGGAGCTTTAATAAAGCCATTAACTAAATTTTATATGTATTTGCATCTATGGTAATATGTTTATAGGTACTATATATGTAAATAATTTTACCTTCATCCTTGCTATATTATTATGTAAATATTTTAGATGAGTTTAATTAAGGCCAATAACGCATGGATCAGTGCATTAATGAACAAAGGATCTTTGAGAAGTTATTTCTCTTGGTCAAGTGCTATAATACAACATACATGTTTGTGTTTCTTTAGTGAAGTTTAATGGGGTGACATATACATGCATGGATGACTCAGTGCCTGGCATGTCGTAAATTCTCAATGAATGTTAGTTCATCCACATAATAGTTTCCATAAACTGTATCAGTCAGAGATTTTGCTGTTCATGATCATGATACAAAGTATTTCATTCAACTCCTCAGTCTTTACAAAGTACTTTTGACACCCCAAATCATGAAAGAATTGAAAATTTTATACTCTTTTGGTTCTCAGCAATAACATAAATTAAGACAAATTCAAATTTGTACTTACACATGGCTTCCTGCTTAGCATCTGCTAGGTGTTCCTCTAAGAATATAATGGAAAATAGGCTAAGTGTGCTTGGAAATGCTGTTTGGTTCTCCACATGTCTGCACATAACTGTTAGGTTATTTTTATGTGCATATTAAATGGAGGTGAAAGTGAAGGTGGGACCCATGGAAGCAGCAGAAATCTAGAAAACATGCACGTGGAGAGTGCTGTCCCCTACACAAAGCACCACCCCAAAATGCAAGCAACTCACCCAAATATTCCATTTGATGTCTCTTTGTGGTGAGTTTTGATTTGAGGAAATCCCTAAGCACTCATTTACACAAATAGCAGTTATACGGGTATTTTCACCAAGCAGAAAAAATAAACATGACTAAAAAGAAATTGAAAAAGAAGTTACATCCACTAGTGAAGAATTTAACAAAGGTATGTTAAAATATTTCTCTATGGTTATTCAAGTCTGAAAAAATTTTTAAATTTAATTTAATGGTATTTCAGATGAGGCAAAGAACGATTAAATTAGTATATGATGGGACTCTTTTATAGATGACATGGAGATGAATTTTCTTGGTGGCAGCTGAGTCAAATGTGGAGTCTGCTATGTGTTTTATCATTCAGTAGAATATGTCTTCTCTTTCTCCAAACTTTGCAAACCTACTGATTAATTTACCGATTAAACTATTTCCCCCATATGTCAGCAAGTTTGCAATGAATTTCTGTAAAAACGTTTATATTTAAAAATCATATCACTGCATGCTCTCAGAGGTAATATGTGCATGAAAGAAGCCATTTAAACTATGACTGTTCCAATAAGTATGGATCTAGTGATGTATAATGATAAAAACACAAACTATTCTAACAGCATTTTAGCATTATTCATGCCATGCCGAAAACTAACCAAATAAATGAGTATTTTGAAAATCCTATTTAATCAATAACTCTAAGCACTGAATTCAGATCTTATATCAATGGACCTCAGGCTGTCCTGGGCAAAAGACAGTGGGTTTTGGGCACTTTTTGTTTCTTCTGTCTTTTGGACAAAAGACAGTGGCAAAAGACACTGGGTTGCTGGTTTAAAATGATTCCAACATCGCCCCATAATTCCTTTCTTAGTATGTGTGAGGTGACTTCAAGAGACATTATTTTTAACAAGATCCCCCTGGAAACTATGGTGTAGGAAAGAAATTATGTGCCCACAGCTCACACTTTGGAAAACACTGCCATTTTCTATTGAAACTAGTCGTGTAGCAGGATAAACACAACAGTCATGGATGAGTGACCAAATCGCGTTAAAAGAAATTTCCTCAGAGATTTTCTGTTTGTATCAGTGTGAAGACCATTGCATGTGTCACCATAGAGAGAAAGAAGATAAGAAAAATATGTGAAATCTCAATAAAAATGAACATCAAAGCTTAGGAATTTGTTTTAATAGATGCAAATTAGCATCTATAAGAAGCTTAAAAGATGACCAATTCATTCATATTCTGAAGAGCTGGAAAGAGAAGCCTATAACTTTAATTATTTCAACATATTTTTGCAACCCTGTATACCACACATGTGAGACACAATCATTTTGTAACTTAAATCACTAACTTATGTAGGCTACAATAAGCCTTCACTCTGCAAAAGTAAATGACAGATTATTAATGTAGATATTTACATGGGATTCAGATTGAGTAAAATTTTAAGATATAGATTTTTTTTTCTTTGAAATTCTCTTTCTCTCTCATAAGTGAGATTCTTTGTTACAAAAAAGCTGCCTCCTATTGTGTTAGTTTATCCTTAAGCAACTATCAGATATTCTTATAAGAAATAGTGTAGCTTGTTTTTTGAGAAGCTGGTTAAATATAGCTACTGTGGGCAGTCTGACTCAAAGGGCTCTTGAGATTCTGCTTGGGTGAACAGCATTGCTATGGTAGGAACGTAATGGCTGTTCCTACAGGCAGAGCAAATTTTAGCTACTAGATAAAAGATGTAAATTCAGGTCAGTGCTTTAGTACAAAAAAAAAAAATGTTATTCACAAGCTAACAAGTGTTCCCTTCCCCACTTGAGGTAAGCATTTCTCTTTTTCAGTAAATCTATATTTTTAAATATTTATATATTTATATTTTAAAAGTTTCTTAAATATTTTAAAGGACATAATTTATAAATGTTAAATCAACACAATTATACATCAAACTTTGTTTAATTTCCAAATCAATGCAATGAAAGCAAATGGAAAGCATGCTCATGAATCAGAGAATTACGATAACTTTTTTATTTTTGAAAGCAGAACCCCATTATATTATAATCTTTTAGAATAATATTTTACATTACTTACACTCTCTTAAAGGAGAATAGACAAAGCTCTGGAATGAAAATCATTTAAAAATCCCCAAGTCTTACATAATTCTATTTGAATATAAATTACTTTTTAAGTGAAGCAGATGTATCTGCCACCATTTTCCATCCTGTTGACATATGTTGGGGACAGTTTACCTTGTTTTCATACAGACAGGAATATTCAGGGAATTCCAGAGTCCCTCAAATTGGTGCCTAGTCCTTCTACTTCTAGACCTGCATACACTCACAGCCTAACACAAAAATAAAATGCAAGCAGAGAGTCACTTAAACATTCACAAAGCATAGATCTATTTAATTGACTATTTTAAGGCTATTTGCTGCATATGAATTTTCTTGTTCATGGGTAGTGAATGTAGATGAGGATTTCTACAAGATCGTATAATATAAAATAATCTAAAAGAATTTTACTGAATGTGGTAGCTATTGAGAATGTGCTTTTTACATCTCTGAAGGCAGATAAGTTACTTGATCCAAGGACCCATCTGCTGCCCTCTGGAATCTGTGTTGACACTGAAGGCTGAGGCTAAGTTCCCATGGTCTGTTCCCTGCCAGTGGCTCAGCCATCAGGGACACTGTGGCAAGCCTGTCCCTGGGGGAAGCAAGACTCCTCTGACAGATGACTTTGTCTCATGGACTTTCTAATGACTTTGCTAAAACTCCTTTAGAACTCATGGTAGTCTACATGTGTTCACCCAATCTTCCTTCCTTTCCTATTTCCTTCCTTCCTTTCTTCCTTCCCTCTCTCCCTTACTTGATGACTAACTTGAACTGGGGCCTCATGGCTCTCCCAACGTTCCCAGGCTCCCTTCCCATTCTCTCTCACAGATATTTCCCTTAAAACATTTTTTTTGCATATTTAATCCCAAAGTGGTATCTAATTCTAAGAGAACCTAAAATAACATACCTAAAATAACAGTTTGTTTTGGATAATATGGACAAATATCTGTCAATGCTTTCTCCAATGGCTTGCCCCAAAAGAAGCCAAAAGTAAGCTGAGAAGTATCAAAGTGAACTTATCCAGGTAGGCACATAAAATCTGCAGCGACATTGAATAGGTAAATAATAGTTTTTATCTGACCTTTATTAATTGTGCTCCCAGATTCAAAACATTATACTCAGATTGTTTAAAAGAGTACTATGATATTTAGGGATATTTACTATATAGAGTTAGCCATCAATGAGAATGTCTACTAGTTTTTACTCATTAATTTTATTATTCACTCAGCCAACAGTTACGGGGTACCTATGTATCACACACTGCTAAATGAACAAAGCAAGCCTCTTGCTCTTGTGAATCTTGCCTCCTGTAGGGCAGAGAGTGAGAGGCAAGAATAATAAAGATGAAATACAGAGAATGTCAAATGGTGAGTAAGGGCTATAAAGAGAATAAAGCAGACTAAGAGGTACAGGGAACCCTGATAAGGAGGAATTTTTAATAGAGTAGTCAAGGAAGACCTTACTGAAAAGACAGAATTTGATCAAAGACCTAAAAGAAGTGAGACAGTAAGCCATGTAGATATTTCACAGAAGAACATTCCAGGCAGAGGAAACAGCCAGTACAGACTCTGAGACAGAAGCACGTCTGCAGGGCTCTAGGAAGACAAAGAACAGTGGCCGGAGTGGTGTGGGAAGGGGAAGCGTGGTAGGAGGTCAGAGACAGGACAGGGCTGGGACCTTCTAGACCATCTGTCGAGGGTTTTTTATTTCTCCGAGTGGGATGGAAAGTCATTGGAAGAGCTGAGTAGAGATTATAGATGTGTTCTACAAATGACATTTTCATTCCTGTGTATAATATAAGCACCAGGGGTAGACATGGGAGGAAAAACATTAGGAGGCTACTTTCAAACCAGCGGAGAGGAGACAGTGACTGGGAAGTAGGTGACAGCCATGTTGATAATGAGAAGTCAAGTGTTGCTGGATATATTTTGTTAGTAGAAATGACAAGATTGGTGGACCAGGTAAGATACAAGATGTGAAAGAAAGAGGTAAGGTTGACTC
The DNA here is from genome assembly GCF_009834535.1 of Camelus ferus. Taxonomy (NCBI): domain Eukaryota; kingdom Metazoa; phylum Chordata; class Mammalia; order Artiodactyla; family Camelidae; genus Camelus; species Camelus ferus. The sequence continues at coordinate 95,790,518 of NC_045697.1, forward strand.
TAAGTTTCTGGCTTGAGCAACTATACGATGGAGTGGTTATTGATTAGGCTGGTGTAGGAGTAGGCATGTGTGTATGAAGGAGGTAGTGTTAAGGTGAACAGCAGATAAGAGTTTAGCATATTAAGTTTGAGATTCATGTGAAACATCAAAATGCAGTTTTTTAAACCTGGGAAACAGAATTTTGGGGTCATTCCTGGGATCATCCAATACTTAATTCTTACGATGACCAAGCAAGTGAGTGTGGATAGAAGACAGAAGAGGTTCGGAGTCTGAGAAGTGAAAACTTCTGATCTTTAAATACTATAAATGGAGTAGAAACTTCTAAAAGACACCGCAAAGGAGTATGTGCTGAGTTAAGCCGGGAAAGTGTGGCATCTTGAATTTCAAATAGAGAAAGTGTTTCAAGCAGGAGAAAGTGAACAATTGTGATAAATGATGATGGGTGAAGTGAGATGAGAACTGAGAATTGCACAGTGGGTTCAGCTCTGTGGATATCAGCGCTGATAACTCTTGTAGGAAAAGAAATGGGTAGAGAAGACATAAAACCACAAGGATAGACAAGTCTTTAAAGCTTTTTCTTTCCTTTTCTTTTCTTATGAGAAGTAGAGAAATGGGTGATAATGGGTGGCAAAGGGAGTCAAGAGAGGCTCTTTTTCTTTAAGAATGAGGAACTAAAACCCTACTTATATGCCAATAAAGAAGATCTAGTAGAAAGAAAAAATATCTAAGAAAGAGAATGAAGGGAGGGTTGTGGAGTGACTCCCTCGGATACAAGGTAGAAGGCACGGCATGGGCTTGTGGCAGACTTTGTCAGGGCCCAACTCGTATGTCTCAGAACAACCTGCCCAAGTGCCTCCAGTGAACAACTTCCTTCTCCCCCTTTATTCATTTCTATGCCTGAGGACTTATTCTCTAGAGTCATGGAAGATCATCTATAAGATGAGCTAGAAGTTCCAAGGAATTCACATCTCCTAAGAGCAGCCCTTAACCAAGGGCCTTAAACATTTATGTATAAAATACTCATTTTCTTTATCCCTTAGGTGAATAGTTCTAAAGCATGCATTTTATACTCTTCCCTAGAATCTCTCCAGATAACTGTGGTATCTGGTTTAATAACATATAATTTATTGGATGACTTCTCTGCCCTTAATCACTTCTTCATTTTTAAGTTATATATCATATACTCTCCTCCCCTAAAATCCTCTTTTCATTCAAATCATTGTCTCAGAGTCTGCTTCTGTTTAAACCCAGACTAGGGCAGGACTCTAGCATATAATGGGTATTTTAGACTTGGCTAAGAGTAGGGAGTCATTCAATGGCATTGGAGAAGAATGGAGGATGTGGGCATAGGTGCCCTTTGGTACGTGGATAAGTGACAGGGGCTTGTGTAAATACTCTTCCAATTGCTTCTATAATCTGAATGAAACTCAAAAAAATGAGAAACTTTGGAGTTTCTCATCAGTTAAGAATGAGGGGAATCGGAAGATTTTGGAGATTAAAAGCTACCTAGGAGATGGGAAAAGTGGACTAGAGTAATGATTACCCAAGAACATTAGGGAACTAGGTGGGATTAGTGATCTTAAAATTAAAGTGAGGCCTGTGAGACCTCTTTGCACCACGTGCTTCTTCTTCAGTCATATTCTGTTAGATGGGTGTAGGTGCAAATAGGAAGTTGGATAACCCTGGGCAGACTGTAGCTCCCAGGTTCCCATACCTTCTTGGAAATATATTTAAGCCTGGTGTAACTGGAAAACTCTCCTCCCTAGCGTTCTAACCCAGCGTGCATAAGAATGAATATGACGGCTCCAGAAGTTTGTACGTTTCTGGCATGGTCCTCCCAAGCCCTCTCAAGTGGTAGCTCTTTTCTTTCCCTCAATCTTAATGTGACTGGACCTGGATGTGTGGTGTCTGTCCTCCATGAACCACGTGGCAACTTCTGTATGACTCTCCCCTCTTCCATAAGAATCTCAAACTTTGAATTTCATATCATCAAATTATATATTCCACTACCCCAAATGGCTGATCTAAAATGTTTGGGTAATTTCTTGGGTATTTTATTTTATTTTTATTGAGGTATAATTGACATATAACTTTACATTAGTTTAAGCTGTACAACATAATCATTTGATATTTGAACACATTGAGAAATGATCTTGAGTATTTTAGTTCACTGTTACTGTCATGATAGTTCTTGTTTTCAAAAGCCTTGGATTAGCCTTGAATTTTATCCTCTGTTGCTTTCTTTTTTTCAAGTAATCTTATCTTCTGCTCTTAGCCACTTTTCCCCATGGTTATTTCCTAGTATTATCATTACTAATAACTTCTCCTCCACCTTCATCTCAACTCCAAAACCTCTCCTTCTCAGACCAACATCCTTAATTCCCACCTCACTCCATCCAATACTTGTACTCCTGCAATTATTCAACACTCAGTGAGACACTGAAAACCGTAGATCCTACCACTTTTCTTTTTTACTACTCATCACACTTTCTGTGTCAGTTTCTTTTTTTATCCCATTGAAATCCTGATTCTTTATCATAATCAACCCTTTATTTGCACCCTGAACTCTGTTCTCCCTGGCAATTAGTTATGCTTAGCCTACTGAATTAGTCAAGGTAAAGAATAATAAAGAACTCCAAAGATATTTTATGTGTAGCTTGATAAAGATAAAACTATAGAACAATCTCTTTCTATACATTAACCTGCTTACCTATATTTTAAGGACTGATTATGTGCATTCTAAACACTGTGAAATGTAAGCAGTACAAGAAGCAATCCTTCCAAGGGTAAGCTTGTCTTTGGTTTGTGTGTGGGTGTGGGTCACAGCCTATTTACAAAATTAATTCTTAGGAAAATGTAAAATACGAATATTTGTTAATCTAGTTTGTGTCTATAAGAAATGACCTTTCAAAAGCTTATAGTTAGAGCAAAGATTATGAATGTAGAATATCACCAAAGTTAAGAAACAAGCAAAGGATGAGGATTATTTTCAGCAGGCTGAGAAAGTTTTTGTGGGGAAAGAGGAGAAAAACAATTGACAAAAAATGGAAACAAGAAAACAAAACAGAGGATGGTTTTAAGAGTGAGAAAGTATTCAAAAGAGATGAAATAATGCAAGTAGGTAGAGAAGGATGCAAATCTATAAAGTTTAATTTTGTAATATGAGATCACTGATGAGTTTTGCAGAAAATTTTCTGTTAAAAGCTAATGTTGAAAGTAAAAATTGCATTGTGGATGAAAAAAATGGAACAGAATGAGACTTGCAAACATAAACTATTTTATCAATATATTTGATCATGATGAGGAGGGAGATCATATTTACGGGCAGGTAAAGAAGGCTATTCTATAGTTGGTGAGTTATGTTGGCTCAACATTACTAAGTAGGCAACTCAGTGAAAAGCAAGAGATTAAAGTGCTAATGTTTTTTGCAGTGCTCGTTTCCTGGAAACCACATGATGACACTTAGTTATTTAATGCTGCCAGGGATTGCACTGTTAGACAACAAATACTTTTTTATATGCAGACAATCCTCCTTGAATTCCAGTTCTTCTACATTGCCATTGTTGGGGTTTTTAATCTTCTCCTGGGAAGACATGTTTGATAGGCTGTCACCATATTTCTAGATCTTGCTGCTGTATTATCACAAGAGATGATTTTTGTAAGCCACCACAAGATAAAATAGTAAGTAGAAACATATCATTTGCCTCAAAAATGTTATGCCTTATTCTCTGGGGGTGGGGTGTGATAGGTACACATTCTTGATTATTTATAATGGCTCAGTTGGGTAAAAGATAAAATTGACCATTTGCATCCCAAAGAAGAAAAGTTACACTGAAATGTCATAACTTCAATCATCTATATTATATAGAATATCAGAGCATTTTCTTACTTGAGAAGGAATCACTAATCACATTCATATAATAGCATCAGCAAAATATATTTTTGCTTCCTTCTTCACTCCAGGTTGTGTGACAAAGATTTTATATTTTGAAATTTTAAAAAACCTACCTTTAGGTGATATTTGATATTTTTCTATTATTTAATATTACATCAAGAAGAAAATTTTAAGAAAAGAGTCTTGTCAAATAAAATCCAAAGTCAACTAAAAACTCTCTGAACTGGTATCTCTCTCTCTGTTATGGATGTCCACATCATGCTTTATAGAATACCAAATTATTAAGCAGGCCTTAGCAAAAAGAAGGGAATTATCCTGGTACCTTGGCAAAGTTTCTAAAAGTAACATTTAATGTATGTCAGAGGCAAACGCAAATAATGTGAGCAGTCTTCCAAGTGAACTAACAGCATGACTTTTCAAAAAAGTCTTCAGATGATGCCTGCTTTCTTTCTTGTACTGATTGATTTAGAGACATAGAAATGATAAGTTAGATCATTTTTCTTTAGTTGTTTAGAGCTAAAATCTATCTTGACTCAATGTATCATTCATTCAGTCAATTCTTCATTCATTTTATTGAGCACCTACTATGCAACCAGTCTTCGGGTCATTATGTTTGAAGAGAGCAAGCAGACGTAGGAGGAGGTATTGAAGTCAAAAAGAAAGTTAGGGACCAGATCCTAGGAACTTGTAGGTCATGCCCAGCACTATGTATTTGCTTGAAATATGTTGGTTTGCCCTTAAAGGACTTTAGGATGGAAGTGAATCGATCATTGCTGTTAGTGTTGTTGTTGTTTAAAGCACTCTGGGTGTTTAGTGAAGAAATGAGAGTAGAGGGATAGGATAATGTATTGGTTTCTAGGGATGCATAAAAAATTACCACAAACGGGTGGCTTAAAAGAACAGAAATCTATTGTCTCATAGCTCAGGAAGCTAAAGTCTAAAACCAAAAGTCAGCAGATTGATCACTCTGGAAGCTCTGAAGAACCTGTCCCATGCCTTCTAGCTTTTGGGGTTGCCTGCAAGTTTTGAAGTCCTTAGCTTTTAGACCCTCACACCAATCTTTGCCTCCATCTTCATACTGCCTTTCTCTCTTTGTGTTTCTATGTGTCCTCTCCTCTTTTTATAGTACATCTGTCATTGGAATCCTAAATTCAGGAAGATTTAATCTCAAGATCCTTAACTGATTATATATGACAAGATCCTATTTCCAAAAAAGTTTGCATTCTGAGGTTCCTGGTGTATCTATTTTGAGGGAAGGGGCACTAGTCAACCCACAATAGGTGGAAGGGAAAAAAACAAGATTAGGTAAGAGGTAATTTAAACAACCCAAGTAAAAATAATGATGGTGTTTTGGACTATAATATTGAAGGTGGAATCATGAGACATGATTATATTTATGGTATTTATAGTCAATAGAACTTGCTCAGGTAGTGGGAAAAATAAAGATTGAATGCAATTCAAAGCATGCCTACTGGAAAATGATAGTGAAATTTACTCAGATGGGAAAAACTAAGAGAGAGGTAGGTTTACAGGGAAGTGGATTACTATTTCTGCTTTGGACATATTAAATATGTGATGTGTATTGGAAATCCAAGTTCAAATATTAAGTTGAAAGTTCAATATTAGACAGGCTGCAGTCATATTGGTTAGTAGAATAAAAGTTTGGAAGTAAAAACTTCAACAATTTTTTTTTGATCCATAAAATCACGTGTAAAGAAACTTTCTTTCTACATGATTAGCATATCGTGATATTGTCTCGTTCGCTCAGAGCTTAGTAGAAGTATATTCATCTTCATTGTCATGTCACACATTTTCCTTCCTGCTGTATGGCAAGACTAAGAAAGGTTCATATGTTCTGAAAGTGGCGGTCACATCCCTTGCTAACAGCAGAAGACTAAACTGGAAATAATCAAACCCAGACAATCATCTGGCCTTCTCTGTATTCCCACCACACCATTTACTAAGTGTGTGGCTTTGCAGAAGTCACTTAAACTCTCAATAACAATACCTATTTCTCAGAAAGACTACATAAGATCACCAGCTCCTAGTCTGTATTTATGAACGTTTGCTTCTGTCATATTTCTGCCATCTCTTTTTTATACTTTCATAGACCCTCCTCATACATTATACATATACATTATACACTTAGAAGAAACAAAATTAAGTAAAATTTAATGCAATGGACATTAAATAAAATGTCCACTCAGCAAAGAAAAAAGGTGAAACTAACATGTTGACAAGCATAAGGAACACTTTATAATAGTTTTCAAGTCTGAGAGCTTAACCTAAGAGAAACTAAATTTACTTCGTTCAGATTAATAGTGTTTGTATAGAGACAAAGAGGAATCCTCTAATTTAAATCCTTAGCATGCTATTCTGTATTAGACTACTGATGCTGTAGTTTGCCAATTTAGCATTTTTATTTCATAGCTTCCTTGAATAATTAAAAAGTGAGTCACTGAGGATATACAAACACTTTATTAATACACATCCTAATAGGATCTCCTGATACTAATTGCCAAGTAGCATCTTTACATACCTACTACATTTCAGAGCTCAACAGCTTCAAGAAGTTCTGCAATTATACTCCTCCACATTTTCAGCCACCAAACACATAAATCTCCAAGTTTACTCGATAACCTCACATGATGACTGTGCCTCATTCATTTCATAAAAGTCATCCAAAAATTACTAAAGAAAAATAAAAGAAGTAAATTAATGAACTAAAAAAAAAAAAGATGTTACAAAGAAAACAGTCCAATTTTCCTTTGCATTGGCCCAGCAGACATAGAGGAGAAGCAGGTAAAAGAAGATGAAGAGAACGAATTTATAGAACAACAACTAAATGCTATGCATTTTATAAAGGATATTTCATGTCAGCATTGCCACCGGGCAGTAAAGGTATGATTTTCCTCACTCCCCACTTAAAAGATGTCAAACCTGAGTGCTAGTGAGATTAAGTAGATCAAAGTTTTAAGCTTTAAGTAGTGAAGCTGAGAGTCAAACCCAAAACTATCTGACTCAGTGAATAAGTATCTGGTCTGTTTTTAGTAAAAACTAAAGTAACTGCAAAGTGGTTGTAGGAGAGATAACATGTCACTAATATAGGACTTACAGATGGTGTACTGGCCCCATCTATCACTGCTTTATTATGGGGGAGGAAGAAAACATGAAAATGTGGTCAGGAATAAATAGATTTTAGCAGCACATTACTGAGAGCGAATTATTGATCAGACTTTAATGGATCTAATGTTCATTCTTGTTTTTTTTCCACAGGAAATTTTGCATCATGTAGAAAACCACTCCTCTACTCATCACCATTTTGTAATTATTTTTCTATCTTATTTGTCTTAGGATCAGGGATAGAATTTATGACCTTTTTATGAGTTTATATATCTTCAGATTTAAAGATAAATTAAGTGCTGACATGTTCGAGATTACACCATCATTATGTTTGACCTGGTTAATTATACTAACACAGAATTTTTCCATAAAATAGTTTATATTATGCTCTACAGACAATAATATAGTATGTGACAACCGTCATAATAATGTCTATGAGGGCAGGTTTACTTTTGTTTTAAAATACGCTTCATTCCAAGAGGGCTAAGAAATTCCAAGTCTGCAGTCAATAGAAAGTACTGAGAGAAAAAAGGCCCAAGGAATATTACTGCAGCCGGCCTATCATGACAGAGCTCAGACCACCTGAGAGAGTTAAATTCCACCCAAGATCCAGTAGGTGGGGTTGAAATCAAATCCACATCCAGTACAAACCAAGTGACATGTCTAAATATCTTTAAAGCCTTCAGAATGGAAAGAAAAGTAAAAGTAACACACAGAAGATTTCAATCTGCCTTCACAGGAAAAATACCAGACTGATTTTAGACTTCTCAACTGCAATACAACATTCTGAAATGTAATGAACAATAGCTCAAACCTGAAGGAAACAAATATATACCAAGCCTAAAAATTATCGACGTGTGAGAGCCAACTAAAAGCATATCAGCCTTTAGAGCAATTAGATACCTACATATATATCTGTATCTAGACCTATATCTATGTCTATCCAGTTGTAAAGAAATATGTACATTATTTCAACAAAGTAAAAAAGTAATTAAAAGAGGAGAATGATGTAAGAGATCAGAAACCATTTTAGATGATTGTTATCCACATGAAGTAAAGCAGTATTAATAAAATATTGATTTTTAGTAGAGCCTCTTTTAAGCAATAATATTTTATTACATGTGGTAATGTATTGCAATTGCAGTAAATAATAATCACACAATCATATTAAAATACTGGTTATTTATATTCAATATTTAGAAACTAGCTATAGTTTAAAAATTACTGAATTGTGGATAACTAAAACAAAGTAAATAAAATTGACAATACAAGACAATAATATACATAACAAACTTTGTTAGCAAGAGCGTATGAATTTTGAAAGAATAATTCCCTTGCCTTTTATAATATGGCTGCTAGGTAGCATAATATTGACACAGTTTCCAACGTAGGAAATATCAAAAAATTTAGAACACTCACGTTTTGTAAAATAAAACTGCATGGTTCAATTTTAAAATTGAAAGCTCCTTAAAATTTGGCAGTTTTATCACCTGTCAACTGCACTAAAGTACTAGAAATTTTATTGTCACCTTTTATTTACTTTCAATAATAAAAGTTAACAAGAGTTGAGACCTTACTGTAGACCAGGTGCTGTTCTAAATACTATATATGTATCAGTTCCTTTAATATTGACATCAGAACATGAAATAGGTACTATTATCATTCCTATTTTGGAGATGAGAACACTGAGGCACATACAGGTATATTAACCTTTCCAACATTGCAAAGATGTCATCTGAAAATCAATGTTTTGAACATAAGCAGTTAGATTCCAAAGCTCATACCCCCAACGAAGATGTCACAGTCTGCTATTTATGGTAATGAAATTTATAAACACATGTAACTAGGCAAAAAAAAAGGAAGAAGTTGCACTGAAATTGGCTAGAGGAATAAACAAACCAGAGAACCAATGTGAACCTCCACATATGGTAAGCGGAATCAGCTAGTGCTGATCAGTCATGCCATGGTGCTATAAATAGAAAATATGAACAGAGATTAACTCTTTGGTTAGAGTGGGTGGATCTGGTCTTTTATTATTAAAAAAATAAAAATAAAAAAAGGGGAAGAAGAAGAGTCCATTGCAGGGATTTGGAAAGAGTTACACCATGATGTAGGCATTTACTTTTTTTAAAAGAACAGTCTTGCCAAATGTTTTGAAAATAGAACATACAGAGGCAAAGACCTCAGTAAGGAATTAATACATTAAATCCAGATGGGAGAGGAAGTAGCTCAGAGCTGGAAGACAGAGGTGAAATGTTTGAATTCTAGATATATTTTAAAGACAGCTAACAGAAATTGCTGTTGGATTGGATGTGGGATATGACAAGAAATGCCTAATCAATGAGATATCAAGGATTTTGGTCTCAGGGAATAGAAGGATGGACATGCCGCTCACTGAGATGGGGAATTGGATAAAGCAGATTTGGAGAGAGAGAATGGAAGATTTTGTTTTTTGTTTTTTGTTTTGATAGGTAAATTATAGATATTTACATAATAGGTGGTTATAGAAAAAAAATCTAGAATAGAAGTACTAAAGTTATGTCTTTATTTCAGCACTCTGACATGTTTGAAGATAATTTGCCTTAACTAAGATGATAGCAGTGGGGACAGAGAGAAAGGAGAAAATATTTAGGTGATATCATTGATTGGTCCCATGACTGATGCTGAGAGAAGGAGGAGGGATGAAGAAGAAATGGGAAATCATAAGCTGCATCTGTTTCAGAAACATCTTTATGGACAGTTTGTATATTATCACAAAATCTTTAGGGTGAGATCAAATTCTGTTGCTTTCATTAATTTGTTAATTTTGGCCCCAAAATAATCTGGGGAGCATAAGAAGTTCTGAGACTTTTATACTGACTTATAGAACAGCATCTCTCACTAATGCTACCTTCACAGAACATTTATACTGCTTACTTGTTTTACAGAATTCTGAATAAGGGGCAAAATCACATCACGCCATTCCATAATACAGATATTTATATTTTTAACTATAGAATACAATATAATTTGTAAAATGTTAAGATCAAGTTCTTTTGATTTAAGCAGAAAGAGTACAACTAAACTGTCCTTCGCTTAACAATATTGAAAAAAAAAACAATAATTAAATCTATTCTACTTTATTTTCAGCATAACTTTTTATCATGGTGGTATACAGTACAATATGTTTTATAATTATAACATACGATATTTAGATCACTCAATTTTTGTAGCCTTGTTTTTACTCACTCGACATTCATTTTTCATGCTGATTTTTTTTTGTTTTGCACTTGCTACTATTCTGCTGATTGCTAATTTTCAAACATTTCATTACTTTAAAGATTTTCTTATAGATGTACGCCTTTAAAAAAAGACATGATTTGGGACTGCAATTTTTAAAGTTAACTGATGTTCTTTATCTTTATAAAGGTAATCAATATTTGTTATACCAGCTATTTTAGTTTTTAACTGAATTAAAATATATGTATATTGCTTCAACTTAAAGATAATTGATATCTATATTCTATGACTTACACAGGCTATTACCTGTGATGTTAAGCTTTTAGCTTCTCCATGTTTGAAAGATTTACAAATATACACAACTTCCCTGGTAAGTAAAGAGTATATGAGGTAATACTGAATTGGTGGGAAGGAGAAGGTACTTATACAAGAGAGAGTACTTATCTAATGTTGTGCCACTAAAAAAGAAAACAATTTTTATATATTTAGGCATAAACTAACAGTGGACTTAATGGTCATTTTTACATTATCTTTTTTAATTTATCCAACAATCCTATGAAGATGACAGTATTAAATTTCATTTAAGAAATAAAGAATGGAGAGACTGGATGATTAGCCAAGAGCACACAACTGGAAGTCAGAAGAGCCAGAATTCAACCCAGTGCCCATGTAGGGCACCATCGAGCAATTCCACCTCACAGTAAAAGATGATGCTATATGACCCAAGAAATGTTGTTTTTCCTCTGAAGTAACATGGATGAGCTTCTGCCATGAAAGTTTAAAACTAGTATTTGAGCCTCCTAATTACTAATGTCTGTGTTCTTATTTTGTTCTATGGGTAAGACAGTCAAATATCTGACATTGACATAGGTGAATAATTAAATATATATTCACTTCACATTTTAAAAGATTTTTGCTTAGCACTTTGACTTTTACATCATATTATAAACTTCTGCTACTTTTGACATATATTGAAATTTTCCTTTTTTAAATAGTGAGTTATGATGCTTAAGTCATTTGTTATTATACAGTTAAGATACTATGTCTTGGGTGGTTGATGTGAAAAATATTTAACCTAATAATGTGTTAGGTAAAATTTATTTTCCCAGGTACAATGTTCTTTTTATTTCTCCTGACATTAACTTAAAATTCATTTTATCAAGCTTTTGTGTTGCAAATGGAGCAATATTTATTATGGTTTTGGTAATCTTAAACACTTTGATATAAGCCAAAATGATTATTGTATAAATTAGAATTGAAATGAGAGAGTAGGATGATTTGTGTATAAAACACTAATGATATACAATTATTCATTCACAACAGGCATACTTGGTCTTTCTGTATATTCATTCATCATCAAGATTCATCTATATCAGCACAACACTTCAGACTTTCAGTATTCAAGTAATTTATGATGCTTGGAATTACATGCATTGGTAGACTATTTTTACAAGTTTTAAACAGATGGTTTTATATCAGAAATTTTTATCAAGACAAAGAACAAACAGAAATAAGTTCTTTACAGCCAAATTATATTTCACTGTATGAATTTCTGCAAACTCAAGCATACTGAGTGTATCTCTGAAATTCTATTCAGTTTCAAAGACTGTAATTGCATTGCACACTTTTAAAAGTTCATTTTTTATGATAAGCTACTTGTTAAAATATTTGGCATGAATTTTCAGGATAATTAATTTGTTAAAAACAGGGTGCAAGAATTTTCCTTGTGGGGAATCACTGTGCAAGGCTTACTTTTCTGACCAAACTGTAGGTTCTGCTAGAAAAATGGGTTATTCTAAACCTCAGTTCTTCAGTTCTGTGCTGAGTGTAACCTGTAGTTAGATTAGACCAGTGAAATGCTATCATAAAATTTAAAATGTACATATATATAGAGAAATATATGCCACGTTATATAATTAAACCAGGAAAGTAAAGGTCATATCTATGTTATAGTTAAACAAACAACTTTACAAAGTTACAATATTACTCATCTCTAAAGTATAAGAATTAAGTTAGAATATTAAATTACTCCCAGCTTTAATATCTCATGATTCCTAGAGAATTAATAAGTTTATAGAAAACCTGTTTGCTCATTACAAAGCACTCATCTTGCTTAATAAAATGCTTCACCAACTTTTTTTTAAGAGGTAACAGTATGTTTCCAAAAACATGATTAGAAATATTGGTCTCATATACGCATATCTGAGGCAAATGATGAAAATTTTCCTGTCATGAAGAGGAAGAGAGTTTGTAATATTAGACACCTAAAAGCTTTTACTCAATGTCTACATCAAAATAAGAGTAACATAAACAACATCATATGGAAATGTTTTAGATTTCTATCATCTATTTAGTATTATAAGCTTTTTCCTACATTAATCTAATAAAAATGTAAAGAAATACACACACAAATAAGAAAAATCATTTAGGCAGGACTTAAGTATAACTGATTTCTACTCATATACAATCAGAGGCAAATGTCTATGTGTGTGTATATATAAATATATTTTTTAATCTTATGGGTACAGCATATCTTTTGAATTATATTGGTTAGTTTTATACATTCAAAAGCCTATCAAACAACTAGTAGATAGAAAGTTTATTTGGCCATCTTAGAGAGCATGGGGGCAGAGTGGATTAGTAGGTTATGGGATTGGGTTACAGGACATATTATTGTAACAAGGAAGATTGTTTTTTGTGTTAAAAGCATCAGGATGTTTATTAGAGGATCTCAGCAGATTGCTGACTGTGTATATGAAAAACTAATGCTATTGCCAGGATCACAAGTAAACCCTCAGAATGAGGCAGGGTTCCCCTAATTCGTGACTGTAATTTGACACCAAGGATATTGTTAAATCATCTAGTATTCCTTACAGTTCTAAAATTAATTGTTCTATTTAACATCATGTTTTCAGATGTTTCCAATTGATAAAGAGTTTTAAGAATTTAGATTTAATGTATAAATTATTATTGTTCACAGTTTATTTTCCCTTTAAAACTTCCATTTTGAGGGGTATCATCCACATATGTCTGAATAAAGCATAGAATAATATAAACTTATAGATCAACTTATACAGTATGACCCCAAAACATTTAGAAAGCATTTATATTCATGGAGCTCTGTCAGGCAATGCATTGAGGAAAGATCCTATAAACCCTGCCTTCTACGTGCTTTTCCAGAAAAGCTCTCAGGTATTTAAAAAAATGTTTTGTAACTTGTTTACATACAAACACTAAATATCTATGTATTTTCAGAATTGTTTATTTAGAAGAAAGAAGATATATTCACGAAGTGTTTCCATGAATTGGTGCTGGGGCACACATGGTATTTATTTATCGTTTAAATATGTGATATATTCTGAAGTAACTACATATAATTGTAAACAAAAATAAATCCCTGAATATGGGACACTCTTTAGTTTGAGAAGCCCTGAATCCCTAGAGATATATTAATTTTGAATAAAATATTTGATTAAGGGAATATATGCAAATAATTGCATACCTCCATCACCTCATTCTACTTCATGTAAGCACTATCTTATAAAAACTGAAAAATAAGTGAAACTGGGTGAGTTTGAATGTCAAACCTGTATTTTAGGGTTTACTCTTGGAAGGTGGCAGAAAATGGACTATTAAGAAAGTAAAGTCATGACATGCTAACCAAAAAGGTAACAGTAAAGGTTTACAATCCATAGTGAAATTTGGAAAAGCTAAGGATCACAGTATAGCGTATTCAATAAATCATGTAAACCCTGCCATCCTTTACTCTCCTCTATATTAAAATTTTTAAAGAGTAATGTTGGTTTTATTGTTAGTGTTATAATGTTGGTTACTGTAGGAAATCAATGTAGATAAATGAAAAAGCTCACTAGAAGTTTTATCATAAAAATATATATATTAAGTAATAAAATTTTATTAAAAAATGAATTTATTTTCCTGAGGACACTAGTGTACTATATCTAAACCAAAACTATTGAATGATGTAGGTTCAAAAACAGTATTAATGATCTTGCAGGATAAACAAGTTAAATCAAAGATATTTATAAATTGAAAGTCTTAATATCTTATTGCTAATTTTTAATAAAATAAGGTCAAGTATATAAAATATAAAATATGTTGTGGTTAACACAGTGAGATTTTGGAGTTCAACACATTTTAATACTTAGAATTCTTCTCAGGAAATTACATGAATGTGGCATCTCTACAGCTAAAGTAATTAATCCCCAAATGTATACATATAACTTGACATGAATAGGTTGTAAGAAATAAAAACATCAATCCAAAGATATTATCTGACATAAACATTTCTAATATAAGAAGTCCTTCATAACATTGTTTTTTTTTTTTTTAATTAAGTCATACAAGGAACTCTGAGAAGTAGGCCACCATCTAAAGACGAGGAGAATTGTGTATTGTAGAGCTCTAACCAGCGCAGCATTTCATTCAAGAAGACTGCTTCAAGACTTCATTTAAAATTATCAGGGGCACATTATCTGGGTACACAACAAGAAGCAATTATTGGTTTAATTAGCCGGCATTCACCACATCACCCTTTTTCTCTTTGTTCAATTGCCAGGCAATTTTCTACAATCATTAAGCAAGGGAACTATAATTCCACAATGACCTAATCTACAGCTCCTTCTTATCACATTGGAATATTTTAAAGTTATTTATGACTGTCCTCAATAAGAAGTAAGCCCATTGGGCAGAAAACACTTCAGGCTTAAAAATTCAATATGCATTGACATATTCTAAATCTTGATTATATTTAATAATTGGCTGTGTTTTAGTGTGGATAAATATTTGCCATGAAATTAAGTTAAGAATATTTGATTGAAAGGGAACATGTATGATCTCTTTTACAATTTGTTAAAATTCTGCAAGTAATTGATATCTCTCTCACAAGTATATATGCATAAGGGTGAAAACGTACAACTAAATTTTAAAAAGTGAAGAAACTTTAACATACAATTTACTGAAAACAAAAAATAGACAAAAAAACTTATTCTAAGATTGTTTTTAATTAGTCAAACTCTTGCAGATGGTTGAGTGAAATTATTGCTCATAGTGTTAACCACTGATTTAGGTGAATTCCTAAAATTTGAATCTAATGAGAACTTCCTAGTCTGGCATTAGAAAACAGGAGTATAAAATTGTGTCCCCTCTGTGAGGCCATAGTTAATACAGGTGTCTTTAGCACAAGAACATCCAGTGGAGGATTTAGAAGCAGTAAAAATGATGTTCTATGTGAAATTATTCATAAAGCTGGGATTGGGCCATGAACTGTTCTGCAGTTAATTCCCTGGGTGATGAGGTCATCCATTTAGCCAGTGCCATAATTCTTATCTCACTGTGCCTCATGATCCATGAACATTTTTTGCAATGTTCTCCAACACACAGAGACAACACTCAAAAGGTAACTACTATCTAGAATCCCACTGTGTTACAGAAGCACAAATCATGCTACATCCATCAACCTTCAAAAGCCAAAATGTTCTAGTTTAAGGACAAATTCTTTTTCAAAATTTTTTTCATTTTATTAACTAGAGTCCACAGTTTACATCAGGTTTCACAAATGTATAATGACATGCATTCATCATTACAGTATCATACAGAATAATTTTATCTGCCTTAAAAATCCTCTGTGCTCTACCAATTCATCCAAGGACCAATTCTATATCCTAGTAAGTTTCTCCTCTCCACTGCCCCAAACTAAAGAGCATGTCACTTCCTAGTTCTCTCACTGCCCAGTCCACACTGCACTCCCAAGTCTTGGTGACCACAATTCTGATCCTGCCAATCCTCCTGGAAGCTCAAATTCTAGCCTATCTTGCTCCCATGATGCTTTAGATGTCTATCATCTTGTACAACAGCAATGGACAATATAGTTATATATGCTTTTCTTTTAAATTTGAAACAAAAGTAGAAAAAAGGAGCAGTAAAAGTGATCAAGGTGTAAACATAAATATACTTTCCCAAAGAAACAGTCAGGATTCTGTTACAATAAATTATGTGACATCTAAATATGAGTTGACAAGTACCATGTAGCAACACTAGTGTTGTCAGTCTCTACTAAGAAACTGGCAATTATATATCTAAGTGGTGCATGTGTGCGTGTTTTACATTTTTAATTACCAAATAATACACAAATCATTTTTGTGGTAAGAGTTTCAAATAATGTGTAAATACAGTGAGATAAATATGAATGTCCTTTTTCCGATGGCTTTTCTTCCACTGCATCTTCTCTCACTCAGGGATAAATACTATGAATCTGGTAACCATGCATTCTTCCAATCCTGTTTTGATGTGTTTATTACAGATAACCAAAAATATATCAATGTCCATTATACAAGGGTTTACATAAAAGGTGCTATACATATTTATCTGTGACTTTTTTTTAATTGAGTTATATTCAGTTTACAATGTTGTGTCAACCTCTGGTGTACAGCACAATTCTTCAGTCATAGGTGAATATACATACATTCATTTTCATATTCCTCCTCACCATGAGCCACTAGAAGACATTGAATATATTTCCTTGTGCCATACAGTATAAACTTGTTTATCTATTTTATATGTACCTGTCAGTATCTTAAAATCTCAAACTCCCAGTTTATCTCTTCCTACCCACCTCCCCCCTGACAACCACAAATTTATATTCTATGTCTGAGTCTGTTTCTTTTTATATGTAAGTTCATTTGTCTTCTTCTTCTTTTTTTTTTTTAGATTCCACATATGAATGATATCATATGGTATTTTTCTTTCTCTTTCTGGCTTACTTCACTTAGAATGACATTCTTCAGGGACATCCATGTTGCTGCAAATGGCATTATGTTGTTATTTTGTATGGCTAAGTAGTATTCCATTGAATAAACATACCACAACTTCTTTATCCAGTCATCTGTCAATGGACATTTAGGTTGTTTCCATGTCTTGGTTATTGTAAATAGTGCTGTTATGAACACTAGGGTGCAGGTGTCTTTTTGAATTTGGGTTCCTTCTGGTTATATGCCCAAGAGTGGGATTGCTGGGTATCTGTGACATTTTTTTAATATTTGCTTTGGAGATCTCTCTAAATCTGTTCGTTTATGTCTAGGCAACTGTTTTAAATTGCAAAAAAAGTAGTCTATAGATTTGATTTTATATCCATAGCCAAAATGGGATATAATTTATTCCAACCCTCCCATATGACAAACATTTGGGTTGTTTTCAATGCTGCACTGAGCATATTTATACCTAATTTTTAGACACAAGTGTAATAAATTATTTAAGGAATCTTACTCAGTGCTTAGAAACAGCCTCATAGTTGCTCAGCATTATATATATGTTTTGCAATATTTTCCCTTTAAATCCCAATTTACAGTATTATTTGAATATAATTTGGACTTCATATTGAAAAATGTTGGCATTAATTAAAATTAATCAATTTTTAAATGCTTGAAAAAACGTGTTTTCTGTTTGCTGAATAATACATAATATATGTGGTCAGGCTTGTTAATTATGAACACATGGGTTTTAAATAATTCATGTTTTATGTTCTTATTCTCTTTAAGTCTACAAAATATTTTTGAGGCAGCTTAAAATATAAACTACTATTATGTTTACTTTATTATTTTTTCTTACATTTTGAATACTCATTAATTTTATCAGTGTTTTATCATGCATTATTTTATCATTTTTACTTTTTGGTGTGACCCTTGTAAACAGCATATAGCACTTTGTTTTAATCTTAAGCATTTTGATTACTAATGAGTTAAGACTTTTTTTTTGGTATTCCTACCATGGTATTTTGTATTTTCCATTTGGCAAAATTGCTTGATCTTTCCCCCTCCCTCTTCATCCATTCCTTCCTCCTTTTCTTTCCTCTGTCTTTAATTTGTCCTTTCACTCTCTTTTGGATAGAATGGGTTTTCATATTTTCTTGGTTCCGACTCATATTGATTCAGTAGTGGTATCTCTCACTTGTGATCTTCTAATTGTCATCCTCAAATTTGTATTACTCATATTTGGAGAAAAATAGATTGACATCTAGTGTTAACAAGTATCATGGAAAACTACATAAGATCTTTGAAGATACTTATCAATTTCCTTTTACTTTCCAGAGTTACCAAGAAATCTTTACATAACTCCTATTCCTTTTGTTAATTTAACTTTCAGAGGTTCAGATTCTTCTCTGTAATGTGGATGTGATTCTACCTCTACTACAGGATTATTATAACGACTGAGATAGCAGGTAGTTGTGCCTATGTTAATTACTTGAAACATGGCAGATGGTTAGCCAACGACACTTCTCTTATCCCCATTTATATTTTTAATCAATGCATGTATTTTATGATTATGAAGTTATGGATACCATTGATTTTTCAATAGTGTATAGTATTATTTTGTATGCTAAAGCTGAGCTTTACTCTTAAAACCAAATCATTTCAGTATCTCTATAGTACAGGATGATAAGGCCACATAAAGGAAATAGAATTATGATATACCATTGATCCTTCTTAAGGATAACACCAAAAGTATGAGGCTTTTAATAAGATGATACCAGGTAATTTGTCTACAAACACATAGTATATGGCATATACTTGAAAAATATTAAATATAGTAAAATTTTATTATTTAATTATTTGAAATTTTATAACATGCTTTTGGTCAGGTTTCTGAGCTGTGAATATTACCAAATATAATTCTTACTTCATGCTCTGACACCATAAAGTGTTGAAAGTATATAAAGGAAGAATTATGAAGAAATTAAACACAAAAAAGGCACAGTTAATATTCAAGGTGCAGATGTTCCCCTTAAACAATCAAGGAAAAAATATAAAAATGGGAGAAAGAGAAGAGACAGTCAAATAATGAGAGAGGCATGGGATGAAAATAGCAGATATACTCCTTACATCCAGACAACTAGATTTCCTTTATCTTATCTCCACATTTAGTGCATAACAAAATGATGTCCTGGAGTGGAGTTCTGCTGCTCAGTGGAGCCAGAGATGAAGGTACCATATGGAGCAGGTGTTCAGGACAATGCAAAGTTTCACACTGGGGAGAGACAGGCTTCCACTGAGCAGCATGTAAATATTAAAACAAAAATTTCCCCAAATGAAGAGACTTGAGTGAGAACAAGATATTCTAGCCAGCATTATATTTGGATACAGATATGTTTAGAATGTAACATCTTAAATCACTATGGCTTGGGGAATTTCATGTTATTACACATAAATGAGAACATTTCAAAGTTATGTCCTTATTAAAAGTATTTTAATTACAATATTCATATCAAAATGTCTTTTTTTTTTTCATTTTTCACTCATTCATGTTGATCGTTTTGTTATGCATTTATTTGTTAGCAAAGTGCCAAGTGTAGCCTTGTGGGGAATCCCATATTTATCCTGTACTAGATATGTGAAATTGAAACTTAGCTTTTCTGTGTCTCAATTTTTCTTCTTTTAAATAAGTACAGTAAGGTCCTAAGGGTTATAGTGAAAATAAATGAAGGAATGTGTCCAGTAGCATGCCTGACACCTCTTTGCTTCATAATAACTCTTAGTTTTCCCATTCCACACTTACAATTGGAATCTAATTAGTCATATCAATATGCACAACAAGTATGATTAGGCCCTCACCATCAAATATGTGCAAACTTGATTTTGTTTAGTTTACATAGTTTACATAGTTACATATGTCTTTCTTGGCACTGGACCAACCTGCATTTTCCTGATGCAGTCATCTTTTCCTACGCCAGTTCGGGTGCTACCCGCTGGCAGCGCCCTGCCCACAGCCTCAGCACTTCAGGGCCCACTAGCCTGACTTCCAAATGCCAGGTGCATTGCTTTGCATCTGCGCTTTCTTGCCTTGGATCCCACTTTAACACCCATGCAGCAGGCTACCCATGCTGTAGAATTAACACCTCCCCTCACACACTCAGGCAGAACCACCAGGGTTGGTATATAAAGACCCCAGCTCCTTCACCCACCAGGTAAAATTATTCTGACTGGTGTTTCCTCGTTGTCTCCAGTGAGACTGAACTCCAGTCGTCCCCACTGGCAGTTAACTGCATAGTGTCCCCTTCTCACTTCTCCTTCCCTCTCTGTCACCTCTCAAAGAACCTACTTGCACTGAATTAGAGTCTTGGGGATGCTTCTGGGGAAACACAGATTTTCTCAATCCAGACCAGTGACTGCAAACCCTAACCTGGTACTAAAATTCCGGTTGCTGTCAAGTGTTTCAATTGCCCAGTCATTTCAATATCCAGGCTTTTCTTTAAGTATGTTTAGCACCCTTTTAAACTGCTCACCTGTCCTGCTTCTTTTCAAAGGGTATGACTCTGCCTGGGAGAAGGTACCAAAGAGAGGAGTCTGATTACACAATTTAGGGCTCATTAAGATAAATAGGGCAGTGCCAGCCTGTGGTTTCAGGCTGGTTTAGAGCCAGTCAGGTGATCATGACAGTGAGGTCTGCGCACAGCACGTGTGTGACATATTCAGCTCTCTCATGCAGCCGGCTCTTGATTGCTGAGGACGTCAAAGGGGCAGCTGTGTGGCCCTTTGTCTCTCACCTGCATCACACCGACCCACAACTGACTCCTTCCCTGTCGCATATACTGCTGCCATTTCTGCCCACCATGGTCTAGCAGGGTCCTTCAAAGAGTCTCTGGAAAGGAAGGGTGCCTCCTTTGCTTCTCTGGGTGTCTGAGGTTGCCATGTGTCCAGCCTGTGTTGGATGCTGGATATGCCAGTCAGTCTTTCATTTTCAACTATGTCTATTTGAGAAAAAATACGCATTTGTCTTTTTTCCCCCTCTGGATAAAACTCTGAATTCTGAAGGCCACTTGTATTCTCCCTACTTTCAAAGCCAAGAGAATGATAGGGTGGGGAGGTGGGGTAAGTGAGAGGTGCTGACTAATTCAACTCTTCCTGTAACTGACTCCTACCCACCTCTGACTCTTTGTTTTCTTACATAGACAAGTTTGTGTGGATTGCCATTTGCAGTCCTCTGGTACACAACCCCTTAGAAACTCAGGCAATGCAATATCTAAAGCCACAGCCGGTGTTGCTATTAAATTAGAATATGAGGTGAAAAGCATTTATGTGGAAAATCTCGTATTTTGTAAACCACTGGAAATCATTTTGATGAAATACACACACACACACTTATCTATATGTTATATGCATATACCATTTAGTATATATAGCATATACTTAAATGAAGTCAGCAGCAAACAATTAAAAGTCAACATAGGGTGGGTGGCAATATAGGGGTGAGGGAGTGGGAGGTACAAACCACTGGGTATCAGATAGGCTCAAGGATGTTTTGTACAATAGGGGAATATAGCCAGTATTTTGTAATAACTGTAAATGGAAAGTAACCATTAGAACTGGTATACATTTTTTGAAATTTTTAAACTCAATATATTAGTAATATACACAAAAATATCAATGTAGTTTGTTAATTTTGGAAGTGACTAGAGTGAGATCAGGGACAAGAAGTTACTTGCTGCCCTTGGAGTTCTTATTTGGATGATGCTCTTCATCTTTACAAGACCTTGACCCTGCCCCTCTCTCCCACCTGACTTTCATCCTCCTGTTTGAATTATACTCTCCAGCCACATTGTTCTTTTTGTCCTTGAAAAGAGCAGAATTCCTTCTTCCTTTGCACTTATTCCCTACGAAAAATTCTGAATTTTTTGTTCTCCCTACTTGTAATTTTCTTCCAAGATGACTAGATAATCTTTCAGTGGTCTTCTCATCCTCATCCATTAAACCTGCTTAAATATTAAAGTGCAGTCAGTATCATTTCACTCTATTTATTTCATAGCACCCATAATGGCCAAATATTATACATTTATTTGCTTACTATACATATTTTCTCAGGAGATTATAAATTCCACTTTCTGAATTCCTAGTGTCTAGACTAGTGTTTGACACATAATGGCATTCAAGGAATATTTGATAAACAGAAAAAATATACGTGAAGGAAATTTGAGCTAAAAGTCTTGTTAGCATCAGTTTTCGCCCTGCCTAAGTTTGTTCATTAGACCCATGCAAGGTTATCATTGTTTTGTTTTGTATGTCACTACAAGCAAGTACAAAAAGACTAATCTTGAACAAATTAACTTTCTTAAATAAACATATAATGAAAGCAACAGAATTCATATATTTTAAATAAAAATTTACCTGGGAAATTAAACATTTTACTAGGCCCAATATGAAAATAAAACTTAATTCAAAATCTTATTTGGTGTTGAGAGAAGGTTGATCATCAAAATCATAGTATCTTATAATGATTTTGAAATGCCTGTGAAAATACAAATCTTTATCTTCCAAAACATCTAAATAACCAGCTCTTACTAAACCAAGTTAATAATTCTCCTAAACTTATAAATTCAGTTCAAATGTTAAATCCAGAGAAAAGTAAGCTTGCTTAATTTTCTGGGTTATTAAAGTAAAACTAATTTGTTGAAATTAAGCCAACTCTAGCTTTAAGCATTTCATGCTACTACTTAGAAAATAACTAAATGTAATGAAAATGTAATGAATTTTACTTGAACAACTTACTATGTGGGAAGAAATCTGGAGTCTGTCTAAATTTTCCAAGAATAGAAGTAAATTTAACTCTAACTTTGTCCTCCAAATCTGTATAACGTTCAAGGTGGTGGATAAAAGCACTGAATTGCTTCAGTATTTATTCATTTTTGCCATGTATCAAGAGGAAACATTTATCATACAGAGAGTAGGGATGGATAAATACACCTCTGGATGTGAAAATGTAAATAAAATGATTTCCTGGAAACTAGTATTCTCATTCTTCTCATTCATTCATTCATTAGACAGATATTTTTTGGATACCATCAATACTTAAGAACTCTTCTAGGGCCTGAGACACAACAGTGAATAGAACAGACAAAAATCTCTCATAGAATTCACAATTTAGAGGGAAAAACAAAGAAGTGTGTAATGTTAGACACTGCATCGACACTACAAAGATATAACATCACTACATCAAAGACATGGTGGTAAATGCTACAGAGGAATTATAGAGCAAAGAAGAGATGTATGAGTCATTGGGGAGGTGAAATTGTGGATAGGGTAATTAGGCAGACGCAGAACACATGAAAGTATGTATTTGCATTCTTCAGAGTTTTCTTTCACTGGACCTTATTTATACAAGCTATGATTAATTTTTTTGAGTCACAGACTGATAGCTGACTAAACAAGACACAAGGTACAAAGCTAGAAGACGCATCAGTGTGTACCCTGCACATGCTCAAGAGCATTTTAGAAGCCTAGAAACCCAGGAGAAAGGTATTTTTCTCTTGTCTTCTACCATATTTTTTCTAGAAAAGTCCTATAAAGACACGACCTACAGAGTTGCAGAAGTTGATATAGAAAATGTATCTATACTTATGTCTAGAACATTAATGTAAACATAAAATCATGATAATATTTAAGAGTAAAAAATGTTTAATTTGTACAAAACTTTGTAATTGGGGAAGTGGTTACACATAGAACATTTTATTTAATCTTCACAAAATTCTCTGCTGTAAGAAGACTTGCTGTGGGTTACAAAACTAACAAATGGTAAACAGCGATGAATTCTTGGTCTATCTCAACATGCTTGTCTTAAGTCTTTCACATATTCTTCCAATTAGTTTGCAAACTTCTGACCCTGGTGCCTGAAGTCCCAGCCATGCCACTCATTAACATGATCAAAATAAGGCCTCTTAGAGTTGGTTATTCTTCTTTATGACTGTGTCCTTTGCATGAAAATCTCTATGATTAGAAGAGAACTACTTAATTAAAAATTTTGGAGCTATATCACATTTCCTATTGTATAGAAGTAAATGAAAGTTATTTAATCATAAATCATCAAATCTCAGGGCTTTGATGGACATAAAGGTCATCTCATCCAATCATCCAGTAAGACTTAAGACATATGTGCAAGTAAATCCAAGTTATATTAACAAATCTGCCCTTTTATTTAAGAAATAGCATGCTTTTATTTGACAAGAAACTGTTTAACCTTTACCAGAAGAAGTAGATGGCTTAAATTTTTTTTCATAAATTAAATTAATATTGCTCCAGGAAGAAAGATTAGTATTTAAAAGTAATATATAAAATGAAATATTTATCATTTATTTATTATATTTGAGAAACTGTCAGCAGTTGGACTCTCATAATACACATGCAAAATTCACTCTTGCCTTTCCCCTGACATTTGCTCTTTAGTGATGGATGTCAGAGGAAGGTCTGAGCCCACTATGGAACTTAGAACAGCATCGATAGACTGGTAATGTATGGAAAATATACTAAATCTCTCTTATCCAGTTTGCTTCCACTTTATTTCCCCATCAGTATACTTCAAGCTGTACACTGTTTTCTGCCTGTTGATCTAACTCACCCTATTTGTTCATCTTCCCTAAGACGTTAAACATCACACCTTCTCTTAACTTTCAAAACCAGCAACTTCTTAATTTAATGCAATTATCTGAGGTACCCTGTCCAATGGGAGATTAGTTGACCATCTTTTCCTCCTTCTGGTTAATATATGATTTTAAAAGTGAGTTTCTGTATGATTTGTCTTTTCCATTTTTGAAACTTAAAACAATGCTGTAAGATGTAACTAGTGGGGAAGAGGGTAATGTTTAGGTTTGGCACAGCATTTGGGCCTCTTCAAATGACCTCACATAGGTAACTTTACTCCTTTGATGTCATAATTCCAACATAGGTTTTATCAGGACATATAATTCTCTGAAGTAACAGGAAATTAAATAAACTATGATTCAGACAGATGCCCAAAAGTTTCTTAGTTCTGTTTCTTTCCATGAATTACTTGTTTCTTGATAAAATTATTCAAAATAATAAGTTCCATTGAGTCTAGTCTTTGTTTGTTTTAATGACATGGTATGAAAACTTCAACATTTAAATTAATTGTGGTATATCATAATTACCTGGATGGCATATCATATATAATTTTGAAATTATTTTGAAAGTTTGCTTTGTATTGCATCTTATCCATTTTAATAGTGCTATGAGAAGCTCTAAAAGCCACTAGCTTTTTATTGTCATCATCTGAATCATTTCAAAGGTTTATACATTTTTCAGTGTGATTTAAGTTTATATTAATATGATGTAGATAATGTCATTTTTGTTTAGTTTATAAAGTATACTCTGCCAAATGCATTGACTTGGATTTATTATGTTTCTGATTAGAAAGATTATATGTGCAATGTATAACTTTGTATGAATTAGTGGATGATGATTTAAGTTCTACAGAGACTTTGTTAAATTTATTGTGTATAGACCTTAATTCAACATTTGATATAGACAGTACTAGAGGTTTTGGTAGTTAACATATTCATGAGAGTAGATATTCATGAATGGATAACTGATGCGTATATCTCAGTAACAACAACTGCATTAAAATAGAAAACTACTTTCAGAGAAAATAACCACTTTATAAGACCCTGCATTACAAATACATTTTGATATCTTTACAATATTTGTTATAGAACTTTGCATATAGTAAAGACCTCAGATTTGGTTCAATCTGAAGAATCATATTATGTTACTCATATATTATTTTAAAAAGTCAAGTAAAAAAGATACTGGATAGCAACTAAGGATTTTTTCAGAACAATATATATTAGTAATTTTTTCATTTTGGAGAAGAACAAGAATTAGCTTTAAAAAGGAACCAACCTTAACATAAATAATAATTCAGCCATCATTGTTAAAAATTCTAATTACATGTACTCTGATTCTGAAATTATTTGATATATTCTTTTCTGCCCTCAGTCAGATCAAAACGTTTGTATGTGCCATCTTCTGCCAGTTTCTTTGATAAAAGTTGACACCTATGCTAATCATATTACTATAGAGTCTTATGATAGCTAGAAAAATATAGCTACAGGTATTTTAAATACTCAAATCTTTTCAATTTCCCCCAATTCCAGTTGAAGTCTGAGTTCTTGGTAGCATATCTAAATCCTAGAAAATATAGGGTAAATGAGGAAATTCATTAATGAATCACTAGATATATGAGGGAATATAACACAGGAGGTAGTCTTTGGAATGGCCGTTTTGATTTTTACAGGAATTCTGGTTCATTAGAACATATTCAAATAAAATAAAGTCTTAATGCAGATGTCAGGAGAAGCTTCATGTCTGTATCTGTCAAGATTCAACTAGAGAAGCAGAGCCAGTAAAATTTTATTATACCCGGGTTCTGCACCTGCAAATTCAACCTTGTGGATCATGTAGAACTGTAGGATTTATGGAAAACAAATCTGTGTATAAGTGGGTCCATGCAGTTCAAACCCATATTATTCAAGGGTCAACTGTACGTGGACTTATTACAAGGAACTGACATAAGCAGTTGTGGAGCCAGCTAAGGAATTCAGAACTTTATAGGGCAGATCAAGAAGGGAAGATAATGAACAGGATGGACCCCACAGGAATGACCCAAAGCTGTTGTGCACAATAGGTAAAAAATTTCTCTCCTTAAAAAGCCTCTGCCCTGCATTTAAGACCTTCCAGTTAGTTAAGTCAGGCACATCAAAGGTAAGATACTTATTGAAAGTTCATTTACAAGAGACTTTAATAAATCTGCAAAATCCCCTCACAGGAATACACAGTTTAGTGCTTGACTATCTAGGAACTTCAGCCTAACCAAGTCAGTTCATCATAAAGCATCATAATGCCTATCAAAAAGGTCATTATATTTCACTTTAGCTCTAATATTTTAGCCTGTGAAAATGTGAAAGACTATTAGTGAATTTTGCTCTTTTGGAAGAAGTGGGTATGGCTTGTATTAACTCCTTGGCATTCTTGGTCACATTTCCATATATTCATTCCCTTTTCAGATATTTAGATCAAACATAGACTCAGACATTTTGGAGTGATATAGCAATATAATATTTTAAGTTGTCAAGTCACAAAGTGTTTTCTTCTTGGATCATTGAGTGTTTTCTCCTGTAGCTCAACTATCATTGTATTAAAGCACGAGGGTGATAAATGAATGGACTTAATGACTAGACCATTTAGGATACAAAGAAACTTCAGTAACTGATGTGTAATAAAACCATATTAATTTAATTTGTAATAAGATACACCTTTTAAGGTGAAATAGACCTTCCAACGTCTACCAAGGACAAAGGAAGGACATGTTGAGAAGCCCTTAAACCTAGCTATGAGCAGAGCAGAAAAGCTAAACATATGTGAGCACATGGGATTTTCATTGAGATTTTGTTGAATCCATGACAAATTTGGGAAGAACTGACATCTTAATAATATTGAGACTCCTAACCTATGAACAAGATATACTTCTCTATTTGTTTAGGTCTTTTTTTTTTTTTTGGTTACTCTCAATTATGTTTTATTGTTCTCAGCATACCCTCATTCATGTTTTGTCAGATTTCCCTAAGTGTTTTTCTTTTTTGTGCTATTGTAAATGCTATTTTCTTTTCTTACTTTAATTTCCAGTTGTTCATTGTTAGCAAATAGAAATACAATTGATAGTTGGATTTATCTTATGTCCTTTAAAATTTGCTAAACTCACTAATTAGTTCTAGCAGGTTTTTTTTTAGGTACTTCAGATTGTCTGCATAGGTGATCATGCTGCCTACAGATAAAAATATTTTATTCATTTTCTTTTTCCATACTGAGTGACTTTTATTTCATTTTATGGCCTGATTGCAATGGCTAGAACGTCAGTACAATGTTAAATAGAAGTCATGAAAGGTGGCATCTTTGTCATGTTCCTGACCTTAGGGGAAAACAATTCATTTCTTACCTTCAGTATGATGTTAGCTACAGGATTTTTCCTAACTGTTCTTTATTAGGCACTTAAAAAATTGTCTTTCTATTTCTATTTTGATGAAAGTTGTTTATTTGTTTGAACCAGGAATGGATGTTGAATTTTGCTGAATGCTTTTTTTAACAAATAAGATGATTATATAGATACCCGTTTTTAGTTTGTTAATATAATTTACAATTAATAATTGCATGCTAATTACAATTTTATTTTAAAATAGCAAGCTCCCTTTGGGGGAAAATACACACTTGGTTAGTCTCATTTTTTTTCCTAGAAAACTTCTAGGAAAAAACGTTAAGAAATTATTCCTAAGAGCTTGGTGGGCTAGGCAAAGATTTATTATATGGAACACAAAAAAGAAACATCTTGCCATTTGCAACAACATGGATGGATCTGTCTTATGTTTAGTAAAGTAAGTCAGACAGAGAAAGATAAATACTTTATGTTTTCACTTATATGTGGATTCAAAAACTAACCAAATGAACAAATGTAACAAAATAGAAACAGATTCATAGACGGAGAGAACAAACTAGTGCTTACTAATGGGGAGGAAGTGGTTGGAGGAACAAAATAGGTGAAGGAGATTTAGAGGTATGAACTACAGTTATAAAGTAAACAAGTTACAGGGATGTAATGTACAGCACAGGGAATATAGTCAATATTTTATAATAACTTTGTATGGTATGTGATCTACAAAAATATCAAATCACAGTGTTATACAACTGAGATTAATATAAGTCAACTATACTTCAATAAATTTTTGAAAATAAAAAAAAACATAAAAATAAAGATGTTACTCAATAATTATAAGACAAAAAACTCAATTTAAAAATGGGCCAGAAATTCTATGGGTATTTCAATTAAGAAATAGCAAATGGCTATTACTCAAATTAAAATCACAATGAGATATCACTAGAAAATTAAAAGAACTAATACCTTGTTAATAATACCAAGTATTGGCAAGAATGTCTAACACCTGTAAAATTACACATTTTTTTGGTGGGCATATGAATTGATAAAAACCACTTCAGCAAACTTTTTTTTAAATTAATAATCCACATGAAGCTAAGCATTTTCCTCTTTTCTTCTTCACTAAGGACTTTCAAATATATATTATGTAGTATACACAAATATTATATTGCTATCTATCTATCTGTCATCTATCTATGTAAATAGCACAAATGTTTACCCCCTCCAAAATAGGTACAGACTGTTCAAAGCAACTGTATTTAAAATTTTTCCCAAAACAACTGAATACTCCTTAAAAGTAGACTCAATATAACAATGGTATAGCTATACAATCAAATATGACACAGAAATAAAATATAAACAACTACTGCCACACTGAACAATAGGAATGAAGCTTATATGTGTAATGATAAGAAAAATAATTTATAACCAAAGAGTACATATCATCTTGTTGCTGGAGAATAGGTTCTTGCTTACATAGGAAAGAATTCAAGAGCAAGCCATAGTAAAGTGAAAGTACATTTATTCAGGGAGATACACACTCCATAGACAGAGTGCAAGCTGTCTGAGAAGGCAAGAAAGAGAGAGAGACAGACCATGAGGTTTGGGGTTATTAGCTTTTATGGACTCAGTAATTTCATTTGCTAATGAGTAGGAGGGTTATTACAACTACTTTGGAGAAGGGGCGTGGATTTCCAGAAAATAGACCACGCCCACTTTCAACCTTTTATGGTCAACCTAGGAACTGTCATGGCTCCTGTGGATGTGCCATGAGGCTCAGGGTCTACTAGAAGTCAAATATTCCACCATCTTGGTTCTAACCAATTTGTTCTTTCCTCAGTTGCTGTGTCATTCCTTCAATGGTTATGCCCTGCCCTCTTTCCTCCTGTCTCATTCTGACTCTGTTTTTTTTGTTGTTGTTTTTAAATTGAAGTATAGTCAGTTTACAATTTTGTATCAGTTTTTGGTGTACAGCGTGATATTTCGGTCATACATGTATATACACATATTCCTATTCATATTCATTTCTATTATAGGTTACTACAAGATATTGGATATAGTTCCCTGTGTTATACAGTATAAACTTGTTATTTACCTATTTTATACATAGTAGTCCGTATCTGCAAATATTGAACTCCCAATTTATCCCTTCCCCAAAATTTCCAATTCCTTTACCCCCTGGTAATTTTAAGTTTGTTTTCTATGTCTATAAGTTTGTTTCTGTTTTGTAAATAAGTTCATTTGTGTCTTTTTTTTTTTTTTTTTTTGATTCCACATATGGTGTTTTTCTTTTTCTTTGGCTTACTTCACTTAGAATGATGATCTTCAGGTCCCTCCAAGTTGCTGCAAATGGCATTATTTTACTGACTCTTTTTATGAAGTTCAAGAGATGAAGCTAAAACAGGTGATAGAAGCCAGAATAGTAGTTACTAAAGTAATTAAATCTCAAAAAAAAAAATCTATACCTTCTCAAAACTACAATATTTTTGAAACCCTTTGCAGAATCAGGACTTTTTTTTCCCCCAAAAAGGGCAAAGCTCCAAAGAGATAAAATAGACTGAGAGAAAAATTATGTCTCAATATTAAATATAAAATATGAAAAAAATACAAGTCAAAAAGGCACTTGTTGGCAAACTACTAAAATACAACACTAAGTCATTTAGGCTACTTTACACAAAAGTGGAATTCACTTGGCATTTATCACAGAGTCCCAGATGGATAATCATTTGGAAGTACAGACTTGGAGAAAATATAAGAATTAAGAATGTTCCGAAGTCTAGGCATCAGGAATTGCATCCAAGGCCAGGGACAGAAACACTTGCTCACAGTCTGTAACATCCTTTCTTCACTAAGTCCTGACCAATGTGTAGGTAGGTGGCAGAGAGTAGTTCTGAGGAGTATCAGATGGCTGAATACAATAATGCATCTGGTCACCAGGAAGTGAAAGTGGGGCTGTGGGAATGGATCTGGTCCCTAACGCCTTGGATAGCAGACACTCTCCCTCCAAGATAACACACATACAGAAAATTCGAGTATTGGGGTGGGGTGGGAATGTTAGATGCTTGACATCTACAAAATATCAAATTAGGAAACTACAAAATTTGAGAGAATAAGAGGAAAGGTTAAATGCATCTTCTATGTTTGAATTTCCTTTATCTCTTATGATACTGAGTGGCTGAGAATAGAATGCATGTTTCTGGATGGAGCTAAATCAAACCATTTAATAAGTTTACTTTTGATGATCACAACTGTATTTGAAAAATGGAAAAATTATCTTCCAGTTATAAAGTATTAAAATGATTAAAAACTACTGAAAGAGAAATAATTCACCATTGAGTGAATTAACATTTGTGTACTTAATTAGCCTTAATAAATATAAATAAGCCATCATTTAGTTTTATGAGGTAGCAATATATTTCCTGAAATAAATAATTTTTGCTGACATTCAGATAGATAGTGTTTAATACCATAGAAGAAACATATGTTCATTATCTCATTTATGATGAATAAATATGAAATACTTATCAATTAAGGTAAAACATAAGTAAACAATTTGGGTGAATTTATGACTAATAACAAATAATTTACATTTAAATAATTATAACATTTCTTTAATATAAATCAACTAAATTTTGTGTAAAAATACCTGTTTCAGGTTTTAGGAGGGAAATATCAAACATAAAGTCTTTAAGAATTACAAACATGCCATTAAAATGTAACATTGTTGCCAACTTTTTAATTACAAAAAGATGTGTATCTGGTTTACAAAACCAGAAAAAATCCTGAAAACTACATTAATATTATTGGTAAAAAAACTACTAAAATAGAATTGTGATAATACAGAGGGTTAGGAAATATGTTTTATCTCATTCAAATCTAATTTCAATTTCTTTGTTTAAATATTGTGACTAATTCATATTTTTTGAATATTTTCAAGTTATTAAACATTAAGTTCAAAATTTAAAATCCCACCTATTTCTCCTATTAAGTATGCAATTGAGATGTAAAAATTAGCTTAATATATGAGTCAAAGTACTGGGTACTGGTATAAATCTTCTCCCTTAAACCTGCACCAATAGAGCAAAAGATCAAATAACTCTTCCATCATAAAAATAAGTTAAAAATAAAGTGATCATTTTTCATTTATAGGAAAAAAAACTCATTTATTTTATGCTTCTTCACCAATTAAGTTTAACTTAGGAATTTAAGAGAGAGGGGAAAAAAAAGAATCACTTTTATTTCTTGTCTGTTATTTACTACTAATTAGAAATGAGGTGGTGATTTATGCAGTGTATTAGATATAGTTTTACTGTTCTCAAAAGTTGATAAATTACTAAATGAATGAAAATATCCTAAAGCTGATCATAACCTGCTATTAAGGCAAACAGAATAGACAGTTCCCCGCTGGTTCTCATGGGCACCAATATATTTCCAGTAACTCAGAGTAAGAGGTTTAGTTGAACTGCTAATTGCATACATGAAACTAGGTCATATAATTTGCCATTGAATTAATTATATAAATACAAATGAATTGTGTTACACTTTGTATTTTAGCAAGTTAGCATCTTATTTATGATCATTTGCACTTTAAAAGAATATTTTATTTTCACTCAGAGGACAATTTGCCAAAATTTTTAAATGAATATTATTTTTCAGAACAAAATTCCGAAAGGTATCTTTTCACATATACAGTTTTTACCTCTTCTTTTTCCTCTTTAAAAATAATACAAATTGAGATGATGTGAAGGTTAAAGTTAACTTTCAGTCAGTATTAGAGAGAATATGATATTATCATTATGACAGATGGAAAAGTGATGTGTTAAAACTTACTTTAAGATGGTTTAAGGCCAAAAGAGATATCATTATTATAAATCAATTTCACCCTCAATTTCATAAATAAACTCAATATATATATGATAGAAGACAGTTACTTTTACCAAAAAAAAGGCAGATTATTCAGAACCTTGGGAGAGACTGCACTATGTGCTCTTTAAGTCACACTCTATCAGGACCTCATCTCCACAAGGATAAAGTTTAGTCAGTTTGATCTTGACAAAGAAATATCCTAACTTTGAGTTAAAATACTTTTTTGAAAAATACCACAAAATTTAAAGATAGAATATTATTCATACTTTAAACATAATGCATTTCAGCATTTTAATGCTCTAATAATTCACAGTGAAACAATATTTTACCTAAAATGGAATTCCAATTTTATATTTCCTAGTGTAATATATGTATTATATTTTAATTTTTCCAGAGTAAATTTTATTCTGATGAAGATTGGTAGCATTAATATTTTACTTCTACAAAATGGTTATTTGAATTTTATTTTTCTCCATTCTTAACATTTGAAAGGGATTAAAAACTATAAAATACACATCAATTTAAGTTTCTTTGATTAGATTATATATTATTATTTATTTTATAAATATAATCGCAATGAACTAAAAATACTAAAAATTGGAGACGAAGTGAAGGATTTTTGAACATACACATTCAGGTTATTAAAGATTTTCAGAGATATAAATTGATTCCTCAGTAGATACTTGATGAAAAATATGAGAATAGGAAAGTGAAGAGTATATGTATGTGTATGTATATATCCCATAAAATGTGAATGGTCCTCAGAAGCAGTGTTCTGTTTACTATTTTTCAGTAAGTAAATTAAAGCCAGATATATAGTGGTCAAAATATAACTATTTCTTTTTGTGAATATTAATATTCATATGTCTAATTTATTAGCTGGCAATCTATGTACCTCATGTAATTTGACATACATATGTATGTGTGGTAACATATCATTTTGTAGTTTTCATAAAAAGCTGAAAAATCAAGACATCCAATTTTTTTGAGGTTAAAAATAGTATCATAGGAAAGCTATGTCACTAGGTTTCCAGTCATCCAGCTTTATGACCTTTGTTTCAGGCCTAATTCTTGATGTGGTTTGAAGTATTACAGATATTGGGTCAAAGTTGAGAAAAAAAACTATTCTTATTTAAACATAGTAGAAGTATGGTAGACTCTAAAATAAAGAAATAGAATTGATAAAGCATTTTTTAATTACATAAAATTTTATAAAGAAACCAAGCCTTATTACCCATATGGCTCTTATTTGTGACTTAATAACATTGAGAGTTTAAGTGAGACTATATAACATACACTGCTATGCAACTTTTATCATTAATTTACTGTATAATCCTGAACAGATTAGCTAATCTCTATGATTATTTGTCCTGTTTCATAAAATAGTTGAAATGTTACTATATAATAAAATAAATAATAATTAATATAAATACTACTTTACTGAATTTAATAAAGATTCAATACACTAAGGAATATGGAAACACTTTTTATAAACATGCCATTCTCCAATATTAATAATAATAACAGGAATAATAAAATTGCTCATCCCCATCTCCCTTTTGTGCACTCTTTCTCTCTCTCTTTCTTAGCACTTAGTAATATAAAAAGCAGAATAGGCAAGGTAATTCAAGGTAATTCACACCCTTTTTCCTTTAAAAAAAATCCTATGGAAAATTCTATATAAATAGCTCTGATTTAAAACTTAAAATTACTAACTTCTATTTTTAGGAGTCTTCAAGAAGCTGAGTTGGTGGATACTTTTATAAGAATCCTATTCATTTACTTGGATGAATACAATATCCATTTTCAAAACCTGGCCCTGACAGAAACATCATGGTCCAGATCTCAATGAGCAGTAAAGTGATAATGATGAGGATGATGATGAAGATGACAACAAATAGTTACCATTCTCTGGGGAGTTTAGGATGAAACAGTCTCTATATTGTGTTCTTTAAATTTGTCAGCTCTTTAAATCCTCTTAACCACACTGCAGCTTATATAGATTGTCTTATATAAACTGAGGCTCAGGAAAATTAGGGAATGTGTAAAAAATACACAGCTGCAAGTGACAGACACACAATGTAAACGATGGCTAGCTCCAGAGTTCATGCTGTTTCCAGTGTATCAAATATCCTTAATCTTCTTATGAGTTAAAAGGAAAAACATAAAATGACATTACACAATATAAAGGCCATAGTAGTAACACGATTGCTTTTAATCTGCAGAATAATTATTGTACCTTAAAAAAATAAACGTTATTAACCTTGAGTCCATAGCTAGCTAAAACATTGTAGTTTCATATTACCTATACTTGAACAAATATATATACATACATACATACACACACACACACAAATATTTATTTCATTACTAAAGTAAGTTTATTACTTGCTCCTTCTGAAGATTCTTGACACTTCCAAATCTGCAAGTAATCACGGTTCCCCTCCTACCCTGAACAGCCATCTTCTCCCTCTTGAATGGCCCAGGTGGCCTCTTAATCGGTCTCACTGTTTCCTCTCATGCTGTCTCAGGTCTTTTCCTACATATTCAGTTCCAAAGTATAAAATAAATGAATGGGAAAGCCCAGAGTGGACTCTTAGGTACAAATCAGCTTACATGAATCCTCCACAGAAAGCATTCGGAAGTTTTTCTATCACACGTAGGGTAAAATACAAATTCCCTATCTTGTTTGTAGTCAGTGCAGCAATGTGACCTGGAATACCTGGGACAGTCATGGTTTATGTCTGTTGTTGTTCAAAACTGTCCTTGTAGAGCAGTGAATTATGCGGACAGCCCACCCGAAAGCCGATATCTGATCTGACCCCTGCCTTCCTCTCCCCACTCAGTATTCACCACTTTCTCCCAGGCTCTCACATGCCAACCACACTGCCAATGCCAATGTCTTTTGAACACATCAGGCTCATTCTGCTCTCATTTTTATATCTTTAGAACACGTCTTCCCCAGATTTCATAATGGCTTTTTCCTTCACATCATCATGTCTCTGCTAAAAATGACATGTCCCAAAGAGGCTTTCCTTGGCAAACATTTTAAAATTGCTCCCATCCCTCTGGCTGCCTGCTCTGCTTTTCCTTCCTAGCACTTTTCACTACATGAGTTTTATTTATATTTTATATTTTTACTAACTGATTTTCAGCCTTGTTTATCATAACATAGGCAAGCTTAACGAGGGAACATATTTTGTCTTTCTTATGTATTGCTATATCTCAAAAACTGAGTTAGGCACTAGAGAAACAAATCAAAAAAGTTTTAAACGAGTGAGTAATGAGTGGTCTGGTCCCTCAAAGTCATTAACTTCTTGTTTTATTCTACTAGATAAATATCCAAAGAGAACTGTGGGTACGCATTTCTAAAATTACTTCTGAGTCTTCAGCTTTAGTAATACCTTCTAATTTTTCTTTTCTTTTGATTTTGGGTTTTATAGAATTGTTTCTTAATGCTGTGGTTGTAATCAAATATCATTTAACTACCATTTCTTCTAAAATGATGAAAGCTTTTCTTTTTCAAAGCTTACTGCATGTGAAAAATATAAACATTCCTTAGTAATTAGGTCACTCAAATGAAATAATGTAACAATTATGCTATATTGTTAAAAGACTTAAAACAAACATAAATGGTGAAAGTTTCTCATATACCCGTAAGATACTTTTTCTTCTCTAAAACATTTTCAAAATGGTCTTTACAACTAAATTTATGAATCTTTAAAATTATGTGGGATCTCTCTTTTTCACCATAGCAAAAATTAAATGTCTGAGAAAATCCCCCACAACAAAACACCTAAAGTTGCTGCATAAATATAACAAACATCATTTTAATTGCATGTTTATATGTAAAACTGCCTAGACTGAAAAGGTTCAAGACATAAAAACTGAAGTGGGTGAGCAAGGAAGGAGCCGGGGCTCTCCTGGTAGCATTCACTGATAGCAAGACCCAGAGCTTTAAGTTTTTAAGCAGCTAAGGGCAGGTACCTTCGTGTCAGCACACAGAGTGGGAAAGGGGGAGTGGAATTGAGACTTGTACATTGCAAGGTCCCTTAAAGAAACACCCTCTGGAAAAAAACAGCTGTAAAAAAAAAAATCTATTGCACAGAAAATGGAGAAAATAAGCCAAATGTAGGTTTCAGAACTGTTCTCACATTGAGAAAAATGTCTCCACTAAGAATTTATAATCCGAGTTTATTTATCATATTCATTGGTGTATAATTTCACACTGTTCTATGGAATATAACAAGAGAAAAGACCTGAAAGATCCCACTTCCCAGTAATACTTATGAGGGTAATGTACCTTGTAATGAAAATCAGATAAAGATATTAAAGAGAAGTAAATTACCATCCAATCTTACTTATGAACATACTTGCAACAAACAGTAAGTTATTTTATACACACACAAGCACATATATATACACACATTAATGTAATTTATAAAATTAACAGGATAAGAAACAAATGACTACTCAAGGCAGAGAAACAGAAATATATATTTTGATAATATTCAAAAATGCAATGTGGTTAAAATAAACAATGAAACCCTTAGCAAATGAGATCTTAGAGGACACTTTTCAACCCCATAAAAAGACATTTCAGGAGACATGACCTCACCAAGATGATGATTTAAATTGTTCCTGACTTTGCTCCCCTCACACGAGGAGAACCACTAACAACTATTCAAGACCAAGACACCACTGAGAGAATCCTAGAACATGGGTTGAGGCTGAAGCATTCCCTGCACCACAGAGCCCAGGACAGACTGCATTAGGAGCTGAGAGAAGTGGCTGCATATTGACTGCACTGCCCCTCTCCCCAGACCATCACGGCATGATGCAGAGAGCTCTCCCCTGAGCCTCCAGCTCCTCCAGTGGAAAGAGAGAACCCAGAGGGGACAACCAGTCCCTCTCCACCACCGTGGGTCACTTTGCAAGTGCTTGAACTCTGATCTTGCACCACAAGGAATGCAGAGGAATCTGAACGTGATGGAGAAGGGGGAGGGGCTTGTAAAAACTTGCAAGGTTGAGTTCACACCTGCAGTGTCCAAGTAGTAATCTCAATCAGAGGCTTTGCTTAGCTGCGGAACCAAGTTGAGGGTGCACTCTAACCAGGTAACTCGGTGGGGTGTAGATCTGCCCTATTAAGGATCTTCAGATGAAAGGTTTTGCTGGCCCCACGGCCCAGGGTTGGCCATGTCTAGGCAAGGAGCTGAATCACAGCCCCACCCTCTGTGGAGAGTGTCTTCCAGCCCCAGCTTACCAGAAGGGCTGCTGACAACTCCTAAAAGCCATAAGTCCAGTGGTGCTTGAGAGGAGAAGAGGCGAGCAGGGCTGACCACCCACAAAGCAAAGCCGGTACTGAGAGTGGGGCATCCCTTTGCTACAGACAGGCGAGGGGGTTAATTTATAGCCAAGGTTGAGGGTAACTCCTGGCCCCTCTTAATGTGAGAGCCTGTTGGGAAGTTGAGGGTAGCCTGGAGTGGCCACTCCCTCTCCAGCCCAGGCAAGAGAGCTGACATAGCCTCACCCACTGTGGAGAGTGTCTCCGGACCCACCTGACCAGAAAGGATGGAGACAACTCCTGGAAACCATTTGGCCCAGCAGCACTAGAGAAAAAGACGCAGGCAGACCTGAAAATTGCAGTGCAAAGCCAATGGGCCTGTTCAGTCAGGAAATTTAGGGTGTGGGTCAGCTTGACTTAAGACAACAAAAAGCTTTATTGGCTTTAGAGCTGCTTCTCTTGCTGTGCCTAGGTAGGGAATCTAATTTATAGCCTTGCTCATTGCTGAATACAGCCTTCAGCCTATCTGATCACGGAATCTGACCCGAGCACACAGGAAGCTGCATTGCCCCATCAACATCCCTCCATACAGTGGCACCTGAACAGAGAGTAGCCTGTATCTTCCCCTATCTGCACAGCAAAATTGCTAGCCTCACCTGACCAGGGAATTCAGTGCACAATCCGGACTAGTGTGGGTCCCCAAACAGCGAGCTGTACAGGCCCTGGATCTCACCCTGCTGCCCAGTCAGGGCAGGGAAGCTAATTCAGAGCCTCATCCACTACTGATAATAGTACCCAGTTTCAGTCATCTAGTCGGCCTGGCCAGAGAATTCAGCCATCTCTGGAGCCTGCCCTACAGCATCACTAGGGGAGGTAACAGAGCCAGAAGTCCTGTCCAGAGGTTCTCAGCCAGTGGCACACTATCCCCATTCCCATCCTAAGAGCTTAACTGTTGCCTCTCTTCAAAACAGACCATAATCGGAGGCCCCACCTGCCCAAGAACATTACCAGCAAACATACCCAGAAATCCAAACTAAGCTGACTGGTTAAGAACTGTCTCTGCCAGAGCAAACCTGTAAAGTCTAGAGGATCCCAATTATTTGCTTCACTAATAAACAAATAGATCAGCAGGACACAAGAGAGAGAGCTTACGAACCCAGGCCTAAACAGGGGCTTAAAAGTAGCCTTGCACAGCAATGGGTAAGGGATAACTAGAAATGTTTAATCATCCATGAGGGGAAAAAAAATCCTTACCTCACATCACAAAGAAAATTCAGTTTCTACTGGATATATGCCTTAATACAATAAACACAATAAATGACAAAAATACAAATAAATTACAAGGGGACTTCTTTATAAAAAGTATTAATAATACAGAAAGATACCTAAACTTTGGCAACATTAAATTATAAACTTTGGGTATCAAAAGACACCATAAAAGAATAAAGATAGTTACGTTTTGGAAGAATATATTGCAAAAGATTGGTGTTAATAATAATGATTATCCATGCATATATTTAATTCACTTAATAATATGTAAAGAACTTTTACAAATCAACAGGTTAAATATGATAGTAAAACAGATAAAATACATGACAAAACTATATATAGGAAAATAAACCTAAATAATCAATAAATAGGTGAAATGAATCAGGAAAATAGAAACTAAAATGACAGAGATAAAATTTCATATCCAAGATATAGTTGGCTCTTTAAAAATCCGAAAACAGTGTATGTGGCACTGCTTGTACAATAATGGGAAGCTCATAAACTGCTAATGCAATGTGATTTAGTACAGTCATCCTTGAAAACTCTTGGACAAGATCTATTGAATTTGAAAGCATCATTTATTTTATTACCACTAAATCTTTACTCCTATGAGTGAACACTAGGGACATTCTCATAGGTGTGCAACAATGAAAGAATGGATATAATGGAATGCAATAGCAGATTAAATGAAACAGAGTCACACACATCAACATGTATGTCACTCAAATCAGTTTTGGGGGACGAAAAATGCAATTTCCAGAAGTCAGAGAGCACTGTACCAGCTACATAAAGTTTTAAAATATATAAAAAATAACGTATTCCTTAGGAATAAATCTATATAGAGTAAAAAACATTTTTAATGTCTTTAAACAGTAAATCTCAATTAAAGTGTGCATTTTCCTTCTGACAGGAAAAATGGGCAATAAGGATGTTGAACTGAGAAGAGAACACAGACGTCTGAATTGGTGAGTTCAATGGTGAATGCATGGATTTTGATTTATAATTCTTCTTATTTAGAATGCAAAATAATAAATTTACTGAACAATAATATAAAAAAATTGTGAGTTGATACCTCAGTCTCTTTTTTGGTAAAAGTAACTCCACACAAAAACCATTCAACATCTACTCAGAGAAGCAGCATTCCTCTTCTTTTTCCTGGGAGTGTCACTGACTGGACCTAGAGTTATTACATCAGCCTAAAGAAGGTCATATCTTGACCTCCATTCAAACAGAGATAATCCTTAAGAAGTGGCACCATAAAATATCAAAGAGTTTGTCACTTAACCTGCTGCACAAGATAGCAGATATCATTATGATTAATTTTCATGTTCTAATAACTGGTAGGGCAAATCATTCTTAATACATTAATTACCCTTCCTTTTTCATAAATATCTTGCCTCTTCTTAAATGTTTTTTTCTTATAAACATATTACAAATTTTAAAGTAAGCTCTTCTAGTTCTAAAAGACAATGTCCTATAGAGCCAACTGTTTCAATTTCTTTCAGTTAACAGTGGGAAGATCAAGCAATGGAATAATAAAATGTTTACAACACCTACAAAGTGACAAGAATGTGTATTTCTGCCCCATCTCCATCTTCACTATGATACAAAACAGGGTCAAAGCAACTTTTCCTCCCACCCTATGCACCCAAACCTGCTGTTCTAAACACAGGTTTGAGGAGACCCACTTGGGAGTGCTAGATTCTCTCCCATTTGTTTGATAACTGCACCATCAGACATTCTCTTTAGGTTTCTTTCTATGCTCCAATTTGATCTTGCCCTTGGCAGCTTAGTCTCACGAACTTTGAGAAGAAAAAGAAAAGGTCTTCATTCCATTACCTGGATCATAGAATTTCCTGACTTCTTGCATCTATAAACTCTTGTGATGTTGTACTCATTAGAAAGGCATATTAGACACAATACATAGTACAAAGCAGAGGAGTCAGTAACATCAAGTTACTGAAGAGTCTCTTCTGGACCTAACGGAGAAACTTTAATGCTACTAGAATCTGTATGAAAACCGTGGTGATAATGGGACCCCATTAAATATAATTTTGCTTTTCTTTCATATCTCCTATAAAATCAATGATGATATTCAAAAGCTTTAATGAGCACTGACCAAACAGAATCAAAACTAGCCTAACTCTAAAGTATGTGAATGGAGTGAATGAACCAGGCAGGGCTGTTTGAAAGCTGGGGCATTCTCTGGTAGCACTGGGGGTGGATGGGGCCTCTTTGGGAGGGGGATTTGAGGACTCAACCAGTGACCATTTCTCTCCTCTACTAAAATATTTCAGTATTGTACCAATTGGCACAGCTGTGACAAAGCCTACTGGCTAAATATATACTTAATACAGTAACAACTAAGATTTTTGTCCCTACATTTCTATGCTTCAATCCCTCAGCTCACATTTTATAAACTGCCAATTAATTTTTGGAAAGAATATGCATACGTGTAGATTTCGTGTAGAAAAAGACACTTCAAATTACCATTCTAAGTTGAGTGTGTGTGTGAGTGTGCATATGAAAAATATTTTTGTCAATTAAAATATTTGTGTGATATTTTAAAATTCAGACTCTATTTCCATAATATATAATGTCAGTTCAATAGCACAGCTGCAAGTCTCAAATGGTGCAGATGAAAAATATGCACCTTATCTATTTAAATCTAATTTATATGATGCATGAGTAGAAAATGGATTACTTATTAAAACAAGATTGAAATCTTCTGAGCCCTTGGAAAAAACACAACTAAGCATTATTAGCATCTATGGGGGCTGTTCTTTATTATTTTCTAAAATGCAATTAAAGCCTCATTAAAACACATTCAATTATAAAATGTCTTTTATTACCAAAATACTGCATAAGTCTTGCACATTGGGGAAGAAAATGAACCTTGAAGATATCTCTTAAGACAATTCCAAATTCTTTAGAGAACTTGTGTGTATACCCAAAGGAGCATAAAGCTGCCACCTCCAACCTGCCATTACTATTTACTTACGTGAGAAAAAAATCTGTATTTTTTGACATACAATGATTTTTCTGCCTTGACAATGAATTTCCACATCACATATTTTAATTTCCTTGGCTAACATGTAGCCCATTTTATTATTCATGTTCACAACTTAGATATTCTGGGTTACTGTACAAGTATTAGATGATGAGGTAAAAGAAGCACTCAAGCATTCAATAAATGTTTATTAAAAAGCAGTTATAAACTAGTTACTGCATGGACAAAGGAGATACAAAGGAGACAAACAGGTGAAATGCAACAGGGTGATCTGGAAAGAAATAAAAATTGATTGGCTAATAGAATTAATTTTCTTTCTTCATAATCATGTTAGGAAGCCAGTGTAAAGGTGCAATTGAGGGAAGACTATGCAAGACAGTACCCAAAAAAGAACTTAAAGGTAGGAGGTGGAAGCAACTGGATTTAAAATTCGGGAAATTTTCCCCAACCCTGGAAGGGAGACAGAGGCTTGACAGGATTTTATGAGCTTTG
Source organism: Camelus ferus (assembly GCF_009834535.1). Classification (NCBI taxonomy): domain Eukaryota; kingdom Metazoa; phylum Chordata; class Mammalia; order Artiodactyla; family Camelidae; genus Camelus; species Camelus ferus. The sequence continues at coordinate 95,833,457 of NC_045697.1, forward strand.
TTTCCACAGCAAGGTCCAAGAAAGCCTCTGAATACCTCTCCAGTAGACCCTGACTTCAGCCACCTTCTCACTACTCAGGCTTCGCATGCTTAAGAAGAAGACATGCTCAGAATTTTTACCAACAGTCTCGAGAGAGGCTCTAAATTGTAATTCCTTCTTCATTCCCACTCCATTGCCTTCATTCAAAATTGGCAGTCCAAATCTTTCAGGTGATGGGGGATGATCAATAATCTCATTATCATACAACTCTCCTTATGTCAGTTTCCAGTTCAAGTTGTCACCCCCAAATAGTTCATGCCTGCATTTTATAATTTACAGTTTCTCATTAACAAAATCATCTTTTACTTCTCATAATGTTTCCTTTCCTCCTCATTCCTGACGAAGTTGGCGCCTTCCTGAATATGTGGCTTCCTGTGAGTTCCCTTCGGAATTAACTCTTCTAATTTCCCTATAGATAAATTAACACAAGACCTGGGATGGAGGGAGACATCCTCATTCCTCATAATAGCTGGTTCTGTGTTTTCCTTCCTCCTCCATCAAAAAACAAACAAACAAACAAACAACAGTTCCACTGAATGACAAGCCTTCGGACTATGTAATTCACCCACACTCCTTTGCTATCTACCAATCCCCAGGGCATTTATCATTAGTTGCATATTTGCCCTCTTGTTCTTTTGTCTCTCTCTCTCTCCATCTCTCCCATTGTAGTCCCAGAGGCAGGAAGTTCAAGATCTTGGTGTTAGCATGGCCCAGATCAGGGCTCTCTTCTGGGTTGCAGGCTTCTCATTGTATCCTCTTGCTGAGAAAGGAGCTAGGGAGCTCTGTGGGGTCTTTTTTATAGTGGGATTAAAGCACTAATTCCATTCATAAAGGCTCTACCCTCAGGGCAGAACTGTTTCCCAAAGGCCCCACCTACTAATATCTTCTCTATTGGGACTTAGAATTTCAATGCGTGAATTTTGGGGAAACATAAACTCAGAGGACAGCAACTATGGATCAAAATTTTATAACAACCTCTTCAACAATGACAGTGACTTCCACATTCCATCCCTTTGTGCCTCCCAGTTTCCTGAACTCTTAAATTCCAAGTGCCTTTTCTTCTGTGCTTCCTCAATAAAACTGTATATTTTATACTCTAGACATGATCACTACTAATGGATATAAATCCACTGACACTACCATTTTTCTTTTTCCCATGTCTCCCTATAACTCACTTCTCTATACGCATCCAAGACACCATCGTCCACCTCTGTGATTGCTCACTTGAAGCATTCTTGACTCCTTTTTCCTTCTCTCTTTCACTCTGTTCTTAGTCATTTTGAAAGCTGCTTAGATTCGATTTTCTTCCTGTTCTACTTTTAGCCTAGTATGGTTAAATGTGGGTGGAATAAGAAATATTAATTTAAACTAAAAATCACAATATGAAGGTCGGCCATCTGTATTGCCTAGGTTTCCTTGTTAATTACTCTCCCATTCTTTGAGGTGACTGTTCCATATGTTTCCTTCTCTCTTAGACCTGCTATCACCAATTTCCTACATTTTTAATTTGTTCATATGCCTTTAAAAACGTTCACTTAAACATAAATATAATCTAAAATACAATATTTTATAACCCACTTATAACTTTATCAATATGTTTTTGCATTCTCTCATTTTCTCTTTCTTCCTAAAACTAATCTCTCCAATTGTGTACTAGATAATATTATCTTCTCTCACTTATTCAAATTTATTTTTTTCCTGCAGTTATCTCATCTCTATCCTAAATAATCCAATTTTTATTCTTTATTGACAGTTTCTATCAGGATACAAATACACTTAAAATTTTCCCATAAAAAACAATGATAAAATATCCTATACTTCAGATCCCTTTTTAGCGACTGCCCTGTTTCTCCCTAACCTTCAAAATGGCACACTTGAATAGCACGATTACTAATAAAAATACCTAACTTTTTCGAGTGTTTACGGTAGACTCTAGGTGATTTTTATTACTTTACATGCTGATTCCTTTGACTCTATTAGCTCTTTCACTTCTTTACCTGTCATTTACCCTGAGCCCACTGTGTCAGGCTTCCTTCTCAGTCCCTCTACTAAATGGCCCTTTTTCACTGCCCTTAACGATCTTCATCTTGTCATACTACACGTTCAATTTCTGAATGCAGGCAGAGCTTATTACTATGAACTATGTTCTCCTCTTTGAAATCCTTTATTCACTCAGTTTCTGGAATATCACAGACTTCTAGCTGTCTCACCAGCTCCTCATCCAGCTGGTTTACCGTGCAATTTGCAGCTTAACTTTTCTTTTCTCAGCTTTAAAGGAGAAAGTACCTGGAAATGAGTCTTTGTTCCTTCTTTCTATCTACATTTGCTACCTGGATAGTCATCTAATACCATATCTTTAAGTACTATTTATATATTCATATATTTCACTTTTCGATCTTTAGCCCTAACCACACCCCTGCTCCAAATTTCTGCTTCTAATTATCTACTATACAGTTCCATTTGTATACTCAGTAGGCATCTGTAGTAAATGTTAGTAGTGAACCCCCAGTATGCTTCTCCTCAGCACACAGAAGACTCCAAGCCCCCTTGCATTTTGGCAAACCTATGTGAGTACTTGTAGCCAACGGTCTGAGAGAAGAAATGTGTGTGACTTTTGAGCCTAAACACAGGAGCCTGAGAGTGAAATCTCCACGTAATTATTTCTTCTGCTTTAGACAACAGGAAGGTCTTGTCAAGATGCTGTGACTGTAAAAGCTGGTGTCTGCTTCAGCCTGTGGAGGCAAAGCCCTGTACCAATCACCTAATACCTGTGAAAGAAATTAACCACTGGGTGACCAACTATTAAGATTTGGGTGTCAATCACTGAAATGTAGCTTAGAATACTTTAATGAATATAATATCTAAAATTTAACTTGATATCCTTCATAAAAAATCCTTTGGATTTATTATCCAAACTACCCCATAATTGTAAATAGCATCATCTTTACCCAAACATCTAGGAGTCATTCACCCACCCACATCTAGTCTAGCAGAAATTCCTATTCATTCTAAGTTCAAAATATTTCCTAAACCCTACCACTTTTTGTTACTTCCACCATAGTCACAGCCACACTATTTTCAGCCATTATCACTTTTGCCTGGAGGTCTGCAGAAGCCTCTCAAATAATCACCTTTTCTAAATTTATCCCTCACATTATATATTCTATAAAGTACTCCCCACTAAAAGCATAATTGCTTCCATTACAATCCTTCTATGATTTCCATGATTTCCTACCATGGTGAATATCATCTCCTTTGGGTCCTGCCTTTTGCTCAATGTGCTGATTTTCTTGGCAGTTCTCAGACAGGTAAAGCTGGTTCCTGCCTTGAGACTTTTGAAGTTCTGTTCCCAATCACTCAAACTTTCTTCTCCAAGATCTTCACTGGTTCACTCCCTCAGTATTCTACTCAAATGCCATGTCTTCACAAAGGCAATCTCTGTCTCACCACCAACTCCCATCATTCATGATTCCTTTGTTTTACTTTATTTTTCTTTACAGCATGCATCATTGCATGTGTACATGCAAGTCTGTGTGCACATATACATGTGTGGATGTGAGTGTGAATATGTCTATGTGTACGTGACTGTGTGTACTTTTTTCTCATCTATATCCAACATTGGATTATAAATTCCATGAAGGATCTTTTTTCTCTCTTCACAGTTTTATCCCTGGAACTGTAATTGTGTCCAGAACACAAGTGGGTGCTTAGTAAATATTTGTTAAATGAATAAATAAATTCCATTATCATTATTCTATACTCATTCTCAAGTAATAAAATAGGGCTGCTGTATAATCCAAACAAACATTCAGCTAAACCTATGAAGTTATTACATTCCTGTTTGAAACTATAAATAGCTGTTATTTATTCCGATGAATTTAAATGAGAATTTCAAAATGCTAAGATTTCACAATTTGTTAAATAATAGATTGTCTATTCTTTCTGTTTGCTACCTAACTACATAAAGAGTTCTAAGCAAGCAGAGAAAATGATTCAGCTAAGATATTTACAGTGCATTATTTATATATGAATATAATGTATTATTAAAATAAAGTTATGTGCTTTTGAAATCACCATCATCATGCTTACCCATATTAAAATACCTGTACAGAATCAGAATTGATGAATTCAAGAAAAGTTCAAAACGGGAAGTAGGAGAATCGTAGTTTTTCACATTTCTCTGATAAAATACTTAATCTTTTAAGCATATTTATTTATTTAAAGACTTAAAAAGGTGAAAAGATTATGCTCCCTTTACCTCTGAGCATATCCTTAACCAACTGAAATTGTAGATGATTTTATCAAGGGTAAAAACTCCCTACCTATGGCTAAACTAGTGGAAACACCTAGTTTTGTACACTGCTGATACAGCTGATTATTAGCTTATGAACTATTCTCCCTTTGAGTTTTCTGACACTACAACTCTCTCCTGCTTTCCCTCCAAATGTTCTCATGAGTTCTACTAAATTTATTTTGCTGAGAAATGTTTGTGCTCCTCAGTGTTCATTCCCACATTTGTCTGTTTTTCTGTTCTCATCATAAACATTAACTATAGTTACCCTAGGAAATCTCTACAACTACCGTAAGTTTAGTTACACCTGTACACCAGCCCATCTATCAGTAATAACTACAGTCTTATCCAAATGTGATCCAGCACGGTCCCCTGGAGCCCTAGAGTATGGAAAAATCAGTGTGTCTAAAACTGAACTCATTATCTTCCCTCCAAAACCATCTTCTCTTCCTTTTATCTGCATTACTGGTGAATTCCATCAATTAGCATCAACCTTGACTCTTTTCTTTGTTTTTATTTCCCATATACGATAATAAAACTTTGAGCATTTTATCTGATAAATATACCATGAATTCAACCTGGGGTGAAGAATTTCAATGTGTCACATTTTTTCTGTTTTCCTTCCAGGCATTTAGATTTAACTTTCCCACACCCTCTGAAGATAGTCCAAGGAGTCTTTCTAATAATCTTAATAGACATGCTTTGTTAATTATTTATGTGGAAAAGATTATCTCCCAGTTTGTAGCTTATATTTTCACTCTTACATTTTCCTTTTTTTTTTTAAATGTCTCAGTAAACAGAATTATTCTTCATGCAGTTCAATTTGTCTATTTTTTTCACGGTTAATGCGGGTGTGGTTTATTTATGAAATAATGTCACATCAAAGTGTGAAACTACCCATGTACATTTTTCAAACATACAATTGACAAGAATTTGTGTCAAGAATATTGGAAGGACTCCTACAAAATAGTTGGCTAATAGAACAATGGGCAAAAACATGAACTGTCATCACAAAGAAAAGAAAAGCACCAAGAATAAGTATTCTACCTTCATATTTTCAAAATCAGGAAAATAAAAATTGAATGGGTCTACAACAATAAAATATTCTACACATTCAATTAGTAGAAATTCAGTAATCTGAAAATACTCAATATTGGAAAGAATGTGAATCAATGAGATCTCTTTCTACAACCATTTTTTAAAACAGTGTGTCATTGTCATTGTACCTTTGAAATATTTCCTGCTGCATGACTTTCTACTTATAGACATAATTGTGCATGCATGCTTTACAAATTACATGAATAAACTTTTAAGACGCAATTTATAATTGAAAGAATAGAAACCAAAGTATCATTGACAGGAGAATGAGCAAATACAAGGGAGCATATTCATACAGAAAACTATGTATTGTAATAATATGTATAAGCTGACACCATGTAAAACATATGGATGGGTTAAGCAAGACAAATAAGTTCTAGAGATCTGCTGTACAACACTGTACCTACAGTCAACAAGAATGTGTTGTACACTTAAAAGTTTCTTAGCAGAGTATCTCTCATGTTAAGTACTCTTACTACAATAAAATAAATAAATATATATATACATATATTCATATATATAGATAGATGGACCTTTGTAACATAATGTTTAATATAAAAAAATCACAAATGATTACATATAATATGAAATTATTTGAAAAATATCCAGTAGCTAGCCAGACTAAATAAGGTTTAATTAGATAATAGATAGATGAGTGGATAGATACTCAAATATAACACATAAATCAAGGAAATGAATAACAGAGAATTCAAGACAGAAGTTAAATCCTGTAGATAGGTGAAAGATGGGGGAAGCTTAACATAAGCTATTGTTAATATTGCAGGCCTTGGTTGAATCTTGGGTTCAGAGGTATTCATTATATTATTAAAATGAATAAATTCATTAATTAATCAGGTATAAAAGGTAAGATGAAACCTGGCTATGCACAAACCAATGATAATAACACATCATGAATCAAGGACTGATTATTTTGTTCATATCGGAGATAATTTTTGTTAAATAGTATATTCAGTGATATATTAGTCTTATGCTCCTATAAGGCATAGAATGCATATTGAAATAAATAAATAATATTTATTTCATTATAGGCCCATACACTTTCTTTTATATACTATTTAACTACCCTCCCAACACATACACACACACACACACACACACACATACACGGACACGGACACACACAAACTGTTTATAACTACTTGTTTTGAAAAGTAAAAAGACACAGCCTAGCTCTACAAATATACTTTCTTGACATCATCTTCCTTGAAAGACAGTTTTAATACTTAAGTTTTCTTAATTATTTTAAAATTATCTTGATAAAATATTTCCATGTTGTTCTTAATACTACTCAAAAGTTAAAAATATAAAGGCTTAATTTTTATAATTGGTATTTATTTACAATATTTTAAAATATATATAATTTTAACTGAGATGTTTTATGAAGAGCATTTTTAAGAAAAAAAAATAAAATTAGCAAATATCCAGAAAGCCATGAATTTTTATGCTTACGTGGAAAACCCCATTAATAGGAAATGATTTCATAGACAGGAATTGTGAACTAGTAATGTTATCATCATATTTTATTACATCTTTGTGCTTAGATCATTAAGATTTATTATTTAATTAGCCTGCAGTTTAGCAACACATTGTAGTATACATACAATATTGTTGACAAAAATGCCTGTACTCATTTTCAGCCATTTACTAAAAGAGACAAGTGAGAATAACTTTTTGTCATCTTCTATAAGTACTGAATGCTATTTTTATAAATGTCACAAAATCAAACTTAGGTAAATCATGAATTTAGTAAGGATTTGTGTTTATTTGACACAGACTAATTATGAGTATTCCATTTCTATCAAGTAGAATAATCCAGGAAAAATCTCTTTTTAAGCTAGAATTCTAAACTGAATAAGGTAAATGAAAATAGTTTTTTATTTAAAAAGTGTTTTATCATCACAGATGAAATCCAAACGATTTGAAAATGTCACAACAGTAAAATCTTGGCCTCTTTTATAAGTGTTAAAGACTCATTTGCTTGTGGAAGGCTAAAAACGTAATTAATATCCTAAATATTATTATAAGAGATTTATGTTGAAATATCTGGTACCCCCATGTATTTAGTCAAGACAAGTAGTTCTTAAAAGCCAATAGTCAAAGGGAGTTTCTCAGAGAAAAACTAAAAGCAGAGGAAGAGCCTGTGAATTGCTGAAAGACCCATGTTTTCAAAGACTTGTTCTATATTTTGTCTAGATTTTATTGTATTCAGAAGTTTAATAATGTAATTGCCATTTTCTAAAAATAAAGAATTTATAGAAACCAGTAATTATAATAATTGGCCAATAATTACAACATAATAGACAAATTTTATAGAGTTTAAATATCAGTCTGTAGCACTCTTTTCTCTTGGACAGTTGCTTGTGACCTGTATTCTGATAGATTTTTCCGATAGATTCTGACAGACTTTCCACTAGATATCCAATTCAATCTCTACCAAATCACATGGCAACATGATTGTTACAATGTATACAATATATTGTGATTTTAAACAGTGCTTTTTAATACTTCCAGTTTTCATGTATCCCAGAAGAAAACCCTGTCCAGTGTATTTGTGTTTGTATAGTGAAATATGATTTAGTTCAGATAATGTGTTTGTAAGCAATAGAAGCAAACTTTGACTAATGTAGTATGAAAAAGGATGGCATATTTAGTTCAGAATCAACAGAAGAGTAAAATAAACAATCTTTGGGAAAAACAAGAGTCAGGGTATCTCTTGGGAACCTTAAGTAGAAGAAGACTTTCATTTGATTGTTAAGTCCTAACTCCTTTGAGTACCCTCTGCCTCTTCACGTAAGACTCAAATTATGATACATATGGTATAATAGCTTCAGCTTTACTTGGCTGCTTCTACTGTGTTTGGGACAAGAGTAAGGCAAAGGCAGATTCCTAAGGAAGGGATGACAGTCTGGAATAACATATCTACTAAACATAAGGCAAAACTCAAGATATTTACCAACAACTTCTTCATGCTACTATGTTTGAATTTTACCTACCATGAGCTGAAACTGATGTGAAATAATATTGTGAAACTGGCAGAGGTTCTTTCCTGCTCTTGGCTTAAAGATTCTCCACTGAGAATTCTGGGTACCTTCTCTTTTATACTTCACTGGAATTCATCTACAGTAAATAATAATAATAATAATAATAATAATAATAATAATAATAATAATAATGATGATGATGATGATGATGATGATGATGATGATGATGATGATGATGATGATAATGTAGTAAAGAGTGGTATCTCTTGAAAATCCAAAGATTTTCTTTCAGAAAAAAAGTATGAAAATACTCGCATAATGAAATCTGAAATGTAACTAAAATATAGTACCTCCTGTCTTTTACAAATTGATATGATATTACTAACTCACAGATTAGGTTAAAGCTTTAAGCAGGCTTTTTAGTTCTTTGAGGACTGAGGCATCAGGGTCTCCTCCTCCAGGTAGATTTGCAATCGAATTTCATGGCATAGTTAGCCAATGCCATAGTTACAGTCTGAAAGTCAATGAAAATAGTTTACTGAAATTCAGCTCTTTAGTCCCCCATGTTCTCATTATTTTCTAACCAGCCCTCACTTAATTGTATTCAGAGCAATGCTACACTTAAGGAATTTTTTTTTAATTCAGAGGCTAAAAAGTGATTCTAAAATAAATAACAAATCCAAGCCTGACAATTATGATGAATTATAGAGACAATTAAATCATGATGCATGTGATCTCATTTACAGCATGCTTATTTTAGTGATTATATATAGTAATACATGCTCATCACAGAGTTTTAAAAAATACTCTAAGGGTGTACAAAAGGATAAGAAAAATCATCCATAAGCCCATCATATTATGAAATAATTAGCATGGGATGAAATAGGGATCAGAGAAAAGTTGCTTTTAAATCTACAACACAAGCTGCTGTTCTCCTAACTATAATGTATACATACCTACTATATATATAAAATATATCCTTTTATATAATTTATAGTATATATTTTATTGTGATTGGCTTCCATTTTCCTAGACATGTTTTAAATGCATATGTATTTTTAAAGGTTTTGGAGTCACATATATAATCTTTTAAACCCTGGGTGACTTGGAAAAAGATTCAGGTCTCATAGAGTCTTGGTTACTGTCTCTGTATAATGGGCATAATTCTTGCCTCTCAGGGTTCTTGTGAGGATTTCAACTAACATCTAAGAAAAAGGCTTATAGTAACTGGCACAGAGTAGTAAATAAGTGTTTGAAACTATTAATTATATATATAATATTCTATCCAATATATACTAACTTTATTTTAACTATATATTTGAAGGATACATTATTTTCTACTTTTTGAAAATATAAATAACTTACATCTTTTCATAAATAGTGCTTACAATATTTGATACCATTAAACTATGTTTTATACATTATTCACTTTTAGAATAATTTAATGTTCCATTATATTAGCAAAGATAATGGAAAGTTAAGTTTTAAAAAATGGGAAATGTTTTCACACTGCATATAATAATGAAATTTGAGTGGCATCATTCAGCAATTTCTACTGTTTCTAAATCTATCTTCTTTTTCCTTACTTCATTTCAAATTATCATATAATTAATGCTTTTTTATTTGGGGAAATATCTAAATATTATAATTAAAATTGCACAATGTGCTTTATCCTGTAATAAAAAGAGCATCATTAGTGGAGCATTTTTAAATGCAAATTATCTGTAACATAATAGAAATGGAACTCCTTTTTTATACTTTCTGGGGTGGTGATTCTAGAATGGTAATTGTGAATAAGCTCTATGTGAATCACAAAAATTTTAACCAAGTAATAGGAACCAACTGAAAACAAGTTACGCCACTTCCAATGCCTCCTTTACTCTTGTGTAGAAACTGCCTGTGCCTCAGAGCATGTCTTATCTGATACACACACACACACACACAGGCCATCCTAAACCCAGAAAGGACCAGTGCCCCTTCTAGATCATGGACAGCCACTTCCACAACATCCATGTGAGAAATGATCCAAAGTGATAAGAACTTGGGTTGGTCTGTGGTTTTGATATTATTTTGTATCTTGTTTTTGTAGTTATTAATTGCACAGATTTAGAAGACTGTTAGTGGTAAATATTGTCCAAAATGTTACACAGACTTACTAATACAGAGAAGGGAGGAGGGACAAAGTAGGGGTATGGAATTAACAGATACAAACTACTATGTATAAAATAGATAAGCAACAGGATATACTGTATAATGCAGGGAATGATAGCCATTATCCTTTAATAACTTACAATGGAGCATAATCTGCAAAAATACTGTATCACTATGCTGAATACCTGAAACTAATATCGTGAATCAATTATACTTCAATTAAAAAAATTTGTTAAAGAAAAAAAAATTCCTTGAGATTGCCTACAATAATGCATTACCCAAAGGTCTATATTTAAATTTTAAAAAAACAGTAGCATTATTTTTTTTTCCATGGAAGTATAGACAGGCAGAAGGGGAGTAGAATTATTATGTCAGAGATAAAGCCAGGTATCAAATCCTTCCTCTGCCACTTACAATTTGAGGCTGTGTCCCTACTTTATCTCTCTGAGCTTCAGTCTTTAATATACATAACAGAAATTATACTATCAACCTAACCTGCTGTTTTACAGGAGTCTGTGTGATAATATGTGTATTTGTTTTGTGTACATGTCATAGAGTACATTCTAAAATTGATTTTATTAAGGTTGTAAGAAAATATCAGAAAAAGATTACATAGATTTATTTTTTCCTAGGAAGTATATTACCTCCTCTCTGGTATAAGCTCAGTTTTAACAAGCTACTGAAATCACTGAAGGTAATTTAATTTCAGGAAAAAACATGATTTTAAATCTCTCTCTTTGGAGCAATTTATATTTTTTTTTTTTAAAAAAAACAAGATTCATTTAACTAATGTAACTTTTAGGCAATAAGAGATTTATAAACTTCTCTCACTTTGGTTTAACTTTTATAATTATAATTTTTGTCTCTTTTTTCTATGACGTTACTTTTCCCCCTAGGCTCCTTCAATAACATGTATTTTTAAATTTAGATTTTAAATACTTTGTATATAATAAGTTTAGACATTCATGTTTGTATGTATTCTGTTGGTATTTACCCAGCTTGGTGTTCTCCGAGCTTTATGAATTTGTGTGGCTGGCATTTTTTTTATTATTTGTTTTTGTTTTGTTTTGTTATTTTCTTTTTTGTTGTTGTTGTTGGAAAATTCTCAGCCATTATCTCTTCACTATTTTCTCTGCCCATTTTCTGTCTCTTTTTTTTTTTTTTTTTCTTGGATTCCTTCTGTCCTTCTGGGATTCCAGATACAAGTTTGTTTGGATTACTCGAATTTGTCCTGCAGCCCATCAGTTTTCTATTCTTTGTGAGTTGTTTTTTGTTTGTTTAATTCTTATTTCTCTTTGCTTTTCAGTTTTGGTAATTTATATCGACCTATCATTAAATTCAGTAATTCTTCCCTTGGCTTGGTATTAACATAATCCCAAAGAAATAAAGTAATTCTTTAAGGTCTATTGATGAATACATCAAAGTTACTATTCTCTATTAATGTATTTTTTTTTAACATTGCAATTTGACTCTTCCTTTCAAGACTCATCTCTGCTTGAAATTCACTGCCACGTTATGCAGAGCCCTTAACAGATTAATCATAGTGTTAAATTTTCTCTCAGACATTTCCAACATCTGGGTTACAAGTGGCTTTGGTTCTGCGGGTTTTGTCTCTTTGGACAGTGTTTTGTCTTTTGGGTAAGTATGTGCATTTTTTGTTTCTTAATTTCAGTAGAGAGGCAGACATCTTGTGCACCTCTTGAGACAATGGTAAATAGTTGTTTTTTTCCTGGAAACTGTTATATAACTCTTCTTCTGCTAAGCCTTTAGTATGTGGGAGTCCAACTGTGACTCTGTTTTATTGTGGGTGTCACTACCTCAGGTGGTTCTGTTTAAAATTTTTTCTAGTGTTTCCTTGTGCTCAGGCTGAAGACTGGTTTTTCGTTTTTTTCTTCTTTTTCCCCAGTATCTCCTCCATCAGCTTTACATCTTCCTACATATCTTTTCCTGAAAGGGAGTCTCTCTCCACTCTCACCCCACCCCAGTGTTATTTTCCTGCTCTTTGCTCTATGCTTCCTAGCTTGGTCATGGGTGGTGGGAGAGGGTGTTCTTTGTTGTCCTGTATAGTCTGTCTTAAGCAGCCTTTAGGTTTCAGGCGTGAGGGGCTTTTCAACGATCCTGTCCCTTTCCCAGCAATGGGATATGGCCTACATGTCAGAGGCCAGTATGGTTTCCTGCTCCTCCCTGAGTGTTAGGGGTTGCCTTCTTTTTCTTGTCCATCATGGGGATTCTCCTTGCTCCGTGTGTGGCTCATTTGCTGCCCTCCCACAGCTCCTTAAGTCTTTAGTTCCAGAGAGGAAAACTATCACATGGGGCTTTACAGTTTCCCTATAGCAGCTGCTGCACCCCTCCTGCATGACTGCACCATATTCCTTTATATATAATTCACAAAGAAAAGCTTCTTCCTGTATCTTGCCTTGCTCTTAATCTTTCTCATGAGCACATTGTAAAGGACTGTGGAAAAGAACCTAAAGTAGACATAGACTCCTCTCGTGTCTGTGGCTACCAGTGTGTCTATGCTCTCAAGCTAGCATATACCCAGCCCTTAGCAGTCCATCCCAAAAATTTAGTTGAATTTCACTTTACTTATATGGCAGCCCTATCCTCTTTTGTTCTTTGTCTTATTTTCTCTTTCTCATTGGAAGCACTTGTCTTTTCTTAGATATCAGTCACAGATTGCCCTTTGACCTCAGTGCATTGATGGATTAAAGAAAAGCTATGATTTTACAGTTTTTTTTTCTCTTACTGTCAGGGTGGGGGTGATGCTCATTCCAGCTTTTCCTTTCCTAAATAGGAGCTGAAAGTCCCTTGTGTGTACATAATAAATTACTGGTATTGACTATTGTTAATTATATGTAAATGAAAGATACATTATGTATAAAAAGGTATATAGCTAATTTTAGTCTGGCCAGTTTTTTAAAAATTATTACTGTTCTAACACTAAAAGAAAATAAAGGAGTTAAAGTATTATTTAGCAAGTGCAAAATGAATTTTTCAAAATCACAACCTTAATTAAAAGGAAGAATAAATCAAAATGTGAGTAAATCTGCTGAAGGTGTTAGTAAAATAAAGTTATGGGTTATTGTTCTTCAATTCACAGGCACTCTTTATTTTATTAAGGAAAAAAAGAGTACATAATATTTGTTTTTGTTAATCAAATAGTGTATTTGTGCCTAATCTAATAGAAGTTGAGCAACAGCATCACGTACATAAAATAAAGAGATACAATGCTTGTCATTGATATTACTGTTGCTACTTCTGTTAGAATTATTGACATTATAGGTCTTTAAGGTAATTGCGTTAGTTATCTATTTCTGTGTAATAAATGCAAGAGAGCTAATGGCCTAAAGCAAACTTCTCTAATTATCTCATCGTTTCTGTGGATCATGAATCTGGATACATGTATCAGCTGGCTTTTCTGCTCAGTCTCACAAAGATGCAGTCAAAGCAGTAGCCAGGCTGCAGTCCCATCTGACGTTCAGAATCCTCTTCCAAGCTCATTGGTTGTTGACAGAATTAAGTTCCTTGCGGTTGTAGGGCTGAGATCTCCCCTTTCTTTTTGGCTGTCAAACCAAAGGCTATTATCAACTTCTACAGGCTGTCCCCATCCCTGACATGTGGTCTTCTGGACAACATAGAACTCTGTTACTTCAAGGTCAGCAGTAAAAATTCTCTCCCTTCAAGTCTCTTTAATCTCGTTTAAGGGGTTTACCTTATTAGGACAAGCTCACCTAAGTTAATCTCCTGATTAACTCAAAGTCAAGTGAGTGATCACAGGAGTGACATTCCATGATAGTCACAAATCCTACTCACATATCCACAGGCAGGAATTATACAAGACTCACTCAGCAAGGGGTAGGAATTTTGGAGGCTATCCTAAATGCTTTCTATCACAGCAATCTTACTCTTCTATGGGATAACAATTATGTAAAAGTCAAAACACGCCTCGCAACATATTACATTGATTATATAAGGATTTTGTTGGTATGATATTTGTGAATGTATTTGACAATAGATCAAATATCTATTGTCCTGTGGGAGAGGATAATGAAATGTGAGTGGAAGTGGCATGTGTCTCTTCTGAGCAGAATCTGTAAGAGCCAGCAGATGCTTATCTATGGTTTTCTTGAGTCAGCTTGGTTAGAGGCATTGCCTTTTCTTTTTATGTCCCAACCATGTTTTTAGTTAATAAGAATGCCTCCAAATATCATTTCTATATGTTTCTTTAATCCCATAGGAATATCATAGTTTATTCAACAACTTTCAATGTTTGGATATTTACCCATAGACTATAATACCTGAAATGTAATTTGAGTTAAAGTGCATCATATTCTAAGACTTTTGATCACATTGCCAGTAGTTCTTGCAGGGATTATCATACTAATTACTGCCTTCAACAGTGATGCCAGTGTCCGTATCAGCTGACCACTTCCAGGTCATGAGCTTTATGTAGCATAAGTAAGTTGGTACAATTTTATTTGTTCCTATTTCAAACCTTCTATCTGTCAGGCTAAGACATTGATTGATATTGTTATATTTTAAATCTAGTTCATAATGGTTAAGTATTTTAGTGAACTGTATTTGTAGAATGCTTTATAATTATCTTTGCAATTTATATTTCGTTGTATAAATGTTTGAAGTGTCCTGCATGCATCCTCTGATAATGTGATGATTTATTCTATACCTCAGCATATCATTTTGCTTAATCAATTGTTGTGTAGTCTTCATTTGAAATATTTGTTTAAGAATGAATATTTAGATACCCTTCCTTCTGAGTGTTTGAATATATGGTAATAACTTCCTAGGCATTCACAAATAAATTACAATATGTCTGGGTATATTATTTGGTGTGTTGCTTTGTATAATGATTTGAACACAAAGTAGATGACATTCCCTTATGTCCTGATTTTGGCTATGTCATGAGGAACTTTTTGATTTTTTCTCCTTCTGTGGAAAACAAGTTCATATTTGCTCTCTGGTTATAGGTAAGAGTCTCTCTTTTATTTACATATTATAAAACAAAACACAATTTTCAGACTACATGTAATAGCCATTGTGTTATACATGTCCACACCCATTCTACCTCTCTCTCTCTCATTTTGTAATACTTATGCCATTTGTAGGGTTCTCCTAGTTATGAGAAGAACTAAATTAATCCAAGTTGACCATGATAACACCTGGGTTTAATTATTCACTGCATGTTCATTACCTGTATAAACTGATTCAATCATGGACATGAGATCTTTTTAGAATTGTTTTTTTCCCTCACAGGTCTTACTTAAGATGACGGGCTAATTGATACCAGTTTAAATATGTTTCCATTTCTAGTTTTGGCATTATGAAAAACAAATATCCTGAAGGCCCCAAATTGTCAAATATCAAGATAGTTCTAAATCAATATCTGAGTTTCAAGAAATTTAAGTTACTCTCGAGAGGAAAAAAACCTTAAAAAGAAGTGTACAAATTTATGCTGCATTTACCCTGGACCATTTTGTCAGTTCTGATCTTGAAATTACTCCTTAGAATTTATAACTATAAACTTAAAATTTGGGATTCACATTTATACGACAAGTGTGGATCAGGAAATCTGCAGCCAAAAACAACATAAAATAGGGCCCCAGCCCAGTGATATGTCAGGAAATTAAGACAGTAGCAAAAGCAAACAGGCTCTGGAGGGACAGGTTTTCAATAGATAAGATTAGCTCATAATCCCAAATTATAAAACATGCAAGAAAACAAATCTACGGTATGAGGAAATTAGCAAACATAACAAGCAGTGATATTAGATCATCTGAGCTTCCCATTACACAAATACTGAACAGAGATACAGGAATAAATACATTTAGTTTGGAGAACACCTTGTTGACTATGAAGAAAATGTCTCTATTTGACAAGTGACCACAGGACTACCAGTTTATGATCTTTACTTGACAAAATATTTCATTGTGTGAGTATAGTAATTTATGAGACTTCCTTCTATTTAATTAAGAGCTTCACGTCTAAGTCCTCCACACTTATCTTTCCTACATTGTATTTATAGACAAACAGGCGCGATATGGTTGCATTTACATTACTTAATAATAAATAGTGAAGATATTTTATGTAAATTATCATCACACCACAACTCAAACTGTCTCCCTTAGGGTGGTCAAACATCTCATTTTGTCTAGAAAGTCCAAGTTTAGGATTTGTGTATCATCAAAATTAATATTAGCAACACCATCATTCTTAAATCTTTGAGTGGTGTATCTTATGGCCACCATTTTTAATTATAATGAGGCAGTGATGTACTGGAACCAGTTCTTATCAGCTAGTGAGAGCCATTAGTTTTCATCTCTTTCCATATTCAGGGACATCAAGTTGGTATCTTGAAATTAGCAATGTGAGTATTTACACTCAGGATAATGGCAAAAGCTACAATTTAGGGTTCCCACCCTCCCACCCCAAACAGGGAGCAGTATATCATTGGCTTTAGGAATGGTTCTTGTGTGTGTGTTTGTTTTGCAGGGTCTCTGATTTTTCTTTTATTCTCTTACATTTTTTCAAAGTTTTAGCCTCATGCTCAGACTGTCTTTCCTCTTTTCTCATTCTGCAAAATGGCTGCAGCTCTTACAGGCTTATGTTCCTCTCAACAAACCATCCAGAGCAGGTTCAGGGGATTCTCACTGCATGACTGTCTGATATGGAAGAGGTGTTTTGAATCATCCTATGCATATCTCCATAATTCACATAATAGCTTCTAACTGTGACCTTGCTCATTTGATATCTATCTCATACTGTCTTTTTTGCTGATGACCTTTTTCTCTGCCTTGCTGCCTCTTTTCCATGCCCTGAAATTTCTTATAACATTTCTTTCATGTCCCCAAATAGGTATAGAAAGAAAATCATCAAGCGGCTATGGCTCACACAGATGCCCACATAAGTTGTGACATGACAGTTCTTCCTGATGAAAACTTTCATCTCTACAATTGATTCTCTGAGAT
The DNA here is from genome assembly GCF_009834535.1 of Camelus ferus. Lineage (NCBI taxonomy): Eukaryota > Metazoa > Chordata > Mammalia > Artiodactyla > Camelidae > Camelus > Camelus ferus. The sequence goes on from NC_045697.1 coordinate 95,851,021, forward strand.
CCTCTCTTAAGTTGGTATCTACAACAGGGACACAGGATGGAGACAGGAGTCACAAGCCAGAGCAGAGTCCCTCCTTAACAATTGTGAACCAATGACTGATAACTCCTATAATTATTATCTTACTTCTTCAAATACACTGATTGAGCATCTTCAGACAAGATAAAATGTCCAGATCTATCACCTTTTGGTGATATCTAGAATGCAAAGGTATTTAGTGCCCAAGATTTTTCACTGTGGGGCTTTGAAATTTTTAGACAAACAAATTTTACACTTAACAGTTTGCAATACACCACAGGGTAATATTTTGTCAATTTCACAAATTCAACTACCCAGAGATGGTCTTTACCAAATATTCTGTGTTTAATCCAAATACTCTATCTCTTCTTGCCTTCTGCCTGAAGTTTCCCTTATGTGGCTTCATGTCCACATCTGTGGGCTCTGACAACCCAAAAGCACATCTCTACTAAAAGCACATTTCTACTACTGTACACTTTTTTTTTTAAAGAAATCCCAGACCCTTGCAAGAATGTAAACTTGTGATTTCATTTTTTTTAAGTCTGAATTATCTTTTCAGGCATGGTTGTATTACCATTTCTGCTCCAATTGTTCCTATTGCTTCCTTGGGTACTAATTTATTTAGCAGTCTAAACTTGTAGGGATACACACTTGAAACAGTTTTATATTTCTCCAATGTCTGCTTTCAAGCATGCTCTCCAGAATGTTAATTGCTGACTCCTAGAGCTATTTTAGACAGATGGCCTACTTTTTTATTACGTTTAGTGATAAAATATCCATCTACTTTAAAATGCCAAATTTGTGTCCTATTCAAAACCAATCCTTCCCTTCTCCTCCTCCCAAGCCCCAGCTACACTCATAGTCTTGGGGACTTGGAATTATGAAAGGGTTTTGTCTCCATCTTTTAATCCTCCTTGCAGTCCAGTCCCTTTGACTGTAGGATGGAGATGTGTCTGAGCTGCCTCAGGAATGGCTATATTCCCCTATATTTCCTCCTTTCTCAAAGTCTTAATTATAAAAGCAAATTCTACTTTACTTAACTGTTGGATTTTGTTATGTCCTTGTTATTCTTGCATTTCTCTTTTTTTTTTCCCCCAGGGGAAGGTAAATAGATTTATTTATTGATTTTTAGAGGAGGTACTGGTGATCGAACCCAGGACCTTGTACACGCTAAGCATGCACTCTACCACTTGAGCTATCCCCCCAACTTCTTGCACTTCTAGCTAACACTGATTGTCAGTCAGTGTCTTCTGAGCAACAGCTATTCAAATTCTACCTCTCTTAGGTGACACCACAAGGTCATACAAGAGTACAATTCCCTGAAAAAGAAAATCTAGGTCCAAATCCACCACTTTTTCCCTTTCACCAAGCAGGCCATCTTCCTGAATTGGGTAACCAGTAAGACAGCTCAATTAGGTTATCCTCTGCAGTACATCCGAGGAAAAATTATACATCTTTGCTGTGACAAGAAGTGAGAAAGCAGGACATTCCAATGCAAATCATCCTCTTTATCCTGTTATCTCTCTTCAATTACCTTTCCAACCTTTCAGACCGGTATAGAGCAGCTAATCAATGCTGTTGGGTAAGTAGACTTCCAACTGTGAAATGAAATGCCAGGCTTTCATTCTTCAAGTCAAATTTAATCTCTTCAAATGGTTCTTTTGGAGACTAGGCAGCCTCACTTGACTTGAAGTTGTGCCTGAAAAGTAACCTCCCTTTATAGAAACCACAACCTTTCCAACTAGGCCAATGACACAATTCCAAATACACTCCCCACCACCCCACCACTGCAGTGTCCGGTGTGTATAGAAGATGGTGGTTATGGCTTGGGAAGTCAATGAAAGACACTGATAGACCCTGGCAAGTCCTCCATACCTGATTCTTAGTGGGTCCTTGACAGCCTTCTCACAAATATGGGATAAGCAATGAGTTTTTATCTTCAGCTGTGAATCCTCATTGACAATTTCAGGACAATAGGAAAAATTATGTAATAATTGTTTACAGTTATGAATGTCCACACATTTTAGTTTGTATTTCTAGTTTGTCTTCAACAGAGGTTATGTTTCACCTTTTCCATTCCTTTGCCTTCTTTTTCAGATTTTTAAAAAAATACAAAAGTGTGTCTTTATATCCCTTCTATAACATTTTACACCATTAATACTGTTTTGTGCTGCTCAAGTAAGGTTTTAATTCTTCTATAACTATTTTTCTTTTCTTGACCCAGATGTTTTATATAATTATGTTCCCCTTTTATTTCAGCCTGTCATCTTTTCATTTTTTAATCATTTCAATAGAAGCTTAATGAAAAAAATAACATATTTTGAATAGAGAAAATATTTACATGGTCAATAATTAGGGAGTACAGAAAAAATACAGTGAAAAGGTTCCTTCTCATTCTTGTCTGGAAGTCACTGAGTTCCTCTCTTTGGAGGTAATACAGGTATATTTTATATACAAAGGGAAAATTATATAAATATTTTTACCAAATAGTAGCGTATCGTTAAACTGGCTATTCATTGTTTCACTTAACAACGTATCTTGGAGATCTTTCTTTAAAACAGAGACAGTTTTAAATTTCTTTTATGATTGCATAATATTCTATTATGTGTTATAGTAAATAGATTCAACTCTATTTAATAGACAGCAAAGGGATATGTGCATTCCTTATCTTATTAGATACTACTAAACCATCCTCAGCTGGGGTTGTAAATATACTGTTTGTAATTCTTATGCTTAATGACACTGATACTTTGGCAATATGATAAATCAAAAATGGTATTTCAACACATAAATTTAATGAGATATATATATATATACACACACACACACACACACTTGCACACACTCTGTACACCAACAAACAGAATCCTTATCTTTTTAAATAACCATAAAATCTATATGATATATAAAAATAACAAAATGAGATGCAAGACCTTTATAATGATATAATAATACATATTTTTCCTCCTTATTGAAATACTTCAATACATAGAAATAAATAGAAAGGTATCTCTAGGAAGAATAATATCATTATTAGTTTTCTTCTCATCTGTAAATCTGATCTGTAAATCAAAACAATTTCAAACAAAATCACAACCTTTGGGGGCAAGATAAATGTATGATGAAAGTGCAAAGGCTAAGATATCCTAAGAGACTAAGGTGAAAAAACAACGTATCAGGGATTCTAGGGACTAATGTTATATTGCTTGGCCTGAATTCTGCACATTTATCACTGTGCTTTAAAATCTTTAAGGTATTTGTCATGCTCATTTCTATATTTCAGTACTGTTTAAGTGTGCTTTTCTCATCTATAGCTGAAAGGAAAATTGTGAATAATTTCTAGACTAATTTCTAATTCCTGGCAAAAATTCATACAGTAAATTCCTTTAGAACTCATGCTCCATTTTTTTTTCCTATACCAAATATTTCGATGGCTAACCCTCTGAACTGGTCAAACACTCGTAAACTGGTCAAATCCATAACTCTAAGACTCATTCCTCAGTGGGCTCAGGACCTTTTGTCTGAAAACCTTGTTCATAGAAATTTCATGTACAAAGGTGATTTCTCCACAACATCTTCTTCAATCATTCATTTCCTTGAATTCTGAATGGATATAAAAATAGTAATACTGACTGAGTATGGGGAGAGGGTGATACAAAATATACAATAATGCTGTCTAAACTGAAAGTGCCCACAGATTAGAAATAGGATAGCCTACATTTTTGGTAGCCATGTAGGCAACAGAGAATTAACGTTTCATTATATTACCTCTGGAAAAAAGTCATCAAACTGTTAGAGCAGGCAGAGAGCTAGATATGAGCAGAGAAAGGGGGACACAGACCAAATGGCAGGAATTGGGCAGAAAGGAGGGGCACAGGCCAAATGCAGGAAACCACACATCATGTGAGCAGCAGGGATCCCTGGGCAGAGAAAGAAAAGCTGGAATCTTTGGGCTGATAAGGGACCACACCTTTTGGCCTGGAAACCAACAAAGAAAGGTCAAAAAAGGCAGGAATTTCCAGTGTCCGAATGTAACCTTTTACTCATTATGCTCTCATTTCAATAAAATTAGCCTTGCAGATCAGAAGTACCCATCATGCACCGATGCCATGACACTTCCGATCCAGACTGAATAAGGACAAAAATCCCTCCTCCCTTTGGGAAGGTGGAGTTGGGATGATAATCAGGGAATACGAACCCAAACCCTTCCCTCCCCGATGAATATTCCGCCCATTCATTTTTACACCCTATGTAACTAACTTGCCAAAGAAACTCAGGGCAGCTGCTCACCTGAGCCTGCCCGCTCTCCCCTGAGAGTGTACTATGCATCCCTTAATAAATCCTCACTTTACCTTTTTAACCTCTAAGTCTTGTTTGTCTCTGAATTCTTTCTGGGACGGGACAAGAACCTGGAACACCCGTTGCATCTATCGGCGACAAAACCATAAGCAAACCACCTATTGAATCCTTTGTCCATTTATTTTAGACTGTGAGGACTATATCTACATAGTCTCAAACATTAAAGATTTCTATGGATTGACATCTTTTGCCTGCTTTTATTAATATCTTAGTAAAATGTCGTGAGAAACAATATCAGAGATAAACAAAGGATATAAGCCAGAGCCTTCATGAAAATTCTAAGGTTACACTTTCATGTTTCTGCTTCATCTTTTGCAAACCGTAACATCTATACTGACATGTTTTACACTGAATTTGGATCTTAAGGGTACATATTTTAATATCATGAGTTTATTATATATGCTATATCTGCTATTATATGACAATCACTCAGTTACCTAATTACTCATATGTGATCCTCTTTTCTTAAAAAAAAATCTTGCTTTTCTTGTATCTTATTCTTGATCAATTTGCATTAGTGATATTTATTTAAAATTGAGAGATTTTTAATGCTTTACATTTTCACTAGCCTAAACGGAGCAAAACTAACAAGAGCTCTTAGGTCTGTATGTTAAGTATGTATGTATTTATAGCCATGTGCTTTCTCTCCCACAACTATCCCTTGGCTCTTATTTGGTGATACAAGCTCAAATTCACTATGAAGTAATATAGGAAGTAATACAGGAATCCCAAACATCTCACAGGGGGAAAAAATGATGATAGATTTTTGAATTTTAAAGAGCCAAGTTTGAAAGAAGAGCCTTTGCCTGGATTTTTAATTGTTAACCTCAATGATTAAATCCACTTCACTCCCCACATTACTTTTGAATAAATAGAGAAAATGTATTTAACAAAAGGTGTGTGTGAATTAGTTATTTTAACAGGTTAGATAAAAGGAAATTGATTTATATCACTCTAATGTTTTCAAAGTAAAACTTAGATTGAAAAACTGTATATATTTTAATCTTATTTGAGAAAAAAATTGAAAGAAAGAACATATGGCTACTTTATAATGTAGAGTACTTGACACTACTTGAAAGAAACTCAAAATGCATAATGAGTTCAAGCAATAGCTTAAGCTTGGAGCTATGAATATAGGCTTGGTAATTTTGTAATAAGATTAGATGGCAAAATAAAATTAATTGGTTAGTCCTTTAAAAAAAAAATCACTTAGCAGTAATTTCAATTGAAATTTACCTCTGAATAATTTCTGACCAGAATGAAAATATCAGAAAGGAAAGAGTAAGAAATATGTGATGTTGAACAGATGAAACTGAAAATACCATTAATAACTTCACTTCACTTCTTCTAGTCTTTGCTCAAATATGATTTTCACAGTGAAGCCTATCTGTGACTCCCTTTTAAGAACTGCAACCTGCTCTACAGTTTTTTTCTTTAGCCTGTATTAATTTTGAACATTATTGACATATATCTTTTTTTTTCCTTTGCCTACCCACTAGAATGTAAAATCCACAAGTCCAGAGATTTTGGACTGTTTCTTTTGCTGGATTATCTCAGGCACTTAAAACAGTACCTAACGCGTGGAAGGAGCTTGGTAAATATTCACTGAACAAACAAAAGATAGAAAAGAAAGGAAAGAAAGAGGAAGAAAGAGGAAGAGAAGGAAGAAAAGGAAGGAAGGAAAGAAGGAAGGAAGGAAGGAAAGAGACAGAAAGAAAAAGAAAGAAAGAAAAAGAAAGAAAGGAAGGAAGAAAGAAAAAAGAAAGATAAGATAAAGAAAGAAGGAAAAGAAAGAGAAATTGAAAGAAAGAGGGAAGGAAGGAGGGGGAGGGAGGGAGGGACATCACTTGTTCTACTGTATTGGTCCTATTCTCAGAAGATAAACTCACTTTTGGTAGATTCCTGTTTCGGCATAGATAGTATGTCAGGCTGACAGTCTGTCTCAGCATGGTTGCCCAGCATCCAGAGGTATGTCCAGATTTAGGGTGTTGACAGATTTGACTTTTTTTTTAAGAATTGGAGGAAAGCATCTGAATGTTAGATGTCCATTCCAGTTCTAATGCTTATTTAGGAATCTCAGAGAAATTGCACTTGCTAGCAGAGTCAAAAAATGCTAAGCTTTCCACTTTCTTCTGTGACTACCTTCTATTTGAGCAGCATTTCAAAGTAGTCTGCAGTTATATCTAAATTAGGTGTTTTCATAATCCATCCAGATAGCTAACATCAACAGTGCCTTCTGAGATTCCACAATCATGTGTTATCTGAACCCAATTCCCTGACAGGGACCTGATGGTGATGTCAGAAAGTGCAGGTTCCAATACCAGGTAAACAATCCATTCTAGCATTTATGGACGAGTTCTCCAGCTATGTCCGGATCACAGGAAGTTCTAAGCTTTAGGGAAGGGCCCTGCTGTCATCACTAGGTTGTCTGAACTGGCCATTCTCCCAACTCATAGGTCCATCATACCCAGGATCTCACCTGCATCCTCTCTGATCAAGAAGTGCCTGCTTGAGACAGCAGCCTCTGTGGTCAGACTGCTTGGTTAGTTCCCTGAATCTCTCCCTTGTTCAGAGCTACTGGACAGACTGGGGCCCTTACAATACTGATTGCACTAAGAGCTTCAGTAAATTTCCCAGCTTTTCTTTTGCATGTTTTCCTCACCTATGAGGTAGGAAATAGTAACAATATTCATAGGATTCTTGTGAGGATGAAGGATATAATGAACATGTGACTAAAAAAAAATGCATCGCAGGGTAAAAGTGTTCTATGAATTTTCATTATTGTTATTACCAAATTTGGAATATGCAATTCTTTGGTGCAAGACCTCTCAGGAGTCTAGGATCTGATATCCCTAAGTGAAACATGATGAGATTGCCAGATAGAATACAAGACATCCAGGTATATTTGAATTTTGCTGAACAACAAATAATGTTTTAGTATAAGAATGTCCTAATGTTGCCTGGGATATCCTTATACTAAAATATTACTTGTTGTTTACTTTGAATTAAAGCTTAGTTGGGTGCCCGGTATTTTACTTACAAAATCTGGCAACCCTAACATAATGCCATTGACCCTGGGTCTCTTGCCACCTCCAGGTCACCTATCTTCTTGTGATTCACAGATCTCTCTTCCTCTCCCAAGATCTGGAAATGTTTTGTGTGTGTCCAAGTCACTGGGAAGTGCAGAAGAAATCACCCCTTCATTTGGGCTCTGACTGTTACTCAACATTTAAAGACGTTTTTACTTCAGACAATGTGAACTTTTCTACTTGTGCCAAATCCCAAAGGAATGAAATTATAAAGACTGGCTAGAATTTGAAATCATAGGCAAGAAAAAATATCAAACAAAGATTTTAGTGCAGTTTCATTTTTCTCTGTATTCATGTCTCTTAGCTATCAGTTTTTTTTTTTATCATTTTCTTTCACTAAAGGTGGTCTTACCTTAAAATTTTATACTTATCTTACAAATAACCTGGATAAAATTATATATTTATGTTACTCAGAATTGAGAGATCAAAAAGTAATCTTTAGGAAATACTTACTCATTAAAAGAATACAAAGTATACTACATCTGTTTTTGATATTTTTTTAAATGATCAGAACATACCAAACAATAAGCTCATGGAGAATCAATCTCTATTTTATCTGTTTTGTATCCTCTGAATATACCCGTTTATGGCACATACTGATTGTGTAATATTAGTTAAATAAATAAATGAATGTTTTACATTATTCAGTTATCTACAGTGAAAATAATCATGATTCTTTTTCAAACTGATCATTAAATATTAATAATACCCTACTGATAGTTGAAATTAAGTTTTATGCAAATGATTAAATATTTACAAACACTTGTTGGAAAATAACGGAAACATAAAGTACAATAAATTGCATTATCACACCTACTTCATGTAGAGTAAGTGCCAAAAATGCCACACAGCTCAGCACATGGGTAATTCAGTCCTTTTCCCTTTCATCCTGTCTCTCATAGCAAGGATGGATAGTTGGGGTTTATTACACCTATTATATTTGTACTGGCATTTAACAAATTATGGGAATGTTCTTCATTTAGATTTCTTTAGATAAAAGAACTAACACTGTCTTTAAAATATCCGAGAGCCTCTGCTCCTAAGGTTTTAATGAAGAAGAGAACAGGAACTTAGACGTGGGCACGAATGTCTTACTCATATAAATTCAAGAAGAAAATTATCCAACCTATCATTAAGTGGGGCAACATGCTGGTCATTGAGGACCCACTGCATGAGCTACGGTCCCTGAGACATAGTGGATGAGCTACATCCCTGGCTTCCTTGAAAGAAAGGCTTAATGGGGGAGACATTCTACTGAGGCTGGAACAGGGCTAGACAAGAAATGGAGCTGGAGAGTTACACAGGAGATCAGCATTTTGAGGACTTTTTATGTTATACAAGCTCCTGAAACTTATCCTAAATGCATGGGGGAGCTGCTGGATTGTTTTAAAAAGAAAAGCATCAGATATATATTCCTCAAAGTCCTTGCCTGGCCATAATTTGGGGACTGGGTTGGATTAGAGCAGTTCTGCAGGTATGAGGATCAGTTACAGCTGTTCTAGAAATCTGGGTCAGAAACCAGTTTGGTAGCAGTGAAAATGGAAATATGTTGGTTCATTTAAAATAAATATCAGAAGCAGAAATGATAGGACTCTTTCTTGAATACCTGGAGGCTCAAAACACTCTGGATTTTGTTCAGCTGTTAGGATTTATAATGCTTTTGTTGTTGTCTATGCAAGAACTTAGAGGTTTCCTTTTGCTGGAGAAAAAAAAAAAAGAAATCTCATTGCCTTGAGAATTTTTAGTCACCTTTTAGGACTCAGCTTATAATAATTTTCTTTGTGTAACATTCTCTGGTGTCTGAAACTAAGTTTGGTCTCCCTGATGTGCAATTCAAATATATCCTGTAATTTTCACAACTCTTCTGGTGGCTACTAACTTGGTCCACAAACTCAAGGGTAGATTTTATCTGTATATTGAATTGACTATTTTTAAGCCCCCATTCCATGCAAACTGCAGAAACTTTACCTTATTTGGTGTAAGGGTTTCCCTTCTCTTTCACTTGGGGCTGTGTGTTTATTTCTAGGAGTAGGGGTGGGGATTAGGCATCTTGTACCAAAAGTTGTCTGTCCATAAATTGTCTTCTGAGCACTCTATTTTACTGTATTCCCCATCTTTAGTCCACAAAGTTAACTGTGGAGCTAATAATAGCTAATATTTATAAAATGTTTGCCATGTGATAAGTAACAGTTCTAAGTTGGGTTTAAAAAAATATACTTCAAACATTAATCACTGAATCCTTATAATATCCCCATAAGGTTGGTACTATTAGTGATTTCATTTTAAAGTGGGACTACTGAGACATAAAGAAATTTAAAGCAACTTGCTAAAGGTCTTGCAGCTTGTAAGTAGTGGAGCCAGGTCTGAATCTAAGCAGTCTAGTACCAGAATCTGCGATCTCATCCTCTACTGTCCAATGCTCTGAAGTCTCATTCATGTCTGATTTCTGCTAATTTAATGCCACCTTAGGTACCTGGAAATTCTTCCATTTCCAAGAAATTCTGTGAGTTTTCTAAAGCTTCTCTGGCTTTAGCTAGTTTTCCTCTCTTTTCCTGACACTATCCAGAGGACTGGGTCTTGTTTAGCAGTCTTTAACTTGGAATCTGAAATATTAAGCGAAGTCCAAGGTTTTGTTTCACCTGCATCTGCCCCCTGGTGGGCATAAGTGGAAACTGCTGCTGTCTACAGGCGGTCCTAAGCTTAGGACTACTTCCATGGAAAATGCCTTCCAGCGCCCATTACTCCTAGTGTTCAAAGCATTCAGCATGTGATACAGTGATGATTATAAAATATGGGTATATCGAAAAAAACTTTGAAAGGCCAACAATTTCTTTTTGTATAAATAGAGAGATTCTCCACCTAATGGAAGAAAAATAGATCTTTAAATCTGTTCCTTGTTTGAGTTGGTTCCTGCGCTAACAATGAATTATTTCTCCTCAGTTGTTAGCTAGGAACTATAGTTCTTCAAATGTCAAACACGACTTAGGAGCCTGTGATGCTCTTAGAGCAATGCAATCTTGGACTGGACCTAAACATAAGGTAGGACAGGAAAGCACAGGCATCCTCCTGAACTAGTCCCCTCAAACGCACGTTGTGAAAACAGGAATCAGGATGAACCTGAATACCTGTGAACACTGAGCTGTGATCACCATTTAGAACTTACCAGCCGATCACCCTCAAAAAGGATCACAGTTCCAGGTACTGTACTGTTAGAGCAGGCAGACAGCTAGATATGAGAAGACAAAGGGGGGCACAGACCAAATGGCAGGAATTGGGCAGAAAGGAGGGGCACAGGCCAAATGCAGGAAACCACACATCATGTAAGCAGCAGGGATTCTTGGGCAGAGAAAGAAAAGCAGCAACCTTGGGGCTGATAAGGGATCATGACTTTTGGGATGACAAGTGGCCTGGAGAAGAACAAAGAAAGGTGAGAAAAGGCAGGAATTTCTCGTGTCCGAATGTAACCTTTTGCTCATTATGCCCTCATTTCAATAAAATTAGCCTTGCAGATCAGAAGTACCCATCATGCACCAAAGCCATGACACTTCTGATCCAGATTGAATAAGGACAAAAATCCCTCCTCCCTTTGGGAAGGTGGAGTTGGGATGATAATCAGGGAATACGAACCCAAACCCTTCCCTCCCCGATGAATATTCCGCCCATTCATTTTTACACCCTATGTAACTAACTTGCCAAAGAAACTCAGGGCAGCTGCTCACCTGAGCCTGCCCGCTCTCCCCCTGAGAGTCTACTATCCAACCTTTAATAAATCCTCACTTTACCTTTCTTAGCCTCTAAGTCTTGTCTCTGAATTCTTTCTGGGACAGGACAAGAACCTGGAACACCGGTTGCATCTATCGGCAACAGTACCACAAAAGGTGAGATGGGAAGGAGCACTGAACACAGAGTTGAGGGTCCTACACGCAATATACATATGTACGGTCACTTAGAGCATCTCTGCTCTTGACAAATAGCGGGGAGCTGTATGTTTTATAGATATGCCTTATATAATTGTCACAGATCAACCTACCAATGGCAATTAAAACAATTAAAGTCTAATTAAAACAAATCCAGTCTCATTCAAACTGAGGTTCAGAAAGATTACATATACTATCCATCGTTATGCAGGAATTAGGAGCTGAACTAACATTCATACTTGACACATTTCTCTAATATTTTTTACTTTTTCTCTACATTTATTTTCAGGTGCATACAGTTTGAGACTTTCCCAATAAGACAAATATTATCTAATATTTTCTGTAAAATGAAAAAGAAACAAAACTCTTTTACTTCTACTATTTAATTCAAAACTTGTTATTAAATTGTTGTCTTCATTATTTTTTTGTCTTCATAAGTCATAATTGGTAAGTGTTTAGGAATGTTGTCAAATTTAGGAAAAATTAAGCTCCTTTCACATGTCAGGCATTTCAGTTTTCTTAGGCAATGGCAAATCTTAAATACTGTTTGAATTTCACTAGCCCTTTTGTTGTCAGTGTTTTCATGGCAGTGTTTGATATAGTTTCATGCAATCTTCATCAATGTTTGAATTTCTACACCATCAGGAATAAATTTAAATGTTTTTCCAAATTGTTTATTTGATGATTTCATAGTCAGATTATCAAATAATTCAAGAGCTTCTTTGTTAACATCTCTTAAAAATTATCTCTTCCACTTAATTAACTGCTATATTTGAACTAACCTAATTTATATACCAGTGCTTGATTTCCAGATAATGTCTATTGATGCCATTGTTTTTATTATTTTATTACATTTAAATAATTATTTTATCTCAATTTTATAATAAATAACTTTAAAAGGGACTAAATAAGTTATCCTTTATCCTTTAATGAACAAATTAGAACTCTATAATTTCCTATTGTTTTATTGAGATGTTCCAAAATATTTTTACTATGAAACATTATTTACTCAAATTTTCTTTGACTAAATACTAACAATGCCACCCTGCACACCCTGCACATAAGAGGAAAAATTATGATAAAAAGATTGAGAATACTTTTAACCAATTTAAAATCATTTAAATATCATAATTTTGCAAATTTTATAAATATATACATTCATGAGAAAGCCCGCTAAAGCCTCAGAAGGCACCAAATATGTGAGGAACCTGAAATTTAGGTTTTATGAACTTCAACTGAGGATGGCGTGCCTGCCACACTTTAGGATTTTTCTCATTTTATGAATTCTCCCTCTTTTCTCATTCATTTTCTGGAGTGTAAAGGCCCTTCATATCCCAATGTAGACACTGCTGGTGTCTTTTTGGTCCTTCTTGCTTACAACACAAATCTAATATCCTTTGAAGCAGCAATTTGTCCAACTGAAGTATTCGTTTTAACTCCCTTGCAGCTGACAATGGTCAGTTCTGGTGAAGGAGGTGTGAGCAGAAGTCACGCGAAGCCTCAAAGTAAGCTCTTTAAAAGGAAGTGTCTTTGGTATTTTCCTCATTGTTGCCATAAGATTTAACCCCTAAATTTAACATTTAACCCCTAAGATTTAACATTCCTAAATTCCTATTGTAGAAACGTTATTACTCTGTGTTGAGGTGAGCCCTGTTTGGTTTGGCTGTCCTCTTCATAAGGAATCCCCTAAAATGCAGCCCAGTGGATGAAGCATTGATGCAGATTTCTAGAAACATCCTAGTTGTGACTTTCCAATTACCTACTATTGTTCTCTGCCAGTTTATATATCCTGGTGCTTCCTCTTCAGCCACAACATCATGTTCCAGAATTGCAAGGAAGATCAATGAAACCTCTAGACCCAAGCTGCGGTCACTCAGCTGGGTGTTCTCAGCCCTCACATTGGTCAAGCTCACATTTAGACTTAGATTCACACACACCCCTGTTCTCTTTCAGTATTATCTTTCAGACTCAGTCCAAATGCTCTATTTTTGAAGATGGTTTCTTATTTTAACAATAGAATTCTATCTCTCATAGCACTTTATCTGTGTTCCTTTTGGCAACAGGAAAGATGCCAAAAGAACTAATTTATTCCCAAAATATTACTTAGCTTTTACAATTTATTAGAAGAGTTAAGCATTCATTTCATGCTGAAAAACACATTTCATTGCATCATGGAAGTAAACATATTATTTAGTCTCTTTCATTACAATAATGAAGATGAATAAAATGATGAAGATGATGATGAGAAGGTAGCAGTATAACTTTGTAATTAAATCTTATAAAATTTCTATGTCTGAGTTTTTTCCATTTTGAAAGGGGAAGGTAATATATTGGGCTATTATGGAGAGTAAATGAAATTATCCACATAAAACATTTAATATACAGTCTAGAATTTTAAACAATTTTTAAATGTTTTTATTATTTGATACAAGGCTTACATTTGCATGTAAAATGAAGTAACAGAATATTAAATCTAGGCCATAAAGACCTGGGTGCTTTTTGTGAAAGAGGGAAATGAAATTAAGTTTCCATCTTTTTTTGGAAGAGGTCATAAGACCAAAATGACTAGAAAGCAATTAATTTATGAAATTTTTATCATGTAATGTACTTCATATGAAATCCTGTACTTCTTTCTAATTCTCAGTTTTTCCTCCAATAGTGCTAATGGCAAAATCTAAAGAAAGGGGAAAAAATTGCAAACTCAATATAAACCTAACTTCTATTATTTAGGGAGCAATGAATGCAGATTAATGAAAATATAATAATTTGGTTTGAGCACTCATCTGCAAATAATATCTATTTTATTACACTAGCGTGAATAACGTCTCATGAGAAAAGTTTCAGAAATACCCTTTTACTTTCAGTATTTCTGAAATTCACAAAATTGTATTCTTACACATTTCCTGATGACAAATGACTTTGCTTTAGTATATTACATATACACATATATATTTGAGTCCTCTGCTTGCATCTGTCTTATCTTTATTTTATCTACAGTATTACTTAGCACAGTTTCATACATAAGTAGATTGTGGAGTGAGTATTTTTGAAAATATAAATAACTTATTTTGGCTGTTTCTCCATGACACTTATATAGACACCACCAGAACCACTATACTTATTTCTGTGACAACTACAAGTATACATTAAAATAAAAGTTTGAGTTTTAGACTCTTTTACAGTTTGTATATGGTATCTCTCTATACCTCCAGCACTTTGAAGTTTTTACTAAATCCAGTGATAAACTTTTATAACTTTGAGGAAACCTACAGTAAAACTAAATTTATGTACTCTTTTATTATTTGATCAATAAAATATATAGGATAAATGAGAAATAGACTTGCTCAGCTTACAATTTGCCGCAGGAATTTAAGAAACACATTTCATGCAAGAGTCTAATTAGACAATTTATATTTAAAATCAGAGACTCTTTAAATTGTATTCAATCACTCAAACCTAATAGTGTGATCAATTACATCCATCTTTTTTTTCTTAATGTGCCACAATGATATAGAGTTAAAATACATTTTAGAACTGCTGTATTTAATTCACTAATAAAATGCTCAAGATAATGCTATCTAAGGAAGATGTATTTATTACTAATACTCAGATATGTAATTTCCTAAAAATTAATATTTACAATTTTGAATTCCAGCATTCAAGGCATAGTACAATATATGGACACAAAGTCATGGATATGATTTTTACTCAAATATTCCCCAGCTATATGAAATTTTTAAATTTACATATAAGGAATTGGCACTGTTCTATTTACCACTATATACGTAGAGAGAATTTGTTTTGCCCCAGGAATATATTTTATTTTTTATTGTATTCGTTGTAAAACTATTATTTTAAGATCACAGGCAAGAAAAATGAGCAGCAAATGCTTAAATGTCTATTTAAAAGTTAAACTACATGCTGTGAGATATAATGTTACATAACAATTCTAAGGAGTCACATATGACTCATTAGGTCCTTTTTATACAAATACAAAACTAGATTAAAACTGAGGATTTAAAAGCATGAAAAGTAGGTAGTATAAAATAAATATGTATGCTATGCCATGTTACAAGATATTTAATAATATCCTCAAGTTGTTATAAAGACCTGAGTATTTTTGGAGCAACATAAGTTATTGATTCTAAGTTTAAAAATGTGTATTCCATATTCTTCTTTCTGGAAGAAAGCATGAACAAGTATATTCTTTTAGATTCATACACCTTAACTTCTATTTTATTAACCATGCTATTTTTAAAAAAACCTGAATTAGTACTTGATGCTTATTTTATCTTCTTTTTCTTATTTGGAATACAAAACCTATTTTTTGATACTTTACTGTATCATTTGGTCTTTATTGGGTTTTGAATCTTCACAACTGAATGTATCTAATTTTAGTTGTGGCATAATATTTTTCATTTCTAAAAAAATACCCCACTGTACGGATGAAACATACTTTTAATATGCTGGACATAAAGCTTTGCAGATCTGAAGGTTTAATATTATTCCTTAACTTTATACCAGTGGGGTGCACTTTTTCACAGTAATATATTTGATATAGTTATAACAATCAAACTGTTTCACTAAACGAATAGATACAATGAATCTGTATTTGTATCTAGAGATTTCTGAAATTGGAAAGAGCCTTTGACTTAATCCTCAGATCTCTAGCACACAGAGAAACTAAACCTATTTTTACACAGGAAAATTGAAAAGATGAAGCAAATACATGAATGATTCAGTCTAAAGAAATTACCTTGTCATTTTGCAAGAAGAGCTTGAAGCATAAATTTAGATATCCCTATTATTTACTTTTTATCAAATCTAATACCTTGCTAAACTGAAATCACTTTTGTTTAATATTAAAACATTCTTAATGGAAAATACACATTGTCAAGCAAAATTTATCTAGAATTCAGAATATGTTTGCTAAATACACACTGTATTTCCAGTGTATGTAGGTAAAGTTATCTTATTAAATTGTGGGACTATGAGTCTATCAGTGGTAGTATAAAACAATGAATATGTTTGAATCACACTTGAATTTCAACAACACAATCTCTTATTTTCATGGTTAAATTTTAAACAATTGGACAGGAAAATAAAATATAAGTTTTGGTGTTGTATGAATTATATCCTGAGTCCTAATTATTCTCTATAGTACCCATGCAGAAATATACCTACACCCATTACTTAATTATCAACTATTTTTTGACGAGTTCCACATTTTTTCCTCCAGTTCAATTTTCTCTCAGAATACCAAGTACCTACAAGACATCTCAATATGTATGATCGCAAAATCCCTCAGCCCAATATATACAAAAACTTAAGTTGACACGTCCTTCAAATAATCTTTCCTATAAATTCTCTATCTCAGTAAGTGGCACCCATCAACTGTACCCAAATGCTTAAACAAGAACCCCAGGCATTACTCATAATCCCTCTCTCTTTCTTCCTTACACTCTTAGTCTGGTTCCTACTTACTCTCTGGCACTAGCCACCCCCTCTTTCTGCTTCTTCCAGGCAAACTTTGAGTTCCTTTATAAACTTTGCTTTTGTTATAAACTTTTTTTTATTAAGTTATAGCTGATGCACAATATTATATAAGTTATAGGTGTACAATATAGTGATTCATAATTTTTAAAGGTTATACTCCGCTTACAGTTATTATAAAATAATAGCTATATTACCTGAATTGTACAATGTATCCTTGTAGCTTTTTTTCACACATAATAATTGTACCTCTTACTCTTCTCCATGTTGCTCCTCCCACTTTCCTCTCCCTACTGGTAACCACTGGTTTATTGTCTGTGTGTGTGAGTCTGCTTCTTTTTTGTTATAGTCACTAACTTGTCATGGTTTTTAGTTTCCACATATAAATGATACTGCTCTGACTCTTACTTCTGCTAGAAATATACTCTTCATCTCCTCCTAATTTATCAGCTAACCCTACTCATCTTAAATTGATCTTATTTTAGACACTACTTCGTCCCAGATGTCATTATAAACAACCAAATGGGCTTCTCGGGAGCTATGAGCCTCAGTGGTGTCCTGTGCTGTAATTGCTTTTTTACTTCAGAATTAGAAGCAATTCCCCCAGTAGTTTCTTAGTTCCTTTATGGCAGGCAACATGTCTAGCATGTTCAGCATAGAAATTCCCAGTACATGGCCCAAAAGCTTGCCAAAGCAAGTCTTTGTGGAGTTAATGAATTTCAAAACTACAAGATGTTCAGAGTACAGAGGAACACTTCAAATTTATATGTGAAACATGTATCATATGTAAGAACTATCAATCTCATGAAATTTATTGGTGATGACATCTTTATAAAGAAAAATTTCACTTAGATTCTATAATTAAGAATGACTAGATATGGAGTAATCATAGTAGATATCCCATTCCTTTTCTAGATGTGTGTAGAGGCCCTGATGAATTAGACATATGAATTCAAGTAGTATGAGGTTTTATTTTAATTGAAAAAGACTTTAAAACAGAATGTTAAAAGAATGAGATACTTTTCATAAAGTTACAGTAATTCTTTATAAGCGATTTTGAATCTACTACAATGCAACCAAAGAATCTGCAAAATGGCATCTTGAATCTGCAGTCAGATTTATAATTTATTGTTCACTAAAAATTGTTCTAAGGTTTCTCTTCCTTTCAGTTACACTGAGATTCTAGTAAAGTTGTTTTACTCCTGTTGAAGCCTTATGCTTATTTGTTTCTCCCTTGAATCAAGTATTTGAATCTTATCTGAGGTTGTGATTAATTAAGAACCACCCAAAGAGTAAGCTCTCCCCTTGGCCCCTGGTCTAAGAAATATGGCTCTTATGCACAGACTGCCCACCCTTTCAGACCCATGGCGGCTTCCTCCACCTCAGTTGTTTCAGTAGTACGTGTGTAAGTTCTCTGTTTCCTCCTTTTCAGCTTCTTTAATGTTTTTATATATTTTAAGACATAATCATAAGATCTCCTGTTCAACTTTGTGATTTTCTTCCTTTCCCCCTCATCATTTAGCTCTTTCTTTTTCCAATAACCCTGCAGAGGAATGACTTGCAAACCCTGTCGATTGCCGCCAAAATTCTCAAAGGTGAGAGATTGATTCATTTCAAAGTAAAAATTTCCATTGAAGAATATTACAAAGGTAAAATCATAGTTGTGAAGGCACAATTTTTTTCCAACATAAAAGTAGCATGTAGCTCATTTCATTTGTAACAATAGATTCAGCATGATTTCCCCTCTTGAAGGAAACAAAAGACAATAATAAAATGATATACTGATACTGTATCCCTACATATACAGACTTTCAATAAGTATTTATTGAAAGAATGGAAGTTATTCATAAACTTGAGCTTGAAGAGCCCGATGGAATGGAATCTGTTCTCAACAAGGAAGTTTCATATTTAGGGATAGAGAACAATGATACGATCTGACTAAGGAAACTCAGAGGAGATACAGCCAACATAGAGAAAAGCAATAGAGGAAGGGACAGGCAGCAGAAAGAGAAGTTTCTGAAGGAGGCGTTGCTAATAACCATGCTGTACTTGAGAAAAGGCTTTCTTCCCTGACTCCATTATTTTACCATGCTAACTCACCCTGAAAGCTGTGTCCCCATATAAAAGCACAGTAGGTAACTTTTCTGGTCCCAGAAAAAAAATTCCACTCTCTGTAATCTGTAACCTGCCTTTAATTTTACATATTTTCTTCTACTCATCTTTGGATGGTATTCATTTCTTGAAGGATAAACTATGTGGCTTACCAAATTCAGACAAATAGGATCCAGTCCAGGTAAAAGATGAGTACATTGTTTTTATATTAGTTGTACTAGCAAGGCACAATCTTGATCATAAATAATTGAGCAGAATAGTAAGTGCAAAGCCATAATAATCTGAAATATAAAAATATAATCTCTTTCTCTATATTCATATATTTCTCATACATTTCATATATCTCTCTGTGTGTATTCATATATATGTATATGTGCGTGTGCATATTTGTGTGTATAATTTTGAATTGTATTATTTAATTTGATTTATTTACACAGATATTATGTACTTTATATGACTATGTATACAAACTATACATACAAGCGCACACATACACGTATACCCTATGCAAGTAAATAGGTCAAATTAATTTGTTGCAAATCTTTAAAATTTTTACATTTAACTATACTTTGACTACTTGATAGAAATAATTTCAGTGTTAGTTTTATAAAGGAATACTTCTTGGTAGTGCAATTATGATATTGTTAAATTTTGTATACATCTCCCTAAAACTAAGTCACATTGCCCTGAATGGAATGAGTTATGCTATAGTAAACACACTATAAATCCTCCAAGGATTTAAGCCAACCTGCAAACAATTTAGATTTTGTTTTGTGACAACATATACAGAGAGTTTTAAAAACTATTAATCCCTTTTATCCATAGGTGCAAAAGAAAAGTGCCAAAAATGGCTGTTTAAAAACAAGAGTGTAGTATTCCTAGAGTTACCAGTGGTAGAGAGCTATTCCACCACCATCCCCTCCACCTAAGTATCTGGGTTTCCACAATGACCTACCAGTGTGCCAGGACCAAGGACTCAAAAACTACATAGTATAACAGACAAGATAACAAAGTCAGACCCAAGGGATCAGGACACATAGTGCTGATAAAAGCTTTTGTCACAACATATCCTACAGTCCCCAAAGGCATAGAGCATGAACACAGTAAGCAGTTTTATTCTTAGTACAGATTGGGTCAGTTAATCTCCCTTATTTTCCTTATTGGCAAAACATGAATGTGGCCCAGAACATGTAGAAATGGACCTAATGTTCAAACACGACAGGCCCCTAAGTGTGTTTTCCCTAAGTTGTGGACTTCAGTGTGTGTGGTGTGCACACCAGGAGATATGCACACTAAGCCATTAGGATGCAGGAAAAACACAATTCATATTTCTGGTAATTTCTATATTAAAAATAAGTTAAACTTTTCAATATTTTATACATGGATTTGCACTGATGGCAAATTATATTTCCGATAATCATGTTTCAGGTAAGGTACTAATGGTAATTTGAGAGAAGAACGGGGATGCTGACAGTGGTGTCTCCAGTACTAATATATATTATACCATCTATTTTAAGTTAAACTAAGGCAAACTCCATAAAATACAAAGGTTATTTTAAAGATTCTTCTAAATAAACTAGGTTGAAGATAATAATATATAAGTCTAAGGAAACAAGACTGGTAGAGCTGACATTTCTGCACTTAACTGTGGGATCACAATCAGTCTTTCCTACAAGATAAAAGCCCTGGTTATCTACTGGGGTCTGAAACTTAAAGAATTAAGAAAACTTTTTGATATAAAGACTTATATCCACTATCGTTCATGAACCTCATTTCAGGTGCATTATGCCTTGAGAATCAATTTATGATCACATCAAACTTCACAACCCAGAAGTCATTTCAATATATTTTTAAAGAATTTCAACTTTAGCTCAGTCTTTGAAAATGACTGTATCTGCATTATAGTTTTAACATGTATATAATTTATAATCAGCAAATACATGTTCAATAGGTGTGGTCAAAATTTATTGTACTGATAGGAAAAGTGTTTGATGAAGTCCCGAGACCTATGCATTGGAGGACTGTGTGCTCTGGCACAAATCATTAGGGGCCTTTGGGACAAAAAGGAAATGCAATCTTACAAGGCAGCCGGAGACAGTACCTAGAACTAGATAATCCATTTCATGGTTATGCCCAGATATGACATTGAGAGAAACAAACATTATTTCATTCATTTTACTAATATTTATTGAATCTACCATATAAAGGGTGATAACAATTATGCTGAGAATAAAAGCAAAGACATCACTCCAGGCAGAAGGCAGACATTTAAAAATTGGTGAAGAGTGTGTTTCGTGTGGGACTATATAGAGAATTTGTTCTGTCTCAACCCTGTTTCCCTCTTTACTACTTCCTGGCTCTGAGGGTACCAAGTTACTGAACTTACGTTATCTCACTGTAAAGTAACAGTGGTAGTAGCGCACAACTCACAGGTTTGTTAAGATGATGCTTGAATTACTGCATGCAAAGCACTTTAACACAAAGTCTGCCATTTTCTAGTTGCTGCCTAGAGTTACCTTATCGTAGACTCTGCTTTTTCTTTCTGCAAAATCTTTTCTAACTTTATTTACACCCAGTAGTTCCCAAATTTAGTTCACTTCTTATTTACTTATTTTTTTTTTATTGAAGTATAGTCGATTTACAATGTGTTAATTTCTGGTGTACAGTATAGTGATTCAGTTATACGTGTGTATATTAGTTTTCATATTCTTTTCCATTATAGGCTATTACAAGACATTGCACATAGTTCCCTGTGCTATTCGGTAGGACATTTGTTGTTTATCTATTTTATATATAGTAGTTAGTGTCTGCAAATCCTGAACTCCCAATTTATCTCTCCAACACCCCTTTCCCCCTGGTAACCCTAAGTTTGTTTTCTATGTCTGTGAGTCTGTTTCTGTTTTGTAAACAAGTTCATTTGCGTCATAGACTCTGCTTTGTAGTAGAAGTCTCTCTATTTTTATTCCGTATTGAATTAACAGCACATGGCATCTTGTTTTAACATAGCAGTGATTGCTGACGGAATAAATAACTCAATAAATGAAAAGTCAGCAGGAGAAGGTTGGAAAGGCAAGTCTAGGAGAATAGTTATAACTTGGCTTACCCACTTATTAAGGGTAATCTAGCAGTGGCATGATGATAAATACTTTATCGAAAATTTATGTACCAATTTATATATCAATATATTACACTGTTGGCCATTTTTAATATAATCTATATGATGTATAATAAGGAATTTGTATGATGAAGTGTAGCGTACCCTACAGATAGTTTATAATCTAATATCCTATGTTTTGTTTTCTGATACATGTTTTAAAGTTATGATAAGCCTCAATTAATGGTAAGTATCTTTACTTTGAACTATCATCCTCAATATTTTCAATTTCTTAGGCATAATTTTGCTTTAGGGTTGCATGTATTTAAGGCTGCATGTGAAGCTTTTCTGAAGCCTTTTAAAAAATATAGTAGTATTAAAAATACTATTTTTCAATATAATTAAATTATTTCAAACAGAAATTTATGAGAAAAAAACCAATTTTAAAATATCTTTCTTTTTAATATTTCCAAAAATTTATATTAAAATGTAAATCTATTTCCTTACTATATCTGTATACATTATCATAAAGCTAAAACTTTAACTGCTTTGTTCTGCAAGGTTAATTTTTAATGCTGTCTTGTTAAAATATGTTACTGAACATTAAGAAATTAAGATGTGTTGAGTTTAAATTATAATGTGGCAGAATGTAGAAACTGAATAATGGAGTAAATGAAGAGATACCACATAAGATGAAAATAATATCATTTGCATAAAAACCTACAAATTACTGAAAATGACATCCTTCTTGTTTAATACATTTAATCTATTTTTTGTTTCTCACTGAATATTCTTATAAGATTAACACCATAGTACTCTGGATGGATGCTACCAAAAATAACAAAACCAGGCTGATTGATTCCATTACCTATTCATTGCTATTCAATCTAGAGCTTTTATTCTTAACAAACAACAATAATCTCTAATTAGTGCTCCCAGATATTTTTCAAGTTTTAAATACAAACTATTCTCCTCAACCTTCTCCCCCTCACTCTCTGCAGACAAATTTGCTCTCCATTTTGTGAAAACCTTCAGTTTCTCTTCTTAGGGATCATGATTGCATGACTCTCACTCCCTTTTCTTTATCTCAAAACTGATTCTTCTTCTTCTACAAAGCTAATCACCCCACTTACATCCTTGATTCCATCTCCAATCTTACAACTCAGATTTTACTCAAATGTTCTGGATCATCTTTTTTTTTTTTTTTTCTCCTTTGAATCATTTCTTCTGTCTACCATGACCAAAACCAAACAAAATTTAAGGCACAATTCATTTCAGTATGTAATTGGAATTTACATCCCTCTAACCCTGATTAAGGAATCATTCTCTCTTTGTCTCAGTTGGCACTTGA
Source organism: Camelus ferus (assembly GCF_009834535.1). Taxonomy (NCBI): domain Eukaryota; kingdom Metazoa; phylum Chordata; class Mammalia; order Artiodactyla; family Camelidae; genus Camelus; species Camelus ferus. The sequence continues at coordinate 95,874,451 of NC_045697.1, forward strand.
CGTCTTGCCATGTAACAAACACAGCGTTCAAACATTGATTCTGTAGTTTGCATGCGGCATCAGAACTGGATAGACTAGCATTAACTTTGAAACCTTAGGAAAGTTACTTAATCTTGCTGTACCTTTGACTAAAACATGTCTAAAAACAGGGAAAATAATAGTGCCAACCTCCCAACATTGTGTGAAGATTAAATATATGTAAGTCAAGGGCCAGCGACTGCATACAGAGTACTGTACAGACAACTGAAACAATCTTACTATTAAAACCATCAGAGTGTTGTTGCTGACCCAACTACCTCACTTTCCACCTTTCTATTTAAAATGGCAGTAATCTGACTTGCCTTTTTTACTTCAACTTTTGGCCTTAGTCTCCTGGATCTTCAGTTCTCACAGCCCTCATTCTCTAGAACACAAGTCACTGGGACCCCCTTCTTGAATGTGACTCCTCGCCTCCCCAGTATCTGAGTGGCCGGCTCCTCTCTCAGCTGCTTCTCTGTCTTGTTCCGTATCCTCTTCCCGCTTTTACTTTCATCTACTCAGAGTTTCCCTGAGGTTCTATACTTTATCTTCTCCTCCCTGTCTATGCATTCTTGCTCTGTTCTATTTATGACCTGACAAGTTAACATCACATATGAAAAAGCTGTCCTTCTGAGAAACCAGAATATAGCGCATGGTACAGAAGTTATCTGATCGTTTCCCTTTGTCCTAGTCTCCTCTTGTTTTCCTCCCAGAGGCAATAAATCTTCTGACCAGTACCATCACTCTACAAATTATATAGTATTCTTATGCTTTTTTTTTTAATGCAAATGTTATTTAATTGTATATTTTCTGTACCTTGCTTTAAATCCAACAAGTCATTTGGAGGATTAACTATTTTGGTGGAGTGCATCTAGTACATTCCACTTTACTTTCAGCAGTATCTACCTACCATCTATACCACATTTTACTAAACATTTCCCCTATTAATATGCTATTAATATGTCTTCTTACTTGATTTCCTAGTAATAGTTACATTTCTGTAAACCTATTTCTCTATTATGAGAAGAACTAAAGTATATATCTGTATGCTTTTCTCCTGGAACTTTTATGACACAACCACAAACTGGCAGGCAGCATAGTGTTTTCAGCTTACAACTGTGTCTTATTAGTCTTCAGGGTATTTCTTTATTGTTTCAATTTAGAACTGAGTTTTCTTTTTCCTGGATTATGGCTTTAGAAATACCTAAGTGAGACCTGTTCTGATAGTGGGTATCTGTGGTTTTGCTTGCCCAGCATATTTCCCTTTTTCTGGTAAAAGTATTTAAAATATTCCTGAACATACTTCTTGATTGGTGTTGGTTATTTACAGTGTGCTTTATAAACCAATTAGTACATGAGACCGAAAAAAATGTAATGCAGAGGGAAGTCAATAATTCAGTTTTATGATCAGCGGGAGATTTTTTTGTATATTTGTTCTTCTACTCTGCCCCTTTATTATTTTTTCTTCATTTTTGCGGTTTTTAATTCCAGGCTCTTTGGAGATCACTAGTAGTGGTTATATGATTTAGCCCTTATAAGTATGTATATTTTATTCACTGACCATAATTATTTGTTCAGAGATGGGCATATGACCCAGCCCACGTGCATGGAACTCAGTTTGAATTAATTGGCTGAGAAGGACATGCACAATTTTTAACTTTGGAAAATTTAAGTCTGAGTTAGAGAATATCTATCAGGTTGAAAGCCGGCCTAGAAGCAATGTCAACTGAGAGGAAAGCCAGACCAAGATGAGAAAGGGTGAGGGAGACAGAGACAGGGAGAGAGGGTCCTAATCTCCTGATGCTGTGGTACTGTGTCTCCACAGGCATCATTATATTTTATATAAGATGACACATATGCCTTTTCATCTAAGCCAGTCTGAACTCGGGTTCTCATCACCTGCTGCAGTGGAAACAGTTTCAATGCAATGCCAGTCTCGATACAGAGCAGCTGTTCTCTAGGCCACAAATAAACACAGTAGAAAGATAACAAGCTAAGTCCTAAATTATGTTCTGTTTCTCATTAACTGATTCTTACGTGAATTTACCTTCTGGCTCCATCTTTTTACTGTTGTTCTACATATTCTTAGAATAATTACAGTCATAAAAACATAATATAATGGATGATTAAAAAGAAGTTCTGAGATGTTATTTATCAATAAGCTATTGATTCTTTAAAACTGACATAAAATTTGATTTTATGTCAGTATATTTTATTTCAAAATAACTTTTGCTACTGACATATACATTCAGAAAATTATTTTGCTATTGGCTATTTCACACATAATATAAATAATAAATGTTCATATGACTAAATTGAATGCTTGCCTTGTAATCACAAAGAATTTTGACACATTAACATTTAAATAGTAGTCTATGGCAAATTGATTTCATAGTAATTAATCTTTAAACTGCAAATTGACATTACATAAGTGTGTTAATTGATATAAATAGCATGGTAGCTTATATGTTAAATGTCAAATGTGTATTACTAACAGTTAAAATTTATTAAAAATAAATTAATTACACATATAGGCCTTGTCATATAATCTTAATTATATTAGATTCTTGTCTCAGAAACTCATTTTCACTGAATATTTTCAATAAATTATTAAATATTGAATAATTATGCAGCTTATTTGATTATGAATATTTAGGTTACTTGTATAATAGGAAAATTATATACTAGTCCCTTTTATCAGGAGATTATAGAATTAAATTTTTTTTCTGTTTTCCATAATGCCTACGTATGTATTTCTTTGACTGAAGGGAAAGTAAACATAAATAATAAGAGCAAAAGTGCAGAGAACAGACTTAGGAACTCTCATCCAGCAATCATTCCTTGTGTATGAATGTAGAGTTTAAGTACAAAATTAATAAAATTCTAATAGAAAAGTGTATGTTGGTGATAATATCCCATAGTTCCCTTGGTTCTGTTTTTCTTCATTTTTTTTTCTTTCTGCTCCTATAGTGTGTAATTTCAACTGCCCTATATCTAATTTTGCTGATTTTTTCTTGTTTCTGCTTAAATTTGCTGTTGATTCTTTCTGGTGATTTTCTGCATGTCTGATATTACAGTTTTCAACTCCACAGTATCTATTTAGTTTTCTTTTTATAATTTCTCTCTCTTTATTGATAATCTCTATTAATTTTCCTGGTTTCCTTCACTCTCTGTTCATAATTTATTACAGCTTTTAGAGAATGTTTAAGACAGTTAGTCTATTAGTAAGTCTAATGTCTAGGCTTCCTCAGGGTTGGTTTCTGTCAATTACTTAGTTAAATGAAGAAACAAAAAATTAAGAAGCAAATAGCAAAAATTAGAAATAAAATTAGGACAAAAACAGTGACCTTATATAAATAAAAGGGATAATAAGTGAATATTAAAAAAAACTGTGTGACAACAATTTAGAGAATCTAGAAGAAATGGATACATTCCTAGAAACACAAAAATTATCAAAACTGAATCAAAAATAAATAGAAAATCTCAACAGATCTTTAACAAGAAACTTAATTGAAAACCTACCAGTAAATAAAGTACAGAACTAGTTAACTTCAAGGGTGAATTCTGCCAAATTCTTAAGAAGAATTAATCCTGCTTGAATTCTTTCAAAAAAATAGAAAATGAATGAACACTTCCTAACACATTGTATGAGGCCAGAATTACCCTGATACCAAAGCCAGTGAATGAAAAGAAATTTAAGATGAAAAAAACAAAACAAAACAAAACTACAGGCTAATATATCTCATGAGTATAGATGCAAAAGACTAGTATGCGAAACTTGATAATGCATTTAAAAAGTTATACATCTCGATTAAATGAGGTTTATCACAGATGCGAAATATTAGTTCAATAAAAGAAAATCAAAGTAATAAATCACATTAATAGAATGAAGGAAGAAAACAATACATGGTTCTCTCAATACATGCAGAAAAAGCATCTGACAAAATTCAACACCCTTTTATGATAAAAATACTCAGAAAATGAGGGGTAGATAGAACTTCCTTAACATGACTAGTATCATTTATGAAAAACGCACATTTAACATCATACTCAATTGTGAAAGATTGATAGTTTTCCCCTAAGATCAGGAACAAAACAAAAATATCTGCTTTCATCACTGCTTTTCAACATTGTATTGGAAGTTCTAGCCAGAGCAATTAGGCAAGAGAAAGAAATAACAGGCAGTCAAATTGGAAAAGAATAAGTAAAATTATTTCTATTCTATTCTTGATTTTATAAAGAAAATTCCAAAGAAAGCTACTAGTGCTAATAAGTGAATTCAGCAAAGTTGCAAGGTATACAATCAACTCAAAAAAATCAGTTGTGTTTCTATACACAGGCAATTAACATGTAAAGAAAGTTAGGAAAATAATTTTAATTGGTATAGTATCCCAAAGAATAAAATAGCTAGTAATAAATTTAACCAGTGACGTAAAAGATTTGTACAGTGAAAATTATAAACTATTGATTAAATAAACTAAAGAATATCTAAATGTAAAGGCATGACATGTTCATGGACTTAATATTGTTAAGATTACAACAGTCCCCAAAGCAATCTACACATTCAATGCAATCACTATGAAAATTCCAATGGCTTTTCTATATAGGAAATGGAAATGCTGATCCTCACATTCACATGGAATTGCAAGAGGCCCTAAATAGTCAAAACAGTACTGAAAACAAAGAAACATACAAAAAAAACTAAGTAGAAAGACCTACATCTTGATTTCAAAATTTACTACAAAGCTACAATAATCAAAACAGTGTGGTACTGGCTTAAGAACAAACATAGAGAGCAATGAAATGGAATTAAGAATTTAGAAGGAACCTAAATATTTTTGGCCAATTGATTTTTTTTGAAAAGAGTGCCAAGATCATTCAATGAGAGAAAAGAATCTCTCTGCACAAATGGTACTAGAATAATAGGATAGGCATATGGTTAAAAAAAAAAAAATCAAGTCAGACTCTCAACCTCAACTCATAAACAAAAATTTACTCAAAAATAGATGAACAACTTTGAGAGCTAAACTAATAAAAGTATTTATTAGAAGAAAACATAGGAGTAAATTTTCATGACCTCAGAATTGCAATGGATTCTTAGATTGGACACCAAAAGCACAAGCAACAACAACAAAAAATAGATATGTTAGACTTCATAAAATTAAAGATTCATGCATCAAATGACATTATCTTAGAACATTTGGGTTTCAATAACAGAATACCATAGACTATTTGGCTTATAAACATCAGAAATGTATTACTCACAGTACTGGAGGTTGGGAAGTCTAAGATAAAAGCACCAACAGATCAGGTGTCTGATGAGGGTCTGCTTCCCAGCTCACAGATGTTCTTCTTCTCCCTGTGTCCACATATGGCAGAATGAGAAAGGGAAACTTTCTGGAATATCTTTTACAAGGGCATTAATTTTATTCATTAGCCTCTACTCTCATGACCTAACTCCCTCCTAAATGCTCCACCTCCAAATACCAACTCAATGAGGATTAACTTTTAACATATGAATTTGGGGGGGACACAAACTTTCAGTCTGAAGTAGACATTATCAAGAAAGTGAAAATATAACCTACAGAATGGGATAAAAAATATTTGCAATTACAAATCTGATGAGTTTAGTATCCGGAATATACAGAGAATTCTTGTAAGTTAACAAAAAAGACAATTTAATTTTTAGAGGGCTTTGATATTTCTCCAAAGAAAATATGCAAATGACCAAAAAGCACATGGAAAGATGACCATTAAGGAAATCTAAATCAAAGCCACAATGAATTACCACTCTACTCCAACAAGGAAAACATTTATTAAAAATAATGGTAACAATAACTAATAATGTAACAACTGTTAAGAACATGGATAAATGGGAACCTTCATGCATTGATGGTGAGAATATAAAATGGTACTACTGTGTGGAATACAATTTGGTGGTTTCTGAAAAAGTTAAAACCAGAATTATCATATGATCCAGTAATTCCTTTCCTAGGTACATATCTAATAGAAGTGAAAACTGATACTCAGATATTCATAAATTTTTATAGCAACACTATTCACAATAGCCAGATGGTAGAAACAACAGAAATGTCCACCAACAGATAAATGGATAAATAAATGATGGTTATACATACAATGGAAAATTATTCAGTCATAAAAATGAATGAAGTACTGATACATTCAACAATTCGAGTGAACATCACCAACACTATGCAAAATGAAAGAAGCCAGACATGAAACGTTCATATTATTGTATGCTTACTTTTATATGACTTATCCAGAACAGGCCAATCCATAGAGACACAAAGTAGATTAGCAATTGCCAGTGTATAGGGAGGGGGATGAAGAAAAATTGCTTAACAGATATGGTGTTTCTGTGAGACAGTGAAAAAGTTTTGATCCTAGAGAGGTGGTGGTTACACAACATTGCAAAAGGACCAACTGCCACTAAATTGTACGTTGTACACTAAATTATAAATTAAAATATTTAATTGTATATTATGTTAATTTCATCTAAATAAGAAAAGTAATTAAAAAATTGGGACAGAAATCCCTAATATTAAGATTTGAGGTCATGTAAAATGTAGCTACACTCTGGATCCAGAGAGGCTCACATACTCACAATTATGGTAAATCATATTGTGACTGCAAAAGAGATTAAAAATTATGAAGTGGGGTATCTTTAATAAGGCAATGTAAATATCCACCATATACAGATTTCACCATTGAATTTTAAAAAGAGATTTTAGGAAGAAAATCCAAAGGATTAGAAAACTGACAAAAACAATTTCCTTTTCAAAAAGAATTGTACAGAACTTTATCGGGAGCTCAAATGGCAGTAAGGAAAGACATACTGAGTTTTGGTAAATCCATACTATGAAGGCCTCATCTGACTGATGACTATTCCAGAAAGAAAAAATCAACCTTTATAATCTATTGGAATTTTCACACCAGGGATTTTGGGGTTATTATTTTTTATCATGAATTGACATGTAATTCTAATTCAGTAATAGGGTACTTCTGTGTTCTTTCTAGATAAAATGTCTCATGCATACAATTGTAGTGTTGATTTAAAACATTTAAGCGTGTTCACCATTGGAACTATCAAATAAAAATTAACAATTCAGAATATAACAAGATACTGAGTTTTTCAACGAGAGTATGGATTTTGATGTCAATCAGTCTATGCAAATAATTTGAGGAACTAGAATTTAATCTGTCATTTTTTCTTCCTCTTCAAAGAGTATTAGGTTATTTTCAAGAGATATTTGTAAATAGCTCACTATAAAGTCAGCTTATTTTCACAATAATTTATTGTCTTACCTCTGTGTATTACATGCAGGACTAAAAGACAATTAAGAAACAGAAGCCACAAAACTGCTTTGCTCTCACTAGTTTACTTTTCTGAATAATGGTGTCAATATATACAGCAAGTTATTAACTAAAATATTAGACATGTATGTCAAATCCTCTTCTTTTCTAGTTTGTTGCCTATAAATGATGCTAAATTATATGAAACATAATTTATTTAAATACAAAATATGACTATAATTTTTATTGAGTGTAGCTTTGGGGCTCAATGTAAAATTAGAGTGGAAAAAAAAAGAGTAAACATTTACATAACTGTGAATGGTAAGTTCCAACTCTTAAAGTATAGAAAATTTCCGAATAATACATCATGTGCTTCAAAAACAAGTATCTTTATGTTCTACCAATATGAGTCATATACATGAATGCAAACTGTTTTACAAAATGAAGTTAAACCCTTCCTTGGAGTAAAGAATGAACGCACTTGCATGTTGTCTACGTTAAGCTTCTTGATATCTTTACATGACGTTCACATTAAACACTGGCTTTTTAGCATAACATCCAAAACACAAAGAACCTTGATATATAAAATGATTTAAATGTTTTTATTCTAAATAAATAATTACGACATGAATTCAAGTGACATACCATTAAGTAACTATACCATGACAAGCACATAATGGATGAAGGAAAGGTCAGTGGCAGCAGAACATTTCCACCAATTTACATATCATGCACAATGTCATAGACACCATTTGCTGACTGTTACTGTTTGTGTAATTTTCTACTTTACTTTTTTTAATTGAAGTACAGTCAGTTATTGATTTGCATATACAAATAAAATAGTATTCTACTCTTGGCAACACGTCAGATTAAATATTCTTAAAACTATTCCTTTATAAACCTTTAGAAATGCTGACTATGATATAACAAATGCACTTTCATATTTTTGACAGAGCTCATAATTAAGCAATAATAATAAACCAAGGGTAAAAATCTAAGAGAAATCTAAAATGAGTTCAAAGAAAACACTTAAGCCAAAGCAAACGTTATTTTGTAAGTTTCTACTGATACCAGTAACTTGGAGCCTTGAATTTTAATGGTTTATTGGAGACAAGCTGCTTAGCGATCATTAGCTGAGTTACTGTAATAGCAAATATTACAACAAGCCAGGAACACTGATAAGCTACAACCTAAATGAAAAGAAGGATAAAAAAATTTACAGAAAGACAGATCTAAATATATTATCCAAAATACAACATAGAAAAGAAAATTGATAAAAGGGAGGAGGATGAGAGATGTAGAGGATAGAATGAGAAGGTCTAACATGTATTTAATTGAAGTTTCGGAATGAGACAGAGATAAAAACACAGAGAGATACTGAGGATTTTCCAAAATTGATGAAATTCATGAAGCCTTGGATTCAGTAAGCAAATGGCTCCATTACAGGATAAACTGAAGAAAGGCAGTGGTATGCTGGAGCTAGTTCATATTGCCCCACAAGAGTCATTTGTTAAACATTCAGGAATTTGCCAGCTGATCTTTGAAAAACTGGTCACTTGAATAGTCCATGATGAAAATATCTACACAATGGAAATCTACAAACATTGCAGGTCAGGGGATTTTCTCTGGAGAGCTAGTTTACCAGTATACCACTGAGAAGAGCCATACTCTTCACCCAATATAGGAAAACTGCTAAACACAAAAGACAAAGAGCATTTTGAAAGCAGCCAGTTAGAAGGCAGACAGATGATTTGCAAAGAAGTAGTAATTTAACTGAGAGCAATCAACTGAGCAGCAACATTGAAACACGTAAGAAAGTGAACCATATACAAAATACTGCATGAAATAGAATTTTGTATCTGTAAATTATCATTCAAAAGTAGGTCAAATAGTGGAAAATATTCCTACAACAAAATCTCACTAAGTTAACTTCTAGTATATAGTTTTAAAAGAGAAAATGATCTAAGAAGGAAGTTCTGAGATGCATGAGGCAATGGTGCCAAATAAATCTTCAAACACTTGGTACATTTTTTAAAATTACTGAATAAAACAATAAAAATAACTTCTAACTGTGGTTAAAGAACATTAAAACTATAATATTGCCCCCAAATGATATAGAGGTAGGAAAGTATGATTACATTGAGATACTTAATACATTATTTTATTCAGAAAAGATGTACTGTTCTTATGGAAAAGATCCAATATTGTAAATATATCAAATTTACCAAGAAATATAGAATGCCAATTGAAATTTTCCTTGAGATTGACAAAAGATTTTTAAAATGTATGTGAATTAGCAAAGCTATTAGAACAGTCAAAATACTCGAAGAAGAACGAGGTAAAAATAAGAGCTTGCTCTACTAGATACCAACACAAAGTAGAAAATTACTGTGACTAAGAAAGTGTACTGTTGTTGCATTAGAATACTGGATATGAATGGAGTACATAGCTACGGAAAGTTGATACATGACAGTGGCAATATTAGTGCAGAAAGAACTGAAGTTTGCATACATGGTACAAAGACTAGCATTTATCTAGATCCAAATGCAATGGGGATTTTTCCTGGCTTCACAAAAAAAATATCTCCATCCAGATGTATGAATGTGTTAACTATGAAATAAATTTCAAATCTTTCAGGAAATTTTACTTAAGAATATCTTTATGACTTTAGGATAGAAATTATCTTTCCACTGCAAGACACATGTGCAAACTACAAGGGAAGCTATAGATACATTTTACCATCTTATAATAACTATTAGTTTTCTGTGTTTATTACATATTTCATAAGGAGACTAAAAGACAAACCACAAACCTGGAGAAGATAATAATACCTGGAAAAAGGATTATATTCCAGAATATTTAGGAGTACATATAAATCAGTAAGAGTAAGACCAAAGAAAAGGGGGGGAAGATGATTTAAATTGTGTATACAAGCATTTCTCAGGAATATTTTCAGCTTGATTAGTAATCAAGAAGATGAAACTAAAATCATAACAAGGTATCATTACATAGATAACAAAAAATTGAAGTTAAGACACTATCAGTTGTTGCAGAAGATGTGATGTGAAGGAATAAGCAAGCTTACTGGCATAAAGATGGGAGTGTAAGGTCCTACATCACTTTTAAAAACTATTATGAAATATAAAGTTTAATAGAGGCAAAATCTACAATGAATAGTTCCTGTCTTCTATACATCTTAGAGAAATACTTTGACATACATATATATATATGGCTAAACAAACAAGTACTTTTAGATGCATTATTCTTCATAGAAGGAAATGGAAGGAATGCACACTAATGGTGGAATGGATAATAAACTACAGGACTTTCAAAAGTGGAATATTATTCATCAGTGAAAGGAAGTATGCACAGAAATACAAATCAATATGAATCAATCTGCATTGATTTTCTGTTGTTCCATAAAAATCATCACAACTTTGTGGTTTAAAACAATACCTATTTATTATTTCATAATTTCTCTAGGTCAGAAGTCTAGGACACTCAAGGGTACTCAAGAAGCGGCTGGGGCTGCAGTTCTCATCGAGGGCTCAGGATGCTCTTCCAAGCTGAATGGTTGTTGGCAGAATTCTCTCCTTCTCATGCTTCCCACATAGCTCCCTATATCTTCAAAACAGCAGCAGTGCATTCCTTCTTTCTCATGCTCAGAATCTCTCAGTTCTTCTGTCCCCATTTCTCTGATTCAGCCAAAGTTCTCAGCATTTGCGGGCTCATACAATTCCTTTGGGCCCACACATAATCCTGGTGACCTCCCTGTTTTAAGGTCCATAAACTTAGTCACACCTGCAAAGTCCCTTTGCTGGGTAACATGACATAGTCACTGATTTCAGAGATTAGGCTGTGGGCTTTTTAGGGGTGTCATTCTTCCTATTCCACAACCAAAGCTAATTTTGTGTGATATAATTGGCTTCACACAAATTGTATAATTCCATTTATAAAATGTCCCAAAACAGGGAAAGCTAAACAATTGTTATTTTATGGTTACATACATATATACTAATAAATTAAAACAACATAAGGCAATATATATCTTTATGTTTATAATACATTTTACTTTTTAACATACATTCATATTTTTTTTTCAGTTAATTTTACTTTGTTAGGGAGAAGAATAAGTGAATTAAGAAGGGCAGAAAGGCAGCTCCAGAGATTTTGGTACTTCTCCTTTTCTTTAAATGGGTGATGAGAATCATGCTGCTTATTTTATTACTATTTTTTTAAATGATGATTATTTGTTAATTTCCATTCCTGTAGAGATGAACAGTTTCACAATAAAACTATAATCAATTGAAATATTTTAATTCAATACTTTTGAAAAATTATAAGCTATATAAGATGGATATTTTCTTTAAAAATGTATTACTGAGATGAAATAGAAGATTAAAAAACATAAAAATTAAAATGATCATTGGAAATAAATCAATAGGTAAAATATACAAATAAAATCTGGGAATACGGAGGGATTCCATTAATTTCTATTGCATATGTAAGAGTATGTGAATAATATCAATATTATTCAAGTATCTGAAGAGAATACAAAAGGAGGAAATAGTTCCCATCTTTTTACAAGGCTTACGTAAACTTCCCACCAAACCTGACAAGGACGATCTCACTCAGAGGCACGGGTAAAAAGTTCTAAATGAAAATATTGCAATTGAATTCATTCTTATTCAAATTTTAAAAAGAAAAAAGTATACTGATCAAATCGGATTTATTTGAGTGCAACGATACAAAGAAAATTTATCACAGTAAATATTTTTATTAAAGTAGCCCTATGGATGATAGCATTTTTACTACACAAATAAGGGTCCTAGTATTTAATGTAAAATTTGCAACATTACTAAGTGGGAGATAGTCGATTCACTCTAGGATCCAAGATTAATGCATTTAAAGTGAATTGCTTATAGTACCATTTTTCCTCACATGAAATTTATTGAATGAAGAAATACACTGGAATTAGCCAATGTTTTGTTTCACTTGACAAAAATTAAAATTTAGTGTAAAGTGATGTTTGCCTGAAATAATAACATCAAAAGAAATTCTAGCACCCATAGGTAAAATATTGAAGAATACAGCAAATGAAACCTAACAATATGGGAAGTGATACACTTTGAAAAGCATACAGAAAGAGGAGTTTAAGAAAGCCACTCTAGTCATATTCTACCCATCGTCAACATATTCTCAGTGGCTAAGAATATTTTTGGACTTAGTACATGAAAAGAGGAAAAAAAATAAATTTCTGCTCTTCCAGACTCAATTCCAAATTTGCTCACATTTGTTTTTTGTCCCTGAAACTTGAGCCATCTGTGTCCCAAAGAGATGGAGAATAGAAGTACACTGGAGAATGAAGAATGAGATTTGGCTCTAAGTAGAAATTGAGCATCTAAATAAATAATTTCATTATTTTGGTCTAAATTTTAAGTATATTCTTTAGGGGAAAATCACAATTATGTACTTCGTGTGAAATTTTCTATAAATAGAATTGTTGGATATCACATGTATAAACATATATAACAAAACTGGTAAAGTATGTGCATGGTTTTAAATATTAAAAAATTAAAATAAGATATTAAGACAATCTTGGTGGAATCTAGGACTATTTGGGTTGTGATTCTTAAAGGTTTTTTTTTTTTTTTGCTGGGAGTAACTAACTATGATAAAATTTCCAAGAAGATTGCCATCAGTCCTTTCTCTTCTTAAACAGGTACCTCATTTGCCATCAAGAAGAAGCATCTATTTCTTTCTCTTGAATCAGGGCTTGAGTAGGGATTTGCTTGGAAACTGAATATGGTAGGTAAGTTGTTCTAGAACTTCAGAGCTTAGGTCATCAGAATCTTGCAGCTTTTCCCTGGGCCTCTTGGAAAGTTCACTCTTGGATCCCTAAGAAGCTTTGTCAGAGGCCGAAGTATACTGGAGAGAATGCACGTGGAGGCCCTGAGATCACACTGAGAGAGGGAGGGTTCCTACTGAATGTAACCATTCAGATGTTCCCATCAAGTCACTGGGCATGAGGATTAATTTGTTTGACCTCGAGACCACACCAGGCACCAGCTGAATACCACCCAGGGAATCCAGCTTTTGCCGTGTAGAGCAGAATTGTCCAGCTGAGCTCTGCTTCATTTCCTGACCCATAAAATTATGAAATATAGTAAAGTGATTATTATTTTAATTCAAAAATTTATGGATAGTCTGCTATGCAGCAATTAATAACCAAAACAACACCAAAGCAAAACTCATTTGATTTTATAGATAAGTATTATAATACTACAAGGAAACTATAAAATTAATGGAACAATAAAACAAATTGTCTTAGTCTCTCAAACCTGCAACTCCAGCTAAACTGTGAAAGTAGTTTAACACAATATCCAAGTGATATCTTTGTTCATTTTTAAAAATTTTAATATGTATTGATAGTCTAATATAAAATAGTTTCTAGCTCATCAATATTAATTATATAACTATCTGACATGATAGAGATAAAAGAACTAATGTGTCACAATATTTTTATATTATAACTTAATTGGAAAAAATGGGTTTAATTTAATGCATGAAATTTTGTATTTATATATTCATTTATTTATTCATAATGCATTTATTTATTCTCTGTTGGGACCCTGATTCTTAGTTCAGGATTTCATAAAACTTGACACATTTAGTATATAAAACTGCCAATTGCTTAAAGTAGTGTTAAAATGAGGATGTACACTTTGGAAGAAACTGTATTTGACTTTTGTTTGCTGGCTGAACTCATGAAGTCCTGGAAATCTACTGGGGAAGGAACAGACCAATGGGATCCTACTAACAGGAACAAGTCATTTTACAGATTCAAAATAGGTCATATTAGAACTAAGGTGAAAACAACACTAAAATAAGGGAGACCACAAATACCCACAGTAAGAAATGTGTCGAAAGAGGGATTACACCTATGCATTGTACTATGGGTAGGTCCACTCAGCTTACTACTTCTGAATCTTTCACTTGGAGAGCCTGCTCCCATGAATTGAGATTATTATGTGATTGAAATATCAGACATACAGTAACTCTAGGGAGCCTTATTCTAAAATAGTGCTAGTTCTGTTGCTAGAGAAAAAATATAATTGGGAAATCTGGAACTCATTTAGTAAATATTACTAAATGTCTATAGTATGCAAGAGTATGAAGATAAATAATGTACATGCAATGATACACCTGTCCCTGTACCATGTTGTAGCAGATGAATCAGGAAGATACGTAAATGGTGTAAATGCACTGCTATAAGAGCAACAATACAGTGTAGCAAAAGAAGAACTCAACAAACTATGCTCTAGTTGGTTAAAGATGAACTGCAAAATAATTAAGCAGGATACTGAGTGGAAAATAGTTCAACAGGCATTTAAGAAGCAAAGAGAGAGTGCACAATGTTTCAGAGGCAACAACTACATGGAGACAGGAAAGAATGAAGCACACATTCAGGAAGCTGTATGGGCATGGAATGCCTGAGATGAAGACCTAAAATGGAGAATATTATCAGATGGTATAGAGAGAGAGGTAGCCATTTAATTACGGAAGCTCTTCACATTAAGAAAACTAGACTTTTTAAATAAGAGATCACATAGAGGAGGTTTCAAGAATTCAGAAACGAAATCCCAGACTCTGTTTTCCCATCTCAGCTCTGCACTTGTTATCCAAGTGACAATGGGCAAATTACCTAAACACTTAGGGTCCCAGTTTCCTCCTCTGTGAAAGAGAGACAGTAGAAGCTTCAGAGGCAGTTTTGTGGATGTATCAAGATTATCCACGTGAAGCAACGGAACAGTGCCCAAACCATAAAATATACTTGATAAATTTTATCCACTATAACAGGCATTGTTTTTATCCCATGGTCAGTTTTTGTGTGTGTGTGTGATTTTGTTTTTGTATTATTAAAGGCAGAAGTAAATCATGATGTGAAACAAGCAGCAGGCCTAAAACTGAAGAAGACAGATGTGAAAGATATTAAGAAGTAGAAACAGCAAGTCAACAGGCTTAGTAAGTGACTTGAGTCTAGGTACTGAAGAAGCAATTTTATAGTTAATTTTTACAGTGAGTTTCTTACTTGGGTAACCAATCTAACAGTATTTTTTATTAACCAAAAAGGAAAATATAAAATAAGGAAAAGGTTTCAGGAGAACCTATTGAGCTAATTTGAGAATATTATATACCTGTCACATATACCCTTAAATAATTATGTGTTCACTACCAGACAAGATTCTGCCTGTACTCATTGTGAGTTGTAGGTGATGAGGTTGGGTAACTTGGATTCTTTAAGGGAACTCACGTGGAAGGAGTAAAAACAATTACAAAGAATGGGAGAGTAGAATGTGAAAAGATAACCATTTAAGGTTTGAGTAAAAGAAAAGACATAAAACACTGCAAAGGAGGAGTTAAGGAGAAAGGTGAAGTAGGAAATAACATTGTCATAGAAATCAAAGGAATTACAAATTTCAAGTTGGAGAAAATGGTCAACAGTACCAAACACCAAACAGAGATCAGGTAATATGCAACTCAGAGGGTTACTTCATATATTTTTTTAAAGTAATCGCTATCAATAAAAAATAATTTGGGTTGTTATTTAGTTTTATTGTTCTCAGCAAAATAGAATGCTAAACTGGAAAAAAAAAACCAATATTAATCTCCCAGATCACTTCAGTTTAATTTTATTCTGTCTTACTTCTTAGGAAGCAGAAGCCTTTTAATAGTTTTCTCATGTATTTAAATAATTTTAAATTGACACTTATTTAATTTTTCAAAATGCAAATTCACTTAATGGAAGAAAGCATAGACAAAAGTATTTTCCAAAATCTGTATTATGTTATACGTTATATGTTACAGTTACAACTTATCATTTAAATGTATATTCATAAAAAAGAGATGTGATTTTTTATTTTAAAATATTCTCTCTTGTTATTTTAAGACATAAAAAATAGTCATCTAAGGTTAGAAATAGTTGCTTACAATTATTTACTCTAATTGAAAGTTAATATTCTTCATTTTACATATTAAAAAAGAAAATCATCACCCATTCCAGGTGTAGATAATGGGTAACTACATGTTGTTATTTCAGGAACTGTGGGATATCACAAAGCAAAACACAGTTTTGAAACCAACTGTTAAAACCTAACAGGAGGGGGCATCCCATTTTTGATGGAAAAATTGGTTTATTGATAGACTTATACATGTCTAAATATAAACAGAGAAGAATTTACTTCTCAGTACAAATATAGATACAGTTGTATTTTAATATGACTTTATATAATTCTATCCCTTCTAAAATCTCCTGAAGTAATATCTATAGTTTTATTTATTCCCATTGGTATAACTGAATTATATTTTATTTTATCCATAAAATGGAATTAAATTAAGTTAGATTTTAACAATACAATTGCAGATATTATGCAGAAATTATGCATAGTAATTTTGGGACTCCACTAATCAGGAAATAAAATGTGCATATAAACTATGACTTATTGAGGAAAAATGCTATTTTACATCTGGTGTGTGGTGTAAGGTTTAATCCTGTATTCAACACATTAAGAAACTCACACCAACCAGGGATTAAAATTAAAATTAAACTGCCTAATGAGGCATGTACTTAAAAATGATCTTATTTTGTTATGCCACTGGAAAATACCACACTTAAATTGTTGTATATACATCTTTTATAAATATAAATTGTTTTCAAAATTTATGAAAAAGCCTTCACTTTTTATGAGTCTGAAATAATTTAGTAACATTTCATTTTAAATACTATTCATATGTCATAAGATTTGCTCTCATAGGAATAGCACAGTAGTTCCACATATAAGATGCTGAAATAAGAAATGTTTAAAGGCATCTGAAATTTTGGTTTTCTTTTTCATTTCACTTTCTTTTAAAAAATCAAGTGATACCTGCAAATAGGTTCTTTGTGCTTGGAACATACTGCTGGATTTGTTGGGGTTAGTTTAGTGTTGTTTTCAGAGATAATTACGTTTGTTTATTTTATATTGTTAACAGATTTTAATGAAAACAGGACTGCAAAACACCATGATAAAATATAATCAATCATCCATTCCATAGTAAAATGGCTCTTTTTTGCTACTAATCTGTTTTGGAAGAATGCTAACTCTATTTTCCTTTTGTCTTTAAAGTTACGGTACAAATTATGTATTTGAAAGAGTAAAACTTGTATACTTCTAGTACTAATGTAAAACAATTACTTAATCAATGTGATTTTTATTTTGAATAAAGACTAGTCTATACTATTTCTGAAACTGGAAAGTAAACCTACATGAAGCATCTTTCACTTACACATTGAATGAAAATGTACATAGTCTCATTCAATAATTTTCAAAAGCATTTCAATGTTGCATTTAAAATAACAACAACCTTTTGACAAAAAAGGGGAGAAGAATGGGTTACCACTGTTAATCTTAATTTTTCCCATTAAAATATGAGAATATTCCTTCCATTTAAATATCCTCAGCCTTCAGAAATTTTAGATTATAAATTACTTTTAAAACATATCCCTATGCTATTTGAATATATTCACAAAATATCACTTGATTATTTATAGTTTAGGATCACAACTATTAATTACTTATACAATGAGAGTTTCCTGATAAATAAATTTAGCACTTTATATGACTTGTAAATAAAAAGAGTATATGGACCCAATCCTGAATAAAACAACAGGTACAATAGAGGAGGAGTGAATTATCCATTATGAAAATGTAAATATAAGGCCATTAAAGGAGAAAAGGGATGTATTATACAGTATAAAGTTATGCCAAATTACTGAATATGTTGAATAATATATCTTAAAATAGAAGATTAAATACTTTTGTTTTGATAAGCTGAAACTTTTTTACACGTATACTGCATAAAATGTGTATCTTGCAAGTACCTCTTTATATTCTGTGCTTGTATGTAACATACAACTATATGCTCTCCAAAAACAGTCTTTTAGTTTAAATAAGCTTCCTCAGATGATTTTTATCTTCTTAGTTATACATTGAGTCATATCATGAGTAAGATCCAGATAAAGAAAGTTGCATAAATAGATGTTTCATTTTAATGATCTAGAAGAATTATATTAAATAATGAACTCTGAATTGTCCTTTGTATGACATCTTTAGTCTTAAAATAAAATAATGTTGTTTAGGTTTTGGTTTTTTTTTTAGCTATTGTTATTCTGAAAAATAAGTACTCAAGAAACATAAGCCAACTATAAAATTAAAGGTGTTTACCAAGTAATAATAAAACATGTTCTTTCCCATTTCCCATCTTTTCTAGCCTCTGAATAGTAATTGTTCAGAAAAGAAAATTGACAACTGATTAAAGTGAAATAGATTTTAAGAGATTTATTTGACTTGGAGATCATGTTTTAGTGAAAAATTAAAATTACGTTAAAATATAGATTGATGAAATGACACCAATATGTAGTTACAGCTATATATGTTAACATAAAATACTTATATTATTTACTATTACAGTTCATTAACTACATGTATTTCTTTTAACAATATGTTTCTTTTGAAATTCCATGAGAAAGATAATTTAAAATACTCTGGAACTACAATTAACATTTCAAATATACTTGGCTGAATAACAAATTATTTAAGATTAAACAAAATAACCAAATAATAACTACAGTGTCTTAATGAAAAACATGTTCTAATTACATCATTTTTCCCACGTGAAGTAAACTTTCAGTTAGCACTTTGTATCTAAGGCACATAAAGAACCTGTGGTTTGAAATCTGAAATGATATATTGGGTTTCAATTGCTATTTTAATTTATTGTTTCTTCCTTTCAAAGCATGAAATACAAAGCATCAGTACAGCATTCATACTGAGCTAAGATGCAATCATTCTAGGCTCAAGTGAGGGTCTCATCATGCTATCACAAGATTGCAAACAGCTCATTATGCACTAGAGCAGTATGGACATCTTAAAAAAAGAAAGCTTTTAAATGGTAACCATGCTGAGCTTAAATGAGACAATTATAGGTTTAAATGGATCTTACTAGTAATAAGAAAAGTATGAACAGTGAAACCAAAAAGTCCTTCCAGGGACTAAAAATGTGGAGTATTTTATTGCTAAGATATTTATATAGCTTCGTTTTTTATTTTATTAGCATTTTAAAAATATTTGATAGGTCATTTCTCAAATATAGGAAAACAAATACATCATGAGATTTCAAAGATAGTATGAGAAAACGTGTTGTTGATTAACTGTTGGTTCTTTTTAAAATTTGAGCGTTTTGCACTTAATCTTCATACATCTGCAATTTTATAGGGAAGAATGGATTTTTCATTATTTGCTTTACTAGCGTGGTGAAAACTTTCAGGCCTCCACCCAGAGAAGGCTCTTTTGATTTCTCCACAGAGGAAAATGGAATGGCTTTCCCCTGATGCCCATGAATTTTCCATTTTTCCATTGTTTCGGTCATGTTGCATAGGATTTTTGTTGCTGTTTTCTGAAACATTAACTTCAGAATGCTATGCATGAACCTTGAATAGCATTCTTCAAGCATTTTTTGAGTATGCTCACCTCTGTGGGAATTTCATATGTAAATAGTTTCTAAATTTTACCAACCTGAGGATTTACATAGTCTACAGGATCCTAGAATTTTTTTAAATTAAATATAAAGAGATTTTTTTAATAGCATAGTCTTATCAAACATTTTTTCTTTTATTGAAGTATAGCTGATATACAATATTATATATTACAAGTATACAATATAGTGATTCAGAATTTTTAAAGGTTATACTCCATTTATAATTATCATAAAATATTGGCTATATTCGCAGTGTTTTACAATATACCCTTGTAACTTATTTTATACCTAATAGTTTGTACCTCTTGACCCCCTACCCCTATATTGCCCCTCCAACCTTCCCTCTGCCCACTGGAAACCACTATTGTGTTCTCTATATCTGTAGTCCTAGAAATTTTCAAGAGTCAGGGGAAAATATTGGTCCTGCAGTCAAAAAGACATAGATTTCAGGACTATCTCCTACTTTTCTGAGGAAGTTGGCCCCATTAGGTAGTCTTTTTTTTTTTTTTTTTTTTTTTTTTTTTGACTTAAAGTGATTAGACCAGACTGGATTTTCTCTGACTTCTCATATTGGTCTAACATACAAAATGCATTTGAATTGAGTTACTCTATCAGAAGAAAAATAATTCAACTTTGGGATTTCCTTCCTAACTTTTTCTTTTTCTGTTGTATCAAGTACATGTGAAATATTAGTACTTCATAAAAGTCTTTGGAAAAAAATTCTTAAGGTTTAGGCAAATATGAAAGGCATAGTGGAAGATTTGGGAAAAGAAAAAAGACATGATGTTTAGATGTTTCTCAGCAAAAGAGAAGAGGACATTCTGGAAAGGCTCAGGAGTCCCAGCCCACTCTGAACTTGGGTCTCTGGTAGGAGACTCCTGGGCAGGTTGGTTCCAGGAAGCTATAGCATGGTTAATGTGTCCAGGCAGAAATGCAGCCTAATTTGTTCCTTTTGGTCTGCTTCAACTCCTGTGTGGCCCAGATGGTGCATGGAGAGCCAATGGACTTACTGCCCAGGGAAGAAAAGAAGCAGAGCAAGAACCCAAGCTACACTGTTGTTGGGAATGTAGTTAGGTGCAGCCATTATGGAAAACAGTATGGAGATAACTTAAAAAACTGAAAATAGACTTCCCCTATGATCTAGCAATCCCATTCCAGGGCATATATCTGGAGGAAACTCTAATTTGAAAAGATACATGCACCCCAATGTTCATAGAAGCACTATTTACAATAGCCAAGACATAGAAGCAACCTAATTTTCTATTGACAGATAATTGGATAAAGATGCGATACACATACACACAGTGGAATGCTACTCAGCTATAAAAAAGAATGAAATAATGCCATTTGCAGCAACATGGATGGATCTGGAGATCATCATTCCAAATGAAGTAAGTCATAGAGAAATACAAATGCCATATGATATCACTTATATCTGGAATTTAAACATTTTTTCTTAAATGAACTTATTTACAAAACAGAAACAGACTTAAGACATAGAAAACAATTTATGGTTACCAGGGGAAACAGAGTGGGAAGGGATAAATTGGTAGTTTGAGATTTGCAGATACTAAGTACTATATATAAAATAAACAACAAGTTTCTACTGTATAGCACAGGGAACTATATTCAGTATCTTTTAGTAACTTATAATGGAAAAGATATCAAAAAATATGTGTGTATATACAGATGACAGAAGCATCATGCTATACACCAGAAATTGATGCAATACTGTAAACTGATTATACTTCAATTGAAAAAAAAAAAAAAAGATCCTAAGCTAAATGTAAAAGGAGGAGGATATGCTGTTTAAGAAAGTTCTGAAGCACCAGTGGTGCCCTGAGGGTCCGATGAAACTCTGACTTCGGAAACAGAGGCTGTAGTGTATCTAAAACTGCAGTGATGCTACGCGTGAGTAATAACTTAACTAAAATATACAGTCATAGAAAATGGCTCTAGAAGTCCCAATTTGTTAACTAGTCATGGTGTTAATTAGTCAAGCAAGGAAAAACATTGATTATGCCAGGAGTAGAATTTCCTAAGAAGGCCCCGCGGGCGGTCTGCACAACACTACATCTTCCGGGCTGCGGCTCACTGTCCCTAGCAGGGACGCTGAGATGGGTGGGGCTGTGACACTCCACAGGCACCGCAGGACCTAGTTCCCCAGCTGCACTGTAGCCCAAGTTCCCAGACAACTCCTGTGAATAGCAAGACATTCAGACTAAATGGCACCAAGGAGTCACGTGGGCCATTTTTTTCACACTGGAAGAAAGACACAGAGTGACCTGGTGTTCCTCAGGGCCAGCTGCACCTGAGACTCTGGTCCGCACACGCCACTTTGTTGGATGATGTGGTGACTGAGGAACTACACAATTCCTTGTCTTACTGATTCTGCGCTTGTGATTTTTCTCCCTGTATCAAAAAGTCCTGTTCCTTAACCCATGTTTTCTGACTCTGTAGAAGTCTCCCTGACTCCTGGTCCTCATGGCAGCTCTGAACAGACCTACTGAGAACAACATATTTTAAATCCTAACTAATAAAGTTTCTCTAAGTAGATGAATTACTGTTTCAGTCACTGAATTTTGCATAAACCTATTTGAAGAACATTTCTTTGCAACTTTGCATCTGTTAGGGCTTATTCAAAAATAAAAAGGAATTTAGAAAAGAGACGAATATTTAAAATTAGTTAATTCTACAGTTCATTCTATTCATTGTGTCAGTGCTTTCCAAAGAAAATATCTCTAAAGGTAATTATTGCCGAGTGGAAGGCGTATGTCAAAATGAACTTCATTTTATAAAATGTAGGGAGAACCACACACTGGGAGGACACGTATTTGATCACAAGCATAAAATAAACAATGTCCAACTGTCTTTTTCTCCCTTTTTAAATATAATTTTTCTCCACATGGTTTTCTTTGCATTTGCAGGTTCTGGACGTGAGAACAACATAATGTCTTAGCAGTCATTTTTACTTAAGAAATGAGACACTTTTTAGCTAGCGAAAAATCACACTATGTCCTCACACCAACCCTATGCTACCTCAGTTCTGAACCACACACCTCTAATCATTATTATACTAGATACGAAAGTTTAGGGCTGGAAATTCCAAGGAGTAATGGAAAAATCCTGAGGAATTAACGTTTTATTCAGGATATTTTAGACTTTTTAGATTAAACAGACACACTGCACTATTCCAAAAATGGCTTGAGCTTTTGGTGAAAGACGTGATATACTTGGATTTTTCTGATGTGAGTCTGGATGAAGTAACATTATGTATGGTGTTTTCATGATAACTACCCATCAGTATCTTACTTCAATCCTTCTGATACCTAGCTATATTTTTCAGAATCACATAAAGCACCTACAGAGCTTCAATCATAAACTTTAATTAAAGGTTATTTTAAAGATATTATCTATGTTGGTAACCATTACTAAAATTTAAAATCCACCTTGTTGATTAGGGAAGAAATGACAGTGAAAATATCTGATGGAGAACTCTTCTTTACAGTTTATCTCAAAACATCAACAATAAAAGAAGGTAAAATAAGTTGAATCTACAGAGTAATGTTGTATCACTTCACTTCAGTAACCCAATTTCAGCTGCATTTTATGACTAATTTTTTAAATTGTTATTTTCATGTCATACTATTAGATTTCCCATTTTAATATGTAAGGCTGTAAGATTAGAAATCAGGATTATAAGCAGGAAAAATAGCTTTTCTATTATGACATTTTGAAGAGAAGCAGTCTCATTGAACTGTAATTGTTTATTTGTATCATCTGCTTAATAAATAAAAAATATACACCCATCAATACAGGCAAAAACATATTCAGAGACAGTTTTAATGTCACAATTCAAATAAAATAAATTTCAAAAGGGAAATGAAATTTCTTTTCGTTGTTCATAGCACAGATAATAAATTTAATTTAATTACTGTAGATATTTCAGTGTCTTTTCCATCTATTTTCTTCCCAGACTATGGCTTGTCTGCCAATTTTCCTGTTAAAGTCTACTGACGAGAAGATGTTATTAATTTTAATTATATAATGCTTATTAGTTATTTATTTTATGGATCATGCTTTTGGTGTTATGTATTAGCCCTTTAGTAGTTTGAAGTAGTTTTCTGGTTTTTAAAATTTTTTTTTAACTTACCAAGGACTAGTGACATTAAATATAATTTTGTGTGTTTATTTTAAAGAAGAAATCAAAAAATAGCTAGAGAAAATCAAAATGAAAACATGATGATCCAAAACCTATGGGATACAGCAAAAGCAGTTCTAAGAGGGAAGTTTATAGTGATATAAGCTTACGTCAGGAAACAAGACCTAAGCTTACACACAGAGAAACTAGAGAAAGAACAACAAGCAAAATCCAATATGGATTGGTATTACGTATTATATACACATAATATCTATTTACTCAAAGTGTAATGAGTTATTCTAAGATAAAGTTAATAAAGATAAAATAGTAATAATCTTTCCTTCCTATAATTATAATGGAAAAGAATCTGAAAAAGAATATACATATATGTATATATATAACTGAATCACTTTACTGTACTCCTGAAACTAACACAACATTATAAATCAACTATACTTTAATTAAAAAAGATATGTTTTTGTATGTTTATTTACCATTCTTATATGGTCTTTGGTGAAATGTCTGTTCAAAACTTTCACCCATCCTTTCATTTAGTTGCTTATATTTGAGTTGAGAGTTTATATACTATGAAAACAATTATTTTCTCAGATATGTGTATTGTAAATAATCTCAGTCTGTAGCTTGTCTTTACATTTCCTTACCAGTGTCATTTGAAAAGTAGAAGTTTTAAATTTTGATAGCATCCAAAATGTATCTTTTTTATTTATGAATCATGCATTTGGTGTCATAACTAAGGAATTATAATCTAACCTAATGCCAATAACCAATTTTTCACAGGTATTTTCTGTTGAAATATGTAAGTTTTAGATTTTACATTTAGGTCTATTGTCAATTTTGAAGTATGGATCAGAGTTTTTTGCATATTAATATCCAATAATTACAGCATCATTTGTTGAAAAGACTATCTTTTCTGCATTGAATTGTCTTTGTGAATTTGTTGAGAATCAATTTTCTATATATATGTAGGTTCTATTTTTGGATGCTATAGTCTATTCCATTCACCTCCATGTCTATCTTTTCCTCTATACCACGTTGTCTTGGTCATAGAAAGTTTACAGAATAAAGTCCGGAAATCAAGCAGTTAGAATCCTTTAACTTTGCTATTTTCCAAAAAATTGTTGATCCATTGAGTTCTTTTGACGCTTGATATAATTTTAGAACTACCTTGTCTATTTCTAAAATGAAACAAACAAAACCTGGGGTGTTTATTGGAATTGCCTTGCATCTCTAGATCACTTTGGGAAGAATTAGCATTTTAACAAGAATTATGTCTTCTAATTATATACGTCCATTTTTCAGATCATGTTGGATTTGTTTTATTACTATTTATAAGGGTTTTCTTTTCACACATCTTTCACTTACTTTGTTAGATGTATAACTAAGTATTGTACATTTCTTGATGTTATTGTATATGTGTGACATCATGATACAGTAAGAAATATATTTTTGTCTTCATCTGTGGCTTCTGGCCAGAACTCCTAAAATCCTTATCATTTCCTGAGCAATAAAAGTGCCATGAGCATATTTTGTGTTAATAGTTAATCTTTGACCCTGGTTCCTGACACAGAGCTCTTAAAGTTCTTGGAATTTCCTGGGTGATGGAAGCATTTTCTTTTTCTAATGGGGCAACTCGTGGTGGGCTCCTGGATAGCTTCAGGACGGAGGCTGAAAGACCATACCACAATTAGAAATTTGGAACTTTCGGGGGGGGAAGGGTTGAAGATTAAATTAATAATTGATCATGCCTAGGTGAGGAAGCCTCCACAAAAATCCCTGAATGCATTGATGAGTACATCCATGTCCTGGCAGCATGGAACACCTCAACTCACAAGGACAGAAGCTCCTGCACTCAGAACACTCAGAACCCTTCCAGACTTTGTGCTATATATCTCTTTGGCTATTCGCTCATGCCCTTTATTACATCCTTTAACTATATAACAAACTGACAAGTCTAAGTAAATTTCCTCTGAGTTTCTGTAAGCCATTCTAGCAAATTACTGAACTCAAGAAAGCAGTTGTGGGAACTGAGATTTAGCCAGTCAGTTGAAAAGACAGGTGACAAACTGAGACTCTTGACTGGCATCTGAAGTAGGGGCAGTGTTGTGGGACTGAGCCATTCTTTAACTTGTGGGATCTGATGCTAACTTCAGGTAGATAAAAATCAGAACTGAAATAAACTGTAGGACACCTAGCTGGTGTCAGAGAATTGGTCAGTATGGGTAAAAACAAACAAACAAACAAACAAACACATGTCTGGTCACAGAAGTGTACTGCTATGGGTAGTAGAGGAGAAACAGCAGTTTTTTCTACATGATATGGTACCATTTTTAATTTCTAGTTGTGCATAGCTATTTTAGAAAAAGTAACTGATTTTTTTAATATTGACCTTCAATTCTGTGATATTGCTGAACTCACATTTTAGATCTAGTAACTCTTTTTGTAGATTCTTTGGAATTTCCAACATAAACAAGTATGTTATCTGAGGATATAGATATTTTAATTTCTTTTTTTGAATTTGTCTGCTATCTATCTATCTATCTTATCACAATGGCTAGAACCTCCATCACTGCTGAATAGAAACAAGGGGAGCAGGTTATACTTGCCTTGTTCCTAATCACAAGGAGAGCACTCAGCTATTTGCCATCAAAAGTAATGTTTTTTTAAGGATGCAAACAAAAATAGTATGCTTTAACTTTTTGCAGATGGTCCCTATCATATTAATGAAATCTCCTTCAATTCTTAGTTTTCTGACAGCTTTTTTTAAATCAAGAATGATATTTAAACTTTTCTACTTAATTTTCTGTATCAGCCCAGTTGTTTAGTCTGCTCATAATGGTGAATCACAGTGACTGTTTTCTGACTGTTGAAACAACATTAAGTTTCCAAGAAAATCCAACTTGATCATGATGAACTATTTTCATATACTTCTGAATTGTTACTGTTTTTAAAAAACATTTTTCATCTTATTCAAGAGGGCTTTTGGTCTCTAGTTTTCTTTTCCTGTAGCATCTTTGTATGACCTTTGTATCAAGATAAATAGTGTTCATTTCACAGAGGTGATACAGACCCTTGACACCCAAAATTTGGTTTGTATATTGCATCTGATGGTGTCACATACAGACCAATTCTAATACACGGTTATCCTACAAAATATCTAACCAGTATTCCTCACTAATGTCAACATTATCAAAAACAAGGAAAGTCTGAGAAACTGTCCTGGCCAAGAACTGTTGGCGTAAGGAGATATAATGACCTCAATTAATGAGGTGTCCTTGATGGGGTCTTAGACTAGAACAAGGATATTAGGCAAAATTAAAGGAAATATGGATAAAGCATGGCCTTCAGTTAATAATAATGTATCAATATTGGTTCAGTAATTGTAACAAATATGCTATACTAAGATGTTAATAATTGAGTATGAGGTAGATGGAAACTCTGTACTATCTTTTCCAATATTGTATAAATCTATGGATTTACAGAAATCTATAAACTGGGGGAGGGGGTGAGAAGAGATAAATTAGGAGTTCAAGATTTTCAGATACTACTATATATAAAATAAACAACAAGTTTATGCTGTATTGCATAGAGAACTATATTCAATATCTTATAGTAACTTAAAATGAAAACAAATATGCAATGAATATATGTATGCATATGTATGACTGAAACATTATGCCATACACCAGAAATTGACATAACATTATAAACTGACTATACTTTAAAAAAGAGAAATCTATAAACTAAAACTGTTATAAAAATAAATGTAAATCTATATATTTATAAATCTATAGATACATAAATCTAAAACTATTTTAAATAATAAAGTATATTTCAAACAAAGTGACTTTAACAATACACAGCAGAAATATTTGCTTAATAATAGTATGGTATATACATGCCTTTATAGGGATACAACCAGCATTCAACAATTAATTAAAACAAGGTGAGGTGAGAAGAGAGTGAGGAAGAAGATACGTATGTATCTCAAATGTAGACTGCAGACTGAAGTTACGAATTCTCCAAGTCTCTGCAGATACACTCAGTCTAGGACAAATGGAAGACCTAGGGTTTGGTGCCCTGCAGTCCATCAGATCATAGCTTTAGAATTGCAAGGGACTTCTATCTGTAATAAGTGTTTCCCCATCATCTTTTTTACTCTTTCCTTGGTAAATGTTCTCAATGACATTTGCCCTTAATAGTGGAAGCTGCATTTCCATCTCATTATATACATTTATCTTCTTTCTCACAGAAGACGATTATGGAGCTAAACTTTTGTTAAAGGCAACTTGTGCCACTCATTATGCCAAGAGTGAATTTGTTTTTGAAAATTTCTTTTGGGGTAGCAATGTGCTATAATTATTCTGGTCAGGCATCAATAATCACATTAATTTTGTATGAAATGAGAAATAAATATATATGCACAATTACAGGCTTGTTATACAACATAGCATACTCTACAAAACAACTCAGGTTAAATAATTTTAAATTAATCCCATTTTTGGTAGTTCTGGCAAGCTGTACTATTTCTACTATTATTCTTAAATATTACATAGATTCTAGTAGCTATAAAATAATCAAGTGTCAAAAAAGTTTTCTTTAAAGCTTGTTTATTTATGTTTTGCCTCAAAGGTATTAAAATGCAGATTTTTAGAATTTAATAAGAAAAGCTTTTTTCTAACGATCAAGTTAAAATATGCTATTTCTGAAACAAAATAGCCACCTTAAAAAACTCTTCTGCTTTCGAATGACCTCATTTAATTCCAAGACCCCATCTAGGGGTCTTGGAACAGAAAACCCTTGGAACAGAAGACCTTTGAAACACATTAACAGAGTATATTTGAACTAATATACAAAGATATTTGAAGACAGTAAAGAAATTTTTTTAAAACCTGTAATTTCTATCAATATACATCCCATTTTAAAATGATCCATTACATATATAAATCTCTGAAATTTCTCTGAAAATAATATCATGCAGTCCTTGTTATGAAGCTTGCTTTGGACAGACCATGGATCTTTATGGATGCATGTATCCTAGATTCATGCACAGGTAGAATATTGATTGGTTCCCACAAATATGCTCAAAGGAAGGTTGGTGGTTAAATTGGATCTAACTGTAATACAGGCAGAACTGGTATCCAATTAAATGATATTCTGTGATGGTTTTATAACTTTAATGCAATCATTTCCACATTTATCAATTTCACCAATAAATACCCAACCCAAATGGAAAACATTGTGAAATCAGTTATTTGGAAACATGTAGATGTAAAAAATATCTCACATTTATTTCAGTAATTTAAACTGTTTTATTTAATTCCGTTTAACAGTTTTGACTAGGTAAAATAAATGAAAGGAAAACAAACTAGACTATTTGCTGTGAAAAAAATTTATCAGTATAAAAATTGAGAGTTGGTCTGTATAAGTAAATCTGGGCAATTCAAGATAAACTCTTTTTTTTTGTCTTAGAATTTCTTATTTAACTTCTAAAATAGAAAAGATTTCCATGTAGATGCATTATCTTCTATCAAAATTAGTGAGTCTGAATCACTAAGGCAGACTTTTCTTCAAGTTTCCAAATGATTCTAGGAGCCTTTTTTATCTGCACTGAAAGAAACATTTGGATAAAACACTTTGTAAAACTGAACCAGTTTGTATGTTATGAAACTAACACCCACTTCCATATGTTCATGTTAATTAATTTCCAAAGTGTTAGTTTGCTGTCATGTAGACAGATCCATAAAAGAGCATACACTACTCTACCCCCAAGATGATGAATGACAAGGCCGTGGCAGCAGATGGTGACTAGGTCATTTCTTCTTCCATCTGGAATCATACCTGACTAGATTAGAAAACACTGAAATATTATTAAAAAAAGTATTATCTAGTCTTGATGCTTGGGGCTGCCCAACTCAGAGCAATACGTAGAAATGTCTACACAAAGTCACATACATGGCTAAAGACGGTGGTGGAAATCAATGCAATTGCTACTGAACTTTTTAATAACTTCTATTGAAGCTACCATTGACTTTTGTACCATATTTTAGTTGGGCCAACTGATGAAAATCAGATTTATTTTCTAATGTTGAGGAAAAAAATCACCTGAAGTCTTATAGCAAGTTAGATCAAAAATAACTTCTCCAGCTCTCTAATAAGAACTAACATGGTGAGAGTCAAAAGGGCAGAGACTTCCAGAAATTATTAACAAGTAATTAGCAACCTGATTCACAAAATAAATGAGAGTTCCATATGAACCTTGATCATCTAGATCAATGGTCAAAACTATTTATAAACACATAAAGCTAGCACAGCAAAGTGTTTATTTATACCTAATTTCCACTAAAATAAAGGGGCAAGTGAAGAAAATAATGGATACCATTCATATTGCATATAATAACTGAAGACAAAACAATTTTATGAACGAATCTCATTGAAATGTCATTGACTTAAATGTAGCATGCAATTAATATTTGCTGACTTGATTAAATGAGTTAGTTTCTACAAGTGGTTAACTGTTAATTCTTACAGCAAGCATTCATGCATCAGCTTTCCCCTTTCAGGTTTAAAAATATTTAATTACAGTTAAAATAGAAATTTAACTTGCTTTTACTTTTGTTGATAATTTTTTTAATTGAATTGCTTAAATATATCTACATTTTCTTCCTGTTGTCCTTCAGTATTTGCTTTATTGTTTGTTGTTTTATTACATGCAGATGTTTTGTTTGGTCTAGGTGAATTTGGATGTTAGAAGTCTAAGTTAGTAGTTTTCTAAGTAGAATGCCATTAAGCTCATTTATATTATTTAGCAAGAAAACTAAAGATTAGTGTATAAAAAAATAAATGAAGGAGATAATACTGACATGTGGAATAGAATAATCTATTTCCTAACAATTAAAATGTCCGTAAGCTTAAAATATGCACAGTATTTATTGATCAGATAAAACCCCTTAAGAATTATGTCTCTTTTTAGGGTTTTCATAATGAAAATATAGATCTAGGAAAGTGCCCTTGTGAATGGCATTTAAAAACAATCTAAATATATGAGTCTATAAGGAAACTACATGCTAAATCAAAGGTGCTAAATAAGGAAGACAACATTTACTTTATACTACACTATTACTTTATACTACACTATATAGTACTATGTTAATATTTATGATAAACATAAGATGAGTTTTAGATTTTATTAACCAACAAGTCTATTTTGTGTTATAACATTTATAAATATAACACAAAAGAAAGATTTTTGCAACTAAAATTAAAATTCAAGGCAAATAGCAATTACATAAGCATCATCAGTACATATTATCGCATGCAACTTTGCTGAATTGTGTTTTCACTTTGTTTGACAACAGTATCAAAAATTATAGTATTGAAAAATTTGCTTAAAAGTATGCTGAAACTTTACCTACACAAGTGTTGGTATTTGTGAGAATGTATTCATCAGTTATGTTAAATCTGTAAAAAAATCTTCCTAAGATATATACCTCAGTATTGGATTATAAATGTTCTAACATAGACAGTATGCTCAATTATAAGTACTTATGTAATAATAACAAGGATTTATTATTTATATATAGTGAAACTAAAAAATAAGGTATGTTAACTTTAAATTCTCACTTCAGAGCACAGAGATGTAAATGAGGCTGTAAATAAGAGATAATATAATTCTTAAGTACTATATTGGTCATTTTAGAAGAAATTCAGCAGGACACAAACCAGAAACATGTATATACAAATTAAGAGAATTTTTTTTTAAATGTCTTAAGACCTGGTCCACCTGTTTATATCCTATGTCAAGAGCTAGTTTTTAGTGGCATAAAGTATGCTTTTAATATATGAAAGGGTCTTTTTCTGTGATAAAACTATAGTTTTGCTTAATTTTACTTTTTATATAATTTTCAACAAATATCCAAATCGATTGCCTGTTAAATTTGTTTCTTGGTATATTTGTTATATATATGTATTTATTTAGTATGTTATAATTATAATTGCCTGGCTCAGTACCAATAATATAATCTTTAAAGCATAATTTAAATTTAAATAACTTCAAAATATCTCACTTATGCTGAGTGTATTAATTCATTATGCTTACATAAAATATAGTATTTTAGAATAAGGACTTTTAGAGTAGAAAAAAGTGAGCTATATCAATTCTATAAGATATTTAGTGTGATTTTACTATTCAGATCCATCATGGAGTTGATTTTGTTATTCAGAGCCATCATAGATGTAAAATGTTAATCAAAAGAGGGATTAATAATTATACAATGATAAAGAGGTCAAACCAACAAGAAGATATAATACTTGCAAAATTGTATGCATCCAACATAGGAGTACATAAATAAGTAAAGAAAATATTCACAGACCTAAAGAGAAAATTAGACAGGAATATAATATTAGTAAGGTACTTCAATCCCACTTTCAATAATGGATAGATCAGCCAGCCAGAAAATCAACATAACATTTGACTTAAACTACACATTGAATTAGATGGACTTCACACACATTTACAGAATATTCTATCCAATAGCAGCAGAACGTAGATTCTTCTGAAGCACACATTGTATATTCTCCATGACAGATTATATGTTAGGCCACAAAGAAATTCTTAATAAAGTTAAGAATATCAAAATATCAAAAATCTTTTCTGAGCATAATAGTATCAAACGAAAAATCAATTACAAGGAGAAAACTGAAAAATGCACAAATACATAGAGATTAAACAACATGCTACTAAACAACCAATAGTTCAAAGAAGAAATCAAAACAGAAGTTAAAAAGGATTTTGAGACAAAAGAAAATGGAAATACAACATACCTGGAGCTGGGTTGCAGCAAAAGCAGTTCTAGGAGTTCCTAGCAATAAATGACTACAGTAAGAAAAAAGTAAGAGCTCAAACAATCCAACTTTACATCCAAAGTAAGAAAAAGAACAATCTAAGCACAAATGTAGTAGAAAAATGAACATAACAAAATCAAACCAGATATAAATAAGATAAAGAATAGAAAACCAATAGCAAAGATCAATGAGACTAAGACCTCCTTTTTTGATAAGATAAAGAAAATAGACAAACCCTTAGCAATACTTACTAAGAAAAAAGAGAACTCAAGTAAATAATATTAGAAACTGAAAGGGAAGATACTACAACTGATACTACAGAAATACAAAAGAATACTGACTACTATGAACAATGATACACCAACAAATTAGACACCCTAGAAGAAATGAATAAATTCCTAGAAACAGATGACCCATCAAGATGTAATCATTAAGAATTAGAAAATCTGAGCACTAATTACCAATAAGGAGATTGAATCAGTAATCAGAAACCTTTCCAAAATGAAAATTTCAGTATCATAACTTCAGTGCTAAGTTCCACCAAATAGCTAAAGAAAAATTAACACCAAACATTTTAAAACTCTTCTAAAAATAGAAGAGGAAGGAAGACTTCCAGTTCCATTTATGAGGCTAGCATTATCC
This sequence comes from Camelus ferus, assembly GCF_009834535.1. Classification (NCBI taxonomy): domain Eukaryota; kingdom Metazoa; phylum Chordata; class Mammalia; order Artiodactyla; family Camelidae; genus Camelus; species Camelus ferus. The sequence continues at coordinate 95,908,004 of NC_045697.1, forward strand.
CAATACAAAAACTAGGCAAGCACAATACAAGAAAAGAAAATTACAGGTCAATATATCTGATAAATATAGATACAAAATCTTCCAAAAAAAAAAAAAAAACCCCACTAGCAAACCAAACTCAACAATACATTAAAAGAATCAGACACCAAAATCAAGTGGTATTTACTGCAAATCAACCAATGTAGTATACCACATTAACACAATGAAGAGTAAAAAAAAAATGATTATTTTAACAGATGCAGAGGAAATGTCTGACAAAATTCACCACTCTTTCATGATAAAAACCCTCAACAAACTGGGAACTGATGGAATATAACTCAACATAATATATGATCAACCCACAGCTAACATCATACTCAACAGTGAAAAGCTGAAAGCTTTTCCTGTAAGATCAGAAACAGAGCAAGGATGTCCACTCTCACCTCTTTTATTTCACATAGTACTTGCTAGCCAAAATAAACAAGAAAAAGAAATTACTCCAAATTGGAAAAAAAAAAACTGTTTATTTGCAAATGGCATATTATATACAGAAAATCCTAAAGATTCCACAAAAAAAGTGATAGAACTAATAAATAAATTTAGTACATTTTCAGGATATAAAATTAATATACAAAAATCAGTTGAAGTTCTAGATACTAACAACAAAGTATCAGAAAAAGAAACTAATTTATAACTGTATCAGAATAAAGTAACTAGGAATAAATTTAACCAGGAGATGCAAGATCTGTATATAGAGAACTATGACATTAATGAAAGAAATTGAGGAAGGTACAAACAAGTGGAAATACAACTGACCTTTGAACAACATGAGTTTGAACTGCACAGATCCACTTCTATGTGGCTTGTTTTTCAATAAATACATACTACAGTACTACACAATCTGTGGTTGGTTGAATTTGCAGATGCAGAATTGCAGATACCTAGGGCCAACTGTAATGTCACATGTGACTTTTCAACTGCACAGAAGTTGGTGTCTTTAATTCCTGTTTTAATCAAGGGTGAACTGTATATTCCATGCTCATTAATTGGAAGAATTAATATTGCTAAAATGTCCATGCTCCCCCAAACAATCTACAGATTCAATGCAATCCTTACCAAAATTCCAATGGCATTTTCACAGTAACAACAACAAAAAAAAAAACAAAAACAAAACACTAAAATTTACTTGGAACCACAAAGACTCCAAATAGCTAAAATAGTCTTGAGACAGAATAACAAAGCTGGAAATATCACAGATCTTGATTTCAAGCTGTATTACAAAGCTATAGTAATGAAAACAGTATAGTATTACTATAAAAAACAGACACATAGATCAAAATAACAGAATAGAGAGCCCAGAAATAAGCCCATGCATATATAGTCAATTAATTTCCAAAAAAGGAGCCAAGAATATACAATGAGGAAATGATAGGTTCTTCAATAAATAGTGTTAAAAACTGGACAGTCACATACAAAAATAATGAAATTGGACTTCTATCTTACACCAAACTCAACTCAAAATGCTTTAAGGCCTTGAACATAAGACCTGAAACCATAAAATTAGAAGAAAAATAGGTGGCAAGCACCTTGACATTGGTCTTGACAATGATATTTTGGATTTGAAACCAAAAGTAAAGTCAATGAAAGCAAAAATAAATAAGTAGGCCTACATCAAAATAAAAAGCTTCTGCACAACAAAGAAAAAAATCCAAAAAAATGTAAAGACAAACTACAGAATAAGAGAAAATATTTACAGATCACATTTCTGATAAGGGGTTAATTTACAGAATACACAAAGAACTCACAATTTAGTAGTAAAAGAACAAAGTGATGGAAAAAATACGCAGAGAAACTGAAGAGACATTTTTCAAAGACAACATACAAATAGCCAATGAAAAGATCCTCAACACCACTAATCAGAGAAATGAAAATCAAAACCACAGTGAGATAACCCCTTTACCTGTTAGAATGACAATCATTAAAAGGAAGCAAGATAACAAATATTTGGGAGGATATGGAGAAAAAGAAGCCCACACGCACTCTTTTTGGGAATGTAATTTAGTGCAGCCACTATAGAAAACAGTATAAAGCTTCCTCAAAAATTTAAAAATAGAGCTAACACATGAGCCAGCGATTTCACTTTTGGGTGTACATTCAAAGGAAATAAAAACAGGATATCAAGAATATCTGTATCTCTCATGCTTATTGCAGTATTACTCACAATAACCAAGATATGGAGACAACCTAAGTGTTCATCAATAGATGAGTGGATAAGAAAAACAGTAAAATAATAAATTCCTATTTCTTGACAGTAACAAAAGACTACAACCTAAAATTTGGCTATATTCTTTATCTTGGTTTTTTTTTCAATTGAAACAAAACTTATTTGATTTAACTTCATAATTCTAGCTTAATTTTAAATTGATGGCATTTGTTAATGTCTAATGTTTAGACATGTCAATCTCAGTGAAATCATAAGAAATTATATTTGTCCAGTTTTAATGAAAAATACTACCATTATAAACAAGCACTGATTACATTCATATTTTTTAAAAATGAAGTAACATGCATTAGTCTTGTTACTTTGGGCTGTAAAATAACCTGTAATAGATTTTTCCCCATTAACACAGATATGGCTTTTTGAATATGTCATATATCTCAAGGACATGTGATTCAGCTTTTGTTTTTAAATGATTTGATTCTATTTTCCTGAATTGAAGAGCAAGTCTTTTTTTGCCTCTGAAAATCTCCTGTAATATTCTAAGAAAGTTGCAATGATATTTTACATTAGTGATTGTACAAAAAATTAGAGGTACAATTGTGGCGGAGAAAACTAATTTTTTTGTATCACTTAATAGGGGTCACTAAGGTATAAGACAGCTCTTTAATTGCTAAAAATAGTAACATGATTTCAAATGATTTTTATACTTTTGGCAATAATACAGAACATGTTAAAAAAAATAGTAATTATTACAAGTGTTATTTTATAGCTTAATTCTTATACCTGGCTTTCAAAACATACTCCATATATATTCTGTTAATATGATAATTGCTTTTAATAATGTTATTTTGTCATTAGTATTTTGGGGAGGAACTAACTTCTTAATACAAATAAGTAATGTGTCATGACAATAATTTATTTACATAAATCCATCTTAGATTAGTTCTTCAAGATCACTTAATGATAAAAGCACAATAGCAATAAACTTTTTGACTTTGTGTTCTAAAAAATAGTTTGAGAAAATATTATGCAAACCTAAAATCTAAGTTCACTAAAATTAAAAATAAGATGGAAATTTTATGACAAAGCCACATGCTAACTTTTGGAAGTATTTCACTATTTTCATTTTTTCCCATTCACATATGCATCCTATTATTATGTATTTCTTTAGAAATATCTCACAGTTTTTCCTAAGAGAAATAAATGCTATAACTTTGTTAGTTATCCTTACTTCACATTATAAGGTAATATACTTCAAGAATTTTAGTGTTTTTCATTCATTTGATTAGAATCTCATCCTGTGAAGTTACATTACAAAGTTACACAAAAGAAAGCAACAAAAAATAATTTACATGACAAAATTTTGGGTTAATTCTGAAGTACTCTATATTATTTTTTTTTTTTCTTTGAATTTGCTATAACAAATGTTAGTCTTCCTACCAGAAAATCAAGTTGTCTTCAATTACATCAACCAATCAAATCAAGTATGTAAAGTAATGGACTAAAGAGTGATCCACCCAGAATCTGCATGGCATCTATTCTGTTACATAATACATGAATTCTTCCGGACTATTTCTAAATGTCTCTCAAATTAAGTTTTTGATTTGCATATGTACCTATTTATTTAAGAAAGGGTATGATGGCCTCTAGTGGTACAGACAAAAACACCAATGCTTACATTTTCAAAGCAATAACAATAAAAATATTTTTAATGAAAATAAAATTTAAGTTCATGCATGTGTTGTCCACAGTGTATTGCAATTTTTGAAATAATTACTTTCAATGCATTCATGCAGATAAACACTTGGTAAAATACACTCAATTGTCACATACATAAAGTGCATACTTACGTGTAAGTTATAAGGTTACTGAATATGTCTCAATGTAGGGGATATGAATTATTGATGAACCAATGAGAATTTAAGAATTTTAGGAAATTTATTCATATTTTAAAGTATGCATTGAATATAGCTGTATTTGTGAAAAATCACAATAACAATAACTGAGAATTTACTATGTACCAAGAACAGTGCTATTTTATATATAGTAGCATTTTTAACTTTACAACCAGATCAGTTCACACTGTTTTAACTCATGCTGATCTCTGTCTCTCTAGTTTTTCCTTTTCTAAAATATGTAACTTATATTTTACAACAAAGGAAACTAAGCCTTAATAATTTGTAGTTTAGGGCAACAGACCATACTGTAAGGGCAAAGGCAGTTTTCACATCAGGTTTTCTGTCTCCTGAGCATAAAACCTCAAAACTATTTTTCATAAGCACTCAATATAATGGGGTGACATTTAAATATAGAGTATAAATAACTAGCTCATCAATCAAAATTGTGGCATTTTATGAGAATTAATAAAATAATGTAGAATATTATAATGGCATGATTTTTAATGTAAAAGCACATGTAATTTTTGAAAGACTATAATTTTAAAAACTTATTTGTTGTGCTTATGACATCAATCTCAATTTCAAATTATTTTTATAAAATGCAAGACTCATTTTAATTTTTATACTGGACTTAATTGCTAACATACTTTAGGTCTCACCAAACATAAATAGTAAAAACAGAGATTTTGTTGCTATCTTATTTAGGAGACAATTATTTTAACCACTGGATATTGTAAATGAAACACTAGTTTCCATTTTCTTAGGAATAACTAAAGAAGGATTTCCACAATTTTGCCAAGTTAGCATGCAACAATGGTCCTTCCCATCCTCCCTTTGCCTCTTCTTCTCTTTCCTTTTCTCTTCTCCTTACCTCCACCCCTTCCTTCCTTTTTGTTATGTCTAATACTTTTATTATTTTTTAAAAATATACATGCATTAAAATTTACTGACCCTGGTGTACACATCTATGAGTTTAAGTACATACATAGGTTTGTCTAATGACCACAATGATCAGAAGACAGAAGAAATCTACCACCCCCAAAATTCATCTGTGCTGCCTCTGTAGTCAACACTCCCTGCAGATCTAACCTCTGATACCCCCTAATCTCTCTTTCTATAGTGTTTCCTTCTCTAAAATATCATATAAAATGGGATCACAGTATGTAACATTTTGAGAATGGTTTCTTTCACTCAGCAAAATGCCTTTGAGAGTCACCTCTGATACTGGGTTTATCAATAGTTTGTCCCTTTTTCTTGCTGGGTGTTTTGATACTGTATAGATGTACTACAGTTTGTTTATCCATTCACCTGTTACAGGACTTCTGTGTTGTTAGTAGTTTACAGTGACTTGACGATACATTCATGCCCAGTTTACGTGAACATGTTTTCATTTCTATAAGGTAAATAGCTAGCTGGTGATACAGTAATTGCATTTCACTTGATGAGTCAAACTGATCTGCTTTTAATTTCCTGATTCTCCTCTGAAAAAAATACTTCTCCAATCTATATTATTTTTCATTTTTGGTTCATTTTCTCTCAGCATCTCTACCAAAATTTCTAGCTTGTATTTAGGAGATTGCTTACTTCAGTGAAATTTCTAAATCTCCCTCTTGTCTTAATCATGGCTTTGAGATAGTCTCTATGTTCTTAGCTTTCTCTCGTATAAAGAGAAAATAGCATTGCTGGACAGGCTATTCTGTAACTTCTATACTTAATGTTTTCATTTATTTTGAAGAGCCACATAATCATTATCTTTTCACCTACACATAAAATAAATATTTTGGATATATAAATGCTTTCTTTTGATACATATAATTGGGCTGCTTTCTATATTGGATTTAGTTTTCATTAGTTTATTGGGTAGGGATAGACATGGGATATATAAAGAAGGGATACATACATTATTTTGAAATACTTACTTAGTGGTTCTTTTGATTATTCTCATAGGCTATTAAAGGGGTCACTGTAGGTTGGGGGAGGGAAGAGATGCTGTTAAACTGAATGGAATGACAGCCTTCATTGGAGAAGCTGTCTACAGCCTTCAGTATTGCAGTAATGATAATGAACAATATAATGTCTTAATAACCATCCCACTGGCTATTAAAATGTGGCATCGCACATTAAAATGACTGTACCACTCTACTCTTGCAGAAATACTCAGGAAATATGCAGCTCCTCAAAAGTTTTCTGCTGTTAGTGGTAACCCGTGATTTTCGTATGAGTTCTTACTTTTCAAACATCCTGCTTAAAAAATTCTCCCCATCTCTATGTTATCTCTCTGTTTATCTATCTTTATATATATGCAAATTCATATATGTGTGCATACATCAGTCATTTTAATAAGACTTTTTTTTTACTACGGATCCTGTTAGATGGCTTGAAGAGATAAATCAATAGCATAGTAGCATAGTAATCTGTGCTCATTGTGCTAGAATTCAGAATATTAAATTACCCTGAGAAAGTTGTTTTGCTCCTATAATGTGGAAAGATGTAGCCTATAGTTCTGAATTTTAATAGCCTACACAGACCAGCATGAATTTGCAGACACTACTAGACTATGATCATCTCCTTAGCTTCTGCCTCATTCAAATCTCTCATCCTCAAGGGCAACAATGTCTTGGAACTAGAATGATGCTTATTTTTCCTAATGTCTATTTAAATTCTTTTAAATATCTAAATGATACAGTGGCCTAAAATAAATAAACATTTAGGGTCTCCAAAATTCATATACTAGATTAAGTCATTGCTGAAAAAACAAAACAAGTCTATGCAAAAATTTAAAGTTCAAGTTTGGAACTATGGATGGATAAATGAAATCTTTTTATAATGTCTGAATTGTAGTTGTTAAAGGAAATTTGGATTAACACTTTGAAGAGGTCTACTTTCACACAGAATTGATACTCCACATAAAAAAATTAATAACTTTGACTAGATATAAAATCACACAAAATAAAAGTTAGACAGTACTATGGAGTGATCTGTGTTCCCCCAAAATTCATATGTTGAAGTTGTAACTCCCAAAGGGATTGTATTTGGAGATACGGATTCTAAGGAGATAGTTTAGGTTAAATGAGGTCATATAAGTGGGACTGTAAATGTAATAGGACTGATATCCTTATAAGAGGGAGAGACAGCAGTGGTGCGCATGCAGAGAGAGAGGTCATGTGAGGACACAGTAAGAAGATGACCACTTACAAGCCAGCAGAGAGGCCTGAGGAGAATCCAAATCTTCAGTTAACTTGATCTTGAACTTCTAGGCTCCAGAACTGTGAAAAAAATAAACTTCTGTTGGTTAAGCCACCCAATCTTCTGGTATGTTATTATGACAACCCTAGAAGACTAATACAGAAGGAATATCAGTATAGTGGATTTTAAACCGTGTCATGAACAAGTCTCAGTGTTAGGACATCGCTGTTTGAGACTCTGGCAGGATGAAAGTCTTTTGTAGAAGCTTAGGTAAAGGGGTTTCTGTCATTGACATAGGAACACTGTTGGTGTTCTAAGCAGACTTTCGTGGTTCCTTATTTTCTGCCAAAAGCTGTTTCTCAAGCCTTCTCTGTAATTTATTCTTTTCCAATACTTTATTTTCCAATTTAAGATAACACAATTTTGTTGAACAAAAGAAACTCTGACTAGGACAAAGGAAATTATCACAAATAATTTGCAAAATAAAAAGTAAAGATTGTTAAATTTGGAGTAATGACTTTTGGTTACTGCATGTAGCAAATATATGTATGTGTTTAGACATAGAGTAGTCATAGTTTATACTATTATTATTTCTTTGCATTTGTATTATCTCATGTAAATTAACTGGTCATTAACAATTTGTAAATTTATTCCATGATTATTTATTGATTGCTTATAAAAATTCAGGCACTGTGTCAGCTTCTATATTTCTGTAGTGAATAAGCATAGGTAAAGCCCTTACGGATCTCACAGCCCAATACAGAATTTACACTTGACAATTCATTATAAATAATACAAATACATTTTTCCTAGCAGACATTTATTTGTTTTTTAATATTTTGATTAAATATAGTATTATATATCTGTGTATACAAATTCAGATATACATTTTAATTAATTTCTAAGAATTTTCAAGAAAAAATATAGGAATGAAGGGTATGAAATGTTATAGTTCTTGGTAAATACTTGAAAATTATTAATGAGAAAGTACAATCTGGTAAATATAATGAGAACATCCATCTCACTGCATGCTAGACAAGAACGAAAGTTAACAAATTGTTTGCCAATTTGTGACCTTTTCATGATTTCTCTAATTATTTCTAGTGAGTTGAATTGCACTCATTTAAAAATAATTCTATTTCCTTTCACTGTCTACTTAGAAATTTCACACAATTTAATTGTAGTCTTCATAATTTTTAATTTTTATGTAAATTATTTAATAACAATGTCTTTAGTTGATATATTTGTGGCAAACAGAGTTCCCATTCACTCATCATTTTCAAGATTTTAGTTACCTTGCCTAACTCATTTATAACAAATTTGAATCAGTATTATAAAATAAGAATTTACTTTTATAACTATAATTAATCCTATATTTCCTAGTCTTTAAATTTGGGATTTACTTCCTAATTGAACAATATAATTTTCTCCTGCAATAATCGTTTCTTCAGTAAAAGTTATACAGTTTAACATAGTTTTTAACTAATATATATGTAAGTTGGGGTCTTCTAAGAAGTAGATACCAAGACAGGATTAAAATTAACAGATTTTAGGCCCCTTTTTGCTCCCTCCTCTTTGGAGACGGCCCGCACGCTGTTTGTAGAGTGTGCACCTACCTTTATTTTAACCTGAGTACCCAATTCCCACACCTCTTTCTTTGCCTTTCTCTTGCCTTACACTCTATGCAGTGTGTATCTCTCTAAATAAATCTACCTTTACTCAAAAAAAAAAAAAAAAAAAAGCACAGATTTGATATTAGGAGAAGTGCTTGTGTGAGGCAAATTAGGGAAAGAGCCAGGTAAGACTAGAAGAGCCTCAGACAGTGACAAAAGTATGATACTAAGTGAAGGAAAGACAGAGAGATGGTTGGGAAGAATCCTCCTAAACTTGCACAGTTTAAGAAGTTTTGGCAAAGCCCTCAGGGAGTTCTAGAACCCAAAAAAGACCTATCAGGCACTGTGCTTCAGTCTCTGTGCTGGGGGATGCAAGATTCAGCCCTTGTCTTTTACTTTGGAGGGAATATCTTAGCACACTCCTGGTCACTGGAACCTTAACAATTCCATGTAAATGACTTGATACTTTTTTTTTTTTTAATGTGCAAGGACTTTAGTAGGGAAAATGGCCATGTGAGAGCCACCAGTAAGACTGCAAAGCAAACCACACCCTGAGGAAAGAAGGAGAGAAGACCTGGAGAACGTGGCTGCTGTGCAGTCTAAGAAAGGTCCAACAAGGTGCTGGGGAATGTTCAAGCCAAGATCAGCCATCAAACCTGTGTCTCCTAGAAATGAATTTGCCTTGGTATCCCTGGAGTCGTCATACTTAGACTGGGAAGCCTGGCCTTAGTGCAAATATCTCAATGAGTTTCAGAGCACAGAGACTGGGGCCCTTGATCAATGACACTTCCTGTAATGGAGGTCTGCAAGGTGCATTCTCATGGACACCACAACACATCCTACAGTATTAGCATGTACATGTTTAATATCAAAATATGTATAACATGGTCTATGAAGTCAGACAGGTACAAGATTAAATCCTACTTCAACCAATTTTAGTGGTATGAACATAAATTAAGTAATTTACATCTCTAAGATCATTTCCCCAGATGAATAAATGGATATAACAGCACTGTACTACAAGAGGAATAAATAAATAATATGCAAAATATCTGGTTCAGAGTAGGTAAAAAAGATAAATATTATGCCATATTAGCTCTAAGACTGTCTCTATCTGGAGAGGAAGGCTAAGATTATGATCAAATGATTAATCGTGAATCCTGAATGTGGCTCAGATATTTTGAAAAATGGAACATTAGAAATCATATACATAAATTAAAAAAAATAAGAGCTTTGGTTTCTATAATTAGGAGTCAAAGTCTCAGATACAGAGGCATATTACTGTCTTTGTCTATGGATGGGAAGAATTAAATACTGATGACAAAGAGTTTTGGCTGTCGGGAGAGCTATAGGATGAAGAGCTAAATCACTCAGGGACAGACAAGGGAATTAACAGAAGTATCAAGGCATTTTTGAGCCTATTCAGATATTAAAGCATCTTTAAAATAATAAAATGGATAAAAAACATTTTTATATGCAACAAATACCAGCATACTTATCAATGATGTACAAATTAAGATAAGTTCAGTGTGTATATAGATATTTGTTATTTCAACCCTCTAAATTTTATTTTACAGTTAACTATGAATTTGTAATATTTTCTGTGCATTAATTCTAATTCAGTATATAAAATAACATACGGGAGTATATCTTGCACACTCACTTGTGTCTAGATCGACCCGGACTTATAGTAAAGAGAAAGAAAAAAGACTAGCCTCATCCATTACACATAACAGTTACAATAAAGGAAAGATTAGATGAAATAAAAATTACATTGCCCAAGTACCTGAAGTATAGGAGGAATTTATCAAGAGGATTAATTCCCTCTAATGAAAAAACACTTTTCTTGCACTAGCAGACTCTTAATGGTAACAAGTATGAATGGCTTAGAATAAAACATGTAGATACTCTGAGTGGAATATTTAGTAGCCTGCAGTGATTTGGTCAGTATAATTTTCAAATCATTTATCATTTAATATTGATACTCCTACTAAAACAATTCATGCTGTGAAAATGTCTGTGCTTTAGCTACAGTTGGATTATCAAAGCTAATATTAATTAAGTTATATAGAACTGAATCAGAGTTAATTATATTCATCGAGTTGTTTATTAAATGTTCTTTAATGTCTCTTGGCTTTAGTAAGCTCTTATTGGATGCAATAAGCTGGGTATTCTGAAAGCTGTTGGCACAGTGATTTTATGAAGAACAACAGAATTAAGGAGTTGAAGTTAAAAAGAGAAGGTAAAAAAGTGCTGCAAATCAATAATGCTTGAAGAAACCAGGAAAAGGGGTAGGATCTCTTTAGGAATGAAAGCCTTTCCCTGTTTGGGGACACAGAATTATGTCATATGCTCACTTTCAAGTCCATTCCTATTATGAGTTGTAATGGTTATCATCTGTGGATTATATTTTTAATAGTTTTCAATGTTTTATTTGTTCTTATTTTTCTTCACAAGAAGCATTATTTTTCATAGCAAGTTTTTATAAATACCTGAATTTTGTTCTCTAAATATTTAACTTTTTATACGTTGGTTGGTTGTGATCTTTATTTTCAAATATTTTTCAAAGTACACATACTGGATTCTCCTTTAAAGGAGAAAATCCAATAAATGATTTTTTTATCTTTGGTAAAAAAGATAGTATGTTTGAGGAGTGGGTTTTGACATTCTTGTATCCTATTGTCAGATTCCCTAAATTCACTTTTTAAAATGTATTTGACATATAACATTGTGTAAATATAAGGGGTAAAACATGTTAATTTGATATATTAATATATTGTAATGTGGTTGCCATTATAGTGATAATTCGTACCTCTATTGCATTACATAATTATCATTTCTTTTCAGTGGTTGAAATCAATTAAGTTCTAGTATTGGTGATTATAATACAGTACTGTTATCTATATCCATGATACAGTTTATTAGATCTCCAGGACCTATTTACTATCTGCTGCAATTCTGTACACTTAAAAAGCACCTGTCTTGTCCACCCATCCCCTGGTAACTACCATTTTACACTCTGTTTTTTATGAGTTTGGCATTTTTAGATTCCACAAATAAGTTATATCATAAAGTATTTATGTTTATTTGTTTGACTTATCTCACCATAAACTGCTCAAGATCCATCCATGGATCCATCCATCCATCCTTGGGAATGGCAAGATGTCTTTCTTTCTCATGGCTGAATAATATTCCCATGTATATGCAGTGGACCCTTGAACAACATGGGTTTGAACTGCCTGAGTCCACTTATAAGAGGATTTCTTTCACAAAACATGTCCATAATAATGTACTACATGATCCAAGTTTGAATATGGAACCATGAAAATGGAGGGCTGAAGTCATACTAGATTTTTCCACTGTGGGGAGAGTTGGAACCTCTAATCCCTATGTTGTTCATGGTCTAAGATAGATGTACACCACATCTTCTTTATCCACTCTGTTGATGGGCATTTAGGCTGTTTCCATATCTTAGCTATTGTCAAAAATGCTGCAATAAACATGGGAATTCATATCTCTACCCTGTTTTCATTTTCTTGAATATATATAGGCCCAGAAGTGAAACTGATGGATCATATGGTAGTTCTATTTTTAATTGTTTGAGGAACCTCCATATTGTTTTCCATAGTGGCTGCACCAATTTACATTCCCACCCACAGCGTACAAGTCTTCTCTTTTCCACGTTCTCACCAATATTTGTCATCTTGTCTTCTTAATGATAGCCATTCTAACAGGTATGAGGTGGTATCTCATTGTTTTAATGTGCATTTCCCTGATGACTGCAATGTTGAGCATCTTTTCATGTATCTGTTGGGCATTTGGATGTCATCTTTGGAAATATGTCTGTTTAGTTCTTCTGCTCATTTTTTAATTAGATTTTGTTGTTGTTGTTATTGAGCTGTATAAGTTCTTTACATATTTTGATTATCAACCCCTTAGATGAAATATGATTTGCAAAAGGTTTCTCCATTCTGCTGTTTGCTCTCTTATTTTGTTAATTGTCTATTTTCCTGTGCAGAAACTTTTAAGTTTGATATAGTCCCATTTTTTGATTGTTGCTTTTGTTGTTTTTACTTTTGGTGTCATATCCAAAAAAATAATTGCCAAGACCAATGTCAAGGAGCTTCTTGCCATTTCCTGTATTCTTAAACACAAGTCAGCTCTATGACTTTTGCCAAGACTGACTACACTTATGCAGACAGGAAAAATGGGGAAAAAAAAAAGGAGAAAAGAGGGTCCAGAAAACAATGTAAGACCCAAATGCACACTACAAAAAATAATTAGACTTCTAGCAGTATTTCATACTGTTTCAGTGAGGACAAACACTTGCTCCTTCAGTTTCTTACTGAGAAAAGGTAGATAAACTTGGTGAGAAGAGAAGTTGAAAAGACGGAGTTTCCATATAGTGTGTACTCATCCAACCAATCCCATGAGAGAAGCAAAGCTAGTGATAAATAGGCCAGCTTTGTGCTTTCAGGTTCAATCTAAGGAAAATAATCATAAACATCAATTGGATCAAAACTGTCATTCTCTAGGGTAGAACAGATGACTTTGCCACACCTGAACAGTCGGTGCTCCATGTGGATGGATCATCAGAATTATCAGAGATTCAGCTTTTTTTAACAAACAAGCAGCATCACTGAGCACACTGACTGTATGTGAGTAGTTCTTTTGTACTTTTTCAAGATATGATTTCTTCCAAAATAGGACCTGTAGAGTAGAAGCCACTTGTGAATAGTCATGGCAGGCCCAAAGAGTATCACACAAAGTAATAACTAAGACATATATACAAGAATGGCCACAGCATTTATCTTTTAAGAACTGACTCACAAAGAATACTGAAAATTAACTTAAACAGATAATCTGTTTATAAACAATAATATATTTAGTTTTAATTATTTAAATTGACATCCAGGAGAGTTGCAAGTTAACCATTTAATTTCAGATAATATCCCTTTAGGCTTAAATATATTCACTTTTCATTGATTACTTCTGTAACGGACTGAATGGAAATATTTACTTCTCTTGATTTCATTCGTATGGTCAGTTGCATTTGTAAAAATGAATCTTACCAAATCAAAAAATGCTGCACTGACAAGCTGTGAGCAATGACAATAATTCCACTAATGCAGTTGCCAAGTACACCAATTATCCTAATGATGATTCAGTCGTCTGATAATCACATCCCCCAAGGACCATATACAGTCAATCCACACAGCTGCAGAGTCCTCTCCAGGCTCATTTTGCTTATTCCTATCTTGGTAAAAACTACATAATATTACTTTATTAGCATAAAATAATCATCATAGGTGAAGATGAGCTGAACATACAGACAGCTAGACTGCTGAAGGGTAATCGGGGAGACTCCTACATGAGGTGCTTAGTCCTGTCATTCATTTCTCCAGTGCCTGATAGAGCCATAATTTAGACCACAGATCTGCTTCCATCTAAAGTAATGGTGTGGATTTTGAAGGAATAAAAATACTTCAGTGATCTATTTACATAAATCAGTGGGACACTGCTTGATAAACATATTTTGAAATCCTAACTAAGTGATATCTTCATAGATTTGCTGGCAAATATTTTTTTCTTTCCTTTCTGAATTTTCAAGTAGCAACCCAAAATTGCTTTCACAAGTCTGTCGAATTTTAAAGTATAATTTGCAATAAAAGAGTAATTGCCTTATCACAGAGGTAAGATAGCAAAACTTGTATTTGGGGAAAGGAGGTTTAATGGTTATTTATTCCACATTCAATCATTTTGCAACATATTTTTAAAATATTTCTTTAAATTTGTTGATTAGACTTTTTCAAGAATTGGAAAGGGTTTGAGATTTTGCCATTTGTATACTAAAAAGTTAGTCTGTCCCAGGTTCATGGCTGCAGAAGAAGAGGTGCCTGGGGCAGAGACAAAAGATTTTGTTCTTCGTGGCACAGCAGAGAGCATGAGCTGCATGTTTACATTAGTTCCTTTTGTTCTCTGTCTTAGGGGGTGATGTGGAGACACACAGGTAAATGCTGCCCACACAGGTGGTTTGTTACACAACTGAGAAATATAAACTAAGGAAACCCCCATCCTTTAAAGAATCTACTAGAAGCCTGCCTAAAGTTTGCCCTGGAGGGACAGATTATTTTACTATCTTGGACAGCAATCAGATCTGCTGTCTGCCCAACATGAAGAAACTGCTCCTATTTTCCACCTTGAAAATGTTGTTCTGAAAAATGTACCAGAGTAAAGTCTCTGTTTATAAGATGTATAGCAACACAAGAGACTAATGGAAATAATCTCCCAACAGATTTTCCAAGTTATAATCTGATAATGTTCAGACACTCTCACTCTCCACATATGCTTTAGTTTGATATTATTTATAACTTTCCTTTTGTTTTCATTTGTTCATTTGTTTTGAGTGCAATGATAACATATAACAAATGGAGACAGAGCAGGTATCTAAGCTTGAGTTCTCCAAAAATAGATGTCAAGACAGTATTACACAGGCAAGATATATATTGAGAGAAAAGGCTTCCGTAGATAAAGGGGAAAAGGAAGCAGGGCTAGGCAGAGAGAGCTCTCCAAAAACAATGTATGTCTGGCTCCTGTAAAAGGTCAGAGGGAGGTCAAGAGTGCTGGACAGGAAGAGACTGAGACTGCAATGAAATTCTGAAGAACATTCATCCAATCCCAAGAGGAGTCCCAGAGCAAAGATTATCTATAGAGGAGACCCACTGTAGTACCCAGGTAATTTCAGTCATTGACTGGGAGCAAGCCCAAGAGAGCCTGGGCTTGGCTTATACGCTGTGTTGGATCCCGAATATGTAGCACGTATAGTGCGTCAGCTAAAAATACACCTAGAAGCAAGTTCTCTCCTGAGAGATCTCATCAGAGCATTCACAGAGCTGCTACAGCAAGGCTAGTGAAACTTGCAAACATAATTAAGCAGCCACAGTTCACTCCTGTTTGGAATGTCTTCTGATTCATATATGCTTCAAAGGTTTCCATTCCTGGGAAGTTATTATTAAAGATAAGGTGATCCTATGTTTTCCCATTGGAATAATAAGATATAAATCCACAACTCTCTGTGATATAACATAAAAACTGACAGGTAGAAGCAAAATGAAGAACAAAAGAGATTTCAGAGTTACAGTGTAGAAGAGAGGCCAGCAAACATTTTCTTTAAAAGACTGGATAGTAAATATGTTCAGCTTTCATGCCACACTGTCTCTGTCACCACTACCCAAATCTGCTTTTGTAGTGCGGAAGTGTGAAAGCAGCTGTGGACAACATATAATCAAATGGGTGTGGCTATATCAAAATACTTCTTTTTTCAAAAACAGTGGCAGACCAGATTTGGTCCATACACCATAGTTTGCCAACTATTGATGTAGAATAATGTATTATGTGCTTTGCACATGTTTGTCATCTCTATATATGACCAATGACAAATTTGACCAACAGATGACAATTCCCACCTAAAAAGTACAGAAGCCAAATATTGGAAGTATATGTTTTCTTTGAAAAGTTACAACATTGCCTATTGAAGAAAGCATCTTTAGAATACCACAAACATGTCAGCCATTGTATGAAATTCTTCTGTGCTTTAAAGGCACAGAAGAAGGTTCAGATAAAGGCCATGTAACAATTATACTTCAATAGAACAAGCAAGCATATGGAAAGCTGGCAAAGGGGTGGAGAAATGAAGAGGGTATATATAAATGTATCCCAGTATTTTCTATTTTTAGCATGTCAAGTATTGAAATGAAGGATATTTAGTAGAAAAAATAATTTACATGTACTTACTGGTATATGAAGTTGAGATTAAAAACTAGAAAACAAAATTAGTGATAATAAGGTATAAAAGTTTTCATTTTGTTCTTGAACAAAAAATAAAATAAAAAATAAAAAGAGTCACTAGTTACCCTAGTAAACACACAATCCTTTGATTTAGTTCATGTTCTTCTAAAATAACGCCTAATTCAGGTATAGGTAGCTTTTTTTTTTTTTTTTTTTTTTGGTAAATAATCCCAAGGAGTAAGAATAAAGTGAGACAAACAGGAGAAATATTCCTTCCAAGGATGTAGTTGCCTTGGTAGATAACACAGATTCATTTCCTTTGCAACCTTCAGCAAGTGATGCCTGCCACCCAGAACTGTCTGATTATCTGGAAAAAAAAATATCACTTTCTGGGAATAGACATCATTGACTTGCTCATTTTCTTTTCCAGTCCTTTTAACACGTACAGAATAATTCCATAAACATTCCACCTCTTAAAAAAAAAAAACTCTTTCAACTTTTTTTTTCCCCACCAGAAACCTTCCTAATTTAAAAGTGATCATGGGGTACATCAGCTCCACCTAAAATCAATGACTAGAGAGCATTGTTTTAAAATATGAGAGCACTGATGCTCCTGCCCTTAGTCATGACCAAACTGACTTTCTTTCACCATTCCACACGCAGTCTGAATACAAAATCCCACCTGGAACTAGTCCAAATGCAGAGTATAAATGGGGTTGGCTAGATCTTGTGAGTTAGTTACTAGTTATACAATAGTGTTAATTAACAGAATTATATTCTTTTAGAGTAGTGGCTGTTCCTGAGCTAAATATTCACACTCCGTGCCTGGAGAAATTTTAATGAGGGCTTTCAGGGAACCCACTTACACCACTAAGTAGCTGTGTAAACTGGGCCAATTAACTCTGTTGTGCCTGTTTATTTATAATTTGGGGCTAATAGTAGTACCTACCTAGGAATTTTTGTTTGTTTTATTGAGAGGAGAGTGGATGCATCAAAGAAACTAACTTAGAGTTGCTTCAGAGAGTATCTGACAAAAGTTAAGGAATCAATAAACGCTAATTGTTATTATTATGATAACCATGACCAGGCAAGCCAGCATCACCATTCACCTGTGTCAGGTGCTGAGCTAAGAACTTCACATCTTTCTTTTCTTTCCTCATGACAATAATATAAAAGATATTTTTATTACAATTAGATACATGGAGGCAACTAACTGTTGAGAACTCTATGTTGCCTTACATAGGTCAAAATTTAGCTACAGGAACAGGAGTAAATTCAGATCTGTGATTTAGTGCCTACGGCAATCTATGTTATCCTGAGCATGTGTATATTTATTCTTGTAATAATAACTCATATTAGTGGTATAAGTAAGATCAATATATTTTTGTTTCAATAAGAATTTTCTGAACACTCTCTGTATTCATCTGAACTTGAGATTATTAGCAAAATGAATATAGGTATTGGCCTATGAGTGGAAATTTTCTTAGAAAAAAATTTAAAGGATATCTCTTTCAGGAAAAGGGGAAATAGAGTCATATTAACCATTTAGAGAGATAGATATTAAGTATGTGCACATTAAAATTTATATTTAGATGTCACAGACAACAATACAAATTATGATACAACAATTAAGCAAAAATGTTTCTCCCTGAAAGTGAATAAATAAGTATCTCTAATCTGTCTGAATGGATCTTGGGAGTGTTAGGTAGTTTAGATAGAAATAGCACTGGGCAGGGAGAGAGGAAGGGGAAAGGAACAATCCAGAACACAGGGAACCTGTGCTGTCAATTAACCAGAGCACAAGGAAACTGAGCTGTCAATCAATTAATCAATCATGAAACCAGGATATAAAAACAGGATAAATGAGGGAACAGCACCGTTTTCCCTCTCTCGGATTGGCCCGCTCCCAATTCTCGGGAGTGTACTATCTTTCATTATTTTTTTTTTTTACTTCACTAACAAAAATCTTGCTTATATCACGCTTTTTGTCTCTCATCAAAAATTCTTTTTTTTCAGGTGACTAAGAACTGAGGTACTTCTTATTTCCCTTTTCCCAGTAACAGGAGTAAATAAGCTAATGATATGAGAGCTCCTCCTGAAATTTCAAACTTCAAGAAGACACAAAATCAAATATGCCAATAAAATGTATAGGCTCTCCACTGTTAAAAGGAAATCCCCAAACCCACATTCTATTGGAGATAGACTAGACAGTCGTTCACCAAGGATGCCTTTGCACCACCATAGAAGGAGTACTCTTTCCAACATTGTTATCTACCTTGTGATTTACTCTGATCAATGACATGCAGGCAAAGGTAGCAGTGTGCATATTCTTGTGATTTAAGAAGAGTCAGTTTGGCAAGGTAGAGTAGTGGTGGAGACAGTGCCTGGAGAAGAGGTCATAGAACTAGAACTCACAGACAACTCTTTAACATTTGAAACTATCACTAATTACAACTGTCTTAACTATATTCTCTAGGGTTGAAATTTCTTTTGCTGCCATTTTTACAACCTTATTCCAGAATGTCATAACTAAAAGAATACATAATTTGGAAACACTAATCAAGTTTGAAAGTTCCTGAGTAGCTTCTCGGTGAATCTCTACCCACATTACTCAGGATAGAAATCAGAAATGTTTATTGGTGCTCAGGGAAGATTTATAATTATAAGACAATATCACTACCTTCGTCTCAATTGTCATGAGACTGCTTCCTTCCTTTTTTTTTTTTTTTAATGAAAGCCCATGTTTCTTTCAATACTTTTAAGGATATTCAGAGTACCTCTATTTCTCAGAGGGAATTCTACTTTAATTTTCCAATTCTGATGAATATCCCATACTTATTGTAGCTTACTTCCAGATCTACTAACTCTTTTGTCACTTCTCTGCACCACCGGAAACCACCCTAGATGCAGCCCTTTCAGAATAACTTCTTTCTTTTCTTCCTTTTTTTTTTTTTTTAAATTGAAGTATAGTCAGTTTACAATGTTGTGTCAATTTCTTGTGTACAGCATAATGTTTCAGTCATACATACACATACATAACTTCTAATGTTTATTCTCTGTGAAAGACTTTGCAGAGACTTAGGGCTGAATCAGATAATCATAAACAGCTGATTTTAAAAGTGTAAAATTCAATAATATATATCCTTGTTTTTAAAAGTCTGGTGGTCCTCCCAACTATAGAGTATGTTTAACTTGGAAATTCTTTTCATTGTTCTTTCAACCTATTTCACTTCCGTTGTGTCCAGAAGTAGAAAGTTCCTCCCAGATTTACTAATTTATTCTGGTCCCACTATCCCCTGTGGCAAACATAGTCTTGGACTTTCCTTTACATATCCCAAACATTATTAAGGATCTTAACTATGATTTATTTCCCTACTCATGATCATAAAGACTTTATCTATTAGTAATACAAAAAATGGCAGAAATTTTGAAATAAATGCCTTTCTCTTAGCAAATAGCAAGTTTGAAGGGTGTGGCTTCTTTTCCCATCATTCTTTATAAGCATAAGAGAGCACTTTATAGATTTATTTTGCCTGGTACAAAGCTATCTTTTTTCTCCTTTTATGAAAGCAGAAGTACCCACGGGAAAGTTTTGTTTATTTATTAATACTGTAATTTGCTTCTCCTTTTCTTGAATTTCAGGTTTGCAAGGAACCTTAGAGAGCTGATCTAAAGTAATGCCTTTTCTTTCTCTTTCCAAAAAGCATTGCTAAGTCTCGTAGAAGATGATGAATTTCAGAGTTTTGGGTTGTTCAGTTGCCTTACATGCTGACTTAACAATGTTCAAATATTTCCCATTTTAATAGATGTCTTAATTATATTTTTGGATTTTAGTTATATACATAAGTGACCTCTACTTATGTTTCCAAAGCTAAAAACAAGAGTTAACTAAGCACAATATGACTTTATTTCAGAGGTTATAAAAATCTGTTCAAGTTTTGTATGATTTTTGTTAGAAAAGCAATAGCTACATAAGTAGGGTAGGTGAAAAATAATTACAAAGAAGAAAAATGTGCATGTATAGTGTAAAATTACATTGAAGAGTGACAAAGATATAAATAAGCAGTATTCAGAAATGGTGTGAGTTGATTGGCAAAGATGTATTACAGTAGGATTAGTCACAGATGCAAACAATTTACAGGATAATTAGAATTACTCTTCGGCATATTGACTGACCATTAAAGATTAAATTCATTTTAATAAATCTGTAATTATGGTGCTGTGCTATGATGGATTTGTTTATAAGCCTCTCTCTCTTTCATCTGTACACCCACGTACACATGCCCTTCACAGATAAAAAAGCACAAAGGTCCTTCTAATTTTAGTGGCTTCTTGTTATTGACAATGTTGTTGATATTCTTATTGTCGACGTTCTAATCATGAGAAAAACTGGGTCAAGGTATGAATTCACAAGGGTATTGATGAACATTTTTGGGGAATAAGTAAAATTGCCCAAATATGTCAATAGGCCATTTAAAATTCATATCCATTTAAACATTTTTGCATAAGATGTGTTTAAATGACACAAAAATATGCAAAATTAGTCAAAACAGTCAAATATGCGGAGGTTTTTAATATCTTAACCTTAACTTACAATTTGCTGATCCTTTTGATAGGTCATGATAATATTTTTCCCTGCTTTAAGGTTAAGAATTAAGTTTACAATGTCCACCAGAAGACAGTCTTTCTTCCATCTTTTGGTATAGTTACTACTATATTTTATGAAATTTAAAAGAAGTAGTTGATCAGTTGACTATGCAATGCATCTAATATGGTCAGCACAATACCCAATTATATTCAGTTTCTATCTCTTTATAACAACATATGAATTTGTTGAATTTGTGTATCAGGAACATTTTGAAACTTCACTTAATGTTTTGACACTGACTTTAGAAACCAACATTAGTACTTTTTTGAAGAATATTCAGATATGGGGACACATGTCTGAAGCCATTATGCTAATTTACATTTTTGTTTAACTAGAAGTTCTAATTATTTTATCTGCATTTATAGACTCTGTATTCCCTAAATATAAAATATAGGCGAATTATTATACTATTTCTGGGGCTCAGATATATATGTGTACATTTAAGGACTTATTTGATATATTTGAAAGTAGGATTATATTTGGAGAGACATTGGGAAAATTACTAATTGAATATTGATATCAATATTCATTACATCTTCCAGTAAAGAGTTTCTTTCAGAAGTAAATTTTTTTTAATTTATAAATATCTTTAAGATTTTTTAAGGTATATTTTGTATGTTTATATATATTAGTATAGAAAGTAATTTTTAATTAAGTACAATATTGATCACATATTATAATTTTTAAAGTATATTATATATAAATTTTTATTGAAGTGAAAAAGAATATGTATACATATAATATGACCAAGTAATTGTATTTTAAATGGCAAAAAAGACTTAGATAAGATGACTGGATAATGAAAATATAAACATTCATAATACAAAGGGTTATGACTCAGAAATAGACACTGTGTTTTCTTGTGTGTACCGTTTACATTTCTAAACAATTTTCTATCTGACAACAATTTTCAGATATTAAAATGCTTATTGATGCCTAAATGCTGTCCAGATGTAGTAACCAAAAATTTAGAACATTCATTGTTATTTTAGTAAGGAGAATACAAATGAAATTGAAAAGATGACAATTTTGCTCAAAGCTATTGCACTAAGTCATAAAATAGCAAATATGCAAAAGAGCCTTTGAACTGGCTTAAGAAATGTTTTGGAAAAATACATTAATAAAACATTTCAGCTGGTAAAATTTTAAAAATGGTATTTGGTTGGAGGGACCTCATATCCATGGAAAATATTTTAGTACAGTGATCTTAATTGTAAACTGCATATGTTGTGTATGAAAATGTTTAATTATAAGCATTTGGTAGTTAAAGGCAAAATATTAGAATTTTGCAGCTGGAAGAAATCTTAGCAGTCTTTTAAAAAACATATACATTCACATCAGTATTACTAAACAGCAGCCACAAGTAGGGCACATCTATTCAAGAGATTTCTTTCCCTCCCTTTCTCTTCATAGCAATCCAACTGTGTTAAATCATGCAAAGAGAAAACGAACAAATAATTCACTCCAAGGCTGGAAATCAATGTTGCAGAATACCTGAGAGATAGAGGCCACTCATCAGCAAGCCCAATCAGGCATTAAGAAATTAATGCTGAATAACCAAGAGGATAGGAACCTGCTGTGGTTGTTTGGTTCAACGCTTCATGGGGCTTGGCTCACACAGAGCACATACACTTCAGAAATGTGAGGTGGATGATGCTTTCTTACTTAGTCTTCGTGGTGTCTTGAAAGCAGTAATTGGTTGTTGAAATGAGTTGCTCACAAGACACTTAGAATTTAATATCCCAAAGTGTAGGCTAGAGAGGACTGGCTGTTATTTTAGCTTTAAGATTGGTGGCTTTGTTTGCTCTGTTAACATTTAAACCACTATTTTGGAAAAACAGAAAATTCTGGGACAGGAACAAAGAATTACAGTTTCCCTAGAACAGTTTTGGATGAGGGGAGGAGGGATCTGAAACTTCAAACTTGAAAAAGATTGAAGTAGACAGTGTATCTGAAAAAGCTCAAATGAATTCTTTCGTTCTCTCTCCAAAATATCCTTTTGTTTTGATTGAGCTAAGAGTCCCAGATGGAAAGAAGCACAGTATCAACTCAAAAGAAACCACTGCTCTATTTACTTTTCAATCACTACACAGATGCTTTTGGATCTCTTCTGAGTATGAGCATCCTTCCACAGAGTGTGGAAATATTTTTAGTAAGATTGTGCACAATGTAAGCATCTAGAAAGAAATCCAAAGCCACAGTTATTTGCAAATTGTGTGTTCTTACTTATTTCAGCATGTCTAAATTAATTCACCATATATTATGCAACTTTCTTGCACAGATCACAAGATGAATATTATTAATTTGAAGATTTTTTTCTCCAATACCAAAAGGAATGATAATATATAAATGCCAGTCAATACATGGTATTTGTTCATTATCAGTATTTATTTTATCTAGCTGTATTTGGTTTCAAAAATGCAATCTTCATGATGGTAGATGTTTGACTGGGACAAAATTTGAGTTATGTAATACAAAGAATAAATTAAGAATAATTTCCTTTTTAGTGTTTAAGACATTAGAAATATCAATTTGGATCAGTATATAGTCAACATATTTGACTGTAGATGGTATTTAAATTATATTCAAACAGTCACTGAACACTTTTCAGACACACTGACCTCTTTGATGACACACAAACATCTAAACATGCTTCTGTCTTAAAACATTTGTGTCCTCTGCCTAGAATTCTCTTCTCCAGATGTCTGTGTGGTTTTCTCCCCTAACTCCTTCAGGTCTTTACCAGGGCACTACTGATGGCTGCAAAGCTTGTGGGCCTCACAACTCAGGAGGCATCATTCACATAGATTACAGTGTGAATGACACTCTTCTGGAGTTGTGTGATGCTACAACCTTTGTGTTTATATTATAGGTACCACCCTATGAAAGAGCCTTTCCCTAACTACTGTTTAAACGAAAACTCCCCTCTCCAATATTCCCTTCCCCCTTCCTTTCTTAGGATTTATCTTTGTAACACATGCAACACATTTTCCTTAATGCTTTTGTTTATCTCCTTTTTAGAATATAAATGCCATGAGATATGGGTTATGGCCTATTTTTCTACAGATGTATTTCTAGCATCTAGAACAGTGGTAAGCAGTCAGTAAAATATTTGGTGGATAAGGAAACAATCTTTGTTATATTTGTATTGACTGCTTAATTGAGAAAGATGGAGAGCAGGGACAGAGAGATGAGACAGAAGTTGGACAGAAAGAGCAAGAGAGTGAGAGAGCCAAAGAAATTTAACTTAAAATATCCGGTGGTACAGATAGGAAAATAGATGAAAAACCCTTCAGATTAGGAGGACAACGATATGGATGGAATGAGATAAATGGTATAGACGTAGAAATTGCTACTGATGTAGAACAGAAAGACAACAACATATGGGCTAATTCAGAGGTCACAAATAGAGACATGGTACAGAAAAAAAAAATGGGTATAATAATTTAGGGCATTCCCATCCTTTCAAACAAAGTCATTGCAAAAAGATTTTATTTTCTTAAAATTATTGTAAAAAAGCAGGTTTATAGTTGGACAAGGGTGGCAAGTACCTTCCTTGGTCAACAATCATGTGCTTAAAATCCATCTGAGCATAAGTATGTTTATCATAGGAAATTCTACAGTCATACTAGTATATGGGGAATCATTGGATAAGAATAAGTTTCAGAAATCATTAAAATTTTTATTTCACTGATAAAAAATTGTTTTAGATAAAATTGTCTGCCACGGATACATTAATGTTTAAATAATAATGCAACTTTCTGGTGATTTCCCTGACTTCTATTCACAGGGCACAAAGTAATAATATCTATGTCGTCATTTAAATTTTTCTACATTAAATGACTGACTAATAAGTATAAGAATTGCAAAAAATGCATTTTTTAAACTTCAAATAAAAAATATTCATACGTGGTAATTATTGGAAATTGCATAACTTGGGGATAGTAGGGCAATATAATAATGATTTTAAAAACTTTGATCCTATAATACCAAAATGCTGAGTATAACTAAAAGGCATCAGAACCCTGTTAAAGTAGAAGATTGCTTTTTAAAGCAATGAAGATAAAATAGACTCAAAATATAATCTAGTACTTCAGTAAAATTGTTTATTAGTTCTAAAATGATCATTTTAGTATTTTAATTAATTCTTGATCTTTTTTATGCACTTTCTAACAATGGCCTTGAATAATTTCAATATGCCATTCTGACAATTATTATAGTTAGTAATATACCAAAACCAGTAAACTGCTTTCATAAAACAAAGGGTTAAAATATAGCCTTATAAAAACTTCTACTTAAACAAAATGATCAGTAAGATTTTTAAGTTTTGTGGAGTAATTGACTCAATGATAAAAAGCTAACCTGACCATAATAATTTTACTTTTGCATTTTACTGGTTATTATGATAATTAGCTAGGACACATAATCATAGTTACTACAAATTGTCCATAGTAATTCTCTAAGAGGTCTAAAAATATTGAGGGGAAATGTTATCACTTACGTGAGATTTCATGTTTAAAAAATTAAATATGTCTTTTCCTACTTTTCTATGTCTTTTCCTAAATGCTCCTGTTTTTAATTTTCTAACATCTTCTCTTTGATATCAAAAGAAATCTGTGACTCCCAACTGCCTAAATAGTATAATTGTACCAAGATAATTCTAAATAAATAATCTTCTTATGCATTTTAATATGGATACATTTTATGTGTGCTTATTTGATTGTACAATTAATATTCCATTAATCACATAATTTCCCATTGTGTAATTTTATGAGTTGCATTTCCATCAAAAGCTTCTTTCTACAAATTCATTCAAATGGAAATCGTAACATATATTTGATTGTAGTTTAATATATTGAATCTATTTAAATTACTACAAAAGTCTTGCTTAGCTATTACCATTAGTTATTTATTTAATGATGCATGTCAGACAGCCTACAAATGTATCCACTATTAAAATGGTTTTTAAAAGTTAGCATACATCTGATTTTCTGAGAGATTTTATAAAATGGAAATTATGTGTGCTGTGCTTGACTCCCAAAGTCTAGGATGAGTCCCTTGATTTTGGATTTGGGTCATGAGTGCCAGATGATTCTGTAAATTGCAAGGCTGATACTTTGGGGACACAACTTAAGAAATACAGAAAAACAGAGTCAGTATTTGACCTTTTTGGGTTGTAATATCAACGTGTTCATAATCTATCAACTGCTCCTTAGAGAATTTCCTCTGCTTTACTACCATCATAGGACTGATGTATAGGTATTCCTAGGGGCTTCAGAAGATGTTTTTTTAATTAGATTATTACCTTTGTACTTAATAAACATTATCTTGTTGAACTAAGACATTTTGTAGGCCTTCAACTTTTAAAAATGTTTAAATATGTAAGAGCACAGGGAGAAAAAGAGACAAAATAGAAATAAACTTGTCTAACAAAATGCAAAGTAAAATTTAAAGGTGTAGTAAACATATTAATTAAAATCAATATTTTTCCAACAAATTGAAGCCTTATATATAATACCTATTTTAGCAAAGATTCAAGGAAATATACACTTTATAAACTTTTGGTGGCCCTTAAATTTATACTTTCTGCTGGGTAATAAACCAATATGAATTAAAGATCTTATAAATTCCAAATCCTTTATCAAAGTAATTCAACTGCTTTTTGACCAAATTCAACATTCATTTCTAATAATTTCTAATAATTTCCAACAAAGCAGGCATAGAGGGAACATAGCTTCAAATAAAGGTCATATATGACAAGCCCGCAACAAACATCATATTCAATGCTGAAAAGCTAAAAGCATTTCATCTAAGATCAGGAATAAGACAAGGATGCCCACTCGTGCCACTTTTATTCAACTCAGAAGTGCCAGCCCCTGCAACCATACAAGAAAAAGAAATAAAAGGAATTCAAATTGGAAAGGAAGAAGAAAAACTGTCACTGATTGCAGATGACATGATAGTATACATAGAAAATCCTAAAGAATAACTACTAGAACTCAATGAATTTGGTAAAGTTGCAGGATACAGAACTAATATATAGTAATCTGTTGTGTTTCTTTTTTATCAATTTTATTTTTTATTTTTTTTTTCAGGGGAGGTAATTAGGCTTATTTCTTTTAATGGAGGTACAAGGGATTGAACCCAGGACATTGTGTATGCTGGGTATGCACTCTACCACTGAGCTATACCCTCTTCACTTGCTGTGTTTCTGTAGACTAACAATGAACTATTATAAAGAAAAATTAAGGAAACAAATCCATTCACCATCACATCAAAAAGAATACAATACTTAGGAATAAATCTAACCAAGGAGGTAAAAGATCTGTACTCAGGAACTTATAAGACACTGATGAAAGAAACTGATGACGATACAAACATAAGCTGAAGATGGAAAGATATATTGTGCTTATGAGTTGGAATAATATTGTTAAAATGACCATACTACTCAGACAATGTACAGATTCAATGCAATCCCTATCAAAATACCAAAGCTTTTTTTTTTTTTTTTTTACAAAACAAGAATAATTCTAAAATTTGTATGGAAACACAAAATATCCCAAATTTCCAAATAATCTTAAGAAAAAAGAACAAAACAGAAAACATCAAGCTCCCTGATTACAAAGTATACTACAAAGCTACAGTAATCAAAACAGTACTGAATACTGAGTACTGGCACAAATACAGACACATGGATAAATGGAATTAGAGAGTCCAGAAATGAACCCATGTTTATACAGGCAATTAAACTAAGATAATGGAGGCAAGGATATTCAATGGGGAAAAGACAGTCTTTTAAATAAGTGGTGGTGGGAAAACTGGGCAGCTGGATGCACAAGAACTGAAGTGGACTACCTTCTTACACCATATACAAAAATAAACTCACAGTGGATTAAAGACTTAAGTATAAGACCTGAAACCATAAAAATCCTAGAAGAAAACATAGGCAGTATGTTCTGTGACATGCCTACTGACTGGGAGAAGATACTTGTAAATGATATTTCCAATAAGGGGTTAATATCCTAAATATACAAAGAATTCATATAACTCAATGTCAAAAAACAAAGAAATTGATTTTAAGATGGACAGAGGACCTGAGTACACATTTACGAAAGAAGACATACAGATGGCTAACAGACACGTGAAAAAAATGGTCAACATCACTAATCATCAGGGAAATGAAAATCGAAACCACAATATAACTTCACACCTGTCAGAATGGCTATTATCAAAAAGACAAGAAATACCATATGTTGGTGAGGATGTGGAGAAAAGGGACCCCTTATGCACTGTTGGTGGGAATGTAAATTGTTGCAACCACTAGGGAAAACAGTATGGAGATTCTTCAAAAAATTAAAGAGAACTACCACACAATCCAGCAATTCTACTCCTGGATATTTATCCCAAGAAAACAAAAACACTAATTCAAAAAGATACATTCACCCCTATATTAACTGTATCATTATTTACAATAGGCAATATATGGAAGCAACCTAAGTGCCCATCAACAGATAAATGGATAAAGAATATGTGATATTTTACATATATAAACATATATATACATTCACACAATGGAATATTAAACATAAAAAGAATGAAATATTGCCATTTGCAATATTGGACAAACCTAGAGGGTATTATGCTAAGTAAAATAAGTCAGACAGAAGAAGACAAATACTATATGCTTTCTTTTTATGTAGAATCTGAAAATCAAACAAAAAATGAACAAACATGTACAGAGAACAAACAGGTAGGTGCTAGAGAGGAAGGGGTTGGGGGGAGGAGGGAAATAGGTGAGGGAGATTAAGAGG
Organism: Camelus ferus; assembly: GCF_009834535.1. Taxonomy (NCBI): domain Eukaryota; kingdom Metazoa; phylum Chordata; class Mammalia; order Artiodactyla; family Camelidae; genus Camelus; species Camelus ferus. The sequence continues at coordinate 95,937,148 of NC_045697.1, forward strand.
TACAAACCTTCAGTTATAAAATAAATGAGTCACAGTTACAGTGTGGAGAATATAGTCAATAAGTATGTAATATCTTTGTGTGGTGCCAGATGGCAACTGGACTTATCCCACTGATGATTTTTAAGTCTACAGAAATATCAAATCAGTGTGTTGTGGACCAGGAACTAACTTAGTGTTGTAGGTAAATTGTACTTCAGAAACAAACTTACAGTAAAAATCATATTTGTGGCTACCAGAGGCATGGGGTTGTGGAAGAGTGAATTAGATGAAGGTAGTCAAAAGGTACAAACTTCCACTTGTAAGATAAATAAGTACTAGGGATGTACATGGTAAATAGAGTTAGCTGTATGTTATGTGCTCTATAAGTGAAAGTTGTTGAGAGAAATCCTAAGAATTCTCGTCACTAGGGAAAAATATATTTTTTTCTATTTCCTTAATGTTGCGCCTATACGGGATGATGAATGTTCACTAAATCTATTGTAATAATTTCATGAGCTATGTAAGTCAAAGCATTACATTGTACACCTTTAACTTATACAGTGCTGTATGCCAATTATATCTCAATAAAAACCATACAAAAAAAATTAATTTGAATAGTAAATTTAATACATGGTCCTTTAATACTGCGGACATCAGTGGAACTTTCTCAAAACCATACTTATTTTACTATACTGCACAAAAGGATATTTCTAATTAATGTGTCTATAAAAATGAACAGTTTGAAAATGATCTTAGAGACTTAGCATGCTCTATTAGATTAAATCCACTTTGAGGACATGGTAAATTTTCAGATAGAGAAGTCATTGTTAAGTGGCTTTATTAAATCGATTATATTAGTATTATGAGAAAGAAGTGTTCAGAATGCTGTAAAAGTTAGCAATGATCATAAAGTAAGAAATACCACAAAAATTCGTATGTCCTTTTTGGACGATACCACACTAAGAAGTAGCATTTGAAGGTGTCTAAATATATTCAACTTTTAAAACACAGTAACATATCTATGATAAAAATAGCACACAATACAAAATTAGAAGTAGCAATTTAAAAATCTAAACCTTATTAGACTAGAATGCAACAAATTACTTGTAAGATTGAAAGTATAGACTGTAGCTGAAAAAAAATTCTGAAGTACAAAATGTTTTTTGCCCACATTAAATACCAAATGTCTGACTCCATGATTGTTGTGAATTGTGAGTTGGTCCTTCCCCTTATTTTCAGTGTAAATGGTAAATAAAAATAATTTTTTGTTAAGTATTTGCAGGATTATTATTTTTTTCAGTTGAGGATATTGCAGTCATTGTACAAGAAATTCTGTTGTCTAAATCTTAAAGAGTCATGTTGCAATTTGGGGCTTCCACTATTCAATCTTACATTAAAGTAACATCTTTCAACATTTTTCCATTTTAAAATTAAAGATTTAGATAAGCCATGGAGGATTAATGAGAGTTTGACTGTAGTTAAGCCCAATCCTGGTACTGAGTGTGCTTTTTTTTTTAGCTGCTAGTAATTCACTTGGGAATGCTAGAAGGACCCTCAATATTTTTCTTAAACTTCCCCAGCAACTTAATTTCCTACCAAAACTTAATTCTATTTGATTAAGCAAGAAATTATGGAATGCCTATACTAAGTACTAGGCCAAATATTAAAAGAACACAAAATTAAGCAACTCTTTAAGACGCCTGTAGTACTGTGCCCTGAAGCTATCTGAAGGAGAAACTTCACAGGCCTCTCTATGAGAACTGGATTACTTTGTGTCTAGACTCAAAGACTAAATATGAGACACAGTCTAGGTTAATTTTAGTATAGGTATCCCTCCCTTTTCAAAGGTTCACCTTACAACACTTTTACGAAAGACTTGCATTAGTACCTGTTTTTGCTAACTATGAGAAATCTGAAGAGGATTTTCACTTTGGTGAAAAGGGAAAACAGTGTTCAGCATTTGTTTTGAAGGAGCCCTCACAGAAGTAGCGTCTGCTGAGCAGTGAGAATGACAGCACCAAGCTGCTTCCCTGGGAACCACACTCCGCATCTCAGCATCAAGCCTCCATGGCTTTGACCTGTGTCTGTGAGTGTCTGTGCTTTATCTGGATTTATTTTGTGTTATCTGTTACCAACATGTGGCTTAGATCATTGCTTCTTTGTTTTATTCCATTTGGGCTTATAAAGGTTTCACAGGAGAGCTCTGCTTTCTGAGAAGGGGGGAAATCTGTATATTAGACTTATGGGACTTCTCTATGCATCAGCCAAAAATGCTACTTTTTATTGTTTAATGACGATTTCCCCAAAGCTTCATAAAGTACTAGCTTAGTAAACAGGTGTAGCCAGCCTATGTGATGTATTTTTATGAGTTCTGGGAAGACCGCTGCCTAAAAAGTTAACTCAACTTCCTGTTTGATACTTACTTAAATTATATCAAAGGCTGAACTTTTAAATATTCTTCAAAAACAAAAACATAATGATAATAATGTATGATGGGCTGCAAATAGAATAAGGTAAGAGTAGAGCCATATGATTGTCTAACGAATACAGATTTCTTCATGGGTAGGTTAATTCTGAAAAATAGAACTTTATCTTAAGTGGTATCATGTCCTTCTTGTTCAAGAATGCTTAAGATTTTGCTGAATACAAAACAGTAAAGTCCTGCCATTCTGGAGCATATATCTCCTTTCTCAGATTCAACTATTCTGCTCAATGAGCCCTTTAGCTAAGTATAATGGCAGTATTCTAGTTTATGAGGGAATTAAAATTTATGCTAATCAAAGGAAATATGGACATATATATGTTGGCTCATTGCATGCACTCTCTTCAGGAAGTATGCATGAAGTCGCTGAGGGCACATAATTTCTGCACAGATTTTGCATTGTGAAATGTCAGTCAGCTGGTTCCATTACAGTTCAAAATTATTTGTAAACATTTTAGGCATTTAGTACTTTGCAAGCCATCTTCAGTGAATGAACATACCGTATGACTTATTCTGTCTTACAGTCTACAAATACTGACAGCGAAACTCTACATGAGTGTAAACTGTTTATAAATTTATAAGCTTGTATGATATGGTACTAGAACCAATCATTTTTAACAATTTAAATAATTCTGAATAAAAATTGACAGCAGCAGTCTATTTTGAAAATACTAATATACCCCCTGCTTTTTATTTTGGCCAGGGTAAATTGAGGGTTATCTTTGGAAACTGAATTTATTATAGTTTAATATAGTTGATCAAAAAGTTAGGGACATTTTATTCCATATAATATGTTAATTTTGGAGAGATGTTAAAAGTATAGGAAGTACATGGGAATATGTGAGGTCAATAAGTAAAATTAGAGCTTTGGACTGAATATTCAGAAATCTTAGGTAGCATCCTGTGCAATGTACTTAAAAATTAGATAGAAGCAAGAATAAAAATTTATCTTGAACAATGTGTCTGCTCTTTTACTTTTTAAAAGTGTTTTTTAAAAATATATCCATTTGTAGAGTAATACATGTTTCTCCCATTTTAGATATAAATTATTCTAATATGTTAAATAAGGATGTAAGTTTTTTAAACTCTCACCCTCACTTGAAGAAAACACCTGTACTTCTCTAAACCTCTCAAAAGACTTTAATCATAATGTTTGGTTAAATTACCCTTCAGTGTTTACACAGCCACAACTCTGCAGATACTCAGATTTGTACATGCACACACACAAGTTTTCCCCTAAGAAACACACTTGACCCTATTCTACTCTGAATTACTTTTTCTCTGAATCGTTTAAGTTCTTTTTTCTTGATCCTTTCAATAAACACATCCTTCAGTAGCTTTCAATGAACAGAAGCACAAAGCATTCTCTGTGGCTGAAAATATCTTCCCCTCATATTTGCAAGTAGCTTTCAATTATTATTGTGATTTTCCAAAAGTATTAATGTCACAATTAGTTTTCAAGAATTAGTTACTTCACTTTTCTATATGGCACGGTCTTTATTCATGGTTATACTATTTGCCCTTAACTCTGAGGATATTAATTATAGTTTTTTGAAGTTTATCTCTGAATTCAGAATTTATTTTTTAAACTCTGTAAATTCATGTTCAAATCCTCCTATTTTTTTCATTCATTTTTTAAATTATATTTTCAGTTGAGGGCTTTAAAAACTGTCTGGAATTATGAGAAGGATGCAATGACCTGAGGGCTGTTCCCTAATTTTTCAAATAAAGTAGTGACTGTTTCACTGGTGCTTGCTGGGGCAGTGTGTCCACCTAATTGGACAATTCTAACTGGCTGCTGGTTTCTGAGACCCCTGTTGTGGGCTTTAAAGGGAGTAAGAGTATGTAGATTTTCACTTACTAAAGAATATAGGAATACATCCTACAAGTGTTTAAAATGTTACTCAGATTTAGTTGCCACCATTTTCTTGGTATTCTTATGTCTAAAATGTTGTTTTGTTTTACTTTTTATGGATCAGTATCTCAAGAAAAGAAATCTCTTACCTTAAACCAGAATTGCAAAGGGGTTTTAGTCTTGACACAAAACAACAAAGAAGGGCATGTCTAAGTGTTCCTTGAATGATATTTCAATTCTGTTTTTAACTCCATAAATCACTTTTAAAGCTACTGTGTACCTTCAATTTCTGAGACTTCTGGCCATTTTTTGACTCCAATTTAGGCCTTGTTGACGTCTCTTTTATAGTAGATGAAGTCACTTTCTTCATTCTGCAAAATTACCATTTGTTCTTCCATTTCCAATGTTTGTTGATGTTGCTTATCTCCTATCATTTCCTCTTCCATTTTCTTTATACTTGTGGGTTTTATGCATTTTTATTCTTGCCCTATTTTTAGATGATTAATCAGGTAATAACCAATTCTATTCTACATGCTAAATGTCTTTTCCATATTTCATTGAATTCTATAGAGGAAGTAAAGATAAGCAAATGTATTCCACATTCCACATACCACATGACTTTTAAATATTCCTTTGGATTCTTTTTTGCAATGAGGCCTTTCCTTCTATTTTATGCATGTGTACATTTGTGTGCTATGTGTGTTTCTCTTTGGAAACCTGCAAGTTTGGTTTTCAAATAATCTAGTGCTCAATTTTTTGCCTTTAAATTGATATTTTAAGTCTCATGTTTTATTCACAAGTTTCAGAGTATCTACTGATGTATCTAAGAGTATCTATTGATGCCCTGTAATGACAAAAGGAGGCAATCAGCTTGTCGACATTCCTTTCACCTCTCTTTCTCCAGACTTGCATTCTGTTAGTTTTATTCTTTTAACTAAAAATTCAATCAATCTTTCTTTTTACTTCTCTTGCTCTTTCAACATTGGCTGATTATCATCTGTTTTTTTTTTTTTAAACTGTGGATTATTTGCATCTTTAAGAGCTTTTCTTTGTGACACAAGCAAGGTGGTCTCAAATACCCTCAAATGATTTAAATCAGAAACTTTGTACAATTGCTCAGTCCCTATACTTGCCATTCACACAGGTTTATAATTGACCTGACCTAGGTTACTTTTTTCCATTTATTTGACAGGAATAATGTTAGAGGCTGTTGTGAATGGTAAGTTCACACACATCACAAAGAGAGGGGGTCACCTTGATTCCCCAAAACAATGTGGTGTAGTCTCACAAATATTCTATGTGTTCACTGTTTTAATAATGGACTTTTTTTGTTACATTTTCAAGATCGATAACATCAGTAATCTACTAGGTAAACTGTAGTGTGCCCGAGGGCCTCAAAATCAGCTGGAGATTTGCTAAGTCACTGGAAGGAGTCTAAGGACTCAGCATATAGTCTTTCTCACAGTGATGACTCATTCCAGTCAAATGATACAAAGCCAAATGATGTGATGATCAAGAAACAATACAACACAAAGGTAGATGGGACAAAGTCCAGAGGAAATTAGCGCCAGCTCCTCCCAATTGAGTCACAAAGGAAGAGCTTAATTCTGCCAACAGGAAATAGTGACAACACATCTTAAATGTTTTCTTGTGGTCTGATCACATAGGCACTCTCTGCCTAGCAAGAACTAGAACTCAAGACTCTCGGAAGGAAAGCAGGTGCTCACCATTAAACCACATTGCGTCCACAAACAGGTTAGTCACAGTTCAAGTATACTCCTAGCTGTTTTGGAAACAAGTAGAATACTCCTGAAATGCAAGATTCCACATGCCAACTAGGCACCAAACTGGCAAGAAAACCATTCTACGATTAGCGGTCTTAAGCCTGCTATGGTAACTTTGTCTACACACATAGTTTTTAGTTATCAACCTTAGTTCTCTATACAAACAAATTCAGTACTATTGGTCATTTCAAATACCTTAGTCTCTCCAATCTTGAGCTCTGTTTTAATTCCATTTATTATTGGATGAATTTTATCAAGATATTTCATCAGAAAGAATTGATGAGCCTGTACAGAGCAGTGTGTTACAGCACTGGCCCTGGGGTTTCAACTTCACAAGAAAAATCCATACATTTTGTGTAACACTGGTTACCATATCAAAACTCAGTTTCCTCACTTTTAGAATGAGATTAGTAATGGGCTCAACAGGTTTTTCTTTCATTCCTTTTTTGACTGTACCTTTGCTAACAAAACACAATTATTTCTTTGAGAATACCAAGAATCTTTGTCTAAAAATTTTCCTGCATTTTAAGCCCTTCTTTTGTGTGCGTGGTGTGTTTTAACCAACACTGTTTGCTGTCTGCTTTTGTAACATTGTTTCTCTTTTCTAGTGTCTATGCACGTGGCCCTTGCTGTTTCTTCTCTAGCATTCATCCTTGTCTGAAGCCAAGTCTCCCTGGGCCTCTAGTTTTCTCATCATAAAGTGTAAGGAGCAGGCTCCCCAGGCATCTTTAACGTGGATATTTTCTAAATTTCCCTACCACAGCTGCTGAGACCTCTTCCAAGGAAATGAATCTATGCTCTTCTCAGTGTTTCTCCTGTCACTAATGATCACAACCTGCAGCCCACCTCCCCACAACTGACCAAGATAGCTTTAAAGTTCTCCTCAGCTTGACTAAACATTAGACAAGTTTCTTCCTGACTAGAGAGAGGCTCTGACCTCCGTTTTCTTTTGAGCATTTACTTTAGAAAACTTGCTATTGTAAATTCCTTCTCCACTCCTTTGAGTTGTTTTCGCCCAGCCTCTTGCTAGTTTTACAACCCAGGGATGTCCTTCTCAAGGACCTGGGAGCCATCCCTTTGAAATGTGATGATCAAGATAGGTAGTGCCTCTACCAGTCTCTGTGGGAGGGTAGTAGCCTAACTTCAATCAGTGCCAGTCATCAAAAACATATGGCTTAATCCCTTTGACCAACAGCCCTCCTAATATCCTCCAGCCCTTATCCACTAGCTCATCCCAGCACTTAAAAACTTTTTGTTTCCACACAGTTCAGTTCAGTGTCCCTCCACCATTAGGGATGTAATGCACAGCAACTGTCTTGAATAAAGTCTTCCCTGACCATTTAACACCGACAGGTGCAATTTCTCTTTGACAATTCTGGATAGGAATTTCCTATCCAGTTTTACTCTGCTATAATTTCCTCAATTTCACATCATTAATTACCTCTTTATATATTATATAATTTACTTATTTATAATGTTTATTGTTCATTGTCTAGTTTCTACTAAAATGCAAGCTTTCAAAGTATAAAAATCTTTATCTGCTATTATCTTCCCCCTCTAATATATCCCAAATGCTAATAAAAAGTACCTGAAACAAAGTAAGCATTGTACTGTTAAATCCAAATTACTGTATTTATTTATTTATTTATTTTTGGAGGGGTGTAATTAAGTTTGTGTGCTTGTTTATTTATTTTTAATAGAAGTACTTGGAATTGAACCTAGGACCTCCTGCATGCTAGGCACACACTCTACCACTGAGATTTACCCTCCCCACCATAAATCCAAATTACTGTATTTAAATTATTCTTCTTAGTTTCAAATTTGGAATCTGAGATGCTTTCTAGTTTCACTGAAATTAACATTATCTTTTACTTTTCCATGATATTCCTGTTTTCAATTGGTTTCAGAGAAGAGAGTGGATAAGAAATGTCTTTAATACTACATTCTCAAGCCAAAGACTGTTACTGTATTTTAAAACTAATTAACTTTTTAATTAAAATATATTTAAGGAAGATCTGTCTAATTTGCTTATTATTCATTCATTATTTACTTAATGTAATAGCACTTGCTCTAAATGAACATATATTTTTTCATTGTTCCTTTAAAGTTGGCATAAAATGTGTGTAGCAGGTCTTATTTATTCCTCTTCTTTGACTGAATCCAAGAAACTAAATATTCAAAATAATCAACAGAATATGTCACATTTATTTAGGTGATGATTGTTTATCCCTACCTTATAACCCTCACCAACAAATCAACGCCTAGGTTAACAGTGCCCAAGAAATCCCACTAAGAGCAGAGGACAACTAAGCAGAGGACAACTAAGACCACATACTCCAGACAAGACGTCACCCCAGGAACGCATTCAGCTAAAGCCCCAGCAGTGGCTATGCTTTACTTCTGCATGAAAAGCCTTTATTCCTCTTAGTGATGTAGACGCAGAATATTCCAGTCTTTGCGGTATTCAAGTCTGTTTATCAGTCACAGAAATATTTTTTTCATCATCAAACGTGATTTGGAGCTCCTAAACTGATATAATAAGGGAGACTCTTGTATGACTTAGTTCTGGGATTCACATCTTTCCAGAGGGAAAGCATGAAGTACCATGAGAGATTTGAAATCTTCTCTCCAAAGCACACATATAAGAATGACACATACCTGCTTATGGAACTAGGCTGCCACCCATCACCTCTAGAAAAAATTAAAATTTCAATTTATTTAAATTAAACGTTGCTATTTACCTACATACCTATCTATCTATCCCTTTACAAAGTATTCTTCTCATTCTTCTTTCTGTAAAAAATTTACCTCATGTAACAATTTTTAGGCCAAAGAATCCTTGAAGAAAAGATGGCACGCTTAGGCTTGGGAGAGCATATTAGCCCCCTTTCTTTACTGGTCTAAAGCTAAGTACAAGTCCACAGCTCTTTACCCTACATCCCTGGGGCAAAATTGGTTTTGGAATTCAGAACTTTTCAGATTTTAGAAAGGTAATACAGTACATGCAACATGCAGTATGTTGAATATTATCCAAGCAGAGACTGGGGCAGCGACCTTTAATCAAATACATAAATATTTCTGCAGTAAAACACATGACTATTCACACTGAATGAACCTGTACTAAACTTAAGGAGAAAAATGTTCATTTTTTTATAGTTTTCAGATTTGGGAATTAGGAATAAAAGATTATAGATATTTGTCTGCGAAAATAGGGTCATGGCTTTTATTAAGAAACACAGATGTATCTTTCTTTTTTTTTTCCCCCAAATAAAGCCACACATTTAAAAATAAGTAGTTTCCCTTTTTCATTTTGGGGGAAAGAAGTTTGCAGGATTCATCTTTTGTTTGTGGTTAAAATGAGCTGTATCATTCTTTTCACTGATTTTCTAAAAGATCATTAATCTGTCCCAAAAGAACCAAAGAAGGATACAAAAACTCAATTTGCTTTGATTTTGTTTAGCCAATTAAAAGGCTAACAATTAAACTTACAAAAAAAAAAAAGGAGATACTAAAAACGGAGGAAAAGGAGAATTCATAAATCTAAATTAATAAATCCACAAATCAAATGTTTCTAATGGGTTCTAGAGCTCCTAGATTTTAATAGTACCAGTGTTCTAGCTTAGTTTTAGATGTCACAGACATAACTCATGGTTCATTATTTTCTCTTCCAAAAATAACACAAACCATCACTAACGAAAATACTTAACAATCCAAGGCCAATATAACAAAAGCACGTTTTGAAATCTCTACCTTTCAGCTATTTATGCAAAATACCTGCATATATTACAAAAATTATATATTTTACTAGGCACACAGCACTGCAAAACTCAGGCATTGAATTTTTTTCCCAAAAACTTGTTTTTCTTTTTAAATTGTATTATTATGGTAAAATAGATACCATATGAAACTTGCCATTTTAACCATGCTTAAGAGTACAATTCAGTGTCATTAATAACATTCACAATATTGTACAACCACCTTCATTGTTTCCAAAGTTTTCTGTGACCTCTAACAGAAACTCTGTAACCATTAAGGAATAATTCCCCATTCTCCCTTCCCCCTAACTCCTGAAAACCTCAAATCTGTCTCTATGTATTTGACAATTCTAAATATTTCATGTAAGTGGAGTCATACAATATTTGTCCTTTTGTATCTGGCTTATCTCATTTAACACAATGTTTTCAAGGTTTATCCACATTGTAGCATGTATTAGAACTTCATTTTTTATGGCTGAAGAGTGTTCTATTCATTGCATGTATATACCACACTTTGTTACAACTTCATCTGATGGACACTTGGGTTGTTTCCTGTGAATAATGCTGCTGTGAACACAGGTGTACAAGTATCTGTTTCCCTGTCTTCAGTCTTTCTGGGTACACGTTGAGGAGCTGAACTATTAGGTCATAGGGTAATTCTCTGTTTAGCTTTTGAAGGAACTGCCAAACTATTAGAAACTGAGTTGTTGGGTTTTTTTGTTTTTTTTTTTAATTATTTTAAAAGAACTTTTTTTTCCTTACACACAATTTTAAACAACATGCATAGTATAAAAAATGTTATACCGTCAGCTTCACAGGAGTTGTCTGAGGAATCATCATGCTTGATCGCCTGAAGACAGCCACCTGCTTTTCCTCCCTCAGAGATTCCTCCGCAGCTCCATGTCCTTATTCTTGCTCACGTTCTCGAATGACCTCACTGACTTCTTCAGAATTGTAGCGACAGATACAATCCTGTCAGGAACTTCATCCAATTGACGAGGCTTGACACTTGGCACAGTCCCTTCTTCCACAAGGCTGGTATCACTCCAGAAAGGACAGGGCGTTTTCAAGGGTTTACTTTGTACTATCTAAAGTAATCAATTTTCAGAAGTTTCTGAAGTCTGGGGGAAAGCCTGTGGTTATTAAATCTATCAATGATTGCAATCTCACAGGTACAATCATCCCAGTAACCACTCACCTGGCAGAAGCACCCCTGCGCCGCTGGCTCAGACACGCGGGAGCTACCGGAGCCTCGGTAGCCGGAGCCCAGCAGCCCCACCGCGCCCAGGAAGCCCCAGCCATAGCCCTCAGCTGCTAGTCCCGCTGCGCCTCAGAGGCCCCAGCGCTGGGGCGCCTGCCTTCTGTCAGCAGAGGAAGCCGGTGGGGCTGGCCTGACAGGCCCCACATCGGAGGCCAAACCTGGGCTCTCCTGCTGGGCCCTCCTGCTGGGCCACGGCCGCCGCCTGCCTACGCAGCCGGCAGGCGGCACAGGGCGCCTGCGCAAGAGGCCCGCTTCCTTTCTGGGCACAGCTGTTTCTTATTCTCCGTAATTTGTCAAGACCCGATTCAAATGAAACTTCCTTTACTGTAGCCACATCCAGGTTCTTAATGTTACCGGGAAACAAAGTAAGAATCACCTCGGTTCTTTGTCACCTGAAAAAAGATTTTTGATGAGACAGAAAAGAGCATGATAACCAAAATTTTTATTAGTGAAAAAAAAAATAGTGAAAGATAGTACACTCCCGAGAACTGGGAGAGGGCCAATCCGAGAGAGGAAAAAATGGCGCCACTTTCTCCTTCCTACTGTTTTTATATCCTGGTTTGATGATTAATTAATTGATTAACTGATTAATTCCCTGCGCTCTGGTTAATGACAGCTCAGGTTCCCTGTGTTCTGGATTGTCCCTTTCCCCTTTCTCTCCCTCTGCCCAGTGCTCATTTCTATCTAAACTACCTAACATTAATGTCTCCCAAATATAATCAAACCCAGCAGGACCGGGTGGGGCCCTCTTGGGTACAAAAGCCTTTCCAAATTCCCCATTTCTTATTTTCAGGAGAAAGGCTTCAGCCTCCTAGACCACCCCTGGGTACAAAAGGGCAGATTCAAACAGTTGCTAATCAGGAAGTAAGGGGATGCAGAAACAAAGGAGGAGCAATCAAGAAAGATAGTGCAGCGATTAAAGCAGGATCCTGGTTCCTGCTCAGGGGAACATTATCTTTGAGTACTTCGCAGGAGCTAAGGCCCCCGCCCAGGTAGCAGCTACTGCCCTGTTACCTCACACCCCAGAAGAAAGTCACACACCCTGCAGCCCTCATCCCAAATTTTGCCCCTATAAAAAACGTCTTCCTGAAAACCATGGGGTGGGGTTTTTTGAGCCTGAGCCACCCATTCTCCGTGCTTGACCCTGGAACAAATGTTTCTCTGCTCCAAACTCTGATGTTTTTATTTGTTTGGCCTGTGTGTCAGGCACACAAACTTGTGATCGGTAACCCTTTTATGCTGTGCAGCTTCTATATCTGTCTGAAAACCAAGTGTCTCAGCCTACTACTCCTTAAAGATACAATTCAAATATCCACCTATCAGTAAAGACTTTTCTAATTCACTAAAGCTATTAGTTTGCCCCATTTTCTAAATTTCTCTGAAAATATCTCTTTCACCACCTGATACATTTCAATATAGTTAGATGTGCATGCATATATTTTTTTCACGTCAAATCTTTGAGGGCAGGTAATATGACTATTATTTTAGAACTCTCTGAGAACAGAAAGATTTATTTTCAAGATAAAGAATAGTGCCTTGCCCACAGAAAAATATGTTTTAAAAAGTAATATTTTTGGATGAAGAATGAATAAAGTGAACTATACTCATTTATTATTTGGATTATAGTAGGTGATAGAGTAAACAGTTATGAATTACTTAATGAGATTCATTTCTTTAAATGTAGTACATAAAGTTGTACTTGGACCTAAGCTATTGTAGTTGCACATACAGTTACCCAACATCAGAAAAAAGCCAAGAACAGTATCAATTTATCAGAATCCCATTTTATTTCTTGAGCATTTTTTGGCTCTAAAATAATTGGGTATGCTTTTTTTTAATCTTTTACACCTGCTTTTGAATTGCTAAATAACTTAAATTTGCAAATGCAAAAAACTCTTGAAGAATTAATATTAACCCCCTTCTTCATGGGAAAACATTACATGGACATTCATTACGAGATTCTACCAGTATTTTTTTGGTATGTGCTATAGACTGACTATTTATGTTCCCCCAAAATTCATATGTTGAAACCTAATCCCTAATGTGATCATATTTGGAGGTGGGGCCTTCAGGAGGTCATTAGTTCATGTGAGCAGAGCCCTCCTGAATGAGATTACAGCCCTTATCTATGTGGCCCCAAAGAGCTCCCTGTCCTTTCTACTAGGTGAGGACAAAATGAGAAGATGACAGTTTATGAACCAGGGTGTAGGACTTCATTAAACATTGGCTCTACCAGAAACTTGATCTTGGACTTCCCAGCCTACAGAAATGTGGTAAATACATTTCTGTTGTTTATAGGCTATCCAGTCTCTGGTTATAGCAGCCTAGATGGTTAAGACAGAATCTAAAAATATTTATTAAAAAAAAATACCACATTACAGTTAAGAGAAAGAATCCTAGATAAGATTACAGATAAAATATAGGCACCTTTACAATACTTGGAATAAACTTATACAATAAAACCACTAAGTGAAGTAAGCCAGAAAGAGAAAGAAAAATACCATATGATATCGCTCATATGTGGAATCTAACAAAAAAAGAAAAAAAAAAAGGACACAAGGAACTCATCTACAAAACAGAAACAGACTTGCAGACATAGTAAACAATCTTATGGTTACTAGGGGAAGGGGGTGGAAAAGGATAAATTTGGGAGTTTGAGATTTACAAGTGTTAGCCCCTATATATAAAAATAGATTAAAGAAAAGTTTCTTTTGTCTAGCACAGGGTACTATGTTAAATATCTTATAACAACCTTTAATGAAAAAAATATGAAAACGAATATATGTATGTATATGCATGACTGGGACATTGGGCTATACACTAGAAATTGACACATTGTAACTGATGGTACCTCAATTAAAACAAACAAACAAATGAACAAACAAAAGTTAATTCATCATTTATATGAAAATCAAATTAGCTAACATCCTGTAATTTTTATTTGCTGTATCTGACAACCCTAATTCTGGAGCCAGAGGCTTAGTTCAAATTTTAACTCTACAATTGGTAGTTTTTATGAACTTGAGTATGTTGGTTAAACTCCACACCTTAGATTTCTCATTTGTAAAACTTAGCTTATAATAGTATCTATCTCACTAATAGGTTGAAAGTGTATATAGTATACACATATATATACACACACACATACATATATGTTAAATATGTAATGTACTATGAAAAATATCTGGTTTATAGGAAGCATTATACATATGCATTATGGTATTTTTCAGCCTTTGCTGTGATAATGCCATGTAACTACCCCAAAACTCACTGGCTTACAACAACAGATATTTATTCCTTGTTCACTAGCCTATGGATCAGTGAAAACATCTTTTAGACCGGGCCAGACAACCATCTATTCACATTCTTTTGGCCAAAGCAAATCATGTCACTAAACACAACATCAAGAAATAAGGAAGAATAATCCTCCTATAGAGGATGTGCTGTTGGAAAAGGGAATACACACTGGAACCACTGTCTACCAGTTATTATTAATAACTATAACAATTACAGTGATTATTTCTATTGTTCAGTATACACTATTTCTAGGCACTAGAAACTCAGCAGGAAACAAAACAAAGCCCCTGTTTTAGAAAGCTTATATATCAGGGTAGAAGAGATAGACAATAAGGAAAAAGAATCAAGTGGTGTTCTTTACTCTGGGGAAAATTAATGGACACTAAAGGAGAAGGAGTCCTTAGATATTGGATACGTGGGAAAATACAGCATCCAAAGGGCAAACTCCACTGTGAAGCTACACACTACACTTACCTCCACAATGTGCGGTAATACCTGGTCATAATTCCGTCTCACAGAACTGCCCTTCCACTCAACTCTTTTTACTGTGACTTTGGAAATGTTCATTCTATAATAACTTTTTAAAAGCATACAAGTGCTCTAAATTTAGCTAAGTTTAGTGAAATTGAAGCATCAAATACACAACCAGAAAAAAAAAATTGATCCTTATATGCTTTGAACATAAACACATTTCTTTTCATGAACCACTGTAAGCCTTCATGTGAATAGTACAAAGAAAGTTTTGTTTATTTAGCAATGTATTACTAAACAAATTGAATATTTACTGAATGATACCACTTGGTGAACTGACTTTCAATGAATTGTAGTATTTTGGAAAATTGGCTTTAAGCCAGTTGACTGAGAGACACACTTACCATTCTTCTCCCAAGGGCACATGTACACACACACACACACAATTATATGGGGTTAAAACTGCCCAGAACACACTAAGGCAGGAAAAGTCGGGAGAGATGTTGGCAATGAATCATGTACTTTTGAAAGTGCAATGCTAACACACATAGTTCAATTAGGAAGAGTATTAATACAGTGACAAAAAATCTCTAATAAGACACATGCCAAGAATATGGAGCATTTCAAATAGTCTACCTATCCTGAATCTTCACAGAAACAGGGAGCTGAGGCAGGGCAGGAGCGAAATTTAACATAGCAGAACCAGAACAGATAAATGTTCCATATGCCCCAAATTATACTAGAACGTACACTACAGCCATGAAAAGAAAATTCAACCAGCACACACTGGTCAATGAACACACCCAGGAAAAATCCTTCATACCTTCTTGACACATATATATCAGTGCAAACATTACTGAAGGAAAAAAAGGATGAAGTAACCATTAAAATAGACTGATGGACAGGAGAAGTAGAGATCCCATTCTGAAAACTTAAAGGAAGAACAAACATTTTTAACCTGATTTTCCGTAAGAAATAAAACAAAACAAAAGATAAACACAAATCATGAATAGGAATGATTAATAATTGCAGGTTGTAGAGAAAGGGGGAAAATCAGGGAACAACAGAAAGAGATACAAAGACTAAAAACAAGTTTAATGGAGCAGAAGATAAAAAGGAAGTATTGAAATGTATCTAAATTTATAAAGCATAATTAAAGTTAATATTAAAGAAACTAAATTCACATATGTTATTTGAAGAAAAATCAAAGGACAAAAAGGCAAATTTTGAAAGATTGCTCAGAGTATAAGGGTAAGGATAAAGAGATTAAGGTGAGGAAGATAATGATAAAAATGAGGAGAGAAAATGAAAAACCATTTTATAATGTACAGATGGGTGACTTAGCATCCAAGGCTCCACGGGTCTGTCCCTGGTTCTCGGCCATGTAGAGATATACTGGGCCACAGATGGGATTTCTGGAAGGGTGGAGGGTGACCCCAAAGCTGTTAAGGTCCACCCTTCTACTATACAGAATTTTGCTCCCTGCAGCCAGAACTCAAGGGAGCTCCTTGGCCCTACCATCCAGGGCAGTGCCAGAGAGTCCACTGATTAGAGATACTTGGGAGAACTGACCCTTCAGAAGGCCCTGTGTATCTGGTTCAAAGGACCTACCAAGCTCTGCATCAGGAGTGCAGTTTGGGGAACCAATGTTCTAGAAAATGGCCTTCTGGGCTGGGGTGGCTCCTGTGCACAAATACCTAAAGCTCCTGGATGCCTGAGGGCAGGTGCTACAAGTGAACTGGGCATGCACACGCCCCCCCCCCAACCCCACCCCTAACCAGGCAGCCAGGCTGCCTGGGGTTTCTGGGTCTGACCATGCATGGCCTGACCACACATGGGGAATTCTGGGGGACATAAAATGTTAAAGAAATGATTTGTTAGATAACTTTATGGAAAGAATACAATCAAAATGGAAATTATATATACATTCAAACTGGAAGATTACTTCCTGTCAATGAAATAATAGCTAGTTATTCATATCTGACTAAAATCGTTCTTACTTACTATGAAGGCACATATAGTTTAAAAAGTTGACTGTTGACTTGTTGCAATGAAAAAAACGAACACAGTGGAGAATCATAGGGCTCCTTGATAAGAGGTATTTGATTTAGGGGAGGTTTAAAGAACGTGGTACTTTGCTCTAGAATGGATGTTGTCTGAAAATGGTATAATTCTATGCTTGAGCATCTTAAAATCTAGAAAATTGTAGGAATGAAGTGTGGGTAGTTATGTAAAGGAAACTAGACAGATGGACCTTTAACTAGTGAAGAAGCAGTGGCTGTTTATATTGGTCAGGATAGGTGAATCTTTGGTCATTGTGGTGTTTTATTTTTATATAAGTTCAGTTATTTTATATGAGTTCACTCTGTGACCATGGAATGGTCTTGGCTTTGTCTTAATTCATCAAGATCAGAGTGGTGTTATCCATTGTTTGTATTCTGGGAATTTTTATATTCAGTAGAACACAAAGACTAGCTATAATTACCTAGCTGTGAATGGCAGGTTAGCTATTGGCAACAAGAGGCCAGTTCCTGGCTATCAGAACCATATTTTTGCATCTCCTTCTCCCCATTTCCAACCAAAGACAGATGAAATCAGGTTGCAGGACACTAATTTATGATATAAAGATCTTCACTATTGCTAAAAATCCGCTGATCAGGAGACTATTCGGAAAATGCAGCCTGTAATTGTATTGATATTTGCTCCTTTTGTACCAGGATGAGTTGATGAATGCTCGGACTTGACAATGCATGTGTGGCAGCATGTAATATTCCAGGCAGGATATATCAGCCAACTTCAACACAGGCAATTATCAGAAACAGCAGTGTTGGCTTCTGGTAAACAGATCTTGATCGCTCAGTCTCTCTGGGTGAGCTTGATCTCTCCAAACACTGAGATGGCGGCTGGCCAGGCAACCTCAATTCTTGGATGAGTCTAAGAAAAACCATTGATTTTGAGTTTGTCCAAAATTTGCTAATGTCAGTTTCTCAACTCTGCACATCTTGGAGCTGAAAGTGAAAGCCCATTTAACTAATAATTTTTAACCTTAGGTATCTACAAGTTTTCCTAGCTTACAAGGCAATCTTGGAACTCTAGGAGGAACCTAATGTTTGATTTAATTTAATCTGATTTTTCAGCAAGACAATTACCAATAAATGATAATAATTTTACAAATATGTAAAGTACACCATAATTTGTCCCAAGTACAAATATTTGTGGTGTCATGATTTGGGTAACTTTTTTTATCTATTGTGTCAATTTCTATAACTCATTCATTTCCTTTCTCATATTTCTCTTCATTTTGATTCTCTATAGTTCCCTCCTTATTTCGTTGCTTTGATTTCTGTTGTGATTACCTCTCTTTTCTTTTTTTTCCTTAAATGTGTTTGAATTCTAATAAAACTTTGAAATATGTAAACATTAAACATTTATTTTACATTTTTTGTCTCCAAAGGTAGGATTAAGATAAATTAATAATTATGTTCCTAATTTCAGGATCCCATGTTTTGTGATCTAGATAAAGTCCACAAGAAATAAAATTAGCAAATGTTAATTTATCATTTTGAAGAGTAAATCATATCATTTTGTCTCCAAATATATCATTAATTTTTGAAGATTCAGCAATGATACTTTTTTTGTTTGTTTGTTTGTTTGTTTTTTGCTTCTTAAACAGGGATTTTAAAAAAAGCCACACAGTTTTCAAGTAAACCCATATATCTGTTGACAAACTGGTCTCTTACACAGAGGCAAGAAGACACTGAAGAAAGAGGCAGGCTTCAGATTGGTACCATGGCAGTTTTAATAAGCAAGGGGACCTACCTACGAGGCTTGCCTTGGGAGGCCACAAGATGAGTAGATCTCCGCACTTTCCTGCCAGAATCCTAAAAGCTTAGATAGAGACCTCAGTTGGATTCAATCATGAATTCAGCCCAGATGGTCTCAACAACACCTTATTATCCCTAGGCTTCACTTGTGGAACGACTCCCGGTATGGGAACAGTAGACAGAACGTACATTCCAAGGACAGAGGAGGGAGCCTCCAAATGCCTGGGTCCAGCTGGAGGGTCAACCAGAGGTCACATCCTCATGATCACCTCCTCTAATACCATATAGCACATTGCAAGAGAAAAATAAGATTCTGACTAATGTTTATGAAGAAAACATCTAGTTCAATGAGTAATATTAGGAGGCTATTTGTCAGGATGGTCAAAAACTCTGCCAAAGAATGTTTTATACAAATATATATATTTACAAATATATATATACAAATATATATTAATTTTTGTGACCTTTGCCACAATTTGGAGACTCCAAATTGTGGCAAAGGTCACAAAAATTAATTTGGATATGTAATAAGGATGATTTAACATCTTAATTTTAATACTGTTTAAGATATATTTAATCTAAAATTTTTGTATGAACTAGAATTTAGAGATAGATAAATTATCCCTTAGATCTTGGACTTTTTTTTGAAATCAAAGAAAGTTAATGGAACAAGCAAACAAACATATAAGTCATTTTAAAAGGGCCATATTTTACCACAATGTATTAAAATATAATCAATACATTTTAAAATGTCTTGGCTAGAATTATAACTTACAGAAAATCTTTCCATTATTATGTTCTATAAATATTATGCAGATGGACATAATCTTTCTGTGCCTCCCACAGTCATTTAAAATGTTTATCTTTAGTCAACAGTGGAGTAGACTGCTTTAATATCTAAAGAGTAAAACACAAGACACATGATTTAATTTTATCAGAAAGTCTTGCAATCTGTAGTTTATTACCGATAGCTGGTTTGCACAGATGACAATGCCAGAAGCTGACATATCTACATAATTAGGTAAGTCATGTTACTAAGTGAAAGTTTGCAATTAGCTAGTTTGATTCCCTTATTTCTGAGGTAAACATGTAAGATAAATACAAGTTTATGATATAGAGATAAAACTTACCACTCAAAGCCTTTTTATTAAAAACTAGCTATATATGTGTGGCTTACGCATTGCATATGCACACATATATACATATAAGCTTCCTTTAACTTGTGATTTAAAGTCTGATTCTTGGAATTTAGATCTTTAAGCTCTTCATATTGGTTTAGTTTAGGTGAAATTTACAGAGTTAGAAAATTATTGATGTGGAAATATTTGAAGATATCTTCATGGCAACTTATTTCAAACTTTAATTAAGTTATTAAGTGTATTGGTTTGTCTGTGGGGGTGCGTGCTGTATCTAATGCTTTCAGAGGAAACTGCTTTCTGAGTCAGGGCACATGAGTTAAAAAAAGCAACCTTCTGTGAATAAGGATGACCAGCTACAGGGTTCTGGTGACCAGTAATGACTGAATGAGGCCTGATGGAAGAAAAGGTTTCCAGAGTGTATTTCATGTCTTTAAAGGAATGTTGTAATTGGAGAAGGTCAGATAAATGGAAAACGTTTTAAAGATGATTTGGATTAATAGCTTTCAGTTAAAAATGAGGAAAACAAAACAAAAAATAATGAATTAAATGACTTATCCTAAGTTATAGAGACAAAGCAATCAAATTGAAGTCAAAAGTTGGTATTTGATCTTGTTGCCTATCCTAGTGAGGAACACTGTTAACTGTCTTCATATCATGTATTAGAACTCACAAGCAGATAGCAAGACTTCAGTGTTTAATCTTAGATTCCACACTCAGAGGAGGAATTTTGGAGGGGGTAGTTGTGGTGATTTGGCAAACAGTACACACAGTATCAGAAGGGAGACATAAGATTAGTAAGAAGGAAATTTGCTCAGCTACTGAGCAACACAAATTATTTTTGTCCCACCTAAAGCCACAGAAAACAATAAAAATCTTATACCCCATCTCAAGAATGCTTTGAGGGAGGTGAGCATATAGCAGTCTTTTTTCTTTCTTTCTTAATTTTGGCAAACCTTCTCTATTCTAATACTTTTACACATTACAGCAGAATTCAAAAATTTACATGGGGGAAGTACAGCTCAGTGGTAGAGTGCACGCTTGGCACACACAGGGTCTGGGTTCAATCCCCAGCACCTCTGTTAAAAAAGAAAGAAAGAAAATTCAAAGTCAAATAAAAATAAATATATAGTTTAAAAAATTTTTTAAAAATTTATTTTAATAACAAGCTAATAAGTCTCTATTAAGGATATCTGTATTTCAAGATCTCTTAATTACTGATATGAGAGCTATAAATTGTTTAGAATAAATATCTGAGGTAAGAATAAAGGAGAAGCCAGGTTTAGGGGTACAGAAATGCAAAAAGAAACACCATATTAGAGAACAACAACAACAACAACAAATGAGAGACTTTGGATTTCGATCAGAATGCAATTTAAATTATTCTTGAATATTACTTACACTAGTTATTGGATAGATAGTAACTAAGAATCAAATAAAGAGCCCACTTATAGTTATATTTGTACACTGACTTACACAATTGTACCACTGGTGGCTTACTGTGTTGTTTAGAATTCAGTCCCTAACACGTGCTCAGTAGTCATTCATTCAGCAAATATTTGTCAAGTAGCTACTATGAGCCAGACATTTTTCTATGTTGTAAACCTCAGTTGACAAAACTAAGTTACTTGACCCCAGGATGCATATATCCTAGAGGAGAGAGACAGGCAGGTAACAATAGAAATGATAAGTAAATTGTTTACTGAGAGCATACAGTTATATGATGAGGAAAGGTGTTAAAAGCATAAAATGGAAACGGTGGTAGGGTAAAGCAAACTGGGACCCCTGGAGTGGGTGGTGAGCAGCTTGCAGTATTCTACAGGGAAGTCAACATGAAGATGGGATATGAGCTTGGAGACTTGAAAGCAGAGTAAAACTGAACTGACAGCTCTATGGGAGGGAAGAATTCTCCAGGCACGGAAACAGCCACTGTAAAGCCATAAGGCTAAAGTGTGACTGTCATGTTTGAGAAACAGAGGGAGCTGAGCATGGCTGGCATGGAGTGAGCAAGGGCTAGAAGAACAGGTTATTCATTAACACCTGGTCCAGCCTCACTTCCTGATTTTGGGGTTCTTAATTCCTTCTCAGCTGAGTTACCTTCAGGGTCACGGAAGCATCCTGGAACTGCCACTTCTCCATGCTAACAATGGCATATGGAAGTTCTGCTATACTACTTCCAGGGCAGTGTCTGTGGTGCCATTCAAATCAAGGAGCCCCTTCCCCTACTTAGGAATTTCTTCACAACTTTTGAAATGATTACTTCCTCAATACTGAAATTTGAGGTGTCAAAATTGGACTTCCTTCTGTAAAGAAGTATAAATAAACATGCTTCTCAGTTCAAATAAACACAGTATTTCCAACTAAATAAACACATATGTATTATATAATACATACAAGGCTCGGGTACCTTAAGTTATTCACTATGATATCCAAATTGTTTTGAAAATGGGTTGATTTTGTCACATTCCCGACACTTCATTTTTCCATAAGGGTGATATCTTTGTTACATGTTTTTTGAATTAGTTTTCTTGTTCATGTATATTTTTAAATGAGTGTTTTCTTTCTAAAATTACTCTATTTTGAAAACATATTTTTAAAAACCTAAGTAATAGGGTTTGCTTTATATTTATTTTTCTCACTGAGGTCCTAATGGTCTCCCTGTGGGAATCTGCCAAATACAATACATTTTTAAAGGTTTTGAAAATTAAACCCCCTATGAAAAACTTAATTCTTGCATGCCCTTCACTCTTGTGTTTTTTTTTTTTTTCTTATGTAAAATATCAGCATACACACCAGAATGGAGAAAGAACATATTCTGAATTATCTTTCAACATCACCTTATGGTTTCCTCAGCATCATTGGCCGTGTACTCCTGGCAGTGGGGAATATTTTGGCAATGTCTAAGCATGATTTCCTACTTGCTCTCACATATGAGCCAAATGGGTAAACAGCCGGGAGCTTCTAGCCTTGGAGAAGCCTATTCACAAGAGACCAAATCACTGACATAGTCAGGGCATATACTTAATAGCTCCTTTCCTTTTGCTGTGTGGCATAGATCAAGATAATAGTAAGTAAAACATTATAAAATTAAGAAAATTAAAAATGCTTTTCAAAATTTCACCAATTTAATTTGTACATCTCTTTGTAAATCATAAATCTACAGTGAATAGATAAAATAACTAAAAATGTATGCATCTGAGACATATTCTCAGACTAAGTATCTGATTATCTTTGTGTTTTATTAATGTGTACATTGGTTTGGGGGTTGAGAAAAGAATAAAAATTCTTATGACATTTTGTTGTCTTAGAGAAATCATTACTAAATCATCCATTAGGACCTTTTTTCCTGCTTACTACATATATCAAAAAGGAGTATGGAAGTCTCCCATATAGGTAATGATTCTATTTCTATTTTCATTTCTAAATAGCTTTGATTTTCATGTTTAGATATACCACTGTGGACACAAAATCTTTATAAAAGCCCTCTTTTTTTTTTTGGTATTGTAACTTTATTCATATAAGTACCTTATATTGCTTAATGCTTATTGCTTGAAGCTTTTAAAATATTGTTCCCACTGGTCATTTCTGTTTTGGTTATATATTTCTGAGTTTACATTTCACTTTTAGATGTAATTCTTATGTTGTGCAATTACATGTGTTATAGACAACTGAAGTTTTTTTAGAAAGTAGAAATCTATAATATTTTCTTTCATTATCTTTTAACTTCTCTGCTGTGCTTTAACGTAACCTATTTCACTGCTATCCCCCAAATTTCCAGTTAAATTATACCCTGCCTGGCTGACCACTAAAATAGGCACCCCACCCAAGGACATTTCTGGGGACACCAGACCCAAATGATGAACTTAGTAGACAAGACTTCAAAGCAGTAAATTTAAGTATGTTCAAAGAAAATAAGAGATATTTTTAAAGAATTAAAGGAGAATATGATGATGATTTATCAAATTTAAAAATCTCAATAAAGAGATAGAAATTATATAATTTTAATACATTAACCTCTAGAGTTTACAAGTACAATGACAAAAATGAAAAAAATTTTTTAGTAGATTTAGCTGGCATAAGAAAGCCTCAGAAGATTTGAAGATAGATCCATAGAGATTATGTAATCCGAAGAAGAGAAAGAACAATGGTGAAATGGTGACTCAGACACCCATGAAGTACCATGAAGCAGATCATCATAGACGCAAAGGGAGTGAGAAAAAAAAGAAAGAAACAGACAGGAAAAAAAAAAATGTTTGAAGAAATAATGGCTAAAAACTTTCCAAATTTTATTAAACACATTAACCTACATATTATAAAAGCCCAATAAATTCTAAGTGGAATAAAACAAAGATATTTACACTTAGACACACAGGGTCAATCTATTGAAACACGATGACAAAAAGAAAACCTTCAAAGCAGCAAGTAAAAATTGATGTGTCACATACAAGTCAATTGCATAAAGTATAAAAGCTGACTTCTTTTCAAAAACGATGAAGGCCAGAAGGCAGTTTGATGATATATTCACAATGCTACAAGTAAAACGGTAACTACCAATAAAACCCAAAGAAAACCAACCAAACAAAAAAACCCATCAACAAAGTATCTTATATATGGAAAATCTATCCTTCTAAAATGAAAGTGAATTGAAGACAGACACAAATAACAAAGACTCAGAAAAATCATTGCTATAAGAGGTGAATTATGAGTATGTGTTTTTTTTAAGTTACATAGTTTGAAATAAAGTGAGAGCAGAAATAATTCAAATCTGCATGAAGAAATAATGGTATTTATTGGTAAAAAAACAAATAGGTAGGTAACTATAAAATATAGTATGATTATTAATTTTTCTCCATTCTTTTAATTGTCTTTTAAAAACTACAGAAAAAAACAATTACAAAATTATATTCTTGGAGATATATATACACACACATACATGATAAGCGGGCAAAGGAAGAGTCGGGTAATAAAACTGAAGTGAGGAAATGATACTAAGTTGTTACTCAAATCCAAAAGAAGAAATTTAAAATCCAGGAAATAATAAATAAGTAGTTTAATATACAAAACTCTGTAAATATATTCTATTTTTTCTTTGTTCTTTTAGTTTCTTTAAAAGGTACAGGATTATATAGAGCATTAATTATAATACTGTTTTTGGGTTTAGAACATACACAGATGCAATATATATCATTTAAGACAAAGAAAGGGAGAAAAAATGTAGTTATATTGGAACAATGTCTATATTTCACTGGAATTAAATTAATATAAATCTGAGACAGATTTAGATAAGATTTATAATGTCATCTCTAGAGCTACTACTAAGAAGAAAGAGCAAAAATACAAAGTATTTAAATAGTACACATGTACTTATCACAATAGATGGCAATAAAGGAAGACCAACAAACATAGAGTCATGATTAACATATAGAAAAAAAAAAACAACATAGAAGATATAAATTCAAGCAGAACAATAATAATATAAAATATGAATAATAAAAAACTCAAATCAAAAACTTCAGGTTTTATCTAAGGCAAAATAAATGGAGGAGAAAACTAAATCCAAAGCAAGAAAAATAAACTTCAAAAAGGAATTAATAAAGTGAGAACATAAATTAATAAAGCACAAAATTTAAAAAGCAATAGAGAAAATTTATAGCACTAGAATTTTGTTCTTTTTGAAAATTTAAAAAAAAAAAACCCCGACAATATTTAACTAGATTGACAAAGAAAAATACAGAGAAAACATAAATTATTAACATCAGGAATGAAAGACAGGAGAATACTACCAACTGACCTAACAGATTTAAAACAATTAAGGAATACTATGAACAAATTTATGTCACAAATTACACAACTTAGATAAATTTAAAAATTCTTATATACACAAATTTAGCTGAATAGACTCAAGAAAAAACAGAAAATTGAGTACACCTATTTTAAAAATGAAATTAAGTTAGTAAATAAAAATTGTCCCCCCACAAAAAAATATCCTGCCCCAGATGGCTGCAGTGTAATTTCTACCAAACATTTTCACAAAAAGTAATACTGATACTCCCCAGGCTATGCCATATAATAGAGCACGAGGGACTACTTCTTAGCTCATTCTCTAAGGCCAGTGCTACCCAGATTCCAAAGCTAGACAAAGATGTCACAAATCAAGAAACCTACAGACAAAGATATCATAAATCAAGAAAACTATAGACCAAATCCCTCATAGTTACAGATAGAAAAATCTTCAACAAAATACTAGCAAAACAAATCCAGCAACATATAAAAAGTGATTATATACCATGACAAGAGGGGTTTATCACAAGAAGGGAAAGTTGGCTTACTATGCCCCAAAATCAATTAGGTAATATACCATGCAAGAGCATAAAAGACAAAAACCAAATTTTATCTCCAAAGATACAAAAAATCAACTTACAAAATTCAAAATCCACTATGAATTTAAAAAAAAAAATTCAGTGCACTAGAAATAGATGGGAAATACCTCCACTTGATACTGAACATTTACCAAAACAAAACAAAACAAAAAACCCCCCAAAACAACAACAACAAAAGAAACCAAAAAAGCTTACAATTGACTTCATACTTAATGGTGAATGACTATGTGCTTTTCTCTTAAGATCTTCAACAAGATTCTGCCCACTCAGCACTTCTATTCAACAGCCTACCACAGGTTTTAGCCAGCATTTAGGCAAGATAAAGAACAGAGAGAGAGAAATAAAATCTGGATAGATTGAAAAAGAAAAAATAAACTGCTTTTACTAACAACATGCTCTTGTATGCAGAAAATAATGAGGAATATATACTTACACACACACACAACTCTAAGTTCCATCTGTCTCAATTAAAAGATTAAATATAAATTTTAGTAGAACTGAGAAAACCCCATTTACACTATTACTAGCATCATTGATAAAATATTTAGGAATATGTTAATTAAAGTTGTGCAATTATTCTATGCTGAAACTACAGAACAATGTTTAGAGAAAACAAAGCAAGAGCTGATAAAAATAAACTGAGAAATGTCTATGAATAACATTGGGAAGATATGATATTTTTTAAATGGCAGTAATTTTCAAGTTAATCTATTCAATGTGATCTTTATCCAAATTGCCACTGACATATTTTGCAGAAATTGGCAACCTTATTATAAAATAATATGGAAATTCAAAGGATGCAATAACCAAAACAATCTTAAAAATAAGAATAAATGCACATCCTGGTGTCAAAATAGAGTGCAAAGCAACAGTAATCAAGACAATATGGTTATGACATAAGGAAAGACATATGGATTTGTGTCACAGAATTAGGAATTCTGAAATAAATTATTTCATATATGATCAATTGATTTTCAACAAATACGTCAAAAATACTCAATGAAGAGAGGGTAGTCTTTTAAACAAATCATCTTAAGACAACTGAATATTCAGTTCAAAAGTATGAATTTAGACTTTTACCTCACTCTATGAAAAGATTAACTTATGTAATAAGCTAATAAATGTAAGTGATAAACCTTTAAAAACTCTAAGAAAGTCTCTGTTTTCAGGATTAGGATAAATCATCTTGAATTTGGCTTAGGCAAATATTTCTTAGGTATTATATGGACATAGCAAGAAATAAAATTAAAAATTGATAAAACTGGATTTTTGTTTTTCAAAAGAGATTCTAAAGAAAGTGATAAGGCAAGCTATAGACTAGCAGAAAATATTTTCAATCATATATTCTATAAAGGACTTATATCCAGAATATATAAAGAAATCTCACAACTCAAAAATATAAATAGACCAAATCCATAAATAAAATTTGAATAATAATTTCACTAAAGTTGATATGCAAATGGCCAAAAAGCTCATGAAAAAATGTTTATAGTCAGTAATCTTTAGGGAAAAGCAAAAACCTAATGATATAATCACTTCACAGCTATTAGAATGTTTGTAATTAAAAAGTCAGACAAGTCATTAGGGAAATGCAAATTAAAACAACAGGATATGCCATTACACACCATTTGGCCAAATACAGAGCACTGACAACACCAAATGTGAGCAAGGATGTGGAGCAACAGGAACTTTCATTCATTGCTGGTGGTTATGCAAACGATTACAGCCACTTTGCAAGAGAGTTCACTGGTTTCTCATAAAATAAAACCATTACCACACAATCAGCAATCCTTCTCCTTTGTATTTACCCAGGGAAGTTGAAAACTTACAGCCATACAAAAACCCCTACACATGTCTTTATAACAGCTTTATTCATAATTACCCAAACTTGGAGAAGAGATAAACAATGGTATATCCAGACATTGGAATATTATTCAGTGACAAAAAGAAATGAGCTATCAAGCCATGAAAAGACTTAGAGGAATCTTAAATGCATGTTGCTAAGTGAAAGAAGCCCATCTGAAAAGGCTAACTGTAGGAGTTCAACATCCTGAAATAGACAAAGCAATGGAGACAGTAAAAGGATCAGTGGTTGCCAGGGATTAGGGGTTGGAGAATGGGAATGGATGAATAGGCAGAGCACAGAAAATTTTTAGAGCAGTTAAAAAATACTCTGTATGATGGATACTTGTCATTATACATTTGTCCAAACCTATGGAATGTACAGCACTAAGAGTGAATCCTAGTGTAAACTATGGACTTTGGGTGCTAATCATCTGTCAGTTTAAGTTCACCAGTTGCACCAAATGTTCCACTCTACTGTGTGATGTTGATAGTGGGAGAGGCTATGCATGTGTGAAGGAAAGGATACCTGGCAAATCTCTGCACCCTCTCAATTTTGCTGTGAAGCTAAATTTTTACTTACAAATAAAATTTTTGAAAAGTAAGACAATAACAAGTACAGACAAGTATATGGTTAAACTAGAATATTCATATATTATTGATAGGTATATAATATGGTGTAGTCTGTTGACAACTTCTTAAAATATTAAACATAGATTTGACGTATCAGCAAGCAGTTGTACTTCTAGGTATATATTCAAGATAACTATGAAGATTTGTACACCCAAAGATCTGTATATGGATGTTCATTGCCACATGATTATTTGTAATAGCCCAAAGATCAAAGACAGAAAAGCAATGAATAGAATCACGTATCTGGACACTTTTTCTTAAAGTAATCATAAGTGTTGTAAAGTTATTTAATAAGAAACAAAATGAGAAGGGTATGGAGTTTCATTAATATGCAAGTTCTACAGCTGAATTATCTCTTAATTTATTAGGCAATGCAGTGAGCCCTTATGGAAAAATCACACAGAGAGAAATAATAAACAGCTATTCTTCAGAAAAAATAATTCATAACTACATTCCTAGTTCCCTTTCAGTAATATAGTAACCATAGCCAAACAATGCAAAGACCCAAGTTTTTCTTTATAGTTGTCTTTTCCTGAGCACATAGGATAAGGACTTGGGCTGAACAATGGAGAAGAAAGCTCTATTGTTGTAGCCAGGAAAAATAAGGAGAATATCTGATTTATTTTGAATGTCAGTGGTCAAAGTGTTAAGGACTTTTCCTATATATTTTTATTAAAAAAACCCGCTGTTTTGCAAGCTCTAAATATATATTAAAATATTGACATGTTTATATGTCTAGTTTGGCTGTAGCTTTTATTCTGGATTTATTAAAAAGGACAGACTGCAAAGTAAATCTGATTTCAATTGTTTATATTTTACACATATAATAATAATGCAAGCTATTTGGAAAAGAGAATGTTACTAGAATTTATCAGGACTTCATTTACTGGAAAGATATTACAGTAACCTGTGTTTACTGTAGCTTGGTGAGTGCCATGAGAGTATGAACAGTAATTGGCCTGTGGCATATCTTCAAATCATTACAAGCCCCAGGGTATTCATAAATCACCAGTTAGGAAGCATTTATTCAACACTATTCTTCAGTAGCAAATACAGTAAAAGCCTATATTTTAATTTTACATGTAAGAGTCAAGTTCTCCAATTTTTTGAATACCTATTTCTCAAAATCCCATGTTAGCCTTAAATATTGCTCAAAATGTTGAAAAATATCCATTTTCACCTTAATAGGATGAAAAATAACAAGAAAGTAAAGGTATTGGGGAATAAGAAAAAACATGTGCATGCAGTTTGATGAATTCCAAATTATAACTCTGGTTTATTGGTACGTAATTGCACTGACAGAATATGCAGAGCTAATCCAAAACCAAAGTTAGAATTTATGATATTCTTAGGCAAGGGAAGCAATTAGAGAAGTTGTAAAGTAATATTTGACATATTTTATTAGATTAAAAAAATTACTTTTGGGCAAAAAAGCAACATCGAGTTAAAAGCTAAAAGTTAAAAGCTGAAAAAGAGCAAGAAAAGTATTTCAGCTTTTATGAGTCAGATGTTATAGCTATCTTGGTAATTTTAGGTGTCAAATTAACTGGGTCACTGGGTGCTCAGATATTTGGTTAAAATTTATTTCTCGGTATGTCTGTGAATGTGCTTCTGGAGGAGATTAACATTTGAATAAGCAACTGGAAATAACATTTGAATAATTGTCATGTGAATAAATTATTATTTAAATAAGCAATTTGACTATGTAAAGCAGATTGTTCTCCCCACTGTGGGTGGGCCTCATTCAACCTGTTGAAGTCCTGAATAAAGGTCTGAGCAAGAAAGAATGATTTCTGTCTGTCTAATCGTCTTCTAGCTGAACATCTGTCTTCCGCCTTCAGACTCAGACTCAGACTCTTGACTGAACTACACCATTGTCTCTCCCAGGTCTCCAGCTTGCCAACTGAAGATCTTCTAAACCTCCATAATCCCATCAGCCAATTCCTTATAGTATATAGTAATTATATATATATGTGTGTGTGTATATATATATAAAATTATATATATAGAATTTATTGTTATTATTGTTATAAAATTATATATATATATTAAAATTTTATATATATATATATATATGTATATATATAGAGAGAGGGAGTGTTCTGTTTCTCTGGAGAACCCAAAGTAATAAAATAACAAATACACAAAGAAAAAAGTATGAAAACAATTAATCTAATCCAATAGAAAAACAGAGTTACAGTAAAAAATAAAGTAAAGAAGGAAAGAAGGAAAAGAACGTAGGGAAGAATATACACAGAAAGTCACACAGGCAAAGCCAATAAATATTGGTAAAAGTAACAAGTCAATGGCTGAAAAAGTAATACTGAGAAGTGTACAGCTATTTATCAGATATATAATACCCAGGAAAGATATGAGGAAGATTTCTCCTGTGCGTAACAGATCGCTTAGAAACCAGGGGAACGGTATTCCAGGGAATCCTCCCTCCCTTCACCCAAAGTCTTCAGGGATAAGGAGATTTGATGTCCCAACTCCTTAAGAACATGGGCTGTCACCACAGTGTGGATGTGTATCAGAAGACAAACTGTACAGATGATAAATGGAAATTTATATAAGCAAAGTTGGTTACTTACCTATGTAAATGAGATAAACTTTACTGAATAGGTTATAGGTGTATTTTGCAGTAGATAAATCTGAAGGGAGGTTGAGATACAACATAATTAAATAAGACATCTTTGAGTTTGTTTCCTTATAAAGGAGATCTCTGTAGACACATTAACTTAGCTGAAAAAGAGTATGGAAAATAAATTTTTACCAGTATGCATTTCAGGGGCTATGCCATTTCACTTTAACCTCCAGACAAACAATCATGAAGGAAGGTTGTACTGGGTATAATAGATATAAAATTAAGATATAGAAATGGTAAGTAGGCAAACTTCTTTACTCAAACTTCTTTTTTAGTGTGTGTGAGGCTGTACCCTGCAGGCCTGTAAGCCTGTACTCACCTAGCTTCAAGACCAAAGAAAGAGCCCGGAGTCACTGACAGAGACATCAGTGGTTTAGTGGACACGGGGGAACTTACGTGTCTGAAGCAAGGTCCTGGAGCAACTCCCCACTGTGTGCTGTGGATGGCAGGCTGGACGTGGTGGCAGGCTTTGCTCCCAGGGGCAGAGGGAAGTTAGCAGTTATAAGGAGAATTGATGTCAGGTTGGCTCATTGGTTCCCAAGGAAACCAGCAGAGAAGCACACCCTTCACGCCCTTGGATTAGATCAATCACCAGCTGGGGCCTGGGGCAAGTATGTCAGAAGGTCAATCATGTGGGTAGAGTACAGGTGAAGCAGGCACTGGTCAAGCAGGGGCTGGACAGAGCACAAGAGAACAGCCATCCTGAGTGGCCTGATCATACAGTGTGTTAATAAAATTTCAAATATGCTTGCATAGGTAGTAAATAGGTCAAATATATTCAACATATAAATCACGTAGTATTTTATAAATAAAAATGGTTATTCTTTACTACTTTAAAATATGGTGAATACTGTCTTGCCTCACTCCTTCCTAATCAAGGACACTGCTATAGATGAGAGAATTCCAGCTGACCAATTTACCCTGGTTTTCACTGGAGGAATTCCAGTAAATCAGCTTTCTAGCTTAACATAAAAGGGAAAAGGAAAATAAAGGAAAATAAATGTTCCATTGTTGTTGTTACATGCATTATGTATATAACACATGTGTGAAAATTATCTGGCCAGTTTAAAGGAAAATCAACCAAAAAACTCTGTAGCCATAGCCTAATTTAAACAAACAAACAAAAGAAAACTTTATATTCCCAAGTCCCTCTCTGCATATACCAAAGAGATTCTTCAGGGTGTCTTCCTCAGGGGATAATTATAGTTAGGTCACACTTAACTGCCTGAGTTAATGCTGTCAAACTCTGTACATGGAATAAAACAAAGCAGAAAGATGACTTTACAGCAAGGGTTTTGATCTGCAAGCCAGGAAACTCAAGGCTGTAAGAGCAATGAGTTCTGAGTTGCTCACGGACTAAGGGATTTTTATGGAGTAAATGCAGAAGTCATTTGGCTTTTTCAGGTAATTGGTTATCTAGTAGTCTTCTTACCTACTTGGATCAGGGTAGCTGAGTCAGGAGAACAAGGAAGTTCAGAGATGCCCTGAACAACAGACTTGGACTTTGGGGAGTGGCTGAGTTCCTCTACTGATTTCTGAGAAGAGGAGTAAACACCTGTAAATTTAGGTCAAGTTTCCTTTATGTGCCTTCATTGACTGTCTCCATTTAGTCCCTGACATAAGTGACTCCATTTTAGGACAATAATCTGAAAAAAAAAAATGTATATGTATAACTGAATTGCTTTGCTGTATACCTGGAACTAACATTGTAAATCAACTACATTTCAATAAGAAAACAAAAATACAAAAAAAAGTTCTATGATCCCAATCAAAGAACAGCATACGATATATCTACTGTGTATCTGTCACAACATAATCAATAATTGCTGATCCAGGCTAATTTTTCATTGAGACTAATTAGTTACCTTTTTGCTTGACCTTAGCTTGGATTTCCAACCAGAGTCAATTGCCTCATAAATGAACACCCACAGAAATACAGGGCAAATCATTGTTCTTACCTGGATTTTTTAAAAAGCTTAGTTTCTTACTCTCTACTTTAGTGTTAAATCTGTATGGCTAATTATTATCACAGTTGTTAATGTGTAGGACTGTGCCTTTCAACATAATGGACAATAGCTATGTGTCCCTACTGAGCACTCAAAATGGGGTCAAGTACAAAGTAAGATGTGCTGTAAGTATAAAACATTTACTAGATTTAGAAGACTTAATACAAAAAAATTTTATTAATATTTTACTTAATTAAATATTGACATACTAATATTTTGGATATATAGGGTCATAAATAAAATATACTATTAAGATTTTAAAAATAAGTGCCTCCATTTTAGCTTGGTTCTACAGTATTAAAATATTTTTTAAAATGGTTTCTCCCACTAACAGTGGGATATTACTCACAGTACATTGTTTTTACTTAATTTTCAGTCTTTTCCAATTGGGCACATACAAAATGGATTCACATTGTGGTTTCAATTTTCATTTCACTGATGATTAATCAGGTTAAACAAGTGGAGAGAGAAAGTGATTATAGTTAAAAGTTTAAAAATATATCTTCAAATGAAGGATTATAATTGATGCTGATAAACTGTTTATCCTATACAGAAAAGTTTTTCATTTCCAACTTGAAGTGAAAAAATTTTAAAGTTCTTTCAGAAAATTTTAAACTTCATTATTAACTGAAACCTATGGTTTTCATTGTTCTTTAGGAAAATCTGTAGAACTTTTCAGAAGCAAATTTACGTAAGAATAGCAATCAAGACACTTTGTAAGACAATAAAGACATTAATAATACTTCGTTATTGCACATGATATTACTCACACTCAAGTTTAATGGCTTACAATGCATTTTTTTTTTGGCAGTATGAGGAAATTAGCTCTGTTTCCTGGCACAATTAGTTATAAGTCCTTCATTTTCATTCTGTTGAAGACTGAAGGACAAATCAGTGATAACAGAATCAAGCACTCGGGTAGTCAGCTAAGATTCTTGTCTGGGAGTAATTTATCATGTAAATGGTGCTTGCTTTTTTTTAATGGAAATTTGAAAACAGCTTTCTGCATGATTGAAGCCTTTGTCCGTAGCCCATCCCAACATATGACAAATGTAAGTTTTCTCTACAAGATAGTAGGAAGATCAGTGTGATAGACTTTTGAAATGGCATAATTAGATGAATGTATGTATATTTTTCCAAATCCTCTCTGTTTTTTTAGAATTTTATGTGTATGTTACATTTACACTCTAAGTAAAGCATAAAAGATTGTAAAATGCCTTTTTCTCTGTGAAAAAATAATGGTTTGGGAAGCCAAATCTATAAAGTATATATATGCATATTTTCTTTCCTTTTAACTTATGCCTTCTTCAAGGTATTATTAAAATAATATTAAGACAGTGTTTGCATTAACAAAATGTGTCTATTGAAAATATCAGAAAATATCTGGATGATTATTGTATGACACCAGATGAATGGATATGTACAAATGTATAGAACACAGATCTTCTTTATTTTCCTTGGGGTTTCTGGCACCATTTAAAGAACCTAAAGTACTTTTCATCCAAATATATAATATGAAATTGATACTGCAGCAAATACCTAAAAATACAGTTATACTTAATATTTGATGTTTATCCTTAAGGAAATACTATGCCAATGGAGCCATGTCTGTGAATGGAAAATGGTAATTTTTAAAGTAATTTTTAACCCATCCTGAAGGAAAATTATTTTTTAAAATTAACATAGATATTCTTTATTAAAGTCTCTCAATTACTATATTCCATTGACTATATCAAGAATTATACTGTGGAATTATAATTTTGTAGATTGTTTTATATTTTATTTTATTCATTGTCAAATTATTTGAGTTCTCCATTTTAGTTGACCTCAATATAGAGCCTATTTTAGTATCTAATTTTTATTTCTCATTTTAATATTTTTATATTTTCAATTCTAAGATACTTCACCAATACTTTAAAAAATACTAAAACATTATTTTAACTAAAATTTTTTTGAAAAAATATATACACACACATATATGCTAACAATGTCTTCGAATTTAGTGTCAACTACATTGTAAGTCTCCTTGGCCATCACAATTGGCCTCCAGTGTCTTCTCTTTCTTTTGGCCTCCCCAGGGTGTCTGTGTATTCCTGGGGATCTATTTGTATGATTTACAATTTGAGAGTGCCATTGTCTATGATCATGTTCCTCTGAAGTTATTGTTTCCATGTGACTGCAATGCTAACCTTTTTGAATTGATTTAACAGCTAGGAAAACCCTAAGCTGTCAGAAATACCTCCTTAAAGAGAATTAAATGCAGAACAACAGCAGTGAGTACTAATGTGGGGTCTAACAAATCGTTAGTTGCAAGATTCAATGAGACCTCTGTACCATCCAGTTTTAAAGTGATGGGGATATACATAGAGGGCAAAATGCTTTTTGTTATGTATCTATCCAAATATTTAAAGTATTTTACAATTATAAAATATTTGATTATTCCTCATCAACAGATAGGCAGAGCTAGGTATCTCTCTTAATTTACTGGATGGGAAAAGCTTGCATTTGTACAGAAAATTTACTGTATGACCCATTCTATTTTCTCTTGAAACTTTTGATGCAGTGTTATTTCTTCCATAATTATTGTGTTTCTTCTGTCCAAGATATTCTACTTCCCTGTGCTGACATGGATATTACAGATACACTTTAGTACAGAGTAACATATATGACTTTTAAAAAGTATGGTTCATATATTTACTATAAATTCATGGATGGAATATTCCAACAAGCAGAAATGGCAATGTAAATTAACTATGCTGGCCATTGTGATCTCATTGATACTAATGGATATGTTTAAAGACTATGGGGGATCTGTCATTGTAATATGAGGAGATAAAACTAGTCATTCCTGAAAAAAATTCTGAGTATAGGTATGTTGGTCTGAGTTCTATAAACAGATGTGTGCAAGATAGATGAAACATTAAAAAACAAAGTCCCTTTGGTCTGCAGCCAATGATAGATACAATGTTCTACATTTGGAATTAAGTTTATTTCATAGAAATTCCTGAAAAGGTAAGTTGAAGATGTGAAAGCCCTTGGGGCAGGAAAGAATGGAGATGCTTTAGGACAGCCATTAATTAGCTTATCTACCCAAATCCCAGAATGTAACTTTGTCCACATCAGAACATGGCTGATACCTCAGTTTAACTGCTGAGCCTCAGCAACCATTGTTTTCCACCTTTTTATTCCAAGAGTGACTGATAAGCAGCAAAACTGACTACTGCAGACATTTTAATATTCAGTTCAACTCTTCCACTCTTTGCCTCGAGGCAGCCAGCACACTTTGCACAACCTGAACTTTAGCAGATTTGGAAGAATTCACCTCAGGGAAATTAGAACTGCAGAGATAGTCAAGGGACCTATGATTACAAATAATCCACAGACCCCATTATTTGGCAATACTAAGCTATTTTGGTGCAAACTCAAAGGTTTGATTTTTCAATGTTTCTTGAGTAACCACATGCAGTGTAAATTACTTTTACCTTTATGAGTGTCATCTTTTCAGCCTAAATCAACTCGACTATGAGATCAAAAGCAGGGTTTTTTTTGTATAATGGAAGGACCTCCAATAGGTATTATTATATTTGTTCAACTCCCTCACACACACACACACACACACACACACACACACACACACACACACACACACGTATATCTGGTAGTCCTTCACTGGTGTGGCTACTTAGGTGGACCACGCCAATCCCCTTTCAGAACTAATTTCCTCAGGTGCTGAAGTGTTGTCTGCTGATAGCTCACAGCTGAGATTCCCTGAAGAGGCTCCTCTGTAAGAGGAAGCTGCCTTGTTCAAGATGACTTCCTCTCCTCCTCTCCCATATGGCCTGTATCCAATGATTGGCCAATTCAAGTCAAAGGCTCATTAGCCAGGTTTCCCTTTTACACATCTCTGAAGGGGCATCCTAACTTACTTTCAACTTCTCCATCTGTACAGTCCTCCTTTCCTCGCTTCCTCACAAGTGTTTTGTTCCCAAATCCCTCTCCAAGTAACATCCTTCATGCAAATATTAGTTTCAAAGTCTGTTTCCAAGGAAACCCAACCCATGCATGTTGATCAAAAAATTAGACTAATCCTTCACAGAGGAAGAGGCAAAAGACAAATCTAAGTTCTACTCCTCTACTCAACTTGCTTTTTGGACACTGAGTCATTTCAACACAATCACAGCTCCATTTCCTGGAAGATCAGGAATGGGAGGTTAAAGGATTTCTTCAGGTTTGGTCTTAAATTGGAATAGATTTCAGCTTTCCAGCTGCCATTTTATCTTAGTTGGGAAAGGATTTTAGGACTCTAGCTTTTACCTGACAACAATGTGGTAATAACATATTTGTGTTTGATTTCTCCAGAACACTTCTATTTGCGTTCTTTTCCCGCCAAGAAACTTAACAGTTTCTTGTGGTGTCTTACAGAAAAGCATGACCTCTAATAATGACTTGGATTTCCTTTCTAGGAAGCAGTCCCTGTCTCTTCAAATACATAGAACAGCAGGATCTAAGAAGAGCTTCATCGCCGGCAACCCAGTGCAGGACTATGCATATTTAGCTTCTAAAAGTCTCCAAGTCAATAGGTGATTTGGAACTTACTGAGGGAGCAACACGATGATACTTCACGTTCCCCAGAAGAATATTTAGTGATCGTCTTCCCTCCACTTTTGTTACTCAATAAAGATTTTGGAAGGGTTTTACATTATCTCTTTTTATAAATTTTCCTAAATTTTCTTTCTAAATGTCCTATTAAAAACAATTCTGAAAAAGTGCTTACTTGTAAAGAGTATAAACTTGCATTTCTGCTATGCCATTTACTAAATAATAATCTAATAATACGTTTCCTGAGAACTCTAAGGGCCAATATGTTTATCTATGTAGTAAAAATAGTAATGAGACTTATAGCCAGGAATGACATAGGATTTAATTACATAATTTATTTAAAACACAAAGCATAGTCCTGGCATGTAGTCAGCACTAAAACAGACAACTATAGCAATAAAAAGGATGATTAGCTTTATCAATTCTCTGAAAGATTTTAAATCATTTTTATTATTTCTCTAAACCTTAGTTACATTACTTCCTCTACCAAAGATAACATTTTAAAACTGGCATAATACATCTTTAATGAATTCAACTTCTTTAAAATCATGTTCTTCTTTTCATGGGTCTCCTTTAGTCTGTCCTTCAGGAATTCGAGCCTTTTATGCTCTTTCCATCTCTTCCTTCCCCACTCCCTCTACTATGAAAATATGCTCTTCAACCCATTTGATATACCATTTACCCTGGTCATACATTTTCAATATATTATCTGTTAAAAAGATATTTAGATTAAAAAACCATATCTTTACAGAGTGTGAAGGCAGTTATATTTTGCTGAGAATTTTGGGCACCAAAAAGCAGATAGGGTAAGTGCCTGACAATTAGCTTGATATATATATGGATATGTATATATATGTGTGTGTGTATGTATATGTATATTTATATGTGTATGTATGTATATGTATATATGTATATGTATATATATGTAATGTAAGTGCCTGACATTAAGCTTTTGATTGCTGAGGCATTCATTTCAAAGTCATCCACCTTGAATAAACACATTGCCAGCTACATAACTAGAAAAAGAGCCAGGCCACCCAACTCATGAAATTTCCCTTTATAGAAAGCACTGGGTGACCTAGGTAAGTGACCTCTGTAGTGACCCTGTATTTCCCTTCGGGTGCTTTAATTCCTGCTCTTATGTTTTTATTTCACTAATAAATAATAAACCCATGAAACCCTAGGCACCCCACCCTCTACCCCATAAAGGCATGTCTTCACTCAATCTCCTTCTCTTTCTATCTGTGACCTCACTCTGTGGCTCCAGGTATCTGTGTGCCCTCCAGGACTTGTGAATGATAAACCTTATTTTTCCCATGTCCCCTAACTGATGGTTGCTAAGGTACATCTTGCAGTCATAATAAGAGCCACAAGGGCTGGCCCAGCCACAGCATTGGCTCCAGGGAGGGAAATGTCCATGGGGCTTTTGGACTTACCACAGCTAGTAAAGGCCCCTGGTGAGCGCCTCCAGGCACTCCTAGTCAATATCATACTATCAATAGCATGTGACCTACATAAAACATAGAGTTATATATTTATTTGAAACCTTCAAATCATAGTAGGAAACAACTACCCAGCTTACATATATATATATATATAATGGATACCATAGAAAGTTCAATGTTTAAGAAATCACATCCACCCTTCAGGAGAGTACACTCATTTAGTGTTATTATTATTCTGCATGAAAAAGTACTCTAGTGACCTAAGAGATGCCTCCCCAATCACTTATTTCCAAAAAATAACACTCCTTCTCAGAAGCATCTGATTTATTATATACAGCTAAGACTATTACTTATAAAACTCCTAGGAAATAGAAACCAATTTCATTTGCAACTATTCAAGTTTGAATCTTTTTTTCCTGCTCACTCTCTGAAAATACAGATACACATATATTTGTTTATTTGAAATTAAATCAAGATTGTGAAGTATATTTCCAGGTTGTAACTATCAAAGGTAGCTAAATTAAATCACAGCATATATTCAAAACAAACCAAAGAGAACAAAAAACTCCTATGAAGGCTCCACAGTGATTGCTGACTCTATGGTCACAGAATTCCCAGAAATCACAAAAATAAATGAACTACATGCACCATTTTATTGACCTTAACAGACATATTTAATCAAATGGATGCTACTTAAATACCACATTATTTTGCACTGGTCTAAATTTACATTAGTTCAGAGTGATAACAATACTAAAAGAGAGTTAATTATCTACTTCTTAACAAATACAGCCTGACTGGCATAATATATTAATACATGAAGTCATTTGGGAGAAAAGAGCACAACGCAAAAAGAGTGGTTAAAATAATAATAATGATTGCAAAATGATTATAAATCAATAAAAAATGTTAAAAAAGATAATAACAATGGCTGTTTTTTGTATCATTTACTTTTGCTTCATAACATGGATAACATAAATATGTCCCATTGATAGATTTACCCAATTTGAAGTATAAACCCATTGATAGATTTACCCAATTTGAAGTATATATTAGCCTTGATCAAATGGATACATATCAGTCTAAATTGCAGGGATGCCATAGGCAAGATAAAGGTAAATAGAAAAATTGATAGTTACAAAAGTAGAAAAAGGATGAAAAAAATCACCTTGAATTTTCAAGCATATAAAAGGCAACTAGGTTTATTGCAACCAATAGTTATTTTTCAGATGTTCCCCATAAAAGTGTTTTTCAAATTACTTTCCTAGTCATCATGCTAGGTGTCTGCCACTTATTTAATTCTATTAGATAGCTTTAGGATTGGAGAAGGATCAGAGACACAATCGCTGTCATTAAAATTCCTCCTCAATAATTGGAGATAGAAGACAAAGAACATGA
This sequence comes from Camelus ferus, assembly GCF_009834535.1. Classification (NCBI taxonomy): domain Eukaryota; kingdom Metazoa; phylum Chordata; class Mammalia; order Artiodactyla; family Camelidae; genus Camelus; species Camelus ferus. Next base: position 95,977,939 of record NC_045697.1, read on the forward strand.
AACAAAGGAAAGTTTTAAGAGCTGAATGTACTTTGTATGCAACATGAGCTACTGTGCTACAAGAATTAAGAGGACAGTGAGTCGAAAAGGGCTGAAATAGATAAAGATACTAGGAGGTAACAATGAGCTGCCTCCTATAGGTTGTAAAGAAGTGTTTACATGGAGGGGTAAGAAGAAATTATTTTGATGAGGAAAGTGAAATTGAGAACCATTTTTAATTTGAAACATAACAGAAAAATTTGAATCATAATTAAGCCTCTGTCAAAAATGGTCTTGGTAAGAGTTTCTATGCTGTTTTCAAGAGAAATATCTTTTGAATTGTGCCTAACTCTGTAACTGACATTTGATTTCACTCTTGAGGTTATTACAGATGAGGAGATGATTGAATGATAGGGTTATGAGTCCTCAATGACAGGTTTCTTTCTTAAATTGAAAATGATGGTGGACAAAAGCTGCTCAGGTAATTTAATGTTTGTGCTTGAAGCTTTACTCAAATCATCCTTTAATTTTAAAGCATCTTCAGCTACAGATTCTTAGTAAACCAGTTTCATAATTTCAGATATTGTATGCACTCTGAAGTGACATTTGAATAAATGAAATATTTTTCATTAACTTTGTTGCCCTTTAAGAGTTTCTAAGATATCACACATTGGACAAGTTTTAGATAAGTTAACCTTAACATATTCCTTAAAAGATATGGTAAGTATGCAAATATGCCTCATAAAACAACTTTTATCTAGAAACACATAGAGGAAGGTAATCACTAGCATCACAGTTTTTCAGCCTTAATTTGATTTGAAAGATGAAAAGTATTAATTCTATTTGATCTATTTGATCTAAATAACATTTCCAAATGCAAACAACAAAATCTCAATGTTCATTGTTTATTTAATCTTTTTTCTAGCTTTATCGCAGATTTTATTTATACGATAGATGCTTTAAGGGAAAATAAAGATATATGTGGTTGAAATCTTGAGCATATGCTGTGGCAACATTTCTTATTTCAAATCCACTTTTCAACATGAGCAGATAAACCAACAGAAGATGCCTGAAGGAAAATACAAAATCACATTAAAATATTCCCAGTTTTAAGACATTAAAAACTGAATACCAAAGCCTGCTTTATTCAAATATCACATAAACTTTTAACATTGTTATCAATCGATGCATAAATATGCTAAATTTTAAAAGAAATTATATTTACATACAAGTTATTTCATTTTTGCTTTGTTGTTTATCTCTAAGTATGTATGTTGATATATATTTTTGGTGTATCATATAAAATATGTAGATTTAACTCATTGTTACTACTTGTTCAATTAAGGGTAAGGACTGAAGTCAAATAAAAGAGAAAGAACTGAAGAAACTTTAGAAAAACTGAAAAAAAAAAAAACCACGTTACTGAAGTGCTGACATTAAAGAAGGATGGGACAAAAGAAAGAGTTAGGGAGGGAGACACTCATCAGATCGTGGAAGGACCATGTTAAGAAAATGTATCCAAACATAACAAATATGAGTCAGGGAAATCGTGTTTGCATTTTTATAGTAGTGTGTTAAAATGGCATAAAAAAAAATTCAATGTTGAATAAAAATAAAATATTATTTTTATCTATGTAAGAAATACAACAACAAAATCTTTTTTCTGTCTCCTATAAACAGACATAGATATGCTAATAACTGATTATTTGTTTAGAACTTTATATTGAAAAGAATCATAATTCATATTAAAATTATTGTGAATTAGACATATAGTCACATGAAGTATTGGTTAAAAATGTATTTCTAATTAAAATAGAGAAAATTCTGTATTGCCAAGTATCATTCCTCTGTACATCTTAATCACTATCATCTCAGGAGCTTGAAAAAAAAAAATTACTGGGCCTAAACCCAGATATTTTGATTAAGTAGTTGTCAGAGATCATAAAAATTTTTACTAAATCAATGATCAGTATCTTGACCAGACTTCTTAAATTCTGACAACAGACTTTATCTGGAAGTCTCAGTGTATGAAACACTATTTCCAAACTGATCATTCCTCCAATCTGAGAAACTTCCTAAGAGTAATGGGATATAACTCAGAGGCAACTCTCCTAAATAGTATACAAAGCAGTTGAGTGATATAGGCAGATAAGGGAAAGAGACTATATACACAAATTTGAAAAAAATAATTGTTTAAGCAAAGTTAAATCATTTCCTATTTCAGAGGTTTATTTCAAAGAGCATTTATTGCACTATTGCATATTATGCATCTCAGAGAAGTCATAATGCACAACATTTCTTGAACCAATTTCCCAGAAATGTATTTTACTGGGAACATTTCTACAAGGCTAGAGTTGAGCTGAACATACTTTAGAAAATGCCACTTTAAAACAGACTGAATTACAAAAAAAAAAAAAAATGGAATGCTTATCAGCTTCTAGATTCTGATGTTAGAAAAGTTAATTAAAATGTCAGATGGCTAGAAAGTGGTGACAAGGATAATTATATTGAAAAAGAAGAGAGGAAGAGAATGGAAAGGCAGTGAGGTGTACTAGGATGAATATTAGAATGAGTCACTAGACCAAGCTTCAGTCCTGACCTGAAGTAAATACGCTACGTACGTGAAATTGTGCAAGCTATTTAACAATTTGGTCCAATGTTTAAAATGAAGCTTAGCTGAAAGATCCCCAAGATCTCTCCTATTATTGAACTCGAATGCTTTCAATCATTGAAACAAACTCACACAGAGTGCTAAGAATGTCTTAATTAATATTTTTCTAGTCATAGAACACAGACCTATGCAAAGTTAATTCTCTTTATGAATTATGAATTTGATGTTATATTAAAGAGGACTCCATCTATGTAAGCACAGTCGAGCCAAAGATAAATTAATAAAAAAGAAAGAAGTAGGAGTCATAACGCGAGACACTCAGTTTTCTTGGGTTGCAGAGAAGTAGTTTGATGATTACTGGTGGCAGCCCCTCTCCCATCATTTCCTTCTCTTTCTGCACTATTGGTTAAAGTCACTGGTTGACTGGACAACCTCTCTAATATTGGGAACTCATGGGGTTTTATAGCAGGACAATACTTTTGTAGCACTAACTTTTGTGTATTTTTGTCTCTTAGGTTTTTTATCCTTACTACTCTCCCTTTAATTTAGAAAGCTGGCACTAAGGACACTGATTCAGAATAAAAGAGGTCACAGGACATAAAACATAAAAGACAGAAATCTGATTTTGGTTTCCAAATACTCTCCTCACAATAGGAAGACAAAGGACAGGATCCATAGAAAAGTATTTGTGATAATTATCATTTGAAGAGAGTGTGGTTTCCCTCAGAGACTAGAAAACTTTTATTTTGAGCCTGGGAAAAGGGAAGAAAAATGACAGGTAATGGAATTGGAAAAGCCACTAGTGAATTTGCCAATGGAGCTGCTAGCTTTCCACCCAAACTGGTTTTCTTTCTTTCATGACAATTATGGCCAGACACATTTCTGCCAAGTCAGTCGGCTCACACCAGCTTCCTTTGCAGTTACTTATAAGCAAGTAACTACCTACGGAATTTGTGCAGAAGTGATAGGTGCCATTTCCAGTCTGGGAATGGAGACATCAGGAGTAAATCCTCCACCCACACGTCCTCCAGTTGTCACGAGAGAGTGGCAATGAAGCCTCCATCATGCAGAGGATGGCAATTCTCTCAATGGTGGTGGAACAATGGCTTCAAAGGAAGCTGAATTTCTGAATAATCATGAATATCAGAAATGTTCCTGAGAGGGGGAACACTCATACTGTGACTGTTACACAAGAGAAAAGTAAACTCATTGTCTTTATGCTACTATAATTTGAGTTCTTTTGTTTTAATAGCTTAGCTTGGCCCCAATTAATATACTCTATTACATGAAAATCCCTTAGAAAATTTCCAGTCACATACTGTTGACTCTTTCACTCATTACTAGTATTATTAATAGCAATAATAAGTATTATGAGATTGTATGTAGAAAGGTTCTAATTGAAATAGACTACAGGGAAAGAAATGTTGGGTTCTTATTTCCAGAGATGGAAATCAGGGACCTTGAAGCAAAGAAAATAACACAAATGGCCTTGCCTTGGAGCTAAGTCTAGAGTCATCATCAACAGAGCACTCAGATATCATTCCAGTGACGATAATTCCTTTATCAACTTCTAGACACAATGCTGAAAAATGTTTCCAGGAGTTCTTCTAGCACCACCTTGAATGATTATCATATACATATGATATCCTGCTCCCAGGCAGTTATGTAAACTCTGTTTCCCATAATAAGATGAGGAGGCATTTTTTTGATAGCATCCAGCACTTCTTATAAGAAGTGCCCAGAAATAGTAACATCTGTCAGTGCCCTAAGACTTCACATGACTTCCACTGGACTTGCTGATGCAATCAACACCATTTGTCATTTAACAGGTTGCTAAAACTCCTCGTGTACGCTGTGTTAAGGCACACAGACTTCATTTTCAGTTAAGTCCCTCTCCAGCAATTATCTTCAGCCTAAGAGAGTCAGCCACCTCTCCAAAGGTCCTGCTTCCCTCTTTGGAGGCAGCCCACAGCAAATGATCAGTAGATGGTAGATTATAAAAACCCATAGAACCATGTTCACAACTGAGGCCACCCTGCAGAACCATCCCAACTGGGCCAGAGCTCCTTTTTAGTTGCAACTGTATCACAGTTCAATTTCTCCTTCTGGTTGCTTCCTTCAACCTTCAGATTTTGGTTTTTTCCTTAGGGAACATTCCAATTAACCTTCAGAACAAAAATCTCAGAATCTCAGAACTTGTTCTCTGGAAATCTAACTTGCTGTTGTAAGAAGAAGAGAAAGAGAGTGATGGCATGTAGAGATAGTGGTATTAAGTTTTAAGCTGGCAGCTATAATTTTGTAGGGAAGCTCACAGTTGTGGGGTGAATAGTATCAGCTTATCATTTCACTGATCAAAATAGTGAAAAATATCCATTCCCATTGCATGTTTTCAATTTAATTTCATCTCATGCACATAAAAGTTACACTTCCAGTCATTGCCAGAATGAGCATAGACTTGGGTTTGTATCTTGAAAGTTATTATGTGACTTTCATCCGTTTGTTCAATATATAAATATTTTTAGGCTTCCTAGTGAAAAACACTATGAAAGTTTCTGGGAAAATTTACAAACAGACTTTATGCTCTTCCTCATCGTTCTTAAAGCCTAAGAGTGAGTTTCAATAAACAATTATAAATGCTATAAATCAATAGTTCGTTAATCCCAAAGTCCCATTTGTTAATATAAAAAAAAAATAGGAGTCAACATAGTGTAAAGCTGTTGTTACGATAGAACATACCAACATAATGAAAGTCATCGGGCACAGAGCAACTTGATGCATTTAAATATTCTATATACAAAGACGAGGAAGGACTGATGATTTGTTTTCTGATTAAAAGTCCTTCATATAAATGCATTTGTTCAACTTATTGCAGATAGAAAATATACCAGAATAAAGAGGGATCATTATATTTATTCTATATAAAACTCAGCTACCAGGACACACCTGTAGCAAAGTTTCTAAGGCAAGACAAAATGTGACTTTCAGTTCTGAAGAAAACTATAACCCAGCACAAACATCATGATCTTTTCCAAAATTTCTCTACAGACTTAGTGCATTACTTAGAACAATTTAGACACTTCCAAAGCAGATTCAAATTTTTGTGTACATCATCAATATCATTGTAGCTAACAAATATTGAATGTTTATTATGTGCCAAATTCTATGCTTTTTCTATTCTTTTCATTTATTGTAGAAATGACCACATGTGGTACACAAATTCCCAGACAAGCACAATGCTACGGTGAAGTTTAATTTTCCGTTTAGAGAAAACAATACCCATTGTTCCTATTAAAATTTCTGGAGTTATGTTTTCCTTAGAATAGCATTAAATACATTTTATTGTTCTTTGTTCTTCAGCTATCAACAAATAAACACAGCTAATCACCCTGTCCTCCCTAGAATGTGTGAACATATAACTTTCATAACCTGTTAATATTCTTTAGAGACTTACATGGCATGTTTTAAAGAGACTTTAGATCACCTGACTCAAGCCTGCCATATTGCTTGAAATAACCTATATTAGACACTACGGAATTTGATGGAGAACTTTTCTTTGTAATTAGAAGATTAATTTTCTAAAGTTCAGTTGATTTGGCTACCCTTTCTCCAATCCATTATGATGGATCAAAAGAAATTTAATAAAATGGGACTTGGGACAGATAAGTTGTGGGGAATCAAGTTTAGAAAAGAATGTTATCATGAGTAATAAGCAATCAGTAAAAGGTGATACTGCATAGAATAATTATATTACTGAAATAAGGAATACTTCATGCAGATTTCATGCAGAAGCAGTACTGTGTGATGGTTAAAACCCTACCCTTGAGGAAGAGTAGCCCTGGATTCAAACCTTGGCTGTTACATATGTGATTTGAGGGAATACATTTACCCTCTCTTTGCTTTAATTTCTTATACAAAATTGGGATCTTACTATTAATTAGCTCAATTTTTGTTTATATATGTGATATTTTTCTTTATATATGTGATTTTGTAGAAGGGATTTACCCTCTCCCTACTTCAATTTCCTTTTTATAGAAAATAAGGATCCTAATAGTAACTACCTCACTGGGCGAAAGTAAGTGTTGAATGTAAAGCACTGTTGAGGAGCACTTGGCATGTTAGAAGCACTGCTAGCTGTTACTAATACTCATTCTCAACAGATTTTATTTAGTTAGTTTGGTAGGTATATAGGTGAATAGATAAGTGGATCTAGCCAGTTTAGTTTATTTTTTATGTTTCTAAAAGGCCTACTTTGCAAATTTCACTAATAACACAGTGAATATAATTTTATAAAATGTTATTAAAATATTTTAATTGATTCATATATTCTTTAATAAAAATCACAATAATTTTATATTAATTCCAATTATGATAGTGTAACTTTTTCCCCTGATCATCTTGCTCAACAGTGTTATGTGGGCTGAGATTGAGAATGTTGCTGGATCTGCTGTATAGACTACCAGCATGAGTAACTTGTTTGATCATATGTTGAAAGAAGCAATTGACCTTTTTTGATCATCATCTATATGACAAATTCTGGGCTAGCTTAATTACATGAATGATACCCTGCCTAAAACTAAATTATGTACAGTGACTAATAGTCCTAGTTAATTTTGTTAAATTATGTGAGTTGTGTAGAATCAGCTCAATTTCATAAATGGGATATTTGAGCTTAAAGAAGTTATCTACAGATATAATTAGAGAAGACTTCTGTAGTAAAGTTAATAAAGAAACAACTGAAAAGTTGGAAATTGCTAAAATTCAAACTTTCTTACAAACTTTCCTTGCAATATATATACAAAAAGGTATTTTAACCTCTCAGTGGGAGTGTAAGTGTTGAGCTCTGACTCCAAAATGGATGATTTGAGAGATATATTCCTATGGGAAGTTAAAATACTTTTCATTTTTATTTTATGCATTAAGGAATTTTTGTGGTCGAATGAAAATAGTTGAAATTTCTAATTTGTGTCTATCTTTAACTTGTGGAGTTAGTAAGTGTGAAAAATGTGATTCATTTTAGCAGATATTTTCATCAGAAATGTCTGTTATACCTTTTAAAGAATTCTCTTTCATTTATATTTAAAATGTACTACTTTAGAAGTACTCTGAAAATCTGTGGCTGGATTAATGATGACTTTCTGGGAAATAAAGCAATATACATAAATTATTGTAATGCTAAGTGAAAAAAATATGAAATTCTTAGTGAGTAAATATCTGGTTTTTACATTAAATATCTGGGAAAAAATCTGAAATTTCTATTAACTAGATTAATGGACATAACTCGTTGAGAAAATACCTGAATTTCTATTAAACTACCTCTTGGAAGGCATATAAATTTTTACAAGGATTTCTGATAATAATGTATCACAACTCTGGTTGAGTTTTTATATCTACCCATATACCTAGATAATTCTAAGTGTCTTTTAAATATATCCACTTCTACAAATGTTTCTTTTAAAACTATGTATGTAGTAGATAAAAGAATACAGTTAACAAAAGAATGGCTTGTGTGAAAGATGTTTATGTTGTCATATTACTAATTTAAAAAACTCTATTATCTATTAAAAGGAGTTGTCAGAAGGCTAGACACAAATGAATAATTGGTTTTCTTCCCCCTAAACTTTCTGGGTATTTGAATTAATTTTGTTATTTGTATAAATGTTGCCCAGTCAGTCCAAATGTTTATAGAATTTTACATTGCATGAAGGAATGCACAGAAATCAGCAAAAAATGTGGGCAGGATATTAGTGCCTGATGGTATGTTCAGAATTTTTATGGATGCTAACTGTTATTTATCAGTGTCTGACACACCCCTTCAATTCTGAAAATTGTCCTGTCATGAATATATCTAGAAGGTGATACTCTTTTTCTCTGGCTAGTAATCCTGTATTTTCAACAATTAAAATGCACTTATTAGTGTACAGGTTTTCAGATTGAATTTTCCTGTTTAATAAAATGCAAATGTATACACTAATTAAGATATCACTGAACTAGAATACCTCATTAAGTTAAAATCATTCCATGCCTATGATGTAAGTGAAAAAGAAGAGGTGTTAATTCGGTTCACCAGCAGCTATCATCTGAGGCACCACAGGTTATAGTAGACTAATGATGATCCCCAGGCCTGTCTCTAGGCCAATTTTTGAAATTTGGAATCTGTCCTTAATATAACAAAGATATATTTACCATTTCCACCACCACTACTACTGCTGATGTCTATCATCATTGAGTGCTAGGATTTCCCAGGTAAGTGGATAATTGTATACATGTATTAAGTCATGTGTCTCTAAGACTCTATTCTTTCTTTTTGCCTCACTGGATTTAGAGTATCATTGAGACTATCTTTATCCTAAGAGAGGCTATATATGAGTTTTACAGCTGACTCAAAGAAACACTAACTCAAAGAAATGTGAACAATGGACAATGTATCCCTGCATGTTGACAGAAAGAGTCAAATTGTTAAAGTTAACTCAGGAAAATTATATATCTTACCTACATCAAGTTTTACTAGTAATTTAAAAGTGGCAGGCATGTATCATGAACATATGTGCCACGTTTTTCCCGGAGAAACCCCAAAATAGTCTGCTGAACCTCCCTTAAAAAGCTGTCTTTTTCCTCTGCATTTTTTTTTTTTTTTTTACTTTGGGGAAAAGCAGACAAGTTTTTAAATTATGTATGTAAAAACACTGATATAGAAGGGAGATATTTTGGTCTTGCAATATCTTCATTTTATTCTCCATTAATTACACAGCCTATGTGACCATCCCTATTCTACATACTTCATAAATCCACAAATTTCAGGTTTGTTTTCCACAAACAATCTAAATAGATGCCTGTATAAACTGATTAAAAGAAAAACATATTATACGCATGCTCACGCTTTTTTGTAAATACCATTACTTACTGTGTGTTGAGGGATGGATGTCTGATCAAGAGCATTCATTCCCCAAAAACTCCTGGCTAGGGAGTAACTGTGCATAGGCCTGCTCTCAAACTTTTCTTTCCTGCTCTGTACCAAAAATAAGTAGACATCGAAGGGGACAAAAATAAGCTGTCAGAGTACCAAAAGCTATCAAGCATCATTTAATTTGAACTTCTTTAGACTTTATACTGAGTAACAGAGACTCAAAGATAGAAGGAAGATCCTGAGATGAGCCTAATGTTTATCTAGGGGTCAAATGTCATGATTACTAGTGATAGAGTTTAAAAGAAGATAATCACCTAGAGAGAATGTACAATTTAGGTTAAGAGAGCTAACTTAGGAAATGTTGATTCCTATAAAAGATTTAATTTCTTACTTTTTCTTAGATTGTGTGGCATAATATATTTAAAAAATATAACTATTATTGTTTCTTTCTGTGTGATGTGTATCATCATTTAAACCTTTAAAAACATTATGCACTGAAAAATTCTTGTGCACTAACTTGTATTATTATTATCTCATCTATCCCATGATTAGAGGAAGTAGTTGATGCTAAGAACAAGAGGGAAGCTAGTATGTATTACTGAGATTTGTAAGACCTGTCCTCAGGTTGTCAACTAGTTCCCTTCTTCTTCTATTTCTTCATTTACACTTCTATTTCAACATTAATTTCCACATAGAATTACATCAGTCTTGTTATATAAGAAGTAAGTTAGGAGCAGCTAACTGATTGAAAACACACAAAAAGAAATTCTACCTGTAATACATACAATAATTTAGGCATAAGCTTTGAATATGATGTACAGATTTGGATATGTAAAATCATGGGTTTTAAGGAAGGATAAGTATCTTGTAGGATAAATAATAAATACACAAAAATTGTATTTATATATTTTATATATGGAAAACCTAAAAATAAATTAAGAAAACAATTCTATTTCCAGTGGCATCAAAAAGAAAATATTTAGGAATAACTTTAACAGAAGGAGTACAAAACTATACTGAAAAATAGAAAACATTATTGAAAGAAATTAAAGAAGACCTAAATAAATAGAAAGACATTCTATGTTTATGGCTAAAAGACAATGTTAGTAGATGGCAATACACCCCAAATTATCCACAGATTCAATGATATCATTATCAAACTAATCTGCCAATTTTGCAGAAATCATGTAGCTGACCCTAAAGTTAATATGAGAATGTAAGGAACCCAGAAGAGTAAAAACCATCTTGAAAAAGAACAACAAAATTAGAGCCTCACACTTCTGATTTCAAGCTTACTACACAGCTGCAGTATTTAAGGTTGTGTGGTGTAAGAACAGGCCTATAGATTAATCTAATAGAATTGAAAGTCAAGAAATAAATCTTTACTTTTTTAGTCAATTGATTTCTAACAAGGTGCCAAGATATTTCAGTGGAGGAAAATAGTCTTTTTCATAAATGATTCTGGAATAACTGGATATCTACATGCAAAAGAATGGATTTGGACCTTTAAATTATACCATGCACAAAAAAATAACCCCAAATGGATCATAGATCTAAATGTAAGAGTTAAATTTATGAAAATCCTAGGCCAAAAGATAGGAGTAGACCTTTTTAACCTTAGGCAAGTCTTCTTGGAAAAATCACCAAAAGCAAAAGCAATATAATAATGTGTGTGTGTGTGTGTGTGTGTGTGTGTGTGTGTATCTACATAATGGACTTTATCAAAATTAAAGACTTCTATGTTGCAAGTGATACCATCAAAAGGTGAAAGGCACACTATAACCCTCTTAGAAGAAAACATAGGCAAAACATCAGACATAAATCTTAGCAATGTTCTCTAGGGTAGTCTACCCAGACAATAGCAATAAAAGCAAAAATAAACAAATAGGACCTAATTAAATTTATAAGCTTTTGCATAGCAAAGGAAACCGTAAGTAAAACAAAAAGACAATCTACAGAATGGGAGAAAACATTTGCAAAAGATGAGACTGACAAGGACTTAATTTCCAGAATATATAAACAGCTCTCACAACTTAATAAGAAAGAAAAACAAACAACTCAATCCAAAAATGGGCAGAAGACCTAAACAAGCAATTCTCCAATGAAGACATAAAATGGTCAATAAGCACATGAAAAAATGCTCAATATCACTAATTATCAGAGAAATGAAAATCAAAACTTCAATGAGGTATCACCTCCCACCAGTCATAATGGCCATGATTCAAAAATCCACAAATGCTGGAGATCGTGGGGAGAAAAGGAAACCCTCCTATGCTGTTGGTGGAAATGTAGTTTGGTACAGCTGCTATGGAAAACAGTATGGAGATTCCCCAAAAGCCTAAAAATAGACTGACCATATGATCCAGCAATCCCACTTCTGGGCATATATCTAAAGGGAACTTTAATTCGAAAAAATACATGCAATACAATGTTCATAACAGCACTATTTACAATAGCCAAGATTCCATCAACAGATGACTGGATAAAAAAGTTATGATATATTTATACAATGGAATACTACTCAGCCATAAAAAATAGTAAAATAATGCCATTTGCAGCAACATGGATGGACCTGGAGATTGTCATTTTAAGTGAAGTAAGCCAGAAAGAGAAAGAAAAATACCATATGATATCACTTACATGTGGAATCTAAAAATAAGACAAATGAACTTATTTACAAAACAGACTCCAGACATAGAAAACAAACTTATAGTTACCAGGAGGTGAAGAGGGTGGGAAGGGATAAATTGGGAGTTCGAGATTAGCAGATACTAATTACTATATATAAAACAGATAAACAAGTTTCTACTGTATAGCACAGGGAACTATATTCAATATCTTGTAGTAATCTATAATGAAAAATAATGTGAAAATGATTATATGTATTTATATGTATGACTGAACTATTATGTCGTACACTAGCAATTGACACAACATTGTAAACTGACTATACTTCAATAAAAAATAAAAATAAAAAATGTAAAACTGAATTAAAAGTGGGCACAAAACAAGAAAAAAAAGGTGAAAGGCAACTCACAGAATGAAAAAAAAAAACACGTGAAAGTCATGTTATCTGATAAGGAACCTGTATCCAGTATCTAGAAAGAACTCTTACAACTCAATAATAAAAAGGTAAATAATTAAATACGGTAAATTATATGCAAAGACATTTCTCCAAAGGGGTATGTAATATGAACATACAAAGTTGGTCATCATCATTAGTCATTAGTGCACTGCATACAGAAATCACAATGAAATACAACTTCTCACCTACTAGGAATGCACTGGTCAAAATGTCAGTGTTGACAACAAGTATGTGAAGAATTGGAGCTTTATATATATCGTTAGCAGAGATGCAAAATTGTGCACTTACTTTTGAATACAGTTTGTCAGTTCTTCAAAAACTTAAGAGTTAAAAATTTTACCCAAGAGAAATGAAAATATAAGTCCACAAAAAATGTATGCATAAATGTTCAAAATGGCATTATTTATAATAGCCAAAAATTATACACTACTCAAACCATCAACTGATGAATGGATAAATAACCATGGCATAGCCATGCAATGAATGCATTTTGGCAACAAAAAAAGAGTGAAGTATTGACACATTCTGCAATATGGATGAACCCAGAAAATATTATGCTAAATGAAAAAAAAAATCAGAAAAGATCACATATTTTATTATTCCTTTTATATAAAATGTCCAGAAAAGGCAAATTTGTAGAGACATAAAATAGCTTCGTGTTGCCTAGGACTACTGGGATGGGTAGATGAGGAGTGACTATTAATGGATAAGAGGCTTCTTGTCTTGAGATGTAAGTATTCTAAAATCAGGGTGATGTAATGGTTCACAACTCTTTGAATATACTACAAAAATTGTATTGCTACAGTTTAAAAACGTGAATTCAATGTTATATAAATTATATCTCAGTAAAGTTACTGCTTTTCCTTTTTAAAGATCATTAGAGTATAAAAGTACAAACTACAATTTGGAGAAGACATTTTTAAATATAAATAATGGTAAAAGAATTTGTGGGCCAAATATAGTCTAGCCTCTCTGAACAACACCTGTAAATCAACAGAGGGAAAAGCAACAGAAAAAAACAAATGAACGAAAGACATGATCAAGTGGTTTATTAAAGAGGATATTCAAATGGTCAACAAAGATACAGTGATGCTCAACCTCATTGTTCATCAGGTAAATGCAAATTAATTACAATGAGATCCATCTTTATACACTCAGAATATCCAAATACAACCCTTGGAAATATCAAAAGTAAACAAGCATAGATAACTTTCATGTAAAGGTAGTAAGAGTGTAAATTGATGTAAGTACTTGGGGGAACTTTCTGGTATTATCTACTAATTTTCACATATATACATATACTTGAGGAACCAGCAATTCTTATACAAAATAAGAGAAGTGAACTGGAATGTTTATAACTGTATAATTCACAGATGTCCCAGTTTGAAAACAACACTGTCACTGGTACAAATGACAGATGATTTGTGATACGCTCACACAGTGTGCTATAGTCTGAGTGTTTAGGTCCACCCAAAATGCATTTGTTGGCATCCTAATGTCCGATGTGATGATATTAAGAGGTAAGGCATTTAGAAGGTGCTTAGATCATGAAGGTAGAGCCCTTATGAATGGGATTAGTCTCCCTATAAAAGAAGCCCAGAGAGCTTGCTAACCTCTTTTCACCATGTGAGGACACAGGAAGAAGGTGCCGAGTATGAACAAGGAAGAGGGCCCTCAGCAGAATACGACCATGATGGAGCCTTGGTTTTGGAATTCCTAGCCTCCAGAACTGTGAGAAATACATTTCTGTTTATAACCTACCCAGTCTGTGTATTTTATTTTAGCAGCCCAGACCATGACAGAAAACTGGCACTGAAAAGTAGGGATGTTATAACAAAGATCTAAAACAGGGAAAACAGTTTTGGAAATGGGTAATTGACAGAGAATGGGAGAATTTTGAGATGCATACTAGAAAAAGCCTACACTGCCATGAATGGACTGTGAAAGGTGATTCTCATGAGGGCCAAGAAGGAGAGGGAGAGAGCTATAGAGAAAGCCTCATGCATCTTGGAGAATACCTAAGTGATCCTGAACAGAATGTCGGTAAAAATATGGACCATAAAGGTCCTTCTGATAAGGTCTCAGGTGGAAATGGAATACAATGCAAAAGTGAAAAAAAAACAAATCCCTGCTGTACACCAAATCAGATCATTATTAATTCACCTAATTACTTTAGACCTGAATTAGTTTAGATTTTATATTTTTACTGATCCCAACTTGATAATTTTAGCAATGTAAGAAAAGCATTTTATTCCATGATGATAAACTTTGTTCACTCTTACCTGAAAATTCCACAAAGTGAAATTTCTATTAGCTTCTAAATAGAAATCATTACTAATGCCAGTAAGTAGGTGGCTTTGCAGAAGGACAGATATGACAATCCCTAACAGCAGCTTTTGAGAACACTATACTGTTTTTCTCTGTTGATTTGATCATCTGTTAAATAAGTAATATTGAATTATTGAAAAAAGATCATATGGGAACTATTATTTTCACATATATTGGAAGTTTTTAGAACATTTCTCTGTAACTCTCTTTTTGTCTGTCTGCCTCTGCAGTATATGACAAGTTTTGGAAGTAATCATGCTACCTTAAAGTAAAAAGAATGCTTTCCTATCCTCTCTTATGATTTGGCACTGTAAAATTTGACTACAAGATTCATCTATACATTAAAAATATTAAAGACTCCCTTTGAATCATTAAAATCACTGACTTTTTAAACTTTTTTTGAGGAGAAATTAGCCCATTGATTATTTTCAATTTTTCTTAGTTATTTTTATATTTTAGGTTTGTGATCTCAGAAAAATTTTAGCCCTTTTAGAGACAGTTATAGGATTTGTTTTATTTTTGCTATTTTACTATAATTTATTATAATATTCTGTGCTATGTTATCATTTATATTTTTGTTACAATTACTTTGTAACTCTAAAAAAATAACACCTCGAGTTTCACACTTAGCCTCTTCTTTTTAGATTATAAAACTATTTTTTTTTTTGAGTAAAAACCTTGAGTAAAACTTTGGCATTTTCCTTCAAAGAATAATGACTTGATTGTTTTTGTACAAATGATAAATGCTTAAAATTAAAAATGTGATAATAAGTAAAATAATAAGTTAATAATGATAATAGTAATATAAGTAAATAAGTAATAGTGAGAAGTATAAAAGGAAAATAAATAAATCCTTTCTATCTGCTCAGGAGACAACATTCATGAATACTGCTTACATTATTATTATGGAATATATGTATATATTTACTAAGTATCTTTTTCAGGAATTTAATAGAAAAGAAAAACTAAAAGTAAATGACAAACTGCAAAGATATATCAATAGATAGATATATTGATAGATTGGTAGATAGATACAGATGTAGTTATAACTGGATAATTAAAGTGACAATAAAATTTTAAAACACTATTTGATGGAAACATTTGAATACCAGAGTCATTATGCATTATTTTCAACTTTATATACAAATGTGACCTATTCAGTATGAAATATAAGGCATTGTGTATATTTTAGCCTTATGGATTTTTTTCTTTACCCTTAAAATTAAAAATAAAATTGTCAGTAAATGCTAGCACTGCTCGTGTGTGTGTAAGTGGTGGTGAGGAGGGTACACTGGAGAGGATTCACCTTTTTCCGTTGGTTGTCTTGTAATCGAAAGACTCATTTTGTAAGTTTGTGTCAGTTTTCAAATCATTACTTTTTGTTTTTTTTTAATTTTACTTTGAGAATTACTCTCCTCTATCTACACTGTGCTTTCTTTCTGGAGTTTGTCTTATATAGTTATTGGCTCTTCTGGATGTACTCTTTGCTTCTCATCATTTTGCTCATCCTGTTAATGTTCTTTTTATTTATATAGGAGAATTTATCAGCTGTGCATTTAATAAACTTATTCAGTTTCCCACTGTATTGAATCTACAAGTCACTATTTTATTTGATAATCCTGCTTTATGTATTAAATTGATTTCCCCTGCACTCATTAATGAGCGGTACTGTCACAAGTGCACTCATTAGTCTCTTGTGGCAGCAAGAGCCCACATTACACAGATTGCTGTCCTCCCCACCTTAGTGTGAGTTACTACTATAACCTCTTGCTCTATATGTTAGCATCTTCATGCTTCCCGAAGTTGTCTCTGCATTTCCTATCTGTCCTGAAATAGCTGTTATGATGTCCACTTTGTCTCTAGTCTACATTTGGAGCTTGTAACAGTCAGGATTCTTGAGAGAAGCAGAACCAATTGGATGTGTATCTAAAGAGAGATTTATTTTAAGGAATTGGTTTATGCAATTATGGAGGAAAAGTTCCAAATTTGTATGGTAGGCTGTCAGGCTAAAATTCAGGGAAGAGCCAGTGCTGCAATTCATTCTGAAGGCTGTCTGTTGGCAGAATTTCCTCTTGCTTGGAGAAGGTCAGTCTTTTGTTCTGTGTAGGTCTTCAGCTGACTGGGTGACATCCACTCACACTCTAGAGGGTTATCTCCTTTTCTCAAAGTCTCATGCAAAAACCACCTCAGAGAAACATCCAGAATGACATTTGGCCAAAAATCTAAATACCATGGCTCAGCCAAGTCGATACATAAAATTAACCATTACAGAGATTTAGGGCATTTTGAATTTTTTTGTGTGAAAAATTTTGTATATCTTCTTCCTAAGAATGACTCTCTTTGTAAACTTAAATTTTACATCCTGGTCTTTACTTTCTTAAACCATATTACTTACAAATTGTTCACATTTAATTGAACAGTTCAATTCTGAATGCTTAGAACTTATACCTACTTAATTAGCAGGAATCTTCTTTCTTGGGTGCTGCTGTTCAGTTGTTCCCTCTAGGAATCTGTGGTTCTTATCATCATGGAGAGGGAGCTTCTCACAAATGCTCATAGTAATTGCAGTCCAGACCTGGGGGCCACTCTTATCATAGACCCATTTAAGGTCACAGTGGTTCTGTTAATCACAGGTGATCAATGGACTTGCTGTATCAGCCTCTTCCATCTGTTTTTTAACTTCCAATCAAAAGTAAACTTTTCCCTTTACCTTTAATAGAGAAAATCCATCTCCTTTGTGTGACAAGACTTTCCACAGGTATTTCACCACAGAATAATTGGGACCATGGTGACAGAGTTCTTGAATTTATAATATCACAGAGCTTGGAGTTGTAGCGTACAGAGACAGAGCCATCAGGTGCACCTTCCCACTGGACTCAGGCACTAATCTCTCAGACACAAGTCCTTATAGCTCTGTCTGAACCTCTCTAACATCTACCTTCATCATTTTTTACCTTCAGGACCCTCAGAAAGTACCTGTCCTTTACATATGTCTGTAAATGTCAGATTCAGGGCTCCTAGGCCTCCTTCAAAAAAGAGAGGCAGTTGAGAAGTGATTTCTCCAAGCATTTCATGAAAATTTCAGAAAGAGCAATAAATAAATAAAAGACATCCAAATTGCAAAGAAAGTAAAATTATCTCTTTTTACAGATGATATGATTTTATTAATAAAAAATGCCTAAAGATTACACACACACACAGACACAATTGTTAAACCTTGTAAATATATTCAACAGGTTTTAGAATACAAAATCAGCACATTCATTCACATTTCTATACAAACAATGAAAACTGCAAGAAAAAAAAAAAGGAGAGAAAGAGAGAGAAAACAATCCGTCTTACAAAAACATTTAAAATAAAAAACCTACTTAGGAAAAATTAATCAAGGAAGTAAACAACTTGTGCAATGAAAACTACAGAACACTGATGAAAGTCATTAAATGGAAATAATGAATAAATGGAAAGGCATTCCATGTCCATAAACTAGAAGACTTAATATTTTTAAGATGTCAATATTACCCAAAACAATTTACAGATTCAATGTAATCTCTATCAAAACCCAGTGGTATTCTTTGCAGATGCAGAAAAACCTATACTAAAATTTATATGGAATCTTAAGAGACCTCAAACTACTCAAAGTAACTTTGAAGAGGATGAACAAAGTTCATGAAATCAATCACACTTCTTGATTTCAAAACCTATTCAAAGCTACAGTAATTGCAACAGTGTTGGACTGGCATAAAGACAAACTTAAAGATGAATGGCATGGAATAAAATGGAATAGAGAACTCAGTACTAAATCTTCACACATATGATTAAATGATTTGTGACAAGGGTGGCAAGATAACTCAAAAAGGAAAGGGCAGTCAAAAGTTGCTAGGAGAAATGGGTATCATTATTGAAAAAATAAAGTTGGACCCTTACTTTACACCATATTCAAAAAATAATTAGAAAGGGATTAAATTCCTAAATGTAAAAGCTAAGACTATGAAATGCTTAGAAGAAAATAAAGGGAAAAGCTTCATGGTATTGAGTTTGTCAATGATTTCTTGGATATGACACCAACAGTACAGTTAAAAAAAGAAAAAACTGTAAATTTTACTACAACAAAATTAAAAAGTTTTGTTCATGAAAGGACGCTATTAAGAAACTGAAAAAGCAACCCACAGAATGGAAGTATTATTTGCAAATCATATCTATCATAAGGAATTAACCTCCAAAATGTAAAAACAAAACAAAACAAAACAAAAAAACTCCTAAAACTCAGCAAACACAAACAACAACAAAAATTCCTTTAAAATGGGCAAAGGATTTGAATAAACATTTCTTCAAAGAAGATACACAAATTGCTAATAAGCACAATGATAACTGCACTTATAGCATGTAAATATTGCTTAATGCACATGTAACAACATTCAAGATCACAAATTATTAGATAAATGCAGTTAAAAAAAAAGACATAGTAACAAATGTTGACAAGGATGTGGAGAAATTAGGACCCTTGTGCATTACTGGTGGGAATGCAAAATGGTACAGCCACTGTGGAAAACGTATGATGGTTCTTCATAAAAATTAAGCATAGAATTAACATGAGAGCCAACAATTCCACTTTTGATTACATACCAGAAAGAACTAAAAGCAGGGACATGAACAGACTTTTGTATATCTATGTTCATAGCAGGATTATTAACAAAATTCAAAGGCAGAAACAACCCAAATGTCCAGTGATGGATGAGTGGATTAACAACATGGAGTATATACATAGAATAGAATATTATTCAGCCTTAAAAAGCAGTGAAATTCTGATACACACTACAATATAGATGAACCTTAATGATCTTGTGCTAAGCAAAATAAGCCAGACCGAAAGGACAAATATTGTACGACATGACTTATATGAGGTACTTGGAATAGGCCAAATTCACAGGCACAGAAAGTAGAGTAGTTGTTACCACAGGCTGCAGAGAGGGGGAAATGGGGCATGACTGTTAAATAGACACAGAGTTTCTGTGATGATGACAATGTTCTGACAAAAAATGTTCTGGAGGTGGATAGGGGTGATGGTTACACCACATTATGAATGTACTCAATGCCACAGATCTGTACACTTATAAATGGTTAAAATGGGGAATACATATTTTTTACCAGTAAAAATAAATAAGTAGCAGTATGTCTTTTTCTACTCTTCCTTTACTTCATAAATTAAACACTTAACCAGAATAAGAGATATAAGAATTGTAACCTGAATAATTCATCAACTGCTAGTTTTCCATTCTGTAAATTAGAAAAGTGTATTTTTATATCCAAATTATGTCCCTCTCACCACTACCCTTCCCTTATCATTCTTGGCCCTCCTTATCCATTTTTATGCATTTCCAAAGCTTATACCTTCTAAAATACCCTGCAAAGTATTCATTGCATTGTACGTTTTTCTTCATTAAGCTCCACAAAAGCTAGTTTGTTTGTTTGTTTGTATATTTTGTTCATAGCTTTATTATTAGATTTTAATAGTGTCTCCCCTCTCAACAGCACTTAGAACAGTCAGTACCTGGTACAAAGTAAGTACTCAATAAATATCTGATAAATTAATGGATTTACCTGAGATCTTAGAGACCACATACTGTAGTGTTTGGAAATAATACTTCAATGTTACCCTATCTAAGCTCCACTGATGACATGCTGAGTGTCCATGACCAAGTTAGTTGATATCACCAAGCCTCAGTTCCTCCATTTGGTAGAATTCTAAAGAGACTAAAATGTGATACACATTTTAAGAATTCTGCCCAGTACCTAATGCATATTGAATTTTCTTTAAGAGGTAGCTATTCTTACTTTTGGCTATACATTGCAAATACACCCTCTATTAGAAAGAAGTATTAATAAAAACTTAAAAATAAAATAAAAGTTTTTAGAGCAAGGTGGCGAAGTAGAAGGATGCTCGTAGCTCACCCTCTCCCACAAATACACCAAAACTCACATCTACGGACCCACTCAGTCAACCAGAGCACCTGCCGAACTCCGACAGAACATCGTCCTCTTCGAAAGACAAAGACGCAAAAACTCTGGTAGGAGAAAAGGAAAAAAGAAAGAAGAAAAAGCAAAACAGTGCGGGACCGGTCCTGCAGGGAGGGAGCTGCAAAGGAGGGCTGGCGCTCGTTCGCTGGGTCTCCCCCCTCCAACGGAGAGGCCAGCGGGACGGAGGGGGAGCCTCCGAGGCTCAGATCTGCCTTGAGCACCCCTTGACCAACAGAACTGAGTTAAATGGGCACAAAGGGTCCCCACGACACCCAGCCCGAGACGTGAGCAGGCAGCTGGGGGCCGAGACAGGCCTCCGGAGCCGGGCGGAGGACTGGGGCAGCTGCACTGAGACAGCCCTGGGGGACTGCAGGGTGCTGCGCACCGTGGCTGGGAGGGGATATGGAGCAGAACAACCTCAGTCCCCCATAAATTGTGAAAAAAGCAAAGCAACACGGCTGGTGTGCCCTAGGGGGAAGGGCGCCGTAGCCTTTGTCTCCTCAGACCTGCGCCGCCATTACTGGCGCTTCTCCCATGAAGAGAGGCAGGGTGCAGCCACAGCCACCATCTCCTGTGCGCAGCACCCAGGTTGGGGTGGGGCCAAGCCCTGAATCCATACCCCGGGGCTCCGCAACCTCCTAGGCAGGACTGAGACTTGTTTACAGCCCAAGGCAGATAGGATCTTTCTGCCCTGGCACCTCAGAGAACTCACGCCGGCCAGGCCAAGACAAACAAGGAGCTGAGATTTGGCACAGAGCAGGGGCGGGGCCGTTCTGCAGTCTTCCTCGAGCCCAACTTCAGAGCTCTGACCCGAGGCGGAGTGGGCACATGCACAGAGCAGTGGAGCGACTGGCACCGGGAGAGGGTGGGCGGCCCCCCACCTTCCTGGCAGGAAGGCAGCACCTGACCACAGTGCTGGGAGGGGGCACAATCCGCCCACCTGCCTCACCGGAGCGCAGCATCTGACTGTGGCATCAGGAGGGGGAGTGACCCACCCGCCAACTGGGTAAGGGCTCAGCACCTGACCCAGTGTTAGGAGAGGCGCAAACTGCTAGCTGACAGGCACTGGGAGCAGCGCAGATGAAGGCGCCAACAGAGGGCCTCTGAAAACAGCAAGCTGAGTTCGCAAAACAGGGCGAAGACACAAAGACCTCTTGATAAAATCATTAAGAGCACACCATCTACAGGAGAACTAGATAACTGATACTCCTTAAGCCACAGTGCCAGAGAGATATGAGCAATATGAAGAAGCCGAGGAACCACTCCCAATTAAAAGATCAAGAGAAATCCCCTGAAAGCATGATCAAGGAAATAGACATTGATGGCCTACTAGATCAAGATCTCAAAAAAGGACTGATCAAAGTACTGAAGGAACTTAAAGAAATAGTGTTTAGAGATATAAAATATGTCAAAAATGAAATAGAAGCTATAAAGAAGAACCAAGTAGAATTAGTAAACTCATTTGCTGAGATGAGAGCTGACCTAAAGGCTGTACAAAGCAGGCTAGATAATGCAGAGGAACGAATAAGTGACCTACAAGACAGGACAACAGAAAGCACCCAATCAGAACAGCTGAGAGAAAAACAAATAAAAAACAAGGAAAACAATTTAAGAGACCTATAGGATAATATAAAGCGTGCCAATCTACGCATAATAGGGGTTCCAGAAGGTGAAGAAAGAACAAAGGGGATTGAAAAGGTATTTGAAGACATCATGACTGAAAACTTCCCAAACCTAAAGGAATCAGATATCCAAGTACAGGAGACTCAGAGGGTCCCAAACAGGAAGAACCCAAACAGACCCACACCAAGACATATCATAATCAAGATGGCCAGAGTCAAGGATAAAGAAATGATCCTAAAGACAGCTAGAGAAAAACAAAGAGTGAGTTACAAGGGAACCCCCGTAAGGCTCTCAGCTGATTTCTCTACACAAACACTACAGGCCAGAAGGGAGTGGCAAGATATAGTCAAAGTCCTGAATGAAAAAAAGATGTAGCCTAGGATACTCTATCCAGCAAGGCTATCCTTTAGAACAGAAGGAGAGATAAAGAACTTCACAGACAAGCAAAAACTAAAAAAGTTTAGCAACATTAAACCCATGCTAAAAGAAATATTGACAGGTCTACTCTAAATAGAAAAGCAGCAGGATGCTACAAAAATGAGAAACTCATGACTGGAAAGGAGATAACTGCCATGAATTACAAAAAGATTAAAGACAAAATTGTAAAAGAAGACATCTAAATAATTAAGACTGGGAGAAGGAAGCAAGGAAAGCCACTGTGGAAAACAGTATGGAGATTCCTCAAAAGACTAGGAATAGACTTACCATATGACCCAGGAATCCCGCTCCTGGGCATAAATCCAGAAGGAACCCTACTTCAGGATGACACCTGCACCCCAACATTCATAGCAGCACTATTTACAACAGCCAAGACATGGAAACAGCCTAAATGTCCATCAACAGATGACTGGATAAAGAAGAGGTGGTATACTTATATGATGGAATACTATTCAGCCACAAAAACCGACAACAATCGCCATTTGCAGCAACATGGATGTTCCTGGAGAATGTCATTCTAAGTGAAGTAAGCCAGAAAGAGAAAGAAAAATATCATATAAGATCGCTCATATGTGGAATCTGAAAAAAAAAAACCCATAAATACAAAACAGAAACATACTCATAGACATAGAATACAAACTTGAGGGTGCCAAGGGGGCGGGGGGTGGGAAGGGACAGACTGGGATTTTAAAATGCAGAAAGATAAACAAGATTATACTGTATAGCACAGGGAAATATATACAAGATCTTGTGGTAGCTCATGGTGAAAAAAAATGCGACAATGAATATATATATGTTCATGTATAACTGAAAAATTGTGCTCTACACTAGAATTTGATACAACATTGTAAAATGACTAAAAGTTTTTATTTTTAAGAGAGTAGACATTACAGAAAGTAAAGCAAGTGTGTGTATATGCAGTTGACCTTTAAACAACATGCGTCTTCACTGTGCAAGTCCACTTATAAATTGATATTTTTCAATAAATACTACAGTACTACAAGATTAGACGTTGGTTGAATTCAAGAATGCAGAATCCTGGATACAGAGGGCCAACTGTAATTTCACTCAGATTTTTCCACTGCATGGAGGGTCAGTCCCCCTAACCTCTGTGTTGTTCAAGAGTGCTTTTTTTTTTTTTTTTAATGTATGTGAGAGGAAGACTTTCCATCTCCATTTCCCAGTTAGTTTGCATTCCAAGGACAATAATAACTTTCATGACACGTAAATCGGGTTGTCTTTCTTCAGTAATTGGAATATCCCCAAAATTTTAATAACATTTAATGTGCTAATGTGTTGGTGACTATCCAAAATGAGGAATATAGTGTAGATATTACAGCTTTATAGAGTTCTCCCTTTTTTTGTGTGATGCAGCTCATGAAACTGATGTTACATTGAATATCACAACAAACAAAAATGCTGTTTAAAATATACAGAATGTGGGGAGGGAGATAGCTCATTGGCAGAGTGCCTGCCTAGCATTCATGAGGTCCTGGGTTCAGTCCCCAATACTTCTGTTTAGCTTCGAGAAAAAGCAATTAAGGAAAATAAAAGATTAACAAATGCAGACAAGACTGTCATTTCCATTATTTTTGCTACCTATAAAAATAGTAGTATTTAAGGGTAATACTCTAGCAAAATATCAAGTTAGTATTGTGACTCTATTGACTACAATTTTAAAGCAATCATCCAT
Source organism: Camelus ferus (assembly GCF_009834535.1). Taxonomy (NCBI): domain Eukaryota; kingdom Metazoa; phylum Chordata; class Mammalia; order Artiodactyla; family Camelidae; genus Camelus; species Camelus ferus. The sequence continues at coordinate 96,002,615 of NC_045697.1, forward strand.
GGTATCTTCAGCACATATCACCATCATTTCTCTGTTGCTTTATATCACTGAGATTCATCATTAAATATTGATGGATTACTTGTAGCTCTAATTGCCTTGTAAAAGAAATACCTACTTTAAGAAAAACTTTGGATTTTCTATCTGATCAGATTTTAAACTATAATCATTTTAACCATTAGAATAAATTCTGAAGCTTTTTCTTACATTTGGCCAATCCAGAAATGGGGCTGTGTGGAAAAAAATGACAGCCTTTTTCTTTACTGCCCACAATAAGAAAAGTTAGCATAAGAAATATGATGCTGACCTTGAGGGCTTTATTATATTTAAAAAAGTACCAGGAATAAATGTATAAAGGGCAAGGTGGAAAGAGAAACACCATTTATCATAAAATCTGTAACTTTTATTTTTATTTTTCTAATAATCAAATTTTGAGTTTAAAAAACATACTTCTAACTAAGATATTTAGAGACTCCATATTTAGATAGAATCTTGAGCGGCTTTTAAGATGAGATTTAAAATTCAGAAGCAGTTGCCAACGTGGAATAAATTAATGTTCTACAGTGCCTCCACACTTCTACATCATTTTTGATATTAGTCTTCCATGCAAAGATATCTTTGCTGTTGAAAAGTCAGCTCAGATCTATAGGGAATGCTCTTAACCACAGTAGACAATTACAAAGATAGAAATCATTTTTAAGTTTGAATTTGAAACTTCAAAACTATGAAAAATATTTTAAATAAAATATATTTATGTGATTTGTAATTCATTTTCTTCTTGGTATGGGTTTAATACTATATTTAATGTTCCCAAGTCTTTTCACAAAATGTAACCTTAGATTTTTATTGCCAAGCTTTGATCAAAAACCCCTTTGAGAGAAATTTATGGCCAGTGTATGGAGGGCATCATCAACCATTCTTCTAATTTATTTATTATACGGGGACCAAGCTGGAATTGCATAAATCTGCAATTTAGATCACATTGTTTTACATGTCTTTCCCTTATGCCTTGCCACAAAAGTATGGCTTCTCTTGAGTTACGCTTTGAAATTATATCTTGGATTATAGTTACAAACGCTAAACTAAACAATTTTACAAACTTGACTATTCTACCATTTAGGTAAATTGTTGCAGATATTGAAAGGCATTGTAGTCTCCCTTATGAGAACCTTTTGATAAATTCAGTTATAAGTGACAGGAAAAAAAACTATGTTTTTGTGTCAATTATTAATTGTTTCATTTATTAGCTAAAATTTTATTGACTTCCCAATATGTGTTGTGTCCAGTGGTCCCATCAGAGTAGATAAAAACAGTTCCTTAGCTTACAGAGCTTAATTCCAGTGAGAAGATAAAAAAAATCAATAAATGTACAATGATGGATAACATTAAGTGTCATACAGAAAAATTAAGTAGGGTGAGGAGGGAGACTAGAGAAAGACTGGGGTCACTTTTTTGAAAATCTATTTACTTTTTTCACTCAGTCCACAAATGTTTATTTAGCAACTGTAGGTGCCAGAGACGGTTCTAGGCACTGGGGATACAGCACTGAACAAAGCAGACAAAAAATCCTATTTCTTTTCTCAAAGAGCTTTCATTCTAGGGAGAGATAGACAAAAAAGGAAACAAAGACAGAAACAGAAACAGTAAGTGAAATAGTATATTAGAAGGAGGCAAATGCCATGGAGAAAAATAAATCAAGGAAGTTGGAGAGGGAGTGAGGTGGTAGTCAGAGAAGCCGTCACTGAGAAGGTGATATCTGTACAAAACTCAAATGTGGTTGCTTTTTAAAAATGAAGGTTCGTAAGAAAAGACTTCTGAACCGCTCAGACATGAAACAAGAAAGCAAGACGTTTACATATCAGAATTACGTGTGTTGCATGTTTGCAGATAGCAAGTGTCAGGTCCTTGATTTAAGGGCTTTTATGAGTGCTTCAGAATGGTGGAAATGTTCAATGTAACTGGAATGAAGAAGAGATCAGACAACTGTTAAATGAGTCATAGTTACCTTCAAAAGCCAAATAGTGTATGGACACACGAGATAAAGAAATTCAGATTTTATTCCAAGGGTTTAGGGTAGCCAGTGGAAGTTTGTTGGAAAGAAATGACATAATATATGCTCATTCTTAAAGAATCAAACTCTTCAGTAGAGAATCTATGTATGCATAGGAGTTCTGAAAAGTGAAAGGAGACCACCGATTAGGAAGCTACTTTAATAGTCTACATGCAAGATGCTGGGACTTGTGCTAGTGTAAGACAGAGAAAGAACAAAATTGATTAGAGAGATGTTTTGAAGGTCCCTCTCTGGAATTGACATAATTTTCTTTTTACTTAACATTAATTCTATAAATTATGATGATTCATATTTTGTTTTTAAAAGCTTACAGGAAGAGACTAAAACATTTTTGCTCACATTCCACATTTTACATCTGAGTGGGACTCAAAACTAAATTTACTTTTTGTCTGCATCTTCAATTTTATGTTTATATTCCTTTTTCATGTTTTTATTGCATATATATTATATATACATTACATATTATACATATGTATATATGTACATATAATATGTATGTAACATTAAAACCTCTATGGGATTCAATGAGGCCTAAATCAATATAAAAAATAGCAGTTATTTTTAACTTTGGTGTTTGAAAGAACTCTGATTAAATTTTGAGGAAAATTATGTCTTGGTAGACTTATATTCCAATGGCAATGTCAAAGAACATATACTTAAATAGCATCTATTTGAGACAGATTATATGACATTGAGATGCTTTGTTTTTGTTACTATATTTCATACATGGTTTTATGCATGACTAAAACAGAATTGAAAATTAATTCTAATCTATATTAAAATAAATATTTATTTTTCAAATAAACGGCAACACTACTTGCAATTGAATTAACTGTTCCGATGCTTCAAATGATTTGTTCATCCAACAAAACAAATATCTGAAATTCTGGCACTACTGTTAAAATGGCAAAGGCATACATTACTGTAATATGCTACCATTTTTTCAGGTTGCATTTTATATCTTTATAATTCTGGCATAAGAATCGTGGCAAAGAATTATAATTTTAGGACTTTTTCATTTTTATAAAAGCATTAAATCATCATAAAGATCTGTTGATCTATAAATTATCATTAACATTTGTTAAGATACAATTACACTAATTCATCACTTCCACAGGAATGGCCATGATTTGTTTATTTTATTTTATCCATTTTACCTTTCTTATTTTGGTACTACTGCTATATAAAAGATTATCATGTTATTTATTTACACCATTTAAAGGGAGCTGGTACAGGGGAAGGAGAGATGAAGAGATGGAGCACAGGGGATTTTCAGGGCAGTGAAACTACTCTGTAAGATACTATAATGGTGGAAACATGTCACTGTACATTCACCAAACCTATGGAATGTACAAGATCAACAGTGAGCCTTCATGTAAACTATGGACACTGGGTGATAATGATGTGTCAGTGCAAGTTCATCACTTGTCCTGAATGAACCACTCTGGTAGGGGATGTGGATAATGGGAGAGGCTGCACATGTGTGGAGGTAGAGGGTACATGGAAATCTCAGTACCTTCAGTTGAAGTTGATGTGAACCTATAATTTCTCTAAAAAATAAAGTTGTTAAAAACGAAAGAGTTGTTGCATGCAAATAAGAATGTAACCATAACTATGACTTCATATTTGTGTCAACAGACATCCAGCAATTGACAATGTACTTTGTCTACAGAAATAAGCCTTTGGAAACTTAATTGAATCATACATTTCTTTACAAACATTTAAAGTAGACCAGGCTATAAGTCACTGAATTCTGCTGTTCTGAAGCTCGATGTCAAAGACATATAAAGTAACAGTGGAACATTCTAGCACATTTTTCTTCAACTAGTTTAATCTGACAGCAGATTAAAAATGCTTATCTCCCCATATACATGTTGCTACACAATCATCAATATACTGTCAAGATATCATTAAATACATAATGCTATCTCATCTGCTTGCAAAAAAAGCTTAGCACTGCTAATGTTAATATAAACTCTATGATATAGTGTTAAATAAAACAACAATCAGTGAAAGTTATTCCAAGCTTTTTAAGAATTGTGATATCTTCATATTTATATTTTGCCATACAGATTGCTGGGAATTGCTGATAAACATACAGATGTTATGAAACATTAGGAAAACATTTTTCATGGGCTTTTAAAGCATATCACTTTTTCATCAGTTTCTAACTGTAACACATTATAATGATTAAAAGTTTCTGATGTTTTGCAAAGATCCATTTCATCTAACCACAATCTTTTCTATCTTTGTCCATATTTTATTCCCTATCTCTACTAGATTAGGAAAATCTATCAAAATATTTTCTTTAAGAGACTTTCATAGAATTAGTCCTAATAATGAGTTGATTTGTTTCTTTTTTGCCTCAATATTAACTTTATAGCAATTAAAATGACAAGTACCAGTCTTTCAGCACCTACATGCAAATGTGTAAATTATTAAATTATTCTCAATTTGCCTCATTGATCCTTCATTCTAGATCATGGGCTGCTGACTGATGTCATCATCAGTTCCTGCTGATCAGCCTCCCCTGCTTTCTCACCTCCATCCTCTTCTTCAATGTCCCATAGGAACTGATTATAATCTCTCTGGCCGTCTCTTTCCACTGTCTCCTTTCACAAATTCTACACTCATTCCCTGAACTACATTTCGTGGATATGAACTGCTTTTCTACAATTCATACCTTGACTCAAGTCTTTTTCCTACAACTAATGTACATTTTATTCCTGGAAAACATTTTACCATTTGTCAAACTTGAGTCAAATTGACCCTATCAAGTTTACCTGAGACTCTGTGGTTAAATTAATTTCTCTTTTCTTTGTAGTCCAAGATTATTCTCTTCCAATCCATTCTTTATTTTCAATAAATGATTTTCTTTCTAAATTGTGAACTACTTAAGAGTAGGGGATATATGTGACTCATATTTAAATGCTTCATAGTCTAGGGAAATCTCTTATAATTAATACTTGTTGCAAAGAATAAAAATGCATTTTACATTATTAATAGTGTCATTATTATAGTATTGCTTTACGTGTAAGAGTCTTCTTAAGTTCACATTTTGAAGATTTAAAAAATTACCATTTTTTGTTAAATGTTTAAATATTTTTGTTAGACAATTAAAGTATTAGTCCTTTTTGTCAAATATGAGAAATATAATAATCCAAGGAAAGGAACATTTATTGTTGTAATTTGGCATATTTTACACATTAATTGACTTATCAAGGACAGTTCTGGGAAAGTTAAATATTAATGACACATGAAATAATTTTTCATTCTTAATTATCCTAATAGTTTTTTAATTCAGGCTTAGGTAACTCTGTTCATTATATGTACATATACATGAGTCAAAGTCTCTTACGGACTAGACAATACGTTAGTAATTTGAAATGTTATATCTAAAAAGCCCAAAATCTTAGCTCTCAAACAACTAAGAATCTAGTGGAGACACAAGCAACTCTTCAATTTCAATGGAAAATCATAAGTACTATGCAAATACAATTCAACATTTATGGAGTACTTACTATGTAATAGCATCTGTGTTAAGTGAATTGCATGCAACATTTAAAAAAAAATCCCCATGATGAGGTGTCTATTACAAACCCACACCTCACTTGTGGAAAAATGAGCCTTAGATCATTTTAAGACTTGCTGAGCCCATATATTTTACATCTAGGCTTTTTCACTCCAGAACCTGCAGTCAAAGAGTATAGACTCAGGGTGCTATGGCCACAGAGCAGAAGTATCCAGAGCAAACTGGGACTGGAGGGGAGGCTCTGGAGTGTTGGAAAAAAGGCAACACTGCGGAAGCAAAGAAGAAATGGCACAGAAGAAAAATAAGGAGGGAATGTGCTCTATAATTGAAGGGAAAAGAGAATTATAAGAGGTCAGTGTTATAAAATGATGATGTGAAGTTAATTATGTAAAAGCAGGTAACCGGAAAACTCTGGAACAGTGGCTCTTAATAGCAAGATGAGTCAGAATTTACTGAAAACAAAATGATTGACACAAAATTAGAAGATAAGCACCAAGCACCCCAGCGTGACAACAATATATCTTGCCACAAAACATGTTTTTTATGAGTAATCTTCTCCCCCACTTCTCCATTCCCCCTACCCCTGTATAATCCTTAAAGCACTGGTTTTCAGCTGGGGCTGTTTTGCTTCCTACAGGACCTTTGGCAATGTCTAAAGACATTTTCAGTTGTAATTACTAGGCATGGAAATGGGGTGATGGGTGCTAGTGTCATCTAGACCCTAGAGGTCAGGGAGTCTGAAGAAAGTCCTAAAATTTCCAGAAAAGCCCTTCACAACAAAAAATTACCTGGCCCAAAATGTAAGCCCTGCAGGGGCTGAGAAACTCTGCCCCAAAGTAAGAAATTTGATGCTTAGAGAATCAAGGGTCTTCCACTAGGAAATTACTCATAGGGCAACAAAACCACTTAGCATTTCCCCTCATTTTGGAGTAGTAGAATTCAACATGGAACACCAGACTGCAGGCAAGCCCCAGGTGGAACTCTCTGTCATGGGAGTTATCACAGATGCAGAAATGGTTGTGACAATAGAGATGTTGGACAGGGCCCAGGGCGATACTTTGGTCCTGTTCCCAGACTCCATGTGTCTTTCATTATCACTCTAGTGCTTTCACATGCCCTGGAGGCAAAGTGCCTGTAATCAGATTTAGCATCCAAACATCATCATGCAGACAGGGATTCTGATTTAGACTGAGAAATCAGAATCTAGTTTCCAAATGTGGTCAAATTGAACCCTTTTAAAAAGATGGTGAACAATTTTTTGAGGAAAATCAACAGTCTGAGGACACTGAAGTCAAAATTAATCACTGAGAATTAATCAATTTGTTATATCAGTTGAAATTATAAAGATAATGAAGTTAAAGTTCTAAACTAAATATCATTGATATTCAGGTAAGGAGTGAAAAGTATTATACTTATCAAATTAATAAACAAAACAGGATACTATAAAATGTGGCAGTTTAATCATATGATGCTAATTTTTAAACTGTATTTAATAAGTGGGTTGAATAATAGGACAGATACAGGATAAAAATTAAAGTTATTCACTGGAAAAGTGAAGTTAAAGTTTTCCCCAAAACACAGAAAAAAAGAGAAAAAAAAAAACAGAAAAAATATGAGTGAAATGTTAAGTGACATTAATAGCATATTCAGCAATTTCAGTATCTTTCCAATAGGCATTCTTAAGCCAGAGAAGAGAAATAGCAGAGGCTATTTTTTATTAAATATTATTACATAGTTTAATGATCTAGATCACTGTCCATTTTATTTAAATTCCTTCAGTTCTATCTTTGGTATTTTGTCATAATTATTATTATTTTGCATCCTGTCCTCAATAGTCTGGGGACATAAGTCTGTGCAGAGATTGCCCCTTATTCCCAAATATGAATCCATTCTTTCTTCTCATATTTAGCATTAAAATCCTCAGGTTTATCTGGTCACATATTTATAAAGGGTGAAGACTGTATTTCCTAGTATTCCTTGCTATATAGCACTATCTCCTGAACAACAGAAACTAACAATCAGACTTTGGCAGGTTTTTACTTAAAAAGAATAAGAGTGGTTTTCACATCTGCTTTTTCCTTTTTTCTATGATCTGGAACATGAGTATGGTGGTGAAAAATTTTGAAGCATGGCAAGGATTCAAAGTATATATATAGTGTTTTGTAATTACTCTTTATCCAATCTATCAACTATCTATCTATCTATCTATCTATCTATCTATCTATCTATCTATCTATCTATCTATCTATCTTCTATCTATCTAGAGGAGGCAGTCTACCTATGCATCTATCTACCTAGATAGACAGATGATAGCCCATGATGACATGTAATGCAAAATATTTGTAACCAACCAAATTTAATACAATTGATGAGGATAAAAAGGAAAAGACCCATTTCCAGTAGCTACATTTGAAAGTATGTCTGCAAAGACATATTAGAGAAACATATTAGAGAAAAAGTTTGGCACAAAGTTATAACTCAAAAATATGAAATCCAATAATTAAATATTTCATTCATAGATTTCTCTAAACTAGCATATTAAATACAGGTTTGGGGAAAAACATTTCTGCTCACAATATACATGAAATCGAATAATACACTACTTAATGTGATTCTGACTTCAAAATTTTAATCCTGAATCTCTAGTTTATGATGCCCTATTAATTCCAAGATAATGAGGCCAATCTCATCATTTCAGATGGAGACAAAGAATCATATGGCATGACATTAGATGTGACCCGCAGAGCTATCCAACTCAGCACTCTCATCACCACCAAAGTGACCTTAAATGCTCTATTTTCCATTCCCATAGTATCTGTATCACATTTTTTTTCTGGATGAATCTATAGATATTATCATCTAGACATATAGTGCTGTTTGGCACTCTGCAGCTTTTCACGTGATCCCTTGAGAAATTACACACATTTCTGAAAGGGAATGCAAGTTATGTGGGTCACAATGATTTATTTCAGGACTCTATTAATAGAGTAAGCTCATCTATGCTTACTCCTTGTAGACAAGAACAATGTCTTTGAAGAAATAAATCCCACAATGGTGTTCAAATGCATTAGAAAGTACAACAGATTTTAAAGTTGCCATCCAAATTCCAGCATGGAATTGCTTTGTAGGTGAAGCCAAATCATAATTATGGTAATTTGTTATCTCAGTAGCCTATTATCTTAAATTTGATCTAAAAAGGGTCAAATTCATATTTTTTGTTTTATAGTGAATACTATTAGAATCAGCTTGCGGTGTACGTAATTTTCAACATAGCGTACTTAAAAGGGCACTTGATTTTAATCTACTATTTTCTCAAATACATTTAGTATTTGGTTTGAAATAAATGTGTACTTAACTTTATAATACATAGAGCTGTACAATTAAGTCTAGATAATGTAAACAAATAATATTAGAATATTAGAATTAGAACATCTATAGGTAGTCATAAATATCTATTTAATTACATACATATATAAATACAGACCAATGATTTTGGTCTACTCAAAATAATTTTAAAATGTCTAATACATTTCGGTAATAAACATATATACTTTAACAGAACTAATAACTTATATAAACTGATTTATTTAATTCTAATTGGTGCTACCAGGGAAGGCACAGGGGATTCTAAAAGTATTTATGAAGGAAAGTGATAAGATCATGAATGATTATTTACAACATTTTAAGGAATTCAAATTTTCTGCAGAGAGGACCAGATAAAGATTTTAAGTAGAGCAGTACTTTAGGGTTTAGAAGAATAATTCTCTCTGTTGTTCAGAAGAATGAATGGATGACAGGAAGACCAATTAGACACTTGTTCAATAATTATCTACCCGAGAATTGTTGTTGATCTGCACTAAGTTACTGGCATTGTGTATGTAGTTAGTATTCACTCATGTTCAATAGTCAGAATGATTAGAGAAATGTTGAGAGTCAAATCAATGCTCAGTCATGAAAATCATTCTTATCTTCAAGGATACTGTTATTGGGCTAATCCCTTTTAATAAGGAAAAACTTATGTGTCTTTCTCCTTAGAAACAATGAAGTGCTTTGGAATTTTACATTGTCATTTCTTATAACTCAACCTAGATTATAAAATTTAACACTGAGCTATAAAAAATACAAAATTCACGTATGGTTTCCAGTTACCTCTTTTCTGTGAAAAGTTTAAACCCAGATTGCAATGATTTTCTCCCCAGATTTTATACCAAAAATATGACAGCAATATTGACCAACACAATTTCTGGATCATTGCTGCGGCACTCATTTAATATCCCTGCTTCTGTCTTTTGCCTACATTGTGTTTTCAACAGCACCCAAAGTGATTCCTTAAAAACGACATCAGATCACATTACCTTTTGATTAAAATCTTCCAATGACTTCCTATTTCACTCAGAATTAAAGCTAAAGTCCTTACTATGGCACACAAATTCCTGAACAATCCAGACTCTGTTACTCTCTTTTTCTCTCTTCAACAGTTTGTTGTAACCAAATGAGCCTCCAAACTCTTCCTCAAATACATTAGACATGCTTCAGCTTCAGAGAACAGGAAGCCTGTTCTCTGACTGGGAGCCCCTCCCTGAGAAGTGCTGACTGTTCATTTCCTCTTTACCTGCAAGCCTTCTCCCAGTTATTACTCTCTTGGAGAGGACTTGCCTGACACCACATTTAACAGAACAACCCTCCTCATCCGACCATGATACTATTTTCTGTTTCTCGTCCTACTTTATTATCTTTTTTCCTCATATACTTATCCAACTTGACATTATACACACTGAATTGCTTTATTTACTGTCTGCTGTCTTCTGCAACCTTTGAAGCAGTGACAGAAGGGTTATATTTTTGGCCATAGTTTTTTATTCATGGACTAGAACAGTACTTGGCATACAAGAGACGTACATTATAAGTGGGGAATGTAGGTAGAGATGGAGAGACTTGTTGATAGCAAGTTGAGTGTTTTCCCCTCAACTAATGGATTCTTGCTTTTCTTTTTCTGAGAAGTAGAAGACAAGGTCACCTACAGATGGTGAAGGTTGGGAGAGAGTAATCTATTTTCATTTAAGGCTTAAATCAGAAGTGACCTCTTATGTCAAAATGCAAGTAAAACTCCTAGTTGCTCCAGAAGAACAAAGAACAATAGGGCAGAAAACACAAGTAAAATAATTGTTTCTTTTGTAGAAAGAACACTTGGAAGCCAAAGAAATAAGACAAAGCCTTTACCAGAATTTCCAAAAGTCCAGGCAGCCAGCTCTTTGTAGAGAATAGCACAGAGTAATATTTGTTATAAAAATGTTATACTTAAGAAACATAAGTGGTCATTAGACGTTTGAAGATTTAAAGATTGTAAACTCAGAAATAAAAAGTCAAAGCAAACAGGCAACATTGTAAAGTGAGAATGAGAATGTTCGTCAAGAACAATATAAGATCCCAGAAGACTCGTAGCACATACCGAGGCATCTCTAGAATGAGGAAGTAAGTATGGGTGGACAAGGGCAAACATCCTGCTCTCAGAAGTCTAAAACATACCTCATATTCTATGAAAATTTGTTTTGTTTAGCTCATAATGTGTCTTAGGGAATTGTGGTAGGTAGAATTCTGAAACAGCATCCCCACTTCGAAAATTTCCCACTTAAATCTCCAAGACTGAACTATGATAGATATCACAGCCATGACTATATGTTACCTTAAATGGCAAAAGAGATTTTTCTGATGTGAGGGATATTTCAGATGTAACTAAGGTTTCTAATCTGTTAACTTTTAGCTAATCAATAAGGAGATTATCTAGGTGGGTACAATCTAATCACATTGTTAAAGCAGGTAGTTAGCTAGATATGAGCAGAGAAAGGGGGACACAGGCCAAATGGCAGAAAAGGTTTGTTAAAATCATCACAATTTGTGTATTTGGACAGAGGTTCATTATGGCCTCTGTCTGAATGCAGCTTTTTGTTCATCATGACCTCATCTGATTTCCCAATCAAGAGTAAATAAGGACAAGAAATCCCTCCCTTCACCCCTAGGAAGGTGGAGCTGGGGTGAAGATCAGGAAAGATTACCCCAAACCCATTCCTGCGAATGAATATTCTGTCCATTCATTTTTACACCCATATAACCAGCTTGCCAAAGAAACTCGGGGAAGTTACCTACCTGGGTCTGCCTGCTCTTTCCTTGAGAGCGTACTATCTATTCCTTAATAAATCCTTGCTTTACTTTCTTGACCTCCATGTCTTGTTTCTGAATTCTTTCTGCGACAAGACCAGAACCTTCTTGCCAACAACAACGTGAACCCTTTAAAAGGAATTTTAAACATTCTAATTTTCTCTGGCTGGCAGCAGCATAAGTCACAGAGGTTCCAAGTATGAGAAGGATTTGACCTGCTGTTGCTCACTTGGAGATGCGAGGGCCCTATCATGAGGAATGCGGATAGACACTACATGCCCAGTAAAACCCCGAGCTGACAGCCAGCAAGGAAACAGGAATCACACGCTATAACCACAAGGAAATGAATTCAGTCAAACACTTAAATACATTTTGAAGTAGATTCTTCCCCAGAACCTCCCAGAGACCAGTCTGATCAGCACCTTGATTTCAGCTTTATAAGACCATATGCAGAGAATTTTTGATGAGCTAACTTATTCCTGACCTGTAGAACTAATGAATGAGTGTTGTTTAAGGTGCTAGGTTGTGTGGTAACTTCTTATACAGTAATAGAAAATGAATGCAATAATGTTATTTAATTTTAAAATAGGAATATTGGCTTTATTGGTAGAATAAAAAAAATTTGGAAAATCTGGAATTTTTTCTGCATGGCACAATGGGTAGATGAGACATGATCACTGCAGTTGTCACATTTCCACACTGGACACTTCATTCATTTAGGTTAAACATGTAAATATTTGGATTTTGATCTCCTCTCTAAACCATACTGACCAGGGATTCTTACCTTTTTCTTTTATATATAAATATATAATATATTTTTATATATATAATTTATATACACATACAAATTCATTATAGTAGTCTGTTGTATATCCTTTTAGAAGATGTATATGTGTATGCTTATTAATAAGTTTTTAAATCTATGTAATCTATAAAGTTCTATTTTCAGAGTGTAAACCCAAGGTTTTCATCATACACTTTATTAGTGTTCAAAAGTCTCAAGTTCTGTTGTCCCTAAACTGGTTGACCTTTCTTTTGTCATAAATGGAAAAGTGTCTGCCTTTGCTTAGGGTCTGCAAAACCAGCTAAACGATACTTCTTACAACAAAATTTTCCAGGTCAGATTTTAAAACAATAGTAAGTTTGAATGACAACATTATCTATATGATAAAAGGCTTAAACTTTATAACAACCCAATTTGAATTCTTAAAGATCAATCCTAGATCAATATTTTGTAATGCTGTATATATTTATAGAAAAGTATAAAAGATTAACTTCAAATCAATGAATCCCACTCCACAAGTTTACAGGGAAAGTGAAAGTTCACATGCAAGAGACCAACACAGTGTGCAAATCTTAAATTAAATGGTGTACCTTGGCCAGTAGTAATGAGATTCTGGCAAGTAGGGAAATGTTGTCAAAGTTGTTCAGGTTACATGATAAGAAGGCTGCCAGGAACATTTAAAATTTGGGGAGGGGTGCTTTAACCTACATAAAGTGTTCAATGCTGAGCTATTCATCTTGGTAAGGAGAAAAATACCTATGAATTTTAAACAGGCTTGACCATACCATCTTCAGGGCAAAATGCTTGTCAATGTGTGATCTGAAAATAGTACAATCAAGCACATTGAAAATTCAGCAGTTTTTCTCATAGAAATGGATGTCTTCCTGACAAGTGAACACTGGGTTTTATTTTGGCCTGGGGATTTGTTTTGATGGAAAACTTTATTTACTCCAAATATATCTTATAAACTATGAAAATGAAGCAGAACTTCAAACAAGGTTAATTTCTGTGCAAAATACACCAACTGCCTGATTGTCCTTTATGATTCTTCTCTTTGAACAAAAACATGATCATTCATCAGCCAAACTGGTTTGAGACCCCTATGTGCCCAATACCTTAGTTAGCACAAAGCTTATATCAACACAGGATACCATGCCAGGACAGTAAAAACCTACTGAGTGCCAGATGAATATTTATTGATAAGAAATTGTATCTTTTTTCCTTTTTATTTTTATTTTATTATATAGAGATCAGATCTATAATAAATAAAGTTTTGATTGCTTTATGAAATCAAAGAAAATTTAAATAGTTTTAGAGTTTAGGTATCAACTAATGGCAAGTACATGTATTGAGAGAGTTTCACTTCAGGTATAGAGATGAATTGGTATTAAAGTGGTAAAATGTTATTAAAATCCTCACAATGTATCTACTGAAATAACTGTACCAAAAAAAAGCATAGCTAGTTGGCCTGTGATGAGAATTGATCATGTTAATTTAAGTGATGAGAAGTAGCAGCATGTGAAAGATATACTACATATTTCATTAGGTAAAAATAAGCACAAATAACTGAAAAGAAATGAGAGGAAAAAAGACCCAAAAAACAGTTGTTCTAAAGAAATGTTTTCCAGAGTGAATACATGATGATGTAGGTAGAACACATTGTATTTACACTGTAGTTCTAGATCTGACCTGGAGAGAACAATTTTACCTTTGGTGGTTACATAATATCATTCCTTATTCAAATATTGCACTAGTGAATCTCATTCAGCATCAAAGCCAAAGCCCTACAATGTTCACAGGCACTACCTCCTGCACTTCTGATTTAATCTGCTACCTCTTCTCACTTGCTCACTCCAGTCCAACCCATGTCCTCCCTGCAGTCCCTCTAAACCCAGTCCTCTGTCACCAGATGTCCTTTCAACTGCACTTCCCTGGCTGGAATGCTCCTCTTGGGGAGTAGCTAGGCTGACTAACTCATTGCCCTTGGGACAGACTCAAATATTACCTCCTGAGGGAGAAGTTTCCTCTGCACCCCTTTTAAAAGAGCAGCCTGCTCATCCACACCCATCACCATGTCATCATTACTCTTACCTACTTTCTTTTCCTCTGTCACATTTATCTGCATCTGATATATTATATTATTTGTATATTTAACATACACAAATATAATATATACATTATTTGTATATTTCTGTTTTGCAAAGATATGTTAGAAAGTCAGCTCCAGGAGTGCTTGTTGAATAAAAGTCGCCTATTAAATATTTATTCAATAGATCACTAAGTAAATAAATATATATCATCCTCTTTGGAGTAAGTTTGTCACTTTAAGAAGTGTAGAAAATTCACTATTAAAAAACAAATTTAAAGTCTGTTTCTGTTTTGTAGATGAGTTCATTTAGTGTCCTCTTTTTTCTTCTTCTTCTTCTTTTTTTTTTTTTTTTTAGATTCCGTATATGAGTGTTATCATATGGTAGTTTTCTTTCTCTTTCTGGCTTACTTCACTTAGAATGATCTCCAGGTCCATCCGTGTTGCTGCAAATGGTATTACTTTATTCTTTTTTATTGCTGAGTAGTATTCCATTGTATATATATACCACAACATCCTTATCCAGTCACCTGTCATTGGACATGTAGGTTGCTTCCATGTCTTGGCTATTGTATATAAGGCTGCTATGAACATTGGGGTGCATGTATCTTTTCAAATTAGAGTTCCCTCCAGATGTATGCCCAGGAGTTAGATTGCTGGATCTTATGGTCAGTCTATTTTTAGTCTTTTGAGGAATCTCCATACTGTTTTTCATAATGGCTGCACCAAACTACATTCCTACCAACCACATAGGAGGGTTTCCTTTTCTCCACACCCTCTACAGCGTTTCTGGACTTTTGAATGATGGCCATTCTGACTGGTGTGAGGTGATACCTCATTGTAGTTTTGGTTTGCATTTATCTGATAATTAGCAATATTGAGCATTTTTTCATGTGCATATTGGTCATTTGTATGTCTTCATTGGACTTGCAGACATAGAAAACAATCTTATGTTTACAGGGGGTAAGGAAGTAGGAAGGGATGAATTTAGAAGTTTGAGATTTGTACATATTACCCACCATATGTAAAATAGATAAAAAACAAATTTCTTCTGCATAGCACAGGGAACTACATTCAATATCTTGTAATAACTTTTAATGAAAAAGAATATGAAAATGAGTATATGTGCATATATATACATGACTGAGACATTTTGCTGTACAACAGAAATTGACACATTATAACTGACTATACTTCAATAAAACAAATTTAGAGCAAGATATAATATATGAACATGGTAGTCTTGAAAATTAAGGATTTAAATCAGATTCTCTATCAGGAGGTGTTAGACTCAAATGTACTGTGAACATTCCTTTATGCCTAGATTGTCAGGAAAGAGTAATAGGTTTAATCAATCAAGTCAAAACATACTTTTATTTATAGTTGACCAAGAAGATACCTTAGGTCTGAAGGATGGAGCAAGCAGTAACTTACAGTTCTTGGTAGGTGTCCATCCAGTTGGTGCTGTGTGTCTTATACAGTCATGTAGAAAGTCTCTCCCAAGTTTCCCTACCTTTTTCCTTTCCAATCAGCTTCATCCAGTGTCTGAATTTAATCACTCTAAAGTTACCTGCTTTCCGGTATATGTTGTTTCCTGACTAAGCTCTCAAGTCCATGTATTATTAGCAAGTCTGTTTTGGGTTCTCACATTGTTCAATCTGGGCAAATTACAAGACAAGTAATCTTTCAAACAATAACGTTAATTGTTTCTTACCTAAATTACTCCTTTGCTATCAGCTTCAACTGGCTTTATTAACTCTCATCTATTTGAAGGGTTTTTGACAATGATCAAAATGCTTAACTTTTTGATACTTGTCCATGAGATATTTCCATAGCAACGAAGCCTCAAAATTTCTCCCTTGTCAGAATGACTTGAGACTTCAGTTTCAAAATCTGAAATTTTATGCATAAATCCACTCCCTCTGGGTAATCTTTCTGATATGTGATAGAATATGCCTATTATAATGAACAAGGTGCTTGGTTACCATCAAATGTAACTAGATTTTGACTCTTAGTTTCTATAGGACAAACATAATACATGCTTTATTAGGGGGAAAAATGCTTCTAACCAGTTCTCTTAATTAGCAGTCTTCTGCACCCTGAATATATCAGATGGAAACAACACAGATTTCTGCCATGTTCTGCATCTCTAATCAATGCCAAAATGTGCTTTAGTTTCTTGTAGCTTCTGTAACAAATTACCACAAACAGGGTGGCTTAAAGACAATAGAAACATATTACCTCCCAGTCCTGTAGTGCACAAGTCCAGAATGAGTGTCAATGGGCCAAAATTAACGTGTTGGTGGGATCGCACTTGATCTGGAGGCTCTAGGGGAGAAACTGTTCTTGCCTCTTCCAACTTCTGCTGGCAATTCTTGCCTTGTGGCTGCATCATTCCAACCTCTGCCTCCATCTTCACATCATCTTCTCCTCTTTTGTTTGATCTTCAATGCCTTCTTCTACTAAATATGGTGTCACAAGAGCTATGCTTGTAGGATATAACACTTGTCTCTCTTTTGATTAACCAAGAGTTATATTTCATATACAAAGTATGGTCCGACGACACAATAATTCCATGCTGTCTTAGAATCTTCATCTTGCGGTTTATTGAATCATTACATACCATCTATCAAATGGTTTGTCATACCTTTTAAAGATTTATTTTTACTGCCTTACTTCAATTCCAGACCTGTGACCTTGAGATTTTTAAGTAAATAATAGATTTAGATAGCATTAGACTGACAAATGCTATGACCCTTTTTCTACAGTAATCTTCCTAATATATTACTTTAGAAGGGTCTAGTAAACATAAAGGACTTCAAAGATATTGATCATATTCTATTTCCTCAGCTGAGTGATGAGCGACTTAGTATTTATTTGTAGTCTCTCCTTGTACATAGGTACTATATACCATATTTCATATGTATAATACCTTTCATAATTTATTAAAATAAAGTCAATGCATGGTTTAAAAAGGTGCATTAACTAGGCTTATTGCCATAGGAAAAAGCCCAACAATCTTGATAGGCCCAACAGCATCACCTTTATTAGACATTCCTGAGGATACAGTACTCTGTGGGGATTCTCAACCCTGTCAGCTCTGACAGCTTAGACACTTTTTAACAGTAGTTCCTGTCAGATTTTTCTCCACGGCTTTTTTATCTTTCCCTATGCTGATTCTTTGTTTAAACTGTTTCTTTTATGCCTCTTTTCTCATTTTTTTTTATACTCATGAAAATCAAGTTGGAAGAAAAGAGTAAACAACCATTATTAGAGACGTGTGAAAAATTTCTATGTACATCTCATGGATCTCAAAGGAAAAAACTTTCATGGCCTTTTTTTCCCCATATAATAATGTCTCAATAATACAGATTTCTATTTATTTTAGTTTCAGATATTTATGAGTAGAAAAAATATTGCTAAGCTGTAAATGTTCATGCTGGCTATGTTCATTTTTTGATGGGTTAGTCTTTCTAAACAAAGATACTGAAAGGCTTTGGAAAATTTAGAAAATTTTTGAAAGGTTGAAATTAATTGGAAAACTGTCAAAGATTTTAAATGATATCTCTCTTTTTCAAAGTATATAATAACATCTAGTCAGAATTGTTTTCTTGGTAACATTTTGAGGTTAAGAAACACACAGAATACTGTTCAAGGAACAATGGCATTATCTGCGAAGAGAGGTGGACTCTTGAAAAGGATGCACCAATGGTAGAAAAAGGCCTAGAGAAAATTTTATCAAAAAGCTTCCCTTCTAAGGGAAAGGAGGAACTCAGATATGACATAGCATGCTACATAATTTGAAAAATAATTTGATGCTAAAGCCGATAAAGTTGAACTTTGCTCCTCTTTTGCCTTTTCACTTAATCTTTGTAGGTTTTTATTTACCCTTTCATCTTCCCTAAAATAAATTTTACACGAGTAAAATCACTTTTATTTTTGTCGGAAGCTGTATCAGATTGAGATTTAGCATGGGTATGACAAAATATAATTAATACATTGTGTTTAGGTGATCAATTATGTAATATAGGGATTATGGGATACGGACCAGCCTTTCTGGCTTAGATCCTACTACCTCTCACTTACCAACTTATTAGGGGTGAGGAAATAGAAAATATGGAAACTGTCCCTCATTTTCTTCATCTGTTAAATAATGATAATAATATTCTGTAACTGGAATAGTAATTGTCAGGAGTCAGTGAAACAATATATTTTCTTTATTGCCTTTACAGAAATTCCTCATGAATAAACTATAAAAATTGTTAGGTTAAGGATTAGAATTTACATAGAATTGAATAGAAATTCCCTTTAATGTTGATCATTAGTTTTTATTAGTGGGACACAATGTAAGCATTAATTTTTATTAGTGCAACATGTGCATCCTTGAGAGATAATATCACCTACAAGGAAGTAAAACTGGGTGTCCAGGTGTAAAAAAATTTATTCTCTTTATGCAGAAAGCAGAAATACACATATAAATACACAAGCAGTTGCACAGTATATCCTTGGCATTAAAATTTGATGAGATTATGTTAATAAAAAATATCTTAAGAGGCAGCTTGAGAGTGAATGACAATGAAAAAAGGTTGAGATCTACTGATGTAACACAAGGCAAAGTAAAGAAATAGTAAAATTTTAGAACTGGACATATAAAAGGTGGAATTTCTATTATTCAACACAAACAATACACTAGTGAATAAAATGGGTCTCCAGAGTTATGTACACTTTGTGAACAGAAGGTGGACTGAGCATTTTTTTTTGCCTGTCTTTTCAATAATGTATATATGGTGAACAGCCTTGCAATAGAGTGTCTTCTTTTGAAGCCATGGGCCACATACTTGCTTTGAGTCCCTCTACTGTACTGCAACTGACTGTATGTGCAGGTGTCAACTGGCAATTATGGTGTCATTCTGTGGATACTGGGGCACAGAAAATTGGTGCCATTTAGGAAATTGCTGACTCTATAGCTCCTGGTATTGCTGCAAGTGATAAAACTCTTTTTCCTTTGACCTGATGTCTCAAGTCTTCTATAGCATCCATGATCCTAGGCTAACTTATTAGCTTATATGTAGGGTTTAGACCTTTTCATTCTTAACAGAGTAAGACCTGTTAAGTCTAGAAATTTGCTTTCAAATTGCTGGTAGAGTGAAAAATTAACACGTAAGCAGTTTATTTTGTCCACGTAGATCTTAGCATGATGTTGTTTTCCTCTATTTTAGGTATTAGAGGGGATTGATAATTTGATCATTGCCTATTTGTATCACAAGCCAGTATTTTCAATATTTTAATTTCCTCACACTTAGAAGAATTTTTTTAAACTAGTCTATAGGCTCTAGGGTGGTTATCTGTACCATTAACATTGCTTAAAACTATTGTAAAGAATTGTTTTATTGTTTATTGTTTTACAATATATTGCCCAGATGTAACATCATGTTTTTAAATATATATAACACATTGATTTTTTTCCAATTCATGTGTACTATATCACACAAATGACTATTCTAGTAAGCTGAAATAATAATCTGAGTAGTCTAATAATAATTGCTCTTATGTATGATTCAAATCGTTCACCAGGAATGAAATATTTTTCCATCTCCTTCACACTAAGGAGAATTACACTTCAAGCTTACTGTCCCATCAGCTTTTTCTAGCTGCCTAATTGATAATCACCAAACTTAGATTTCTTACGTCAAGAAAAATTTCAGTTTATTGCTATAGGATTTTCTGCTGCAATGATCCCACTTGTCTACACTTGTGTCAAAATCAGTAATAGTTATTCCCATGACAGGGTTCATAGGGGCTTTTCTATTAAGTTGAATTCAGAAGTCAAGTTTCCCCTAAGGATTACTGAATGCCAAGCTGACAAAATACCAGAGAGATTTTCTCTCTCTCTCTCTTTTTGTCATAGTCTTCTTTTCACTGTGCTTCTGTTTACTGTTTTTTTTTTTTTAAACTCAGCAGGAAAAAAATTGTGATTTGAAATTGATACACAACTTATAGCTGCATACTTATTTTTCAAACTAATGGGACTTAGATTAAATAGAAGAATCCCACATAGACAATGTACAGAAGAGGTAATAATGGGTGAATATCACCCATTAATTACTATTATTTGTTTTGTTTTTCTGATATAAAAAAAATCACATTAAAATCCTTACTTTCAAGTAATATATAGTTACAACTGAAATTTAATCATTGTACTTACTGGTATCTGTCTACAGAATGTTCTGAGGGTGTGGTTTTCAATGAGAGAGAGATCTGTTTTCAACTCAGCTCATATATGGAATGGATTCTACATTTTCTTGGAAGAATGCTATTGATCTTTCAATCATAGCCAGGACTGCACTTTTCCACTTCAATTTCTTGCTACAGTTTCACTTTGTATTTCATTTTGTCTTTTTTTTTTTTTTTTTTTACCATGCCTCCAAAACCAAATGGGATGGTACACCCCTTCCACTTTTATCTCACACCTTCTGCCTGGAGGGCATGGGGTGCGGTTGGTGGAATATTTTATATCATAATTCTCACCTGTTTAGAAACAATGGTGCCATGTAAAGTGTGAAAAGGAATGCTCTAAGCAAAAGCAACTATCATGCTTAATTGTGGGAATTTCTTTAAAAAGATCACCACAGGGATTATCTTCAAGCGGATAACTGGGAAATGTTGCTTACGGAGAGTGGTACATAACCTTCCCCATCCTCTCAAGAGGAAAAAAAAAAGGTGAAGAAAGTGAGATCCAGAATAGAATGAGACCTTTATTCTCTGTGAGCAAGCAGTTGGAGGGACCAAGGCATATTTTGTGTCTTTCTTTCGACCCTGGAAGCCTGGGCTCCCTGTTTGAGAGGAATAAGAGAGAGCACTGAAGTTTGTTTCTAATCCTACAGTGGTTGATTCAGGAATTCAGCAGAGAGGATTAGAGTGGATGAAAGAATGAGGGATTTTCACTGAAAATTGATCACAAATGTTTTGCAGAATAAGAAAGACAAGAAGATTTTTCAGATTCAAGATTAGTGATTTTCAAACTTTTTAAAAAACTTGTACTATCAGTAAGAAAAAGATTATACATCACAACCCAGAATACAGACACACACTTACAAAAATATCAAAGGAAACACACTAAAAACTAAAACTACATCTGTGTTTCATTCTTGAAGTTTCTTTCCTATTCACTTCATTTCTATATAATAACCAACTAAATTGATTTCATAGCCTGTGGATGGCAACTCAAAATCTGAAAGACACTGCTTTAGTGAAGAGTCGGGGGAAAGGTAGTGGAGACAAATGCCAGAAGAGAGTGCTACTTCAAGGATGCAGGAAATATTTTTTCCTTAATGCATTAATCTATAATAATGTTTATAAATTTTTAATTTTCTTATTCATATACAAACTGGATTCTAAAAACTCATATTTTAAAAATTATATTAAAATATTAATATATCAAAATCAATTTGCTTTTTATGTATTGTAAAACATGCTAAATTTCTTATAGCTAAGTTGCAATGATCACGTTTTATTTTACTCATATAAATTGTTATATACAGTATAAAATCATTATTTCATAAAAAGAGTATTTTAGCTCATATCAAGGGATAATTTATGTTTTTAACAAATTTATATTTTTGAAAACTTTCCTAATGATTGAGATAGAATTAGACATAAAAACTCTGCACCTTTATTTATGAAGAATTTTGTTATCTTTAAACAATGAATCATTAACTTACTATTTTTGCCTTTGACTTTTCTACCTTGTTCTCCAAGGGTACTAATTTAGATTTAATGTACATTGTCACCTTAAAACAAACAAACAAAACCTCCTACCCATTCCCAAGATTTTATACCCAGATATAACTTCTACTTTTTGATAAATATTTAAAAAAACATACTGATCTGAATGAAACATCAAACATTTTCTAATACCTCTCCATAAAACTGAAGTCACAGGGCATAGTGCATGCCTTGATACAACATTATCCTTTATAGAACATCATAAAAAGAAATCACAAAAAGTTTATGGAGGGAAATAAGGAAAGTGGGAAATAAAAGTGAAATAGGGAAATAATCACAAAGTTAAATAAACTTAGAGGTAAAAACTGACTTTTACACTTATACTTAATAGACTTAGAGGAAGGCCCACTTCCATTTACTTATAGTGTCTAGCATAATGCCTTGAATAAATAGCTATTTAACAAATACATTAATTAAATTGTGAGAGAAATAATGCCAAATTTTCAAACCTCATTTTACCTATTTATTAAATTTCTATTTGGAATAAGCAATTAATTGAGATAACAATTAGTGTCCTTAGCTACTGAAGTACTGGAGAAACTAACACGCAGTGAAGAGGAGAGCAGGGGAAGATGGAAAGGATGGAGAGAAAAGAGAAACTAAAAACCAAATACTTTTACAATATACAACATGAATGAAAAAAATTGCTTTCAGAATTTGTACTTTATGCCTGCATTTCCTTATATTACCATCTATTTTTCCATTAAGATTATTTGCATCCTTTTAATGTTTTATCATCTTAGAATTTATGCTCTTTTAAGAGTGTTTTGATTTTGTTGTTCAGAATGTATTCCTCCCAATTGCCCGTTAGATGATACCACCTTGTCACGTCTAACACCTACTAACACTTAGTAGCTTTGAGCCTTGTCCTTCAGTTTTCTCATTTGTACATAGAATTTCTGTGAGATAGAAACTACTGAGCAACTGTAGGTGACTTAGGGCACTGTGAAGATTGTCATGAAGTATGCACCCAGTAAATGCTAAGTGCCTTCATACAACTTACCATTGAAAACATTTTTTTAAAGATCACAGAATAAACACTCGAGCTCTAGTCTTAACACTACATTTCCTAGTCACGTGACTTTTACCAAGGGATTTAAACTTCTTGTTTCTTGATTTCACTGTCAGTAAAATCAGGCTAACAGAACATGCCCCATCTGCCTCACATTCATCTGACAAAGATTCAAGTAAACTTGTTGTGATACTTTTAATTTTACCATATTATGGTAGAAAACAGAGTAACACAAAGCCACTTTCTGAAGTCCCATGGAGCAAAGATAAAACGCAATTCTTTACTGACCTGACTGGGAGCACATATGGGGAAGCAAAGTGGTTAACTTCGTTTATTAACAGATTCTGTTCAATTGCATCTTCCTGATGATTGATCTCAGTTTGGGCATCATTTCCTTGCCTCTTTCTGTATCATAATTCATTGACTGAGTGGAATTACTTCTCTCTGCTTCA
Organism: Camelus ferus; assembly: GCF_009834535.1. Taxonomy (NCBI): domain Eukaryota; kingdom Metazoa; phylum Chordata; class Mammalia; order Artiodactyla; family Camelidae; genus Camelus; species Camelus ferus. Next base: position 96,026,490 of record NC_045697.1, read on the forward strand.
TGGAATTTTGGATAGAAATTTTATTCAATGTTAGTAATGCTTTCATTCTTTGGTGCAATTCATATTTCAAAGAAAGGTAACTGGCAGATTCTTTAGTATATTCAACAATGTCATATTCAATGTAAAGGAATTGAGGTTCCATGTCATGTATGAGCTTTCTTGAAATATTTCACATCATTTTGATCTTAAGGTGGAAGCAATATTCTATTCAAAGACAAAAATCAGTACCTATTAACTCTGAGTCAGATGTGTTTTTATTTATATATTTTAGTATTTTATGAATAAGGAACATTGGTAAGTTTATGAAATCTGCATTTTCTTAGGTTGATTTTGTTAAATGTATATAATTACCTATGGCAATATTCTTGAGATATTAGCAAACTTTGTGGAACTTTCAATTAAAATAATTTTTACTGAATGTAATAGAAACCTCAATGAAAAGAGAAAATAAGATCTTTTCAAGAAAGTAAGATTATTTCATTATCACCAAAGTTATTGTTTAATTATCCATTTAAAAATATTATTGTTATAGCAGTTTTAGCTTGATATTAAAATTGAGAGGAAAGTACAGATATTTCCCATATACAAGCTGACTTAACACATGCATAGTTTCTCGCATTATCAGTGGCCAGAGTGGTACATTTATTACAATTGATGAACCTATATTGACACATAATTATTCAAAGTCTGCAGTTTCCCATAGGGTTTACTCATGGGTTTGTACATTACTTATCAATTTTTGAAGCCACAGTACTCTCAAAATTCAATTGAGATTTTGCTGCTGTATTTTATACACTTCAGAGTTCTAATTCTGACTTTTATAATTTGAGGATGATGAAGTAGGCAATGCTCACAACAGTCCGCATTAACACTAAATTCTGTTGATGTCTATGACTGACTAAATATGAATTCTTAAAAGGTAAGAATAAAAGGTATACCATTGCCTCACTTCTCAACACTTCCTGTTGCAAAAGTCACTTACAACATAATTCTTTATGTTTATTATGTTTAATGCCTCAAATTATAACCTTAGGAAGTCTCAGTGCTGTAGATGTAAACGAGATTCCTTTTTAAAAATATGTATTTAATATATTTATAATGTTTAATACTTTTTTGGTATTTTGAGTTAGTTGGTTAATTGTGAGTGGCAATAGTAGAAAAGATAAAATTAGTAAAATTACTTAGCAAGGCAGGCAAGTGAGTGCTTATAATTTGAGTAGTGGGAATTCAGATAGGAGTGATACCAAAATTTATCAGAAATCAGAACCATCTTCTCTGCATGTAAAGGTATGTAATTTCATTTAACAATAACAATAATAAACTCATTATATGTTAATAAAAATAATATAACATTTATGAAAATTAGCTATATTTTCCCAAATAAAATATGTTCAGTGAGCAATGGGATATTATTGTACTTTTCTGCAAATACCTTTAACGTCTGATGTATTAGGAGACAGCTGCATCCTCACCTCTGGTTCCGCATTCAACTGGTTGTGATAGAAGACGTCATATACCAATCATTTTTCTCAGGATACATTTCTGGAATATGGTGGAAGTTATGATAATACTGTTTTAATTTGAAAATGTTCCGTAATGTATACAATAAATTAAACTGTATCTGAAATTTTTTAAAAAGTTACAGTTTCTAGAAAGTTCATGAGAGAATCTGAGTTAAAAAGGTATATATGTCTATCTTGCTATTACAATAAATAATTTTGATCTTGATGACCCTCTAAAAGGATCTCAAGGACCCCTAAGAGATCACTCAGACAAAACTTGGATAACCAGAGTACAGTCATAGTCATGTTTTGGTGTTTATTTACCTAATCACAAGTTTGAATGTTTTATCAATCATACAAATTGACCAATTATATTTTAAAACTCTTGGAAAACTCAAAATAAATGCTAATGTTGAATTACGGGAGGAGTCAAATTAAGTAGAACACAATAAAGAATTGGTACGATTATGATGACTAAAAACTGACAGAGAAGACTGAAGAGAAAAATGAACAGTAGAAAATGAGAGGACTGATGGTTCTCAGACCCAGATGCACGTTTTAATCACCTGGGGAGGTTTGTAAATGCACCTATACATAGGACTGACCCAGGTCTACAAAAGAGAATCACATGTGGAGAATCTTCTTCCATATGTTTTAAAAATTAACCCCAAGGAAATATCTAATGTGCAGCTAAGGTTGAGAATTTTTGGAATAATAATACAGAAGTACCCTATGCAAATAAACAAAGCAGAAAAGTTTAACACAGGAAATATGATCCAAGAGTGAGCAGAGTGTTGAACAAGAATATGATTCTTATATAAAATGCTTCATTAAAGACGATGCTTTTTATTCTGAAGTTTGTAGCATACTTTTTTGCCTTTTTCTCTGATGCCAGTCACAGAATCCTCATCAATGTATTTTTTAGTAGCAATTAACTATATATTACTCTCTCAACAATTTGATCGTTTTGAATCTGCTGAGAAGAAATGTATTGCTAATTTTTGCTTTATAAGAATATGGACAGATATTTAAAATGTTAATGTTAATGACTGTATTAAAAACAAATTATTAAAAAGTGATAGAGAGAGCATATCTTACACCAAATCAAACTAGGACATTTACAAATAATTGTCAGACATTGTTTTACTGACTAGTTAAACTCATTGAGAAGTTACTCTTTTGTACCCCTTTTATGTTACAAAGTCATGAGGATAGAGAATGTCTTACCTGCTTTCTGAATGTGTCATAATATCTAAGTAGTACTAGAAATATTTGATGTATTCTAATACGTACGTACCTGTATGCCCCTTCCCACACAGCTCAGCAGTAGTGCTGTCTGCTGCATGCCTAATATTCTTTTTTCCCTCCATTCTCAAATGTAAGTTCCAAAAGGGCAGGGTCTTTGTTTTGTTTCACTAATGTAGTTAGTGCCTAGAACAGGGCCTGGTACAAAGCAGGTCTTCAAATAGTATTAACCAAATATATAAACAGGTGAATATAATCAAGCAGAGTATAGCAAAGGGCTTCTATAGAAGTTGCTCTAAATTTCCTTCTTTATCAAAAATTCCATTTCTATAATGTGCAGAATCTGACCAAAGAATACATCACTTCATTATGATACACAGACTTTAAAAATATTATTTATGACTTCACTTCCCACCATTTTTAATTTTATTGTGTGTTATTTAAATAGGAAACATATTACTCAAGTAAAATGATATGACATGCATCACCTTTCAAACAGCATAGACCTCAATACTCATGGTGGCATAGCAGACATCAAGATAGACTTTTTATGTGTATTAAAGTTATAATCTCTGTTGGCAAAGACACTTCATTCCCCTAACAATCTTTCTTTACATACCAATGATTTGAGAAAAATTAAGAAATTACTGGGAAATGTACAGAAGGAGAGTTTTCATTTCCTACTGAGCTATCATTTTCTTTTCTTTTTTGATATTCATAATAGATTAAGGCAGGATTCATGAATAAGAGAAAATAATGTCCCTAATAGAAATTTGAGACTTTTTCAGGAGTCAAAATACTCCTTTGGAATTTACAAGCATGAGATACTATGACATCAAATACAAAAAATATGTAACTCTAGGATATGGCATTTTCATGTTCATTGTTTATTCAGGATTGCAAAATATTTTAAGCAATTAAATTTTTATTTGATATTTAAAATTAAATGCCATATATACTTAACATGCCCAATGCCCTCAAATCCTTATTTTTCATATAATATTAAATATTAACTTTTAATGCAAAGTTTCCTGAGACTTGAGGTATACATATGTTTTTAATTCCTCCTCTATCCATCAACTGTATCTTCTTATTTTATAGTCCAGTACAGCACTGACATACAATAGCTTTTTGAAAATCTTCTACCCCTTGATGATGTAGAGTGCTTAGCAGGCTCTTGATATAATTTAAGGAGCTAATGAAACGTTGTCAGTGCCAGATACCTGCTCATTGGGAGATATGACAGTTATCTGGGAACTATTCACAGTGCCTTAACTTTCCAATATTTGCATTCTTTTGGAGTAACAAATATGTCACCAATGAGGCTTGATATGATTTCCCACTGACACATTACTGAAAAAACAGGCTAGTATCTTCTGATTTTGCACTTTTAAGAAAAAGAGAAGAAAAGTTTCAATATGCCAAAATGTTTTTGCTTTCTAGAAGACACCTATTTGAGCTAATTTAAGGAAATGAGATTAATTCTCTGGGAGTAATAAACATAACACAACATCAAAAACCAGAGCAAAAAATAAAACAAAACTGCTTAAACTGGTTAACAAAACTGAGTAGAACTATCCTTAACACCTAAGTCTTAATAAATAGTGTTTGTGCATATAAATGAAGCATCTAATAGATTTACCTTTTAATATGCTGTACATGCTCCTGCAGAAGCAGAAACCTCTCAGTGCACAGGGCCCAGCTAAAATTTACTTGTGCTCCAAGAGAAACTGGAATTTTTAATTCCATGCTTTCCTTCTTATGGTTACAAGATATTTTAAAAGTTTAAAAATATACAGTATATTTGCTTTTTTTTTTTTTTTTTTTTTTGCTATGACTGTCCTCTAAATCCAGGTATTTCACTCTCTCATGTTAACATATCTCCTTAATCCAGAAGTGATCTATAAAATTTGACCCTCACAAAGGCAATGGTTTACTCATATAAGAAAGTCTATACTTGACCAAAACTGCAGTTCTCACTGAATTAATATGAATAGGCTAGGGTATGTTTTGGCACAGAAAAACTCAAAAATGATAATGCTTTCAGAGATAACCTACTTTTATTGTATAAGGATGTTTTATAGGCTCCTATTTTGATGGAAATATGTTAAAGTAAGATCTTTTCCATTTCATTATTTTGTATATGAGCTTTTGGAGCTTATTTTTATGTATAATATGTTGATATTGAATATTGCAAAATATTAGAATATTGTGCTCTAAATTGTTGAAATGGAGTCAGTGTAACATGTATATATATATCTAGATGAAATTATACACAAATATATTACATTTTTATGTGGTATATATGATAGATACCATTTAATATATATTTACATAGTATATTTTTATGATATGCATTATAATTTAACTTCCAAGCACAAATTTAAAATAAGAAATTAAAATGGAAATGTTAATTTGACCAGAGGAAAAAATTTTAAGCTTTCTGCTAGTCACTCTACACACAAAACATGTCAAAATACAAAAAAAAAAAAAACAAAAAAACTAGTAACACAATGAAGTGTAATAGCCTTAATATATAAAATATTTATTCAAATTGATGAACAACTTACTAGGACTTCACTAGAAAAATAAGTAAAATTTTAAAGTGCTAATAGAATATATTTTTAAATTATTGGTTTTCAAATTTAAAATTACAGGGAGTCTAACAATTCTGATAGGAGAACATGCCAATATGTCTTCTCTACACTGAACGGAAATTATTAGGGCATAAATTTGAGGAAGAATTTTGGTGTCATAAATCATAAGCCATGAAAATATTCAAAGCGCCTGCTCCAGTGATTCCATTTTAGGTACTATGCATGAAGTCTACAAAATTTTTATTTTATTGAACATTGGTGTACATTGTTCATTATGGCAAAACAAAGAATTGTAATTATTTTTAATGAGTAGTTACAATGTCCTCGCTATTCTTCTAAGTGAGTTAAGTATATTAACCCACTTAATACCAATGACAGACTTTTGAGGTAATACCTCTTTTTCAAATATGAGAAAATTGAATTCCAGAGAAGTTAATTGACCTGACTTGGAAGTAGTAAGACATGATGTCTGGGTCAGATGATCCAGACTCTCAATGATTACACATCTGCCTCTCCTCTAGGGGGTGTTGATATACTAACATATGAAAACTCCAGTCATGGGGATGTAATGTATATAGCACAGTGACTATTGTTCATAATATTTCATTGCATATTTGAAAGTTGCTAAGAGAGTAAATATTAAAAGTTCTCATCACAAGAAAAAAAATTGTAACTATGTATGCTGATAGATGGTGACTAAACTCATTGTGGTGATCATTTCACAGTGGATACAAATATCGAATCATTACATTGTACACCTGAAACTAATATAATATTATATGTCAACTATACCTCAATTAAAAAAAAAACTTCTATGTAGGAATAAAACACTTAGCCACAAGCCTGGCAAAAAATAAACTATCATTAAATGTCAGTTATTATTAGCATCATTATAATTATTGCTAAGCCATTCAAATAATCTTTTCCAAAAATATTTGTTATAATCAGAAAGCTTCTGAAGATGTAATTAAGATCATGATATAGAATTACATATATATGTGATTTTTTAATCTACATTTTACATCGTACTACATTTTCCACATTAAAATTTTCTTCTTCAAAATTTTGAACAGCAGGTGAATAGCACCTCTACAACAGATAAGATTAAACAAAATAATTTAATTATGTATTATGAAAACAAATTGTGGTAAGTACCAGGACTTTTAGGACTTCCAGTAACAGGCATGCCATAATGAAAACTAGACCAAATAGAGAGGTTCCCTCCCTCCCATTTTAGTTTCCTTCCAAATATGCATAAACACAACTGTGTTCTCCATCTTATTATAAGCATGTCAGCTTTTTTTGCTGAAAGCTGCTTTACTACATTTTTCTTTCCTCAAGCATTTATCCTTCTCAATGCATACTTGAGCTGAGCAAAAAGAATGTGTTTTACACCATGGACAGAATTTGTTTTTCCATAATGTCTGTACACTAAGAATTGATAGTTAAATTGATAAAGAAAGAACTTTCTAATTGGTTGTATGGGAATGGTTGTCATCAGAAATTCATATAATAGTTGTGCTGCATTGATAGAAAAATAGCATTTTATTATCCATTGTTATCCATATATCCATATATATATATCCATATATCAGTGGTGGCTTCTGCTGTTTCATGACAATTCAAAAGGGCACTTGGATCTAACCCTTCTAGGTTTAGAGAGAGAGAGAGAGGAAAAAAAACTTCATTTTTCTCTCAATCTTCTTAGTAAACTAAATTAAAGCTTTTGAATTCACCAACAGAGCTCTCTTGACTAATCTCTTTGGGAAAAAAATGTATCTTCCATGTGGCATCTCCTTCTCAGAATGTAGAAAAAGGTCACTCTGAAGTCACCGCACACATTTATATAGAGAAAAGATATCTGTAGCTTCTAAATCCTGCCCTCAACATTACACAGCAACATTACTTTCCCAGTATAACAAATTTTCTATTACCAAATTAAATAGGCTTTTAAAGTCACCACGCATCTCATTTCCCTTAATTATATCTGTATATGTATGTATGTGTTTGTGTACTTTCACGTGTGAATTCTTTCTATCAGAAACATGAGACTTCATTAGAGTCCTTAGAAGTGGGTTTCTATGTTATTTTCCTAGAATATCAGCAAATAGCAAAATGTTCCTTAGCTTTAAGGGAATCTAATTTATATATTTGAAGTAAATTTAAATGTCTATTTTATTTGAAAGGAATATTGAGATTGTTTTCCTGTCTTAAATCTAAGGGTTGAATTAAAATACATAATTTCATTTTTTCTCTCCCCCACTCCCTTTTCCCTCTTTGGTAACCATAAGTTTGTTTTGTATATCTATGAATCTTTTTCTGTTTCATAAATAAGTTCATCTGTGTCATATTTTAGATTCCACATATAAGTGGTATCGTATGGTAATTGTCTTTCTTTTTCTGACTTACTTCACTAAATATGATAATCTCTAGGCCCACCTAGAGATTGTTGCAAATGGCATTATTTCATTCTTTTTTTTTGGCTGGGTAGTATTCCACTGTGTATATATATACCACATCTTTATTTATTCACCTGTCAATGGACATTTAGGTTGCTTCCTTGTCTTGGCTATTATACAGTGCTGCTATAAGCAGTGGGGCGCACGTATCTTTTTGAATTATAGTTTCTTCCATAATTATTTTTTGACATAACTTCCAGTATTCCAAAAGCTAAATTGAATTGACAATATTAGAGTAATAATATTGTATTATACAAAGGATTTGGGGAAATATGTTTGTAATGAAGTATTTATTTTCCTCAGAAAAATCAGTGGTTCCAAAATTAGAGACATAGACTAATTCTACTTTCCTCATGTTTCATTACAATGCCTTTAATACTTATCTTCAGTTAATGTACAGAAAGGAGAAAAAATTATTTCCATTTCAAATTATAGAACTTACGTTTTTATGAAATTCAGTTTATGCTGTTGAACTTGAATTTACTTATGTTCAAGATGAAGGTGAAATGTTTTTCTAACATATTTTCAGGGGTTAGTATCAAAGTCAATTTAATGAACATTGCTTAGTATGTTTTCAGTATATTAAGAAAATATCAATATGATATTTAAATAACATAAACAGCACAGCATATATGTTGACATTACTACATTTCTTCTGTAAAATATTAATGAGCAGAAACCTTAATTATATCTAGTTGGGAGATCAAAAAGGTGAGCACTCATGCCCTGTGACGAGAGCAGAGCCTGACAGGAAGAAGAAAGATCCCTCTTCTTTCCTGGTGAGGACTCAGTCAACAAAAAGCCATGGACTCTTTGTTTACTATCCCTTCCAACTTCTTTTCCCTTCTTAAGTGTTCTCCTCCCTTTGCCATGCTGGGGACTTGCACGTGGCTTGCCATGGTCACAGACTTCAAATTGCAATTCTCTGCTCATACCAAATAAAGCCATCTTTGCTAGGGAAATATCTGGCATTCTTTTTGTTTCAAGTCAAGAATTCCTGAAGGAATTAATAAAATAGCTAGGGTGTAATTGAAAAGGACGTTTTTGGTTTATCTCTGTCTTTGGATATTTCCTAGACCTAATGAATTTAATGGTGTGTGCAGGTTTCTGAAATCTCTGTGCTTTGGTTCTTCATCTACATAATGGTACTAGAATTTACTTCATAACCCGTTTTGAGAATTAGATAACATGAAACCATTGCACAAGGCAATGGGTAGTAGGTATTGAACATTCAGTAATTCTTTATGACAACAATACTGGCTACCAATGGTGACGTTAAGCAGCTATCCTTTCTTTTTTTTCCAACAAAAATGTCCTCAGGATTGGACATTACTGAATTCAGTAATTGACTGTGTTGTGATAGTGAACATGTCACAATTTCTTTGGGTCCCTGTTTGTATGTGATAATGCTGGCAAACATCTTCTTCAGAAGAATATTGCAAGAATTACTTGGTATGATGACTTGAAATGCCTTGTCACACACCAAGAAACATACACATATCTGATGTTTATATCTTAAATGTACTTTGAGGAGCTAGTGTTACAAGATTAGAAGATAAAAGTCCCATCCATAAGATTTTCATATTCTAAAGAGTATTGTAACATTTTAACAGGTGAATATAATAGTTTGTTACTTTCATTAAATAAGGCTTGAACAGGAGGCAACAGAAACTGGGATTAGGTCTTCTCATATGAATGAAGGACAACTCCAAAAAGGAGGTGCCATTGTATGTGGATACCAATGAATGAAAAAGAGATTAGGAGAAGAGAATTGGGCTATGCAAACAAATGGGATAATGAACATGTCACAATTACATCATCATGAGACATTCAGTATTTAAATGTCATTGAATGACTAGCTTCCAGGGACATGTTGGGGCCAGGAATTTTACACACACACATACATACACACATATACATTCACACATGCACAATGCAAAATAATTAAAGCAAGTCACCTTAATGCATACTGTCACATATTTAGAAGTGATTTTCTACTTCTGGCATGAGGAGAGTTTTCTGAGTTAATGTCCACTGATTGTCCTGCTGCATCTGTCACTGCATCTGGATTCCATGTAAGTGTTGCTGTAGACTCAAGTTGCAGTTGATTGACTGCTAAGCACAACTTGCTCTGGTTAAGGAAATAAAGAGTTTGATTTCATACATATCCATAAAAGCTTGAAATGAGGTAAGTCTGTCAGTGCTCAAGTTCAGAATCTCCTTACTCTTTACTAAAAACACATTTTCATTTTTGAGTCCCCATACTTTCCAGATGTATGCTAAACTTAACCTCAATCATTCTGGACATAATGCCTTCTCTACAGGGTACTGTAAGGCGGTAAATGTCAGTTGAAACCCTGGAGCTTAGGTGTGTGTGTGCATATCCTATGTGAGTGTAGGTGTGTATCAGGGTAGGTTGAGAGTGGGGTGGAAGAAGCCCCACAGCTCATGGGTGTTTGGTCCATACTGATTAAGAGTGAGACTATGCACACAGTGATCTTGGCTCTGAAAGCTTTTGCCTATCATATTCAGGATGTGAAAGTCTCTTTTGAATTTTCAAGTGTTCCATTGGGTTTTGATCTTTTAGTTCCAGCTGCCTTCCCAGCAGTGTTTTAGAAATCCAGGCCAGAACCATGACATACAGATGTTTAAAAAATAGACATATTTACTACAAAACTCAGTAAATTGAGTAGAACATAGAGAGTTCCTACATACTTCATCCTTCCGCCTCCCTCGAGTCCTCTATTAATATCTTGCCTTAGTGTGGTACATTTGGTATAACTGATGAGCCAATATTGATACTATATTATTAACTAAAGTTCATTCATTAAGGTTCACTCTTGAATGTACATTCTATAAATTTTTTAAAAATGTGTAACATGTATCTACCATTACGGCATCAGGATAATTTCATGCCCTAAATGTTCTCGGTGCTTCATCTAGTCATCCCTCTCTCCCCTACTTGAACCCTTGGCAACCACTGATCTTTTTACTGTCTTCATAGTTTTGCCTATGCCATATAGTTGGAAAACACAGTATGTAGCCTTTTCAAATTAGCTTTTTTCACTTAGTAATGTACATTAAAGACTTCACGTTCTTTCATGATTTAATAGCTCATTTTTGATATCTGAATAATATTTTATTACATGGATATACCACATTTGTTTATTCATTTACCTATTGAAAGACATCTTGGCTGATTCCACATTTTGGCACTTACGAGTAAAGCTGCTACAAATATCAGCACGTTGCATTTCATGTGAAGATTTCAGTTCATTTGAGTAGATACTACGGAGCATAAATGGCCTTCCATTTACCAAATCTTCTAAACAGTTGCAATATTTTGATAGTGCATCTGATAAGAATTCTTACAATTGGCCTGGGAAAATCAAGGGAGATTATGTTGTGTAGCATACTTAGTATGTATCCTTACATAGCTCACTGTCCCATCCATTTCTGCTATATCAAAACTTTGTGAATTATACATGCATAAAAATATCATCAATAATATACATTTCATTAAGATTTACCATATGAACTTCATACTTGCTTAATTATTATACAGAAGTTCTAAAGTTGGATTTTTCTGGAAAATCAGGAATCTGACAGTGTGTATTAAATTTCTCAGTCTTCTTAATATTGTAGCTATCTTCATCTTCTGATTCCTATAACTCACTTTTACACATATTCTGCCTTTGTCACATTGGTCTTTTTTTTTTCAATTCAGATGCCTTTGGTATAGAATAACAAATTCCTATATTGCCTAAGAAGCACTTCTATGTCCCTTTTACCCCATATTTTGTATAAATCTCATGAACCAACAAACCTCTCTCAAACTGTTGTCAAATAAGCTCTTTGATCCCCTCTCTGATTAGATTACAGGCATGTTTGTTTAAGCTCTGAAAGGCACGAATGGTGTCCCAAAGAGGAAGACTACCTCTCTCTCCAATGAATACTGAAGTTCTTTCTGTAAGCAACCAACAGTACTTCCTGATCTTCTTCAAGGTTTGTGTATTTCATTCATACCAAGTCCCTAAAACAGTGGGTCTCTAGTTAGTGGCTGAGGATGGGGGTAGGCCTTGCAACATTTCTAGCATCACAGAGGCATGAGATGACTCTTCTCTAGTCTATTATGGAGTGAAGCTGTGGGGGAGAGTGGAACACGTTTGAAGTTACCATTCCCTGAAAGGCAACTTGAATATATTTCCCCAAACCAAAGAAACACTGAGCACTGATAAAGAGTAGAGAAGTTTTATTCTGAAAGACTGAGATTAATTTGTATTGCTCTCAAAGGCTAGCTCATTGTTCGTTTGTACTACTCAAAGCAGATAAGACTTCAACCCGAAGACATTGGAGCTGTGGGCTATAAATATACACTAAAGATTGCTCTTCTCACGACCTCAGGGCCTAAGTTTTATGCCTAAAGAATTTAATAAGGCTCAGTTTTAGGATTTATGGAATTTTATCTTGCAGTGGTCTTTTCAATCAAAAAGATCTACTGTTCCTCACTTACACTGTTGTGTGTTATTATTTAAATTATCTTTTTTTTTTCTAAAATGTTCATGCTTTTTGTGTCATTTATAAGGTATTTTCTTATAATCTCCACATATTTTATTTTTAAAAATGCCTCACAATCTTTGGGTTTTTTTTAGGAATGCTTTTTTATATTTATTGCCATATTTTTGGTTTAATTTCAACCATTTTGGATTGTTCTTGGTGTACAGTCTCTTTCCTTTTGATTTCTTCATTTCACTATGACCCATGATTAAGAATCTTGAAATGTGGATTGTTATTTCTCTGCACAATACAAAAATAATGCACGGATTTTAAGATAACCTGTTTGTTTACAGTCATCATTCCTTACAATTCTTTTCCTCGAGTCATTAAATACCCTCAAATCAATGGGAGACTCATTATGTTTGAGTCAATAAAAGTGAATAATTGGATCTCTGTTTTTGGTTCAGTATAGTCAGTGCAACTTAGAATTAGGGATAGAAAAGTGGTCTAGTTCAATGTGTCTCTTTCATCCTTGGGCCTTTCTCTTTCTGAACTCCTTTTTTTCCCCTCAACTTGTTCTGAGGGTATAATTTGAGTTACATACTCTGTGTGCTGATTGAATATTTTACAATGGATATTTCTTCTCTATACTTCTGGTATGGTTGTAAATATTTTAATAAAAACTTAGGAAGAAGAATGTCAGGAACATCAATTCTGGTAACCCTACAGTACAATGACCTGAAACACCTCTTCATTTTTATCTTCTACATTACACAATATACATGCTAAAGATTTTTTAAAATAAATTAATTATTATAGAAGTTATTTTCTTTCTAAAAGTTTAAAGTTTTTACATTCTCATGAGAACAAAGACCTACCTTACATTTTAATGTCACTCTTTTATTAAAGATTTAATGAGACATTTTCTTTTCATAGGTCAAAATCTTTCATGACATAAATCTGAGAGTAATACTTCTAAGACTCCATCCACTCATAAGAAACAGACTCATTTCAAATGAACAAAGAAAGCACAGAGTGTAAGGGCTGTGTGCAAGGAGGGAAAATGAGGGAAAAAATACTGTAAAAGAGAGACAGTTCTTCTAAAATGTTTGTTTTTGCCATTTTAACTTCCATTTAAATGATTTATCACTAATTGAATGATCTTAAAACATGGTGCTTCATAATCAAATATTCCAGAACTTACTGTAGAACTGCAAGCACACTTTTTCAAAACATCTAAAGATATGTTATTTATAAGTAATTTGAAAATTCAGTCATGTTTTTAAAATCTTGAGAAATAAAAATAGTAATTTATATTCTTGCTTATTATGATTATTACAATTACCTGAATCTGGCACAATTTTGTCTTCTGTCTTTTTTTTTTTTTTTTTTTTTTTTTTTTTTAAGAAATAGCTTGGATAAAAGAAAACTTGCAAAGTACAGTTTTAGAATCATGAGTGGTACAGTGCAATGGATAAGGATACAGCCTCTAGAGCTACAGTACCTGGGTTTATAGATGACTTCTGTCACTCATTACCTGTGAGACTCTAAGTTACTTGAGGCCTTGTTCTCCAATTTCTTCATCCACAGACTGATTAACAGTAGCTACCACACAAGGACAACTTTATGAAGATTAAATATGTCAATCCATGTAAAGCCCTTAAAACCATGTTGGGCAGAAAGTAGGAACTAGACAAACTTTTCTTCTTATCAATGGACACAATTTTTAAATGGCCAGCATGAAAATGGAGCAATTGTATTTTACATTTGTGTAAACAAATGTACAACGTGAAACTGCTTTGTGTTACATTGGTATAACCAGTGCAAATTCAGACTGTGTAACCTATAGAATCAAATGGAAGAAAAAACAAACCAAAAAACCTCCACACACATCCTACCCCAAAGTCTTCTTACTTTAGTTGCCACCCCTACAAGATAAACTTGAATTTTATTTTATCTTTATATTTTATCTCTTATTTTTTTAATCTGTTGTCTAAAGGAACAAAAGTATTTTATAATTCTGTAATGAGATGAGTATGCAAAGAAGAAATGAGGGTGGATATATGAAAAAGGGAATCTGGATGTCTGAAATATCTGATTTCTAATGAGTTACACAGCATAATATTTTAGCCCATGTAGAGAAGGAAGGTGCCATTTGAACTGGTATTTTGAAAAAGCACAGTTGTAAGAACATTATCATAAAACAATTTTATTTTTGCCTTTGAGTACCTTGTAAAATTTCATCAGTGGGTACTGAATTTCCCCTGCTGATGGATGAAATCTTAGGTGCACTTTATGAATTTTTCTGTCACTGTTAAGTGAAAACAAAATAAAACAATAATAAACAAGATACTGCAGGTACATTGAAAACAATTATAATATTCAAATATTAAGAATTCCAAATTTGATTTAAAATGGCCTCTCCTCTCCTCCCCCAAAGGAGGTGTGTTGTATGGAAGAAGCTTACTGTCAAGGAGGATTACATGATTGGCTTTTCTCTTTTTCTAGCCTACCATGGTTATTCCTGTTAACCAAAGATTCTAACAATTCCTGGGTTTGCATGTAAGAAGGAGAGTCAACCAATGCAATAAATGTCTTGCCTGGCTGAATGCATCTCTGTTTTGGCTGGCCACTCATTCCTTCCTCAGCTTCTTAGAATTCAAACATATTTCTGTTTTTACCTGCTGTGATTGGTTCACACTTAAGAATGCTCTCTTGGAGAGTTCCTAAATCAATCATACAACTAATTTGTGTGTGTGTGTGTGTGTGTGTGTGTGTGTGTGTGTGTGTGTTATGACCTACATTAAGTCCATGGGAAAACCTTATGCAGCCTTGCTCTGACTGAAAATGCAGGTATTTTTTAAACTATACCCCTATTTTTCATCTTTATACCATTTTGATTATTATTCATAACTTAGATACCAATTTATTTTGTACTCTAGACTTCATTGTACATGTAGGGAGCTCTTCAAATGATCTCTTTAAGAAACTTCTCTTTTGTGTGAGGATATATCTTGCCAGTGGGGAAGGGTAAAATTTCCTAGCATCATTCTATCTAAAGAAATCCTCTTAAAAATTCCTCTCCATGTCCCTCATTTTTTTGTATAACAGAAACAATTCAGCATTTTCATAAAATATAAATATTGCACTCTGTCATTCCTGCAGTAAGATATTCTATTGACCACTTAAGTCAGCCTTGTTCATTGTGGGAGAGGAATGTCAAAGGCCTGAATGCTGAGAAGTCATTGGGAGCCTTCTCAGAAGTTGGCTATGGCCATGTTCTCTCTAACCACCAAACATCCATGCACCTTACATGTGCAAAATACACTCACCCACTTTCCAAGCCCTGAAGAGTATCATCCCATTAAAATTCTAGAATTTTATTATTTAAATTAAGTTTTATATGTAGCTCCTCAGGTCAAGTTCCTCTCAATCTGAAGATCTGTGAATTTAAGAGACAACATTTCTATCTCCCCCTGTATGCATACAGACAATATAACAAAGAAGACCGTTCTAGGATACCGCTACAGACATTCCTGTTCAAAATGGGTTGAGGGGAGTGGTAAGAAGTTCATAGGAATCAATATTCCCTAGTATTTGTAAAATCTTGCCAGGCAAATGTTGAAAGTTTCTTGTTTGAGACTCAGTCAAATATTTATCATGAACTGATGCTCCATGATTCTTGGCTCTCTGCCTTCTGGATTTCAAAATTCTTCATTTTACTCTAAATCTTTCTTCCTGTTCTATTGTAATAGCCCACGTTTGCACCTCAGGCATTTTCTCAGCCAACTTTCTGTACAAGTTTGAATTTCCACAAGACTTCTTTTAAGTTTTCACTCTCTCTTTCAGTCAAAGCTGGCACACTTCCTGCCAATGTAATTCCCTTAAAGTTTTGTCCATTTATTTCTATTGAATTGTCTGTCTTTTTCTTGATCGATTCGTGGAAGTTGTTTTTTTTTTTTTAATATATCTTCGGAGTGAGTACCACTTTTCTATTAGTTTTACATGTTACAAGTATCTTCTTCCACTATGTGGCTTGCTTTCTTAATCTTTACATATATATATTTAATTACTGTGATTTAATGTATCAGTCTTCATGGTCAGTACTTTTTATGTTTAAGAATCTTTAATCAAAGATCAGGTTAATATTCTCCTATATAGTATTCAGGAGACATTTTTTTACTTACCACTTTTGGATCCAAAATTCCCTTAAAGTGGATTGGAGATCACTAGTCTCTTTTTTCACATATACACTCAAACTCCATAGACACAGTCCATGCTCTTTCAAGATTTCTTTCACCAAGCTATTTTCAGGAGTGAAAGTAGTTGGGGGAAAAAAAAGAAAGTAGTGAGAGGGTAGCCCTGAGGATTCTGCAGTTCAGCAAGTGCCCAGTAAGGGGGTAGGGTGAGATTCCACTAACTCTGTTCCCTATGAGTTACATTTTTGTGGCTCCCTCACAGGTCTGCATGGGAGTAGCCTTCCCAAGTTCATCCCCTAAAAGGCTTACAATGATGATGTCAGGGACTCTCAGTGCTGACTCCTTTCCTCCCTCCCCAGTCATCATGAAGCTCGGTGAACTGGAGAAGTAGAGTTGTGGGGAATATATTCTATTATCTCTTTACTAGTTCCTAAGGGTCTTCTTAGAAGTGAGCACACAGCATCTCTTTGTGTCAGCTGTGGGTTCTAATTTCTACGGCAGAAATTCTGCTCAGCATGTGGTTACATGAGTAAAAATGCAGTTACATGAGCAGAAAAGATTCTTTCTCTTTCCCCTAAGCTTACTTATCTGCCGAATAGTAAATTTCAATACTATTGATAGGACATATTAAATTCTGAAATATTCTTTCATAGTATTTATATCAAAGAATTAAAAAAGCAGAAATCATATTTGCAGGAATACAATGCATTGAACTTTTAAAGGAAAGTGATCCCAACCATAAAATAATCTGACTTTATTTTCAATAGAATTATCTACTGAATTGCAGAAACTGTAGTATAGAGCCAATCTTCCAAGTGGGTGAACAAATTTTAAAAGAGAAAAGAATCACTTCTAATAGTATAACTCTTACTAATGTTTCAGCCCTATATACTAAGTTGAGAATCTATTCTTTATTGTGTACTGTCTCCTATTCAGAATCATTCAGTAAATCTTTCAGTTATTAACTGCACATGGGGTTTGTTTTTGTGCTATGATAGCTCTTCTGGAAATGAAGTTATAACACAGACTATGTGAAAATTTACAAGGTGCTAATGAGCTCAAACACCACAAATTATTTAAGTAACTTAATGCTGTTGTTATTTTTACAGTGTCAGAGGAGTTTTCACACTAATGTGAGGCAGCCACATAATTTATTTCTCTGTTTTCAAACTTTCAAGTATAAATCGAAAACATAAGCATAAAGTCAAAAAGAATGACAAAATTTATTCCTTTCAAATGTTTATATTAAAAAGTATTTTTAACCCAGAGTAATAGAATACAATAATATGATTGCTTTTAATCTTTAACAATCTGAAAACTTTTATTATAGATTTGAGATAGGGCATGTATAATGGGATGTTCACATATTTAAACTGGATATTTAATTTCTACTGATTTTGGTTTTCTTTACTATATTAAAATTTGATCCATGTGTATATTTATACTACAAACCTTTCTGTGAGAGCTGTTCTCATTCCATCACACTTGAAGGTCAATTTTTGTCTTACACGGATATGTAAACATTGGATTACTATCAAGTTTCTATTTTCTTAAGGAGCCCTGGGACCTGAGAGTTAAGTTGAATTTTCAGTCTCAAGCAGGGCTAAGGACCAGAGAGAAAAACAAGCAAATTCAGAGAGTAAGTGGAGGTTGAGTTCTGGGTCTAGCACTAGCTTTGGGCTCTTGAGAGTATAGGAGATCTACTTGTACTGTTCTAAACCTAACCACCAGGAAAATGAGAAGTGGAGAGGAAGACAAGGTATGTAACATCTATCTCATCAAGTGAAGAACACACTCAGTAAAAAAAAAAAATTAAAACCTATACACAGTTAAATTCCCACCAAGGAAATAACTGAAATCAGTTTAACACTCATGTTCTCAATAACTGAATTTCTAAAGTAATATTCTACTTGCATGCCAGTATATTTAATACTTTCTGAGACCAAGTCCTGGATACTGCCAGACTCAGGATTTAATTTCAGCTTCAATGCTTACTAGCTGCAGGATCTTGAAAAACTTCCTCATATGCTCTAAATCTCAGTTTCTTCAGCTCGGAGATGGGAATGCTTGTAATGCGTATTTCCTAAGGTTGTTTCTAGGTTTAAATTAGTTAATGAAAGTTAAGTACTTAGCTGAATGCCTGTCAGAGATTTCAATTTTAATGAATTTTAATAATTAGAGTATTACTTTTGCTAAATGATATGATGCATGACCTAGACCAGGTGAGTAATAATGTCAATAATATAAAGAATAGTGATCTTTTATTGAGTTTATATGTTAAGAAAATCTCAGTACTTTATATAAGTTAAATCCTTTCAACAACTCTAGACAATGTGGTGCTTAGAGAGGCTAAATAACTGGAGTAAAGTCTTAAAACTAGGGGGAAAAAAACCCCCACGGTAATGCTTTAAGAGAGATCTGATCCTTAGGAATTGTAAATGGCAATTAATTGTACTTATTATTAGCAAGAACAAGTGCTAGATTCTACCTTAAATTATCATTTTTAAGTCTGAAACTGAAGCTGCTTTATTTGTAAGTAAAGCAAATACAGATCAGGTTCAGAGACACTGAGCACACTAACTGGATTCTGATTTTACAACCACAACTGCAAGCATATGTGCCTTGTACATTTCTGTTAGGGTTTTGGACGTATACCACAGGCTAGCACTTTGCCTTGACATTGCTGCTCTGCAAACAGATGGCAAATTCCTTGCTGATTTTCAATTAAATTGTATTTTTTTCAGAAACATTGAAAGTATTAAGCATCTAGAAATTTTAGACACATGTACATACAAGATTATGAAGGCAGGAAAATAAATTTTTGATGGTTAAGACTAAAGTTTAACTAGATAGCTCCTGGACTGATGGCTTTTTTTCCTCTAAGGTTTTCACACTCAATTTCTCATTGTTTCTTCCACTTAGGCTGGATTTTAGTAAAGGCAACTCTAATCTATAGAGTAGCTTTTATCTGACTAACCTAACTCTGGATTTGTAGCTGCAAAATGGCTGATGAAAAATTTACTTAAATATTGTATCTCAAACTTCAAAAGGAACATTTGTATTTCCTTCAGTACTACATTTTAAAATCAAAAGACATGCACTGTTAACTTTGGAGATTGGAATTTGGAAGTTAATACTTTATTTGATTTTAACCAAAAAATTGTATCTTTGTATACAGAGAAAATGAATTTCAATTCAGTAACTCTATAAGTAAGAATAACAGGGAAAATTAAGAATGCTACATCAATATCATATGCTAAGTAAATCTATATCTCCTATCAACTCTACTATTTTTCTTTTTAATCACCTTTACTGATAAGAACTGACCATAAAATGTTCACACCATAAGGGAGCTTCAAGGTTACTGAGCTGAGTATCTTTCTTTCACAGGTTCAAAATATAAAGACCAAGAATGTTAATAGAAGTTTCCAAAATGACACAGATAATGGAAGAACTTAAACCTTAATCTGATGAAGGTTAAATGCTATTTTAATCACATGTGAATTATCCTTACTGACTGCCAATTATGTAAACATTATAGTATATTATATTATTAAGGCTACTTCATAACCTACTGTCTTCCATGGACTATAAAACATAGTAACAATCTATTCTGGGCCACTATTTACTAGACATAATTGGGTAAAAAAGAAATGACAGCAGATAATTCAGGAGGAGATATAAATCAAACATGTACAGAGCTGAATGTGGAAGTATGTACGTTCACACACACACATAACCACACACACCCACACACACAGTCACTCATACACACTTTTATATATGGAGAATTTGCAAATATACACACAACTACATCTGAAAAACTATGAGAGGGCTGTGAAAGAAGTTTTGGTGTAAGAATTACTAGAATATATATAATAAGATTACTAGGAGATATATATATATTACTATATACATATATAAGTAGATCTTAAATAAATATTTCTTTAAAATCCATTAGTGTTGAGCTTTCTCAGGTGTAGAAAGTTTCGTGGTGGAAAGAGATTTTGTTTCTGATCGTGGTGGAAGGTAAAAAAATAGTGGGGTAGAGCCATAATGCAGGCATGCTTCAGGGCCCTCAGTTCTAATATCAGATCCTTCTCAAATTCTGTCTTATGATGTCCTTATTCCATTTCTATCCTCAAGTAACTACATATGTATAAGTACCATTAACCTATTAGTTGAGCTATCAAAATTTCTGGAGAAAATTTTACTTTATTTTGAAATATTTCAAGTATATAAAATATATAAAGAACATTCTATATCCATTATTAACAAAACTTACAACAGAGCTAAATCTCCACTGATGCCATTCCTCTTCCACACAGAGGTGCTTACAATTCTGAATTTGTGTTTATCACCCCCTTGCATTTCTTTATATTTTACTATATATATCTGCATCCTGAACCATTGTGAACAAACTAGAACTATTCATATCAACATAATGAGTATTAAAAACATAATATTTATATAAAAGTGAAAGAAGATAGTTGGTAAAAAGTATGCAGTATATAAATGGTAATCATATGAACTTTTAATTCTTCATCAATGTATAAATAAACATTTTGTATCTCCTTATGTCTTTCCTAGTTTAGATCTAGTTCATGTGCCTGGCTAAATAATGCATTATATTTTATTTAATAAAAACTCTAGTCCCTGCTTGCAGTCACTAATAGAATCAAGTGAATGTGTTTCTATGACCTAGCAACAAGAAGCAATGTACCCAATTACTGTCTCTATTATTTTGGATCTCTCAGAAGGAGCTAACGCTGTTTCCTCCTGTCTCCTGGTATCTGACATTGTACCACAGCATCTAAGAGCTTTATTTACCAAGATGCCCATTAGTTCTGAGTGTTTGGATTTGTGTGTGTGGGGGGGGGGGTTGCATGTTGGTATCATTCAGGCCAGTTGTTCCTTCTCTATTTTTGCTGCTGACATTTTATCACTACCTGGCAGAAAATGTGTAGGTCTTTTCGTTCTCCATTACTTGGTCTCTCTGTCATACAATGTAATATACAGACTAATATCTGCTCACCAGTAGCTTTTGCCTTCTGGATGTATCTTACCTAAGACTCACATCCTCTGATATAAATGCAATAATTAAGTTTCTCTGTGAAATGAACCATTTAAAGCTTTAGCACAAAGGTCTTCATAAGGTATGAGAGACTGAATATAACGTTATTAATTGGGTTGCTGCTGTTTCTCTCCCTCAGCTTTCGTCACAAAAAGCAATTGCTGTGCATCCCTGTGTTATAAAATCACATCTAGCATAGAGAGTAAAATGAACAATTTAATTAATTAAGTATTCTGTGCAAAAATACTAATTCAAGGAAGAAGAAAGAAACCCACTGAATAAGTTGACTCTGAAAACCTAAAGAGGTTTCCCATTAGAATTAGAAAGTATAAAATCCAAAGTTACCTCTGACCCTTATGAAAAGTCGCATGCTCTTGTGAGAGCAAACAAAATCACATCAGACACATATATTGAAAAAATGTAATGAAGAGCAATGAAACTTAATTGAAGTGCTCTTGGCCATTAGGGTCAGGCCTCCCGTGGAATAGAGGCACAAGCTATTAGGCCTCGCTCTTACTATTGCTATTTAATGCCAGTTTATTGTAGGTAAGTGCATCTTCTTCTGCTCCATTTAAATTAGTCAAACTTACGTTTTGAAATGTGTAAATACAGATTCAACCTTGGGGAAATTTGTTAACGATATTAACAATATTTGCATTTCACTAATGGTGATAGACACATTCTTGCCATTTCCAATTACTATCCACAAATATGTTTAAATAATAAATGAAGAGACTAGATAAAGTTTACTAATTACTTTGAAAAATGATGTATTTTACTAAATGCTTTACCAAGAAAATAATCGCATTATACCAATAATCAGTTATTTCACTGGAATAAATATTTGCCTTCAACATAGCTGTATTTAAAATATCTTAAAGCCTCATAGAGGTAGGGGATTAAGAAATACAAACTATTATGTATAAAATGAGCAGCAAGGATATACTGTACAACACAAGGAATACAGCCGATATTTTATGGTCACTATAAATGGAGTATAACCTTTAAAAATTGTGAATCACTACATTGTACATCTGTAATTTATATAACGTTGTATATCACCTATATTTCAATAAAAATATTTCAAAGCCTCATCATTTATCCTGTAACTTCAGTTACACACACACACACACACACATTCAAAAGACAGTACCTGTTTGGGCCTGTATAATAAAGTTCGTTCTTTTTCCTTCATTTGAATAATTTTGTTTTTCTCTTGACCTGAAGTAATAGTTTTCATTTTGATAATTCATGCAGGATAATTAGTTGCAGGAGTTCCACAAGTGACTGTATGAAGTAGGTGGAGGTCAGAACTTCATACCAGCAGAGTCAGGTGGACAATGAGTTCTTTCCTTGCATCTCTGCACAATGATGTGACTTTGACCTTCAAAAACAGTACACACCAGATATATATGAAGAAATGTAAAGTAAGATACATAATAATTGAGTAAAGAAGAAATGACACAATGAATGTGATATATGTAAAGAAATGTGATAGTCATTTAAAAATGATACCATTCTTCAAACATTATAAAAGGACTAGATGAAATAAAAAAGTTATGAATTTTTGACTTTTCTTGTAACATATAATTGTAAAAAGCAAAGTGGGTATTTAATAGTTCTGATCATTTTCAAATAACAACTCTGGATGTTTATTAACAATTTCTCCCTCCATCCACCCCCACACGTATACTATCACATTGACTTTTCCTTGAAAAGCAGTACTTTGGTATCAGCTGTAAATGTTTTGAGGTAACTTATAAGGAGAAACTTGAGTTCTGTGTAATGCTCATGAGAGGATGACCATGCATAAAAATAAGGTCAAGGAATTGACATTATTCCACAGATGTCATTAGCACAAAGCATTGTCAAAGGCCTTTCTTTTGCTTTTACACTTAAAAATTTTTATCAATAACTTAAATAACATTTTAATCAAGATGAGATAACAAATATTTTAATACTCTGGATGGAAGACTCATAATCCAAAATGATCCTGACAGATTGGAGCACATGCCTAATACGACATGTCTATATTTAAAGGGAAAAAATATACAGCCTTGTTAGCAAAGGCTAAATGATGAGTTCATGAAACATCTGAGAAAGTAGTAATTTAAACAAAATATATAATTACTTTAATTAAATATATAATCCAATCACAAAATTCACCAATTGACAAGACAAAGATAAACTTGAGTTAAGAACAGAATTTCTAGAAATAAAAACTATTTTTATTTAAAAATTTTATTATCCAAAAAAGGATTAGTATACTGAATGATGTATTTGCACATACTGAAAATAATTTAGTGTGGGAAGAGAAAGAATGAATGAGATAGTACCAGATAAGATTAGAAAGAAAAGAAACAGGAAACAAACATAATATAGAGAAAAAGAATAAATGTAAAGTTTGTTCTTTAAAAAAAAAGATAGAAAAATCTCTGGCTAGATTGAACAAAAAACAAAAAAGAACAGACACAAATTTAAAAAAATCAGTAAAAAAAATCAGAAATAGATGCATGTGAAACTATTATACTAAATTTTGAAGGTTTTTATGAAATACTAAAATTTCTAGAAAAATACAACTTGAATGTGAATCACAGAAAACTTAGATATTCCTATAAATCCTAAATAAGTTGAAGTATTCATAATGAAACTCACAAGGAAAACACAAGGCCCAGGTGATTGTTAAACTGAAGTGCTACATGGTATTATTGGAGCATAATATTCAAATGGTATCCAAAGTTTTGAAGATAATGTATAAGAAGGAATACTTTCCATCTTATTCAGGGGTGCTAGATTACTTTTAAATCAAAAAGAGATAGAAATTTTATTAAGGAATATTAGTCAACTTCTTCCTCAACAAAGAGCACAGTATCTTTAACAAACTACTAAGCTATATTCTACCAGTATAATGGTTAATTCAACATGGAAAGTTGATTTTATCCTGAGAATGGACAAGGATAGGTGAACAAATGAAATCTATACATAGCACTTAATGTATTAACAGAGTAAAGATAATAAAGAGTAAACATGGCAGATTCAGATTATGTACTGTCAAAGTCTGATATGTCTTTACAGTATTAATAGAAATCTTAAACAAAAACAATTAGGAAACAAAGAAAATTTCTGAAAATGATGAATACCTACAAAACTCTTATTGCACAACATCAATCTTGAAAAACTGGGTAATCTTGGGAAAATACTTTAAAAATAAGAAAAATACAAGGATACCGACAATCTCAGCTACCATAAACATTGTATTCATTGTAATCCTAATTAGCATTATAAAATAAGCAAAATAAATTAAAGGCACAAAGTTAGAAAAGACAAAATAAAACATAATTTTTTAAGATAATATGATAGGCTATTGTAGAAAACTCAAAAGAATCTGTAGGTACACTATTAGAAGATGAGCCAAAGACTTGAATAGACATTTTTCCAAAGATATACAAATGGCCAGCTGACACATTAAAAAAATGCTCAAAAATTGGTAATCATCAGAAGAATGCAAATCAAAACCACAATGAGATATGACTTCACACCTATCAAAATGGCTATTATCAAAAAGTCTGGGAATAACATGTTGGCAAGGATATGGAGAAAAGAGAACCCTAGTACACTGTTTATGGGATTATACACTGGTGCAGAAACTATGGAAAATAGTATAGAGGTTCCTCACAAAATTAAAAATAGAACTACCAAATGATTCAGAAATTCAACTGCTGGATATATACTCAAAGAAACACAAATATTAATTAGAAAAGATACATGCACGCCAGTGTTTATAGCAGCATTATTTACAGTAGCCAAGATATGGAAGCAAACTTAATGCCCATTAACAGATGAATGAATAAAGAATATATAATGGAATTTTACTCATAAAAATGGAAAGTTTGCCATTTGCAACAATGGAGATGGACCTAGAGAGTATTATGCTTAGTGAAATAAATCAAAGACAATTATTATACATTATCATTTACATGTGGAATCCACAGAATAAAATTCTAGAATCTAGAAACAGACTCACAGATATAGAGAGCAAATTAGTGGTTACCACTGGGGAGAGGGAAGGTGGGCAGGACAAGGTAAGGATGTAAGATAAACAAACACAAATTACTATGTATAAAATGAACAAGCAACAGGGATATATTGTATAACACAGGGAAATATATTAGGGAAGTTTTCAGTTATTATTCCTTCAAATAATTTCCCTGTCACTTTACCTCTTCTTCTCCATAGTGTTAATGTTAGTACACCTGATGTAATTCTAGAGATCTCTTAAATTATCCTCATTTTTTAAATTCCTTTTTCTCTTTTCTGTTCAGTTCAATTGATTTCCTCTACTCTATCTTTCAATTTGCTGCTCTGTTTCTCTGTACAATCTAATCTACCATTGATTAGTTTTTTCTTTTTTCAGTTATTGTATTTGTTTGGTTGGTTCTTTTTTATACTTTATAACTATTCAAATTCTCACTGTGTTCATCTATTCTTTCTCTCAAGGTCATTGAGCATCTGTACAATCATTATGGTGAACATTTTTTCAGGTAGATTGCTTATCTCCATTTTGTTCAGTTCTTCTGGGTTTTGTCTTTTTTCCTTTGGAACATATTCCCTGCTTTCTCATTTTGCCAAATTCTCTGAGTTTATTTCTATGTATTAGGTCTGCTACATTTCCCACTCTTGGAGAAGTGACTTTATCTTGGTGATGTCTCGTGGGGCCTAGCAGCATACTCATCTCTGGTCACCAATGGTGCCCCTTGTATGGGCTGTATGGCTCTTTCTATTGTAACAGGGCCAACTACCATGGGCACACTGGTAGGTGGGGCTGGCCCCTGGCCCATTTGGCTGTCAGCCCACTTGTTCTCAGGGTCAGGTCCTGGTATAGGCTACAAGGCCCGGGAGCTGGGGGGGGGGGGCTTGTGGCTGGTGCTGGCCCACCAGTGAGTGGGTAAGCATCTAAAGCTAACAGGTTAAAGAAAGAACTCTAAAATGATACTTGCCTACATCAGTATCCTCGTGGTAGAATGAACTCCCAAATATGGCTGTTGCCAGCATCTATCTTCAGGGGTAGTATCCATTACTTCCTGCCTGTCTAGAAGGCTCTCCAAGATCAGTAAGTCAATCTGACCCAAGCTCCTTTCATTTCTGCATCTGTGCTGGGCCTCAGTGTTTATGAGATTTTGTGTACCCTTTAAGAGTGGAGTTGTTTCCTATAGCCCTCTGGCTCTCCCATACACAAGCATCACTTGCCTTCAAAGCTAGATATCCTGGGGACTTATCTTTCCAGAGCAGGGCTTCTGGGCTAGGAAGCCCAAAGGGCAGCTTGGACCCCTTGCTCCCTTGGGAGAACCTCTGAAATTGTGATTATCTTCCTGTTTTTGGGTCAAATACTAAGGGTGTGGGTTTTGACTATACTGTGTCTCCACTCCTCCCATCCATCTCCTTGCCATTTCTTCTTTACATGTTTATTTGTGGAATATCTTTCAGCTAGTCTTCAGGTCATACTCATAGATAACTGCTCTATAAATAGTTGTAATTTTGGTGTGCCTGTGGGAGGAGGTGAATTCAGGGCCTTCCTGCTCTGCCATCTTGGACACACTTGAGACAGGTTACTTTTGAGGATATGTTTATTTCACACAAATCCTAACCATAGGAATGACAGAGCCAAACACTTCTGAGAGTATTTAGTGTGGTAATGCATTGTCTAAGGCTACCATAATATCTATTCAATTTTTAGATCCACCGTCTATGCTAGAAAGTCAGACAAAGCAGTAAGACATCTCAAAGAGTTAGCAGCATATAACAGTGGTGATTCTGGGCCACACAGTAAGTGAATGTGATCTGAACCAAGCAGATATTATAAATCAGATAGTCTATAGTTGAGTAGTTTCTAAGAGAGTACTGCAGTCTTTTTGAAGTGGGTGTACTATTCCTACCTTCAGGACCTTGGGGACCTAGACAAGTGCTACACTCTGGCATAGGATGATGGTTCTTGGAATAAATCAAGATATTATAGTGGTATAACCAGCCACTGGGGCACAACAGTAAGGTTGCCAAAGTATGATGCAAAAAACAAGGTACAGCTTTGAAACTTACTTGTTATTATGCAGTTTAGTCACAAGAATGAATGAATCCAAGTCAAAGTTAGTTACAAGTAATGGAAAGAATCTAAAAAGTATACACACATACACACACACACACACATATCTGAATCACTGCTGTACATCACAATGTTGTGATGTACAGCAGTGAAACTAACACAACATTGTAAACCAACTATGCTTCAATAAAAAAAATTCAGTTACAAGAATAAATTCATCATTCATGACTGGGACTAAAGAAAAAGTAGGAAAAGTAGAAAAAAAGTAGGAAAAGTAGGAAAAAGTAGGAAAAGATCTACTAGCATTGTTTTACCCAGTCAGGGTCAGATGATGAAAACTGAATTAATTTTGGTTGTAAGAAACATGAGGCTGAAGCTCAGTTCTTTTGGTCATTGTGTAAAATAGAGAAAATATATACCTACCGATGCAGTTGAGTTACTCAGGCTACAGAATGAAAGAGATCAGAGGGGCTAGGCTAATGATGACTGTTTTTCATATTCATTAATAGATATTTCCATTTGCAGGCCTACAAGGAGCAGTCAGCTCCCTTCACTAAAGATGTGCATAAGTAGTAAAAAAAGAATATTACCATAAATTCAGAAGAAAATAAGGCAGAATTAGATACTTAACATACAGCCATTGGATGTCAGACATACTCCTTTTAAAGCTTTTAAGATATTGGATTGCCCTTATCGTTAAATCTATTTCTGAATTAGTCTATGCTATAAGCTTTTTAGAGAAAGAGACTATTGTAAAAATAAGTGAGCACTTAAATAAACATAAATCCATAATTAGATTTTGAAACTTCCTAAAGAGCTTTTACTTTTTACCAATGAAGAAGGAATGCAGGAGAGAGCAGCAGCTCTTTTAAATACCATAAATCACTTCGGGGTTTTTAATAATGTCTATAAGAAAATAATCCAATTTAAGGTGCTAACATTTGAAAAAAATCATTTTAAGTTCATTTAGATTTGAAGTGAGCAACAACGTTTACATTTATACACTGTCACTACTTACTGCATTTTCCATGGTTTATGACATTCTGCAACTCTTATAATTTATTTTACCACCTATGACATTCATAAAATACAAATATTTACAATTTGGACAAGTCAATCTCTGTAATAAAACTAGTCAACAAGAGTTCTTACTCATTTCTACTGAATGAAAAGTATACACAGGAATAGAAATAGCAAAATGTATCCTTTATGATAGCGAAAAGAGTTTAATAAAACTTAATCTCATCAAGAAGTTTTCTTAAACTGATTAGTGAATCCATGTTCTTTATTCAGTGATAGATCTCTTTTTCAGCTCACAGAAGGAAGCTAAATAATTTACCTGAAGAAAGTACTTTTAAGTTCAAAAATAGTGCTCCAAAACAGCTTTCCTTAATTAAACTGTTGTGCCTTCTAAAAGGGAGATATATCTCTGATACATTTTTCATTCTCAAATAGGGATTTACAATAGTTTTTATTGATAGAATCATGCCAATTACTACATAATCATTCTCAATTATCCAAAATGAATACATTGTTCCATATTCTTCGCATTCTCAATAACACATAAATACTACAGTATTTCATTAATCATGTATGTTGTTCTGTGGATTCATCTGTCTATTCAATGGTTTCATTAAATAAACTATAATTTTCTTGAGTAATTTATATTTTATTTGTTTTTCCCAACATGGATTTCAATTTGAGAAGATAGAATTATTTAGTAAATTGTTTTAAACATGAATAAAGACAAGTATGCATATATAAGTAGACAGAAAGATAGAAGGTGGTAAATCATATCTTCCCACATAAACCACATGTTATTGAAGTATCTCTTAGTTTTCTGTATTGCTACAAAAAAATAAATTTTTAATGAAAACACTTAATGACTTTCTCCGCTTTTTAAAGTAGGTTATTTTCACCAGTTTTTGACCTATTTAAAATATTTTTGTTCTTAACATATATGTTGCTTAAAGGAAATTAATTGATTTTCTAAAGATATGCTTTTTAATTAAAAGTGTACATCTTATAATATAACCTAATTTAAACTATAGTGAATATGATGAGATTAATTATAAATTAGTCAGATTTAAACTGTGTTCATGTTCAACAACTGCATTGTCATTCATTCCATAAGCCATTTATGTAAAAATATATAATATACATTAAATGAAACTCTATAGATTTTCCTAAGAATGTGCATAACTTAATTATCAGGTTTGAATAAAAGACTGCATTACTTTTATTTTTAAATAAGTTAAACATGGCTTTCATATTTCCATTAATTTCAAAATATAATAATACATATTTAAAAGCCCATTGAAACTTATAATAAAATAAATGAATAAGTCACCTTTTAATTACTTTCTTCAAAGGCAGTAAACTCTTCATTAACTTTGAAGTTATGGTGTATGTAAAGCACTATAGAGGCATTTAAATTTTTATGAAATGTTAAATAAGCCTCCATAGAACTTTTATAGAATTTCAGCCAGAGTCAATATTTGCTTTTATCTCCCCATGTAATGCAGCTCCATGGTAAATTAGTTTGCTCAGTAATACTTGAAGATAAACTAGGACTACATTAGAAATATTCACTGAGCATCTACTGGCTTTGACAATCCAACTTTTATCTATTAGTCTATCTTTGAACAAGCAGTGTTCATAGTGAATTGGAAATGTATTTATTGAACTCTTACTATGTACCAGGAATTATTCATCCAAGGCACTGAGTTAAGTTGGAGAACAAAAAAAGACAAAATCTTTGTCATATTGAAGGCTAGATTTAGAGGAGGGAGAAAAATATGCAAACATACACATTCATATACATACAACCAAAAACAGAATCAATGAAGAAGCAAAATTCCTATAACAATAAGCACAATAATAGGGTTCTGGAAGTCAAATAGTAGGTGGTCTCCATTAACGTGAGCAAAGAAAGCTCTCAGATAAGATGACTACATGTTTGAGGTAACACGTGAAAGATGAAAAGAAGACAGTCATGCAAAGAACAAAGGAAAGAAAGAACATTGCAAATGGAAAATTCAGTGCAGGAGTTCTAAAGCAGAAGCGAGCAGGGCATATATGAGGAACAAAAAGAACACCAGAGTGGCTGCAGCACAAGGAAGGATAAGAGATGAATTCAAAGAGGCTGGTGAATATAGTCTACAAACTAATACATGTGTAAACACAAATTTAGACTGGCTGTCACAGTTACATAGAAATACAAACAGGAAAAATGCATCTCAAACAGAAACAAGATCTCATGTGCAGGACAACATTAAATGACTCACACAGGCTAATACAATGAATGTACCCCTATAGTAATAAATATACCCCTAAATGTGTAATGTTTCCACACGATAAACTTTTATTCCTCAATTAGGTATTTAGATCAAGGCAGATGCAGGTTGGTGGAAGTACTCTATTTTACATAGTAATTCAATAATAAGCCGTCAGAGACACTGAGTCTTCAACATGTATCCTCCAAAATTGCCCCTGGCAGACATTCAGCTGGCAGAGGGATAAGGGTACAAAGGTTCATGAGTGGAAGACGCTTATTAATGGGCCAGGAGGTAGGAGAGGCATTAGTTACTTACATTCAGCTTAGTTGTATAGAACTCAATCATGTGGCCACATTTAACAAGGGAGGCCAGGATATAAAATCTAAGAGGTAGAAATTATGATGTTCTAAAAGACCCTGCTACAGTGCTGTATTTCTAAATTTTGGGATCTTACTACCCTTGTCTATATCAGAAGTAATTTGTCTTCATCATTATTTTGGGAGTAGGCAGGACCTGGAATAAGCTTTAATAAATTACATATAAGCTGTTTTTAGGTACTACTTGTAGTTTCTATAGCTTTTCAAAAAAGTACTACTTTATTTAATTTTTCATAACTATATAAGTAGTATACTTTTGATGATAAAAAGAGAATTATACGCTTGGTAGGGAGATATGGTTATTTTTGCTCAGAAATTATGACAACAGTTATCTTGAAATCCGAGTTATCAAGAAGAAATACTCATATACTGAAATGACTTCCCTGGAGTTTTGATGCTAACCTGATTAAATTTGCATGTATGAAAGAAATGCATACTTAAAATAAAGCTTGACATGATCTTCAGCAACTACTTAGTACCACCTATGAGTCTAAATTGAACCAGCCATCAATTCTTGAGAAATTCTTGATTATATTTATTCATTGTTTGATTTTTAATGCATATGAATGAACCTTCCATCAGCATTTCACAAAGTCATTGCCCTAGGCTCTCATCTGAGAATACATTATTATTCTGTATTGTTCTTCAGTACCAATAAATATACTGGATAAGAGAAATTATCTTGGTCAATTGATTTGGATGATATCCAATCTAGCCACTCATCTAGGTATTTTCTTTCTATTCCTAAAAGCCACACAGACATAAACTTACTGAGCTTTATTTTAATGTTAAGCCCTTGGTTGCTGTCTAAAGAAGTGTCACTATCTAGCCATGTGAAATTTGTGACTTCATTATCTGTAGGAAGACTGTAGAAAAAAACTATCATTTTAGGCTCTTTAGATAGAGCCCCAGGTGAAGTTTTAAGTTTGTTTTGTTTTGTTTTATTTTTGGTAGAAGTATGCAAGCTATAACTTACTTCCCCTAAGGAACTAATGTTCTCTTCCTTTCAGATGATGACAGTTCTTCAAGTGACCGTGTTTCACCCTATCCTCTTGACTGCTTTAAAGCTGAGTAAACAGTCAGACACTTATTTATGGAGTATTAATGTGGCTTACACACACACACACACACACACATCTTCTAATATTTTGTTTAGATTTCTATTTCACCTTTTATCAGTGCTGTTCTTATTACCTTGTTTCAGTGCTTTTGGGGGAAGATGAATATCTGCACAAATAAAAATGATACATCTAAAGATTCACTGAAGCAATTGTTAAAGGTGATTATTCAACACGACTGCTCACAAGTTTCTGCTCATTCCTTATGTCTGTGGGCAACACCACCACCTACATGATCGGGCACTTCAGGACTCACTTTGTTTCCATTCAAACTTATTTAAGGATTTAAGTGGCATATGCAAGTTTCATCTCCATATGACTCTGTATGTATAAAAAGGACTTAAGCAATTTCCTGGAATGGCTCAGAAGTCTTGTCTCTAATTGTAATTGCACTGTTTCATGCCTAGGATGTCCTATCTTGCATTAATGTGTAAATGCACACGTATGAGCACAACCTTCAATTTAAACAGAAAGCACACCCAGGATTTGAAAACATAAGAAGGAACAGACAAATTAGAAGGCTAGGAAAAGCATTTGATTGTAGTTTTTGACTTACCCTTTCGTAGATCAGTCTCCTGTCAAACTCCTAGAACCAATAAAGTTCTAAAAAACATCTAGAACTACTGAACACTGGAAATCCCAAATACCTGCTAAGGAAACAAAGGATGGGTATTAGCATGTAAGTACCAATTAGCTTAAAAAAGGGAATAAATATGAGTAACAATATCAGTACAGTATTGGAAATTTCATAAGCTGCAGTCACAGTATTTCATTTGATTTTCAGGGAAAGGAAAACAATAATAAAAACAAACGAATGAGTAAACAAAGAAACACTCAGGTAAGGAAAAAAAAAGTTCTTTTAGTCCTCTGATTTCACAATTGTAGAATTTGAAGGTCAGAGAGATTAAATGCTCAAAGTTTCATGGTTAGTTAACAACACTGTGCTAGGTTAGTGTTCACAGATAGATCACCTTACTTAAAACCTGTGTATTGTTTCATAATTAAGTTGATAATTATTTTATCGATTCTCTACCACGTCAGAATACATAAGAAAAATTAAATCTAGCTAGACATACTCTGATAATTTTAGTAAATAACAGTGTCAGAGTTGTCCTGCAATGTTTATTTTAGGTCAGATTTAAGAAGTAATTTTCTTAAAAGTCCCTAAGTTTTTCACTGAAAGTTTATAAGTACCAATATTGGTAACAGTTACAGTGCAATTTTGATTGTGGTTTTTTAAATTCTATTTTCTAGTTTCATAGATTCCACACTTGGAAATAGCTATAATTTCAAATATTTACTGATATAATTATATCTGGCTGCAGTAAGGCTGTATATAGTACTCTGTATCCCTTACTCATCATGAAGCATGTCAAATACAATGAGCAGTAGAGCATAGCTGGATTGTGGAAGCCTCTCCCTTTTCTCCGCTTCAGTGCTCCCAGTCTTGATCTAGGAAAGATACACCAGCACTTTAATATCACAGTTAAACTATCAAACAATACAATTTATATTGCTAAGAAGCTGAGGGAGAAGGGAAGCTACTGTTATTTTGTTTTATAAGTTTAATTCATATTCTTTACAAAATGAAGAAAATATTTAGCAATATTAATTCCAATATTGAGTGCAAAACAATTACTTCTTTTTATTAATTATTTGATATTTTAAAAGCATTGGGAGTTCAAATTTTGTGCAATGAAAAGTTGTATCTCAGAAAAATACTTTCATTGAGAATACCATCCAAGAATTAAACATGAATATGATTTAGTTTTATATTTATATTTACTATATTCCACTGAATTTACACTTATGATATCTAAATCAAAATAAGGAACAGTGAATTTTCCCTTTTTACAGGTTGACCCCTGTTGGGAAGATTTTAATTAAAAACAAAACCTCCTTCCAAACCAGAAAACCCTTCCACAAAGGTAGAAGAGAAAGAAAACAATTTTTATTATTAAATAGGCATTAAAGCAGAACATTATGTGCAATCACATGCATACTAATAAAACAGACTGCAAAGACAGAAAGAAGTCTCATCCTTTTGTATGGACAAGCAGATATGAATCATTACAGATGCATTCTTAAGATAAACAATAACTAGTCCTCAAGTAAGAGGACTAGATAGCACCATTTAAACAGAATGTTCATTCTAGATTCACCTGGTCTTTGGGGTAGCCATCTGTTTGTTAATTGGCTTAATCCAAAGGGAAATAAACTTCTACTGTCTTTATGATAGGAGGTATTTTTACACCTTGGAGCAAGGCACCCACTGAAGTTAGGCTCCTACTCTCCCAAAGAAACTGAGAGACAAAGGTCCTATCTTCTTTGATGATTACAATTTCAAAGAGACGATTCTGGGCCCTTGAGAAAGACATTCCTGGGTATCAAAGTTGGAAGAAGCTTTAGCTTTTAAAAAATATATTTATACATTTCAAAGAGACAGAAAGAACTTACAAGTTTTCTAAAGCAAACACTCTAAGGAAAGGAAGGGGGGAAGTCTCATTACTTATTTTCAACAGGGAGAATGGAGCATTTTATTTATTTATTTATTTATTTTGCATTTCCCTTGACATCTTATGTAGATTACTTACCTAAAGAGAGATTGGGTTTTCAATACATTCTTTCACTAACTAATACCATGTGGTGACATACTCAATTTTAGGCCACTTTTCTGATAGGCTAGGTTTTGTTCTTAGAAATACATTATTTACATTTACTATTAGCTACTCTTTGTAAATTGGTAATGACCAGTAACTAATAACAATCCAAGATTTCAAGCTTTAGTTTGCAACATCCATGAAATACTCTAATGGGAGATTCTGATAGGTGATAGCTGTTGATTTCTCTAATTCTTTCTGATCCCAGGTTTTCATCTTATAATATGGCCTTTGTCCTTAAAAACTCATTAGGCTTCAACAGTAGTTTTAGTTTTGATATAATATGACCTATTTTATGAGTCTATTATGAAGATATGTGGAATCACTTTGTAAATATAAAATGGTGTAAGATAAAACTTTGATTTAACATGATTTTTATAAATATAAGAAGTTCAAAGATATTCTACAATGAAGACAAACATGACAATACTATGATGTTCTTCACATAAACTCAAATCAGTAAACAGTAACATTGACAGTTTGGTAGCAGCAACAGTCAAATAAAATATTCATGTGATAACCAAAGAT
Source organism: Camelus ferus (assembly GCF_009834535.1). Taxonomy (NCBI): domain Eukaryota; kingdom Metazoa; phylum Chordata; class Mammalia; order Artiodactyla; family Camelidae; genus Camelus; species Camelus ferus. The sequence goes on from NC_045697.1 coordinate 96,062,121, forward strand.
GTCATATTTATTTTAAATTCAAGTGACATTACCCTTTTGGAAGAATATAGTGTCCCTGATGTAACTTCAGGGTTTAAAAATAATGGCTAACTACTAGATAGACTAAGCTTATATGCAGGATGGCAGGTGATGACTGAATTTCACACATTAGATATTTTCAGTCACACTACTTACATGAGTGATTTTGTATCACATCCTATACATATAGGCAGTAAATGTAATTTTCTATTACAAAGCACATAGGTATATGCTAAAGTATTCTTTTTCATGCATTATGGGTGGAGATACAAAAATTCCTTAACATTAATGATAAATTTAATAATCCCTCACATTGTGAGAGGACTTACATCACATGACAGTAATAGTACAAAGAAGGGTTGAGATAGAAAACAAATTGGTCTTGAATTTATTATTGTCTTTCAGGCCAAGCTTACCTTCCCTTAATCCATTGCTCAGTGCTCAGTGAACTGACTTAATAAATGTTCACCACCTTCCCCTTCAAATCTTAAAGAATCTTCAACAGACATTTTCAAGTGTAGAAGGAGTTTAATAAATTTTAACTTGTCCCCAGAAATTAAGTAAAAACAGAGCTTTTTATTTCTTTTGCATGCTCTGACTCAAGGCTTTTTTGAAACACATTAAGTGTGTGTGTGTGTGTGTGTGTGTGTGTGTGTGTGTGTAAGTTTCTGTTCAGTTGGGGACAGGTACAGCATGAGATAATTTGGTAGGGCAAAGTGATCAGTCCACTAGCCTACTTCATTTCACAGGATGTGTATTATTGTTTTGGTTCTACATACTTGTTAAATCCTATAACACAACAACAATTATATTCTATTGAATTATATTTTACACTTATATTTATATTTATTGAATTATATTTTACATTGTTAAAATATAAATAAATCTTTAACATTCATTGACTATTCCACTTAGACTATTGTCTAAATCCTATGTGGAGGATCGTCTTAGAATATTAGTATTTATTCTCTTTGTCCTTTTTGTTTTAACTCTTTCAGTATTTTAAGATCCAATCATCTGAAAATAGTATTTTTAAAAAACTTCTGAACAAATAAGATTTGGAGGGTGAATTGCACTGTCAAAGGCATACAACATTGAACTGCCTTGAATTTTTTGGCCAGGTGTCCATTCAGAGCACATAATCAGTCAGCCAGGTAAGCACAGAATGAAATAGAGGAGGCTCAGGAAGTCTGCATCCCCTCTTACTCTAAGCCTAAAGTCAACATCACTCACCACAAACAAAAGTTTTTTAATCTCTCATAGAATTGTACAGAAACTTCTTGCGTTGGGATTTTCAGAGGTGTATTAGACACAAGACCTTGAGAAAGAAAGTGAAAAGCAAAATTAAGAATTTAGAAAATTACAAACCACACACAACAAAACTTGCAGGCAATTAATACTCAAACCACTATTTAGCTTTCAGAACAGTGCTAAACATACTGCAGATTCACACAAATACATATTGATTCATGAGGATGTTGGTGACCAAGAAAGAAAATAATCAGCAGTTGTAATACTGAAAGTATTTGTTTCCTCCCTGGCTATCTGTGTGATCATGGACAAATGGCTTATCTGGGTCTCAATAATCCCACATATATATTTTAAAACTTAAAAAAAATTAAGAAATGTAATCTTAGACCTAAAATATTTTTAAGAACAACCTAAACAACAGCTTTATTAGATAAATGATACAACAAAATTAAATGTATAGACTTCAAAAATCAGAGTTCAGTTAAATATTAAAAACTCAACTAGTTATTGCCACACAATAATGAAAAATGATAGTTTGGAATGCATTTTTCATCATTTATCTCACCCAGCATTAAAATTAAACACTTAAATAGCCATAGTTTCAGTTACAAAAATGCAGTCATCTTTTCTTTAATGACTATGCATATTATTCAAAAAATATTTTACTACTTAAAACTCAGTCTTTGGTCAAAATCTGGAAGAAATGTTTGGCTTAAAACAAATAGTGCCAGAATATACACAATAGTTGAAGAAACCCCCCCCCCCAAAAAAAACAAGTCCTGCCCCTGACCACCTGTTGTTAAAAGCTGAAAGTGTTGAAGTCAGGAAGTCAGTTTTTGTTTTCTTATATGTGAAGTTCACAGTTCACAAAATTAAATTTGAACTATTATTATTTGCATTCTTAATAGAGAGACAGACTTTCATCTGGAAAATGTCTAGTGTATTTTATTTGGGGCCTAATTTATCGAGTTCATATAGTTATTTTACAGAAGTATGATTAAATTAAATTAAATTAAATATATTGAAAGAGTTAAGCACAGTACTATATTACGTAAAGTACAAAATATAATATGCATATGAGAAATTATATATATGTGAAGAATTCTAAGGAAAAAATATGTTTCACACAGTTTAGGAAAAGGAGCAATCACTGTTGTATTTAGTAGAGTAGGAAAACACGGCATAAAGGATTGGCTGAGAGAGAACAGACTGGTAAAAATGAAAACTATATAGAAAAAAAGTACATAAAATAAACCAGCTTAATTATGATGCGTACTTCAGATGATGAGAGAATTGTTTAGATAGTTTTTCATAAAGAATCTCTGAAAGAATATAGTTGGAAATTTGGTTTGGCAAGTCTATTAGCTTCCTAGGACTGCTGTAACAAATTACCACAAACCAGGTGGCTTAAAACAATGAAAATTTATTCTCTCACGGTTGGAGGCTAGAAGCCCAAAATCAAGGTGCTACATGTCGATTCCTTTTGAAGGGCTCAGAAGGAGAATCTATTCCAAGTGTCTCTCTTAGCTTCTGACAATTACCAAAAATTCTTGGCATTCCTTGGCTTGTAGATACATCATTCCAATCTCTGCCTCCATAGTCACATGGGTAGTCTTCTCCCTGGGTGTCTCTGTGTCTCTTATATGGGTACAGCCATATTGGATTAAGGGCCCTGTCTATTTCAGCATGCCTTCCTCTGAACTAATTACAATGAGCCTAATTTTAAATAAGGTCACATTCAGAGGTAATTCAACCTATCTTTTGAAGGAAAACAATTCAACCATAACACAAAGTAAACATTTTGAGAAGTACAGTTGAATAATATGAATATGAGTTTGAAATTTATAGGAACTCATTTAAGTTACAGATTGGGGAAAAGTCAATTTTGAAAGTGGTGTTTGGGATGACTTAATCAGTTAGAAAATTTCTATGAAGATACAAATATGAGATAATGCATATATAATCTACTTCAAACATAGTGGTAGCAGAAAGGAAGACTGATCAACACTGCTGTTAAAAAATGATATACCTGAATATATATAGCAAAAAAATCTAAAAATGCCAGGAAACTGTGTAAAAATAAAAGCATCTCATGAAATGTATCAAGATAGAAAATACATTAATAAAAATTTCTTAGAGAACGACAACAAAGTAAAAGAAATCCAGAGAGTCAAGAAGGGTCATTTGCTAAATCCTTTTGAATGTAACCTCCAATTTATGCTACCATGCGGGAAAGATAAAGTTTAGGGTATGATTTTGTGGGAAATCTGACAGAAGCCTCAGTAAATAAAACTGGATGACCTAATGGCTCTTCCTTTAGAATAAGTGTGAACCAAAGAATAATCCACCCTACAAAAGTGTCAAGAAAATATGTTTGTTTCAAACTTTACGTTTATGCGAAGGTAAAACTTCAACCTTAAGAATTCAGAATCAAAAACATTCACATGACATGATCTATGGATTCATAGTCTTCATGTGTTTCTGAAGAACTCTAGGGAATACTTTTTTATGTAAAGTGGTTGCAGGCATATAACATCACCAAGAAACAGGGAAAACAAACCATAAATTATTTTGGAAGGAACAAAGCCTTCAAACAAGACCACCAAAATTATTATACAGGTTTCAAGGAACATAAAGTTACAAAGATCATTACATATGTAAAGAACAAAGGCATCGTGAGCAAGATCCAAAAGAATAAAAAAGAGAACATAAACAAATGAATATAGATAATGATATTAAGATTAAACATATAGAATAAGTACATGTAATATAATTGATGTAATAGAATAACTGATTGAATATATGCATAAAGAACAAGGGACTTCTAAAAATAGTCAAGCATATTTGAAAAACAACCAAGAAAGTTCAAGAAAAATAAGGATTTTAATTAATATAAACGGGCAATTAGCTAGTTAGTTGCAGATGAAAAAAAAAGAGCAAATTGGAAGAAAAATCTATAGATGTTACAGTGGTGACAAGAGAAGTATTGAGTAGAACCTGGAAGTTTTGCCAACTGTTTTACAATGTCAGGAAGAAAGCAGAGAGAAACTGGTGTAGAGGTAAAAATCAAAGTACTAACGGTGGATAATGTTTTAAAATTGGTGAATGTCACATATATTCAGATTCTAGAATCTCAATGGATCTCAAACGCAAAAGTAAAAAAAAAAAATTAAACCTAAATACACCAAAGTGATACAGCAAAGCAACAAAGAACAAAAGATCTTAAGAGCAGCCAGAGAAAAGTGACACATACTTCAGGAAATAACTTTAGACAAACAGTTAAATTTTCTACATCCATATTTTAAATTAAAAAATGGTGTAATAGTAATTTTGATGAACTGTGCAGGAAAACTGCTGTCAATCTATAAATAAAATTTTCATAAAGACAAAATAGAAATATATTCATATAAACAAAAATTGAGGGTTTGCAACTAATAGAATCTCAAGAAGGCAAAAATCTCTGGATGTGCTTCAGGCAGAAGAAAAGATCCCAGATATATTACATAGGAGATGAGAACAAAAGTTAATCAAAGGCATTATTAATTATGTAGGCAAAACAAAGTAATAATAATAAAATATTAATAATATGTTTTGTGGGATTAAACAAAGCTACCTAAATCTAATATCTAGCACAACAATAGCATGATTTGTTGTTTAAATTTGATTTACAGTATCCTTAAATTCTTGATTCTTTTTCTTACAAGAATATAAGGCTGTTTAATAAATTTAGAACTTATAAATTATACATATCAAAATGTTGGTGATAACCACTTTAAACAAAATAAAAACTGTCTTTAATTTCTAAATTAGAAGTAGAAAAAGAAAGCAAAATAATATGAAGCAAACAAAAATAGTTATTAAAATGGAAAGAAAAATGAAACATAAAACATTAATACAATTTTGAGACCAAAAAAGTTGTGGAATAAATAAAATATGATGTAATATACATACAACTCCAAACGTGCAAAACGAAAAGAGAAAGAAGACATATATCTATATATTCCTAAACCAAATGAAAAAATGTTCAGAAGTTAAGAAGACATTTTTAAAGGAAATGAAAAGATTGTAAGAGTTTACTAAATTTAACAATTTAATTGCCAAAAGTAGAAAATTTATTATAAGATTTATCCATATATCCTTGTGCTTATAAACTGAGTATTTTTTCTTTCAATGTCACTTTCCCTAATTGTTATACTTATCTTTAGAAAGAAGTTGAGCATTGGTGTAGCAATCTTGTCCTCCTCTAAAGCTGCCTTGCAAAGTTTAGGAAGAGATCTAATTTCTAGAGGTAGGGGAGGAGTAATAATGGAAGCTTATTTAATCAAATGTGATAAAGTTCACTGTCCTTAATGACAACTTAATTTAGTATGCTTTCTGATTTCTAGAAATTATAGTCTGTCCTCTTAACAATCTTTGGCACAGTCAAAAGTAATCCCTTATTTGTTCCTCTTGAAAAACGACAACAGACATTATTACTACTGTCAATTTCTGAGATGTTTGAATTAATATAATTCACTATTATAACTTTCCCCAGTCCTAGTAAAATTTCATGCAGTTAAAATGAAGGCGATATATGCTGAGGAATTCACTTTGTCCTATAGAAAATATGTATATATAATATTTACCTATATATACATTAATATTAAGTTTTTGTAAAAAGGAAGCTATTTATATAAAATAAAGGAAGATGATATAATAACTATGAAAGTTAATTGAATTACTGTAATTTATTATTCAGTTTGACACTGAGTTCTCTGAATCTTAGAATAAAATAAGAAATCTGACAAATCAATTACACAGTTCAATATCAGAGATAAGTATTCAAACTACCCATGAAAAAACTTTAATTTTTATGGTCCCTTAATAGTCTATATAACTATTTTCAACCATATAACTTTAAAACTTTACATAAATATATTAATAAAATACTATCGTATGTGCTAATATTTTTAGTAGTCTTTCTACCCTTCCTCCTTTTTTTTTTTTAGTTTCTCTAACTAGCCTCCTCTCATCCTCCGCAAACCCCTTACCAACAGTTAACCCTAGTTAATTACCTAAGATTTAGTCTTATATGTTTCCTTAGTTTGTGTATACAAAATATAGGAAGATTTAAGGTCAGTATTGACTGTACAAAAAAAGTCCTTGAAGGACACTATCTTTTTCCAACTCATCCAATTCATAAATCTTGGAGGCGTCCTGTATTTTTCACTCTCCTTACCTCAATCACCATCCATCACCATATACAGATTTTATCTCCTTATACCTCTCATCCTGGAGCTTGTCCATGCCCTGTACTCCTATCTCAGTTCAGAAAATTACTTTGTCCTGAGCTATTGCCTCAGTCTTCTATGTGTTCTACATGCCTGCATTCCCACATCACTCACAAATCTTGTACACCTGTACCTGAATGATTGTCTTCTAACATACATATGATTATACCACTCCCTTGTTTGAAACTGTTTCATCACCTCTACATATTCTAAATCAGGGACTAGCAAACTACGGCCCCTGGGCCAAATCCAGGTTCCACTGGTTTTGTAAAGTTTCATTGGAATACTGCCACTCCCATTAACTTTTATTTTATTTATAGCCACTTTAGCTCTTCTAATGGCAGAATTGAATAGCTGAACAAAGATTTTGGCCTCCAATACTTAAGTTTCTGGACTTTTACAAAGAAAGTCGGCAATCTTGCTTGAAATACTAAATTTTTACCTCCTGATGTCTCCCCTCTGTATCACTGATGTCTTTTTTTTTACACCTTATGCTATAGTGATTGTATACAAATTGATACATGTATGTCAATATTAGTATATACATATATATACTGACATAGCTATGTATGTAACTTCATATATAATACACATGTAACTTTATAATTCAACAAATGAGAAAAGCTTTTGTTCAGCTATTCTCATGATTCTTTTTGCCTGAAATACATACCACACCTTTCACGTCACAAACCAAAATCTTGCACTTCCAGATCACTGTGTGAGCTTTAAAAATCAAATCAATTTTTTGCCTCATGTGTGATGACTAATCCCAGAGTAAACTAATCCCTCTTTGCCCCACATCCTTTTTGTCTCCCTATACTCTGCACAGCTATCTCATGAAAAGTGTTTGCCCTTCATCTGTTCACCTGCCCTTTCTGCCAATCTCCCCACTACCTTCCAAAGAAAAAGGGTGTATGTTTTATTTTTTTATTATGCCTAAACATAACCCAGCCCCTGTCATACAGTTAGCACTCAGCAAATTTTTGTGGTGTGCATGCATTTTTGAATGAATAAATAACTACACATTTTGGGGGAAATTTTTTTCATTGTGGTAGGGGGAAGGTAATTTGCATCCATGTAATTGGGAAATTGTCATTCCTTAACTTACTTTCTCCATACAAAATTTTATCTTCTCAAGTAAGGAACAGTCCTGAATCAATTTGTTTTTCAGATTCCATTTGAACCTATACTATATTCTGCTTATCTTTGACACTGTTTCTATTTTCTTCCTAGTAGGTTATACTGACTTATCAGAACAAAACTTTACTCCTCTAGTTCATTTTTTTAAATATATATTTTTTTCCTTATTGAAGTTGATTTCTATCAATTTGTTTTTGGACAACTCTCATACCAAGAATCTAACTTTATTCAAGTCTAATTATATCCCTGGCACTCTTGTTTCTCAGAGAACACATTACTGGATTTGCTGATGAAAACAAATAAACAACAAATCTGAAGAAATTATGGAGCTGCGGAACAATGCTTTGGAATCTCACAATTGATTTTGCTTTTACAGTACATGTCTCTGTAGGAAATATAGAATGATGCCCTATTACATTCTCAGTTAATAACTTTTTCTTCCCAGGGTTGTTAGCTAGGTTTTTTTTTTTTTCCTTCATCTTAAAGTGAGAAAAGGTAACTTGAGGATAAAAGTAAAGATATTGTTTAAAACAATAAAAATTTAATGGAATACTATACAGGCAAAGGGATGAGATCATGTAACTGCTCTGGTTCTTGCCACTCTGTTATATATCTGAATTAAACAATAGGATTTTCTCTGTACCACACTAAATGCAATCTTGGGTTAAAAACAAATTTGGCCATATCTCTTTACATATTTTAATTAACAGTATCCAGTTTTAGAAAGGAGAAATAACATATTTAGTACATTCATAGAACTATTTCATATACCTATTGCACACAGGTAGGTAGACATATATGTTATCTCTTCAAAATATTTTACCTCCCATCTTACATTAAGGATTGCATCTAAAGAATCAGATATTAAATTCAGGAGAATTAGTTCAATGAGCAATAATGTAATACATGTGTGGTGAAATATTAGTGAAGGGGACATCATAGACTAACTTCAGCTTTACAACATACTGAAACACACACACACACACGTTTTCAGCAAGATGTTTATGTTAAGATAGACAGGAGTACATTTGACAGTAATTCATTCTAATAAAAAATTAGAAAATACAAGGTGACTAATGAGATTGATCTGTTTTTCAGTCTGTTATAATGCTGAGTATTAAATAGTTAATTTCTGTAGACTGTATAATAAAGAATAAAGAGTAAATGATATTACTGGTTAAATAGTGCTGCACTGCTGCATACAAAAACCCCTCATGTTAAAGTGAGTATAAATTGTGGCATAAATAAATATTACATTATGAATAGTAAGAAGATAGCCACAATAAAATAAAATTAAAATGTAACAAGGAAATTGCAAGTATACAGGTGTGCACAAAAAGCCACTGTCTAATAATATAAAATTTAAAAAATTCTTGTCGAAACAATTATATAGACTTTAATTATATTTAATTCTTTGGAATACTGAATTTCACTACACCCTCACACACACATACATGCTTAAATTTATGACTTCAAATATATAAGCAAATCTGGTTTAATTTATTTAGCTACTTTATTCATACAAATAACACACAGTGACTGAAGCAATGTGCTCATAATTTCTGTCTTCATAGAAAATAATTATTTACTAAAGTAAAATTCATGAGATATTACTGACTTTAGAAATTATAGCTTGTATACAGTCAGACCACATATTCATTCAGTAAAAAAATAGTATTCAAATACTAAGTGTCTGGCTCTCATAGAAATTGGGGTAGAGAAGTGAATTAAAAACAGGCTAAAACATTATTCTTTTACAGCTTAGGTGGAGAATGAATCTAGACAGACTAAATAAGTAAAATATGTAGTATGTTAAATGGTGATCAGTGTTACCAAAAAAAAGTATATTACTAATGAAGGTTAGGAAATGTGGATGTTTCCACTTTCAGCCAAGGTTATCAGTCAGGACCTCACTGAAAAGTTCTGAGGAAAATGAGGAAGAAACTTCACAATATCTGGGGTAAGAATGTGCCCAGAAGTAGGACAACAATACAAACTGCCCAGTAAAAGAATATAGCTCCAGGAACAGTAAAGAGGCCAATGTGGCTCCTGTGGGGTGGAATGAGAGAAGAGAAAGTAAAAGAGGTGGTCGGGCATGGGGAAAGAGCAGGAACACAATTCTAGGACAGCGTGTTCTTTTGTAGACACTCTCTCTCTGTTGTAGGTCTGCATCACTAACTTGTCTTAGTCCTGTCTGCCATTTACACTAGTGCAGGTGTGTGTGATCCCTTGGTTTCCTTCCTACTAATGGGGGAACTGATCTGTCTGTTTTCAGCCACTGTGGGCCATAAGAAATATTCTTTCAGGAGATTTGTAGTCTGGAAGCCAAGTCACAGCTTTTTCATGGTTCACATACATTATTGTAACACCTTGTTGGTATGAAGCAGTGGTCAGCCCCGCAAGTGCTCTACCTTCCCTAGGATCCTTTTTCAACTTTTCTGACTCCCAAGTCAGGTGAGTGTGTCAGTGTCTGTGTGTAAGCACGTGCATGTGGTTGTGTGTGTGTGTATGTGTATGTGTATATATAGCTCTATGATGAGCAAATTGTTTCTGCAGGACACTCATACAAAAACGTAAGAGGGGACAAGAACTTCCACAGGTTTCAGTCCAACTTCTGGGCACAAGCTTGTGTTTGCGGGTTCCAGGCTGTTCTGGCCCTATCCACTTTACATGTATCTTCTCCTCTTGACTGTCAGCCCTGGGCACTTCTAGCTCCAGCCTCAGAAACATTTATGACAGCGCTATCATCTCCTACAATTGCTTATGATCTAAACCTTAAATTGTACACTAAGCAAGCATAATGCATTCGTAAAATATGATAAACATATAAATAAAAATATAACCATGTACTTTGAAAAGTAGATGGGCAAATGATTAATATATTTTCCCAATACTTAACTGGTCAAACTTTCAAAGAACAGAAGCATTCTATGTACAAACTATCTCAGAGCAGAGGGAAAAAAATATAAATATCCTCAATTCATTAATATAAGCTTAATTTATTCCTAATTTTGATCCCAAATTCTTACAGGTTGAGAAGGAAGACAGGAAAGCAGGAAAAAAGAGAGACAGGAAAAAAGAAAGGAAGGACATCCAATTATACCTTTAAATCTATGTACAAAAATTTCAAACTAAGTATTTTGAAAAGCAAATGAATACTATACCATGATTATATGTTTTATTTCGTGAATACAAGCATTATGACATCTATTAGTGTAATATCTACATGTGTTAGTATAAAACTTGTACATTAAAGTTTAATCAAAATTAAATACTTGCATATTAACATATATGTTAACCAATATACTTCCAAAAGTATTTGTTAAATTACATGAAATATCCAATTAAAAAGTTTTAAGAAATTTGGAATATTTTATAAGTCAGGGCTGATATTCTGCTGGTACAGGCAGGAATGTTCAGATACATTACCTAATAAAAATACTGAAATAGTTCCATTTCCATTATTAGAGTAGTGTCTATAGTGATATAAATTTCTTCTACATGATTTCCAAATCAAACACTGCAATTCCAAGGAATTTTTTTTCTGAATTTGATACTAAAGGCAGTGATTCTGCTGTAGCTATCTTGTTTATTTCAATTTCCTAGAACTGCCTTCAGGTTCAAAGCCTTTGGGAGGAAAGGAGCCTGCCATGCCAAGTTGAAAAAAAAATATTCTGTAAATCCTTGAAAAACAATGCCTAAGGGGAAAGCTTAATTTGGTGCAGATTGCCTCTGGAGAATTTATTGCGGTTCATGGTGGCAGATAAATGATCATGTGATGGCCTACCTCTAATGATTTATAATATTTCAGAAAATGTCCCCAAAGTATGAGACTGTACTCCCTCTGCAGTATCAAGCTATCTCAGGGAAAATAATAAACTTGAGACCTTGTTCTGTCTTTTGTTTTTATAATGTGGACCTTAGCAAGTAACAATATACCTTCTGCCCCAGCCACCTCCCTTTATCCCATGACATTTGATTGGTCTGTGAGGAGATGACCTATTTGGACCAGTCAACTTTTGTCAGCCAAAACCATTTTTTCTTTCCCGTGGAAATAGAGTTTCACTGGAAAAGACTACCTATTACAAATCAATGGCACCTCCTTTCAGTGACATAAACCCCCTCTTAGGCACCTGAAGAATCTTCAATGTGAACTTAATAAGGAAGACCTTGGAAAAGTTTGGTGCTCATTTATCCAGTGATACATTGCATCAAACAAAAGATCAAGTCAACAATTACTAGTGATCAATGAAAGTTTAAAATTATTAGAATATTTTGATGAATGTTTCATGCCACAACTTCTATCATTTATGTGGTAGGAAGCTTTAAAATATATCTGATTTGTTGTATTTACAGACAAAATTATTCTAAAAATATTTTTAAAATTACATACATAGATTTATATATTGAATGAAATTACTGTCAAATATTTAATATAATATATATCTTACTTGGGAGGTACAGTCATCTAAAAATCTGCTTATCTGTTTATTTGTTTATATCCATCTGTCTGTCCATCCATCTATCCATTCATCTAAGATCTTTATATCCATGTTTCCATCTCTATTTATCTATGCTTCTATATATTCATCTATCAATTTAAATGTTTTTCTGCATTATAACTACTTAAACAAAAAGTCGCATAGGACAAGAAATTTTTGTTCGTTGCCTTTTCTTCTCATTATGTACTATTTATATAATACTTGTTCTTTCACTAACCAGGTATGTTAGAGAATTTTTTTAATGGGGCTAGGAATAGGAAGTAAACATTTAGCTGTGTTTAATCAACTTTTGTGACAAATAATATATTCATGATAATCATTCAATATCTAGAAAGTTTATCTAAAATATGCACTTATTTCTCATATATATGGCTACTATTTAGTAAAATATTTTAAATCTGAATCATTTAAGTAATTTTCTAAAAGTGTTCTAATTTATGTCATACCTGTCCCAAGCCTTAAGGAGAAATATCATCTTTCAGTTGAATAAGACCACAAAAATTCTTATAGGAAATATACAATGCTTCTCTTGAACCAGATACAGTAAAAGTAAAATTCTATATTGGCATTTGTCGTACTTTGTCATTGATATAAATTAAATTTTAGTTTTTTGATTAATACTATAGATTTGTCTACAATGAAGCACATCTTATAGGGTCATAGAAGTCATTGAAATAATAGGCATTAAATGCATGCTTCATATTTCATGGATGTGGTAATATTATGGACAAGTACATTGTCTAGAATAATGTTTCGTGAAGACATCATGCCCACTTAGCCAATAACACGTGCAGTCATATATACCAACTATTTGGTAGTTATGAATCTAGCTTAGAATCCAAATAAAGGACAAATAAATTTACCAAATAAAGAAAATATACCTGTTTTGGATCAGGTAATATTCTAATTTAATGCAATGGTTAATACACATCAAAAATTTATCTCTTCTCTCTCAGGATATACTAAATTTTCTATGTAATTTTTAAACAAAATTCCACATTCTTAAGTAAAGAATGAGAAAATGCTTCTTCTTTAAATGCACTGTAAAATAAAATTATGTATAATTTTTATGTGTATAAAAACATCTTTGTCTTTTATTATAAAATAACTCTGAGAAATTAATCAAAACAGTACAACAATTTATTAGACCATAAACAAAAAGTAGTATAAATGTTTTTCTATGAATTATGTAAGGCAAATAATAACACCCCTCCAGTAGAAAAAGAATAGTTAAGAGAATGTGAAAATTACTGTTTAAATTTAGGACCAATTGTATACAAGAGTAGTGTGAAAGTTCATAATTCATTAATAGACATCATGGCATATGCTAAATCCATTAAATTCTTATTTCTTGTCTTACTGTATTCTGGTTTATATGTTGGAATATTTTATTTTCAAAGAGAACAGTACCTGACTGACAATCAATTATACATTTTATACTATGCATTACATTTTTAACTAGGGATGTGGTCTTGATGATATGTATTTGAGGTCCCCATAGCAGGGTTCTTGTGGCATTTCCCTGAATGCTTTTGTCAGTCCAGCTAATCCATTAAAACAGTTTATTTCCTCTTTGCTTAACAACAACAAAAAAGACTTTAAAAAAAAAAAGATAAATTGTATAATGTCATGGAAAGATACTTAGAAAATATATTTTTTGAAATATCAATGTAGCTGCTTTGAGATTAATGTACTTGTCATTGCAACAGCCTACAATTTTTTGATTAATTTTTCAGTGCTGTAAAAAGATATTATAGAGATATTTTCTCTGTAGCATGTCTGCTGTTTAGAACCGTTATTGGATTCCTTTAGAACAGTTATTTGTTAATGCTATGAGAAGAGATGCATTTTGATCAGCTATGTAGAAGCTTGTTTTGAGAGACAAGTGATAAGGCAATACTTTCATTTTGTTTTTACTTTTATTCCTTTGAAATATTGTAAATTTCTTAAAGTATAACAAAATAACAGACTTTTTTTTTTTCATGAAATTAAGTGTCTTTACTCCAGTCCTAGTGAGGTCCAGGAATAACAAATTTATTCCCTTCTTTCCATGAAAAATATTAGGTACATATCATATGCCAGAAGGTTAGATTGATAGAGATTTTCATAGATAGATAGATAGATAGATAGATAGATAGATAGATAGATAGATCAGGCTAGTCTCTCTATATAGTACCATAATGCCCACTAAATAAGAATTTGTGAACCACATCACACAGTCAACCACCAAACAAATTATTTTTAGCACATGTTTACATTTTTTACCTACTTGTAATAACTATGATGAACAATTGTTATAGATTTTCCTTGCTGTGTGCCTATGAATATGTGTGTACACATTACCTGTTTTGGTTTTTATAAATTTCATAATTAAATAAATTATGAAAATAAAATAATGGTAGATGTATTCTGTGTCAAGGAGCTTATAGTTTATTCATCAAGAAGCTTAAATTCGATCCAGTAAAATGCAAATACAAAAAAATTTTCACTATTCAAGGTATGTTCTTTAAAGTCAGTGGGAAAACTGAATTAGTGAATATTTAACCATTGCTTCTAGAGGAAATACAAAGTGAGGTTCCTGTGAATCTCTGGTCACATTTCTGTCAATTGATCAATACATTGACTGTTCTATGTGTGTTTCTGTTTAAAGATACCGTATTTAATATATATCATTGATTCTTTTACACTAAACCCATGGTCAACAGCACCATCACTCAAGCCTGAAAATTAACATTATCTACCTAATGCACAAAATTCCTCCATAAGGCACACCATAGCCTACTAATGTCTGTGTACACCAGCAAGCACATCTGCTCTATGCTTAAGGGCAACTTAAAGCAGGAAAATCATCAACAAAAAATGTGAAAAACACGCCACTAAAAATACCATAAAAAGGAGATGTGTTTACAGTATGAAAGCTGAAGCCAAAAGTTGGAATACAACATTGTTGACTTCAGCTGGGAACTTGCACGTCCGATGGCTCAAATTTTCTGCCTCTCTGCCCATGTCTAAGAATGACCATGAAAATGCCTTGGGTACTACCTTTGGGTAACAAATACATTTTAGCAAGTAAATGAAATCTCACATGTGGAATCCTCAAATAATGAGGCCTGACTGTACTGTTAGAACATTCCTACATGCTGAAGAAGAACTTTTTCATTTTTTAAAAAGCAGAATAGAACAGACTATTGAGTTCAGAGGAAATGTGTGCTTGTAATTTTAAATAGGTTAATCAAGGCATCCTTAAGAAGAGTATCCTTGAGAAAATGATATTTCAGTAAAATCTGGAGCAGGTGAGGAGGGTGGCCATTTGATATCTGGAGTGGAGGATTCCAAGCAAGGAAGAGTCAGCCAAAGTGTGAAGCTAGGAGAATGCCTGAAGCATTGGCTGAAGAGCAAGGAGGTGATAACAGCTGAAGGACTGCTTTGACAGAGAGGGGAGTTGCAGAGGAGGTCAGGATAGTAATGGAGAAACATTTCCTTTTGGTCTTCAGAATATGTGTAAGGATTTGTGCTTTCACGCTGAATAAAATGGGAAGTCACCGCAGGAATGACCGACATTTCAAATCAACTTCACTGATTGCTTATTTGTGAAGAGACAAAGGAAGAGGGGGGATGAAAACCAAAAAAAAAAAAAAAAAAAAAGAAGGGGAACGACTGCCTAGTGGTGTGTAGAAGAGACTAGAGTCCAGAAATGAAATGGTTCAGACCCTAATGATAGCAATGGAAGTGGTGAGAACTGGTAACTGGATATATTTTAGAGATACAGGATATGGAGCTTGAGGGGGAAACAGGGAATCAATTGTCTAAACATACTTGGCACAAGCAACTAGAAGTATATCAGGAGTACCCCTAACCTTTATTACTGAGATGGGAAAAAATGCAGGAGTAGATATTTTGGAGGGGGTGATTAGTTTTGACATGCTGAATTTGAGATGACAATAAGATATGGAGATTTTACAAAGGCAGTTACACCTATGGGCCTGGAATTCAGAAAAAAGATCCAAGAAGGAAATAAGAATGTGGCAGCTGACAACATATACATGGTAGTCAAAGCCAGTCCACAGGATAAGTGAACCAAGGACTCAGCTCTTGGTTGCCAGGAATGTTAAGAGGGTGGGGCAAGAGTAGGAATTGGTAAAGATGACTAAGAAGGAGCTACTAGTGAGGAAGGAAAAAAAAAAAAAGACAGTGGTGTCCTGATATCCAAGGGAAGTAGTGCATCAAGGTTGAGAATGTTAAATTGTGTCACAAATCAATTAAAAAGAAAAAAAAACTGATAAACTGATATGAAATTTGACAATGTAGAAATCATTGGGGATATTTATGTGGAACTCTGGGAGCAAAATCTTAGTTGGAATGGATGTAAGAGAGAAGAAGCTGTGAGAATTTGGAGATGCATAGCACAGACAATTATTTCTTAGACTTTTACAATTAATAAAAATAGCTGTGGGAGGTGGCTCAAAAAATGATGTTTTTTAAAGATGTGACAGTAACATTATGTTTGTATAATGATGGAAATTGCCTATAGACAGAAAATAATTGCTGATATAGAAGAGAGCCCCAAAGTATTCCTGAGGCTATGTACTGAAGTACAAAGGGAAAAGGGGAGAAATTGTGTGAAAAACAGAAATTATTGAATTTAGGCAGAATTATGGCTAGTTCAAGTATGGTAACATGCAGTACTACAATATCTTCAGATACTGGTAAGTAGGAATATGTGGCAGTGGGAATGTGTAGATTGTTTTGTTATTGCTTCTATTTTGACAGTGAGGGAGGAAGCAGGGTGTGAGTGGGTATGAGTATATGGAAGGACTGACAATAAAGGACCAGGTATGAAACAGTCCCATAGTTTGGGTGGGGGTGATTTAACAAGTTAAAAGTTGCATCCATGTCTGGTATCTTTACAGGCTCTTTTGAACATTGTTATCCTGAATTAAATTGATACTAATCAACACAGTTATATATATTTTTTCAGTCACTTTTAATCACATATTTGCATGTGTAAAAAGGGGTGAATACATGTGTTTAATCACGGTTTTAGTTTGCCAATATGTAAGGCAAAGCACAGAGGTATCAATCAAGGGCCAGTTCTGTATTTATTCATCATCAAAATATCAAGATTGTGTGGTGATTTTCCCCAAGATATAATTTTTTTTTTAATTTGACATACACACACACAAAAAACCCTTTCTTCATAACCAAGAGCTTTTTCCATTTTATTGTCAGGATCTAGTGATGCAAGTATCTTTCAAATGATGATCTAGCTCTACTGTCACACAGTGCCCCTAGTTGATGCTAATTTATCCTGTATACCACCAGCAGATTAATCCCTATAATGTACAATTTACAAAGAATATATTTGACAATTTAAAAAATCATGCATGCCTATTAAGTAAAAGAACAAATGACAACAGGAAATTTTTCTTCTAACCCTATCAACAATGAAGATTTTTATCTCCTTTTTGTATGTTATTTTCCACATAATTTTGTGAAAACATATACTTTCAATAAAAGAAATTAATATTATTTATATAGTGATATTTAACAAATCATAAATTTTAATATTTCATGCTTTAAAAATTCAAATTATTGAATAATTCTCTATTTCCTAAGGTAATTTTATATTTTGCATTCAAAGCCCTTCACTAATTTCCACACTCATCTTCACTTATGTTTCACATGACACAGATAAGCTGCTGATAACAAACACATTTATTTCTCTAGTTATGACTCTCTCCTGAGCTTGAAATTCCTATATTCTTCTTGCTCTTACCTCTTTCTTGATTTTTATTTGGATATTTAATAGGAAATTCAAGTAACGTCTGCAAATACCTTGTTTCAAGTCTACCATGTTCCAGTACCAGTTTGTTCCTCCCTGTATTCTGTATCCTGGTAAACTGCACCATTATTCATCCCGGGGCTCATTTCCAAACATGAGAATCTTTGATTTTCCTCCTCCTACTGCTCCTATCCATCATCAAATACTGTCAGTTCAACCTTCAAAATACAGACTCAATTGCACAATCTCTCATTTCAGAGAGCTCTATACAACTCCTTATCTGGAGTGATCCTTTCAAAGTAAAAAACTATTCTACAGCTTTTCCTCGAAGTTAGAATAAGATCCAAACTTCTACAGTGCCCTGCAAGCATCTTACCTAGGAACTTTGTGCTTGAGATTGTCTTCACCAGAGAAACTCTTCCCAAAGATCTTCTCACTGTCTCACATAAGCATTTTTCAAATGATGCTTCCTCAGAGATGTCTCTCATAACTTTTCCATGTACAATAGTCACTCAGGGTTCCTCATGGGAAAAAATGGGGACATATGTAATGTTAATACTCACTCAAGTTGAAATGACAACTCCACACTGTGGCAAGTGTAGGCTGGTGTATGGGCTAACTCTCGGAGATTTCTGGTCTGGGGTCACCTGTGTTCTCTCCTACTATGCCCGTCCGTGCCTTCACCAGAGTCTTTTCCTACCCAGACCTCAGTAGATGGTGGGCACTGAAACACACATTTCATGCAGTAGGTGCCCATAGCACCTTTAATGTTTTTGACCATAATGAACCTTAGTCAAGAAAGAAAACTCAGTTAAACAATATATTGCTTAATGAAAGTAAAATCATTCAATCTGAGTATAAAATTCAAAAAATTCAGTAAATTAGGTATTTTTTAAAATTAAGCAGTCTATTAAAATGTTTTATCAGTTCTAGTCAAAGTAACGTTATAGTTTCAACTATGTACATGACATACTGTCAAGATTATGGTTAATTTCCTTAAAGATACAATGATTAACTCATTAATAGCTGAATTTCGAATTTGATATTCAAAACTGATTCAAAACAATTATCATTAGCTATTTTTTAGCTTATGTATTTTAAACTGTTTGAAATGTTATTTTAAATATCTGAATTTTTATATCAAAGTTGTGAACTTAAAATTATTATTTTAAAAATAGCAATGGAAAGAAACTAATCTCTGTATTAGTCAGACACATGCTAATATTTAAAGGTATACAGCTGCATTTCTCTTGGTAAAAGAAGACAATTCAATCCTTAAATCTTCAGGTTGAAAACAGGACAGTAACTGTAAATCTTGTTGGCATGATTTCCCCATGCTCTGAAAAACACTTAAGCTTGTAGTTGAATAGCCAACACTCATTATCTATTACTCGTTTACTTTGAATCTTAGAGAATACATCATTTTTTTCTTTTATTTCAGCCCCTCTAGTAGGTCAATATTACCAAGTATGAAGAAGATGACTACATTCATTATATTTATTAATAGCATACATATATATATCATATCATTTATATATATGTTGTGAGTGTGTGTATATATACATATGTGTTACATATATAAAGTCTGTGAAAAGAACAATTCTTCTTTTAAAGGTAAGAATTCTTAAGTAAATGTTTTAGGATTATTAGTAACATGGATAGACTGTTTCTAGCATGGTTTAGTGTAGGCAAATGTATCTTTCTCTGCTCCTTAAACAGATTAGTTTTGGGAATAGAAAGAGGGTACAATTTGTCTAACAGATCTTCACTATGCAAGGGGCTGTATATACTCCAGCCTCAATACATCAATGATTTCACAGTAAAGTTTATTAATATCTTAGTGTCCCAGATGTCTTCTGATATATCTTAGCTCAAATACTAATATTTGTCTGGAAATTCAGGGAAGTAGCCTGAAAAAAATTAATTTTTGATAGCTCCATTTATTTTCTGTTGAATCTATTCATAATAATCTAATTGAAAGATGAGAGTAGGACTGAGGGAACAAAAGAAAGATGAAGGATTCTATATCTTGCTGACCAGGTTTGGCTGCCGATGACCTCTTATTCTTCCTCTGATTTCCCATTGTTCCACAAGAGCTTGTGCAGATCAGAACAAGAATTCTCTAGCATCTGTCATGTAGCATTAATATTACCTCTTACTTCTTATGACATTGACCTACAAATAAATGACAGCTAAAAACTACACAGTTCAAGCTCAAACAGGTATTTTGAATGATGACAGTTTGAACATTAGGTACTTTACAATATTAAATCCTTACAAATCCTAGATCAGGAAACATTTTCTGGTATGGGATAATAAAATAGATATTCTGAATATGTGAGTGATAATTGTAGACAAGGCTTATTTGAAGAATAGTCCTCAGAAAGTTTCTTTTCTAACCTTATATTAAATGTTCTCCTTTATCTTTTGTCATACGGTTTGTCTTGAAGTTTATTTTATTAATGTAGACACACTACCTTTCTTATGTTTAATGTTTGCATAGATTTTATTTTACTTTAAAAGTATTTGTATACTTATATTTAAAGTGCATATCTCTTAGTGAAAGGAATAATTGTTCCCGGCTTAAATTATTATTGTTATTTTAAAATTAGGTCTGATGATATATACTTTTCAATTGAATTATATACTGTTAATTCTGTTTATCTGATGTTATTATAATGTAGTTGGACTAATATTTACCATTCTCCTACTATCTACCTCTATATATATCATTTATCTGTCTATATTTATTCGCTTTTCTGTTTCTATTTATCTCCTTTCCATCATTCTCTTGGATTGAACAACTGTTTTCTTTTTAATATTCCACTTAAATTTCTTTGTGCTATCCAGTTCCATATCTAATTTGTTATTGCTCTTGGGATTATTCTGTGTATTTTTAATTTATTAGAATATAAAGTTAATCTTTCAGTGCTTTATGCAAAATGTAAGCACATTGCAACAATAGTTGTTCATTTATCTCAAATTTGTTGCACCATGGCCATATACTTTACATCTATATATTCTATAAACTTAACCATAAAATGTTATATTTTTTGCATTAAATTATCAGTTCTATAATTAAAGTAATTAATTAGAGAAGAAACACAAACTTAGTCTTTCTCATTTATCCAACCTATCAATCTAGTGTCTTGAGTCTGTCCTTTGATCAGTTCCATCTGGAGTCATATGCTTCTGTCTGAAAATTTCCCACAGCAGTTTTTGTGTTGCAGGCCTTTTGGTGACAAATTGTTTTCTTTACTTTTCTGAATATATTTTTGATTTATTTTCCTTTTTGAAGACATTTTGACTGGATATAGAATTTTTGTTTTTACTTGTTTGTTTGTCCAATATATACCCTAAAGACATTGGTTCACAGTGTGCCAGCATTTGTTTTTTTCTGATTCTCGAGAATTTCACTATTATCTGTATCATTATTCTTCTATATTCAGTGTGTCATTATTTCTTTGGCTGCTTTCCAGATATTTATTTTTATCTCTCCTTTTAAGAGATTTAATTATAATATGCCTAGGTGTGATTTTATTTTCATTTAGCCTGCTTTAGGATTTTGGAGTGACATAAATCTGTATATTTGTGTTTTCCTTCATGCTTTGGACATCTTTGTCTTTATTTCAATATGTATATATTTTTTCTCTTTCTCATATTTTTCTCTCCTCTCCTGGGACTGTAATTAAACATACATTAGACCTATTGGACATCCAATTTATTCGTTTTTTCAATCTGTTTTTCTCTCTGTAATCTATATTGGATAATTTCTATTAATCTATCTTCAAGATCACAGAACCTTTCTTTTGTCATCTTCAATATCCTGTTAGTCACATCCAGTAAATTTTAATTTCTTAAATCTTCAATTTTGTTGTTTTAAAATTTTTCTTTCCCTTTTTTTTTTTTTTTTACTTATTAAGATTTTCTTTTTTTCGGGTATTTAAACATATTTACAATAGCTGCTTTAAACCCTCTGACTGCTAATTTCTATCTCTGGTTTTCTTAGGATCTATTTTTATTTATTTTCTATTGTCCATGAGTCGTAGTCATATGCCCTACTCCATCATATACCTAGTCATCTTTATGGTTTATTGGACACTTTTGGATGATATATTGTTGACTCTTGGTTATTCTATTTTCACTGAAGAGAAATGATTTCTGTTCAAGCAGATGGTGAAACTTTTGGCTGCTCACCTTTAACTTGTATAAAGTTTTGAATTTAGGGCTTTAGAGTGGGCCTGTTTCACTTTTGCTCTTATCTTCCATAGAATCCATGGATCCGTAATGCAATCTCCACTTGTTAGGCAAAGTTCTTTTAAGGTTTCACTGGAAAGACTGATGTGGTTCCCAAGGCCCTCTATGTTGAAGATACTCAAACTGCTAAATATGTGCCTTGTATTAAGTAGCTATAAATGTCTGTTCAACTTATTCATGCTTTGAGATGTGTTTTTTCACCAAGCTCCATGGCATCTTGTTCAGGGGTTAGCCAAGGATTTGATGGGAGATTAGGTTTGGATCTTTCATTAATTTTTTATGAACTAAGCTATTCAAAAGAAGGTTGATTAGACTTTAAAATGTGATTTTTAAGGATTTCTTTTGTAAGAATTTTAGGGAATATTTTCCTTTATATGTCAAAAAAATATGTATTATATATATATATATACCCTGCAATACTTAACCTTTATATCCTTGTCTGAAACATTCATTATATTTGAAGAAAATTCTGTGGAAATCCAATTTCTTCTTATTTTTATAAAAATGACTGATAATAAATATAATTGCAAAGGTATATGGATATTTTGTATATATGTACTTTTCATAAATTCACTAAACTTAAAATATCAGTAAACTCTTTTAAAAACTTGTATATGTAAAATAATATATCTGTAAGAATAATCTTTTTGTTTTTCAGGTTCTTATTTTGATATCATACAGTTCCAACTAACGACCTTGGATTGTTTAAAGTAAAATGAAAATTGTTATTGATTGACCCCCAACATCCAAATGGCTATACCCCAAGTATCCTTTCTTAATAGGGTCTTTGGAGCTCAGGTGTATTTTCCTATTAAAACACACACACAATGTTTATCATTCTTTAGTCCTAGACAAAACCATATTTTTTTCCATCTGTAATTAGATATTAGTCCTAATAGTGCTATAAAAGTCCTGGGAAAGTCACATTTAACCTCTAAACTAGAGCACCTTGAATACCTTTCTGCAATACTGTTGGGAAGAAGGATCCCAGATTTATGATATTCGTGAGCATCCCTGTAATCTGGGTCGATCCTCTTTAAGAAGGGAGAAAAAATACTGCAGACTTGCATTGATCATAAATGCTATTAACTTCTTGCATGTCCCAGACTTCCTATTTTTCTTCAGATTCCATTAAATAATGTGTTCCTTTTCTGCTGTATTAATCTGTTTATTCTCATAAAAGTTAATCTAATTTCTCATGGTTTTTTTTTTTTTTTTTTGCCTTTCTTCCTCTAAAGTACAAAACTCTTTTGAAGTTCTCTAAAGGCTATTATTTGTTATAAGATGGAGACAGGTAAAATAAAAAGAGACAAAAGATGAGAATGGAGCATTTGCTATAGAAATAATGGTATGTGAAATCCAAACCCTAGAAGTACTGAAAAGGAGAGGAATCTCTTTGATCTCCTGCTCTTGTGACTACAATTGTGTCAGGAAGTAATCTAACGGTGCCCACAGGTATCTTAGAATACACAAGTCAAGACTAATTCACTTTAATGTATTTAAATTATTTTACAACCTCCATTTGGTTATGTTCTGGCTTAAAGGTTCTGCAATAATTACAGTTACAAAAAAATTGAAAAGCTACTGAATTTTTTAAGTCTCCAGACAAGATACATTTTATTTAAACAATTAACAAAAGCAAGATATGGTGAAAATAAGAAAATAAAGAGATCTACGTAATGGTAACAAAATGAAATCAGGAAACATATAAATAATAACAATAGTAATAATAATAAAGATAATTAGCAGAGCCAATGTAAATTGGTACATTGTACATGAATCTTCCCTTCAAACTATGTGTGAATAGATAATAAAAAGCTGAAAAGTTAGGCAAATCACCAATTTCTAAAGGAGATTTACCAGCTCATGAAATTACAACAAACTGACCAACCAAAGCCAATTAATAAAGTCTATTAAAATTTGTTTCAGGCAAATGATTTTAATGATTTTTATAAACTCATGATACATATGTAATGTTTTCCCAGCCCCTAAATATGGAATGACTTCCAATGCTCTGTTTCTTACATTCAGACATCATTTCTAGTTGTATGAACTTGCATTTATAAACTGTTCTTTGAGAAGTCTGTTAGTCATAAATATTTATTTCCTTTATTATCTTTTCTTTAAAAAATACTTAACATCTATAGCATTGGATTTTTTATATTTTATAGACTTGAGCCAATGAGAAATTAAATATCATTCAAATTATATTATAGTATGTATTTACTTATCAACTTGGTTCTTTAAAGCACAAAATAATGAAACTATTTTTTAGATATAATTTCCTAATGTACACAGTTTTTATTATTTCTCCCTGGAGTTCTGGATATTTAACATATCAATTAATAGATATCTATAGATGAATAACTCAAATCATAGAAAGAAGAAGATTCCCTGAATTACTGATTGAATACATTTTCTATGTATTCTCCTGAAAGCTGCTATGAACTTTTCCATTTTGGTTGCTACTCCTCTTCACACTCATTTCTGGGAATCCCTCATATGCCCTTTTTTCCTCTTGGGGGTTGATTAAAATACAGTCAATGGAAGGCATAGTTGAACTTCATTAAACCATGATTGATCAATAATTCTCTTTTTCTATAGTATAATCTATTTAAAACAGATATATGAGTTTGGTTTTTGGTGTGTCCAGTTCTTTATACGAACTAAATACTTAAACTTTAATTAATTGCAGTGCTCCTCCCCTGCAAATAAATATTTTGAATAAAAACTAAGGTCATGATTAGAATAATGAAGGCAGTAGCTATCATATAAAATTTAATTTCAGTTTAGGTAATAAAAAGGATATATAGTAATAAATTTATCTTCTGGGTTTTTAATAAAGAATTATTTTTCCACACTACCAGCATTCCCCACTATTTATTAGACTATTTTAAATTCATAATCTATAAAACATAATCACCTAGCTTCCTTACATGAAGAGTTTTGTGAAAATCAGAATTGTAGAATCTATATGATTAGTTTATTAGCCAACCTTTTCATATTATATAAAACTGTTCTCTTTACTGTGTCTTTACCTGAATTCTCTTATTTTTTTAGACTGTGGGATTTTTAATTCCATAATCACATTTCACTGACACTTTTTAAATTGATTTATAAATCTGATTATTAATGTGCTTTTTAAAAACACAAGAAAAAATTTTCCTCATGATTATTGTTACAAGACTAATAGTAATCAAAGAATGGAGTTAATGACATTACTTCAATGACTCAGAAATAATCATTTGAAATATCATGCATTCAGTTTTTAAAAACTGACTAAAAGATAAAGCTCACTATTTTTGCCGATGTTTTTAAAAATGATACTTTAATGGGAACATTTTAGTTTATTCATTTATAAACTAACACTACACAATTAAGTAACAGTTTGTTGAAAATAAGTTTTGTGAAAGCTTTGAGATATATACATTTGAAAAATATTACCTCAGTCACAATTTTAATTCAACTAAATCAAATTAACAATTATATTTAAATTATGACTCAGTGATCTATTTTATAACTTTCAATTATACTTCCCTTTGATAAATCAGTTACTGTTGTATAGTAACAAAGTTTCATTATCAAATAAACACATTTAGAATATCTATGGATAGGGAGCTGCAATGCTAGAATAAAGAAAATAAAGCATAACTAAAATTTGTTTCCTGAAAGGAAATTTCCAAAATCTAAAGTTTATCACTACCTTCTCCTTTCTCCATTTAGTAATAAGACCATTTACTGACTTTCATCAGTATTTTAGTGTCATTTTGCTTTTGCATTTCCTACATTTGTCATAATTATTATTAATGTTTATAAATTTCGTACTTGCTCATTGTATAATCAGAAGAGTTTTACTATTAATCATTAAATAATTTGAAAATTAGTCATCTTATGATGTTTATATTTCAAAAAATTGTATTTCATTATAAAAGTGATATAAAAATCTAATGGTTCCCTGGAATAAATCCCATTTTATATCTGTCTCAGCAATATTTTTTTGGATCTGTCTTCTTAGGCAAGGGCAACAAAAGCAAAACTGAACAGATGGGACTACAGCAAATTAAAAAACTTTTGCACAGGGAAGGAAACCATCAAGAAAACAAAAAGGCAGCCTACTGAATGAGGGAAGATATTTGCAAATGAGATATCTAACAATGGTTAATACCCAAAGTATATAAAGAACTTACACAACTCAACATAAAAAAAAATCTGATTAAAAAATGAGCAGAGGACGTGAATAGATATTTTTCTAAGGAAGATTTACAGATGGCCAATAGACACATGAAAAGACGCTCCGTATCACTGATCACCAGTGAAATGCAAATCAAAAACACAGGGAGGTATTACCTCACATCTGTCAGAATGGCAATTATCAAAAAGACAACAAATAACAAGGTTCAGCTGGATGTGGAGAAAAGGGAACCCTCCTGCACTGTTGCTGGGAACGTAAATTGGTGCTGCTGCTATGGAAAACAGTATGGAGGTTCTTCAAAAACTAAAAAGTAGAACTACTATGTGATCCAGTAATTCCACTTTTGCGTATTTTTCTGAAGAAAATAAAAACACTAATTTAAGAAGATACATGTAGCCCTATGTTCACTGTAGCATTGTTTACAATAGCCAATATATGGACACAACCTAAGTGTTCATTGATAGATGAATGGATAAAGAAGATGTGGTATATATACACAATAGAATATTATTCAGCCTTAAAAAGAAGAAATCTTGTCATCTGTGACAACAAAGATGGTCCAAGAGAACATTATGCTAAGTAAAATAAGTCAGAAAAAGACAAATACCATATGATTTCACTTATATGTGGAATCTAAAAAAACAAAACAGAAATAGACTCACAGACACAGAGAAAAAAACTGGTGGTAGCCAGAGAGGATGAGGGTGGGAGTGATGAGCAAAACAGGTAAAGGAGAGTAAGAGGTAAAAACTTCCTGTTATAAAATCAATAATTCATAGGGATATAATGTACACTGCAGGGAATATAGTTGATAAAATTGCAGTAACTTTGGTGACAGACGGTTACTTCATGGTGATCAATTTGTAGTATATATAAATGTTGAATCACTACATCATATACCTGAAACTAATATATAGTTATGTTCATTATACTTCAATTAAAAAAAAGTCTAATGCTTTACAATAATTTTCTTTCTTGGTTATCCAAACTGAAGCATCTGTAACTAATATAGAATCAATCATAGCAAAATGTGTAAAGAGAATAATTTCTTGGGCTTTTTAATGTATAGATTTGTGAATTCCAGAATGTAGTTACAGGTAAGAGTGACTGTCTGTGTCTTAAACTGCTAATATTTATAGGTACAGCTGCAGGATAACAAATATAACTAGCACTAACTGGAGCACTTGAAATAAACAGCCTATCTGAGTGGATTAATTACTGTGGTTCTCTCTATAAGGCATTGTTCAGTAATCCTATTTCTTGAGTATTATGTGACAATCAGTGAAAATATAAATTATGTATGATACACAGTGTGGATTATACATCGTACGTACTTACACACACACTGTGTGTGTGCAAATACATAATGTGTGTACCTAGGGAGATATAAGAAACTGTGAAAGATTTCATGCAGGACCCCCCACACTCCAGGCTAGATAATTGTAACTTGGATTTGTCTATTACACTTTTCCTCTTTTTGAATTCATTTGCTGTTTAGTTATTGCTTATAGACTGAGTATTTGAGTTTCCCAAAATTCATAGGTTGAGAATTATCCCCATTGTGATGTTATTTGGAGATGGGTTTGGGGGGAGTTGATTAGGTCATAAGAGCAGGGCCCTCATGAATGGGATTAGTACCCTTATAAAAAAGTCTGCAGGGATTTCCCTCCCTGCTTCTGCCATGCGAGGACACAGCCAAAAGACAGCTATCTATTAACCAGGAATCAGGCTCTCATCAGACAACAAATCTATCCGTGTCTTGATCTTGGACTTCCCAGTCTTCATAATTGTGAGCATTACATTTCTGTTGTCTATAAGCCACTACATCTATTTCATTAGAGCAGCCCCGATGGTCTAAGACTGTTATGATTAAGATCAAAATGAAAACAGGCAGCTGAAATTTTCCTTTTGAACCTGTTCCTTATGTGCACATTTTGTTTGTTTTTACCCCTAAATAAATTTCAGACTCAGCTCCAAAGAGAAAATTATTCTTATTGGGTTGTTCATCAATGCTCAAACTCTTCTAAATATAGCTGTTTCTTGCTTCTTCCTCCACGTCCACTTTCCTACCTTGCCAGCCCTGCTCTTGACCCAAGACAGCCACACATGCGGGCTATGTCTGCAGGACTCTCAGGCCCTCTGGCTTCTGGTTGAGCTGCATCAATGGTGAGCTTCAAGAGGAACACTGAAGGATGAAGGAGAGATAGGTCAGGAAAACTAGCCTCAGGATCCCTCCCAAGAGAGTCAACACCAGCTGGCTGTATTCCTTGAATACAGATGACAAATCTTCAAAGCCATTTCTTTCCTATGTATCCATAACCCCACCCTCCCTTCATTTTTTTCCATTTCTGTTAGTGCTGGAATCTGCACTGACATTTAAGATTCCACTCCACCTCACTAACATCTTTATAAGGAATCCCCATATTAAAAAGAAAAAAAAAACTTCAGATTACCTTAATTTGCATATATCATACGCCTCCAGCTGGGACTCTGACTGATATGTTTTCAGTGTCATAGAACACATCTTTCATACAGCATGTCCTCGAAGGTACGTCAATATCCTTGAAATCTAAGACAATTTTAATTGTCCCCTAATAACTTTGTCCAAGACACTACCTGATAAGGTGTTAACATTCACTAAGATATTGAGTAATTTCAGTTCTCAGGAGAAGCCACAGGACAAATTACAGAATGCTGTCAAAATAATTTGGGTTTATCACTTATAAACAAAGCATTTTTCAAGAAGTAATTTCAAAATTAATAATTTGATTTATGCCACAGGAATACTTAATTGAATGTTAGAATATGGTCAACTGTTCCATCCAACTCCAAATAAATACATCATCTAACTCCACATAATTACATTTAAAAAATAAATTTAACCAGTTAAAATACTTTTATTAATTACTATGCTCCCTATATTCAGACAAATAGAGAGGTTGCACTATTTTAATTTCTATTTCACTGCTATTTGTACGTAAGATTAAATTTAGATATTATCTTCAAAATAGACAATGGCAGAATACAGAAAGTAGGAAAATCAAGTTTAAATTGCATTTTGTTTCATCTTCATACTATGCTACAGTCATCATGGAATTGAATTAATAAAACCTGGACTTAAAATTAAATCAAGCATAAAAAATATTATTTTAGTTGAAATTGGAGTGCATTATTTACTTTACTCTCACTGGGTTATGTTTTCCAAACTGGGACCTATTTTACTAATTTATCAATTTCTTTTCCCCAAATCCATACTGTTAATCACTCAGTTTGTAGAGTGTAGGCTTACTGGGTCTGGGGCATTTGGCTCAGTTTCGTTGGTATAATGAGGCCAAGTATCTATGCCCAGTCCCAATAGGAGCCACTTAGTTTCACACAGAAACAATAACTACATAATGTATGTTAATTTCAATACTAACTGAAAAAAAATCAATTTATTCATATATGAGCTTACCTTTATCTTTGCTTGAGAATCTAGTCTCTATTCCAATAATAGTAATAAAATAATTTTAGTTTACCATTTTCCTGAATACAGCACTTTATCTTAAGCTCTCTCAAGTAGAGGTTGCTCATTTCCTTTCTTTTTTTTAATACTTTTTTAAAAAATGGAAGTACTGGGGATTGAATCCTGAATATCATGCATACTAAAAGGGTGCTGAGCTATTACCGTCTTTGCACCCCTCTCCCTGGGGTGGCTCATTTTCCACATTCCACAAAATTGGGTGTCAGGAAGTATTGTAAGCATCCTCTTTGATCCCTGCTGCCATGATGTTCTTTCTAATGTCATGACCTCTTCACTTCTCTTCACTTACGTAAATGAATCTGTGAATTGAGGTTCATGGCAGCATGCTGCGCCCCATGTTCTCCTCAGATTTATTTTACCTTTTATTTGAAATACCTTAAACTTACACTACATTTGAAAAAATATTAAAGAGAAAACTCTACAAATTTCATTCATATTCTATCTATGTATTTTACCAAAACATATGTGCATAAACATGCACATACACACATGTATGTGTAAGTTGTAAATGAGTTGCTAATTTACATTTGATTAATTGCCTATATAATTGTGTGTTTTTTGAAAGGACATTATCTTAAATAATCACCATTTAATAATACATATCACAAAAATTAACCTTCATAAAATACTATTTATATAATATTATAGATTTATTTGACTTTTATCAGTTGTCCTGCTAATGCTATTTTTATCTGCTCCAGAATCACATGATGTCATCATTTGTCATTGTTCTTTAGACTTCTTTAAGAAGATAAAGTTTCTCAATCTTTATTTTTTTTATACTGAGATCCCTTTCATTCTTTCTCATTAAATCAGTGAGTACTGGGTTTATGTCTGCTTTTTCCACACTGGCATCAAGCTGAGAAACTTGAACATGACTAGACATCATCTCTCGTGCTATTAATCTTCCTCAGTTCACCCTCAGTTAGCATGACTACATCATGGACCTAGTCAGCATCCAGAGGGTTCCCATTAGTAAAATATGAATGCTGTTATTCCATTCCTACACAGCATTATTTTTGCCTATACATACAGGAGATACCAGGCATATTCAAGAGCTTGACTGCAAAAATGACATTCAAGAGATCAGGATTTCACAGCTAGCTTGTTCCACAAACCTTACAACATAATTTTCAATTTCTCTGAGCCTCATTTTTATTATCTTTCAACTGCAATGATAGAGTGAAATAATCTGATGTTCTTTCTAAATCCAAATTTGCCTATAATTTCCTTATAATTTTCCCACAGGGCTCTCTTAAATATTGATTCACTTAAGGGGTTATTTACAGAATGTTAGCTATCATTTCTAATTGTGAGTCCTGACCTCACAATTAGGTCTTACATAGGAACATGCTTTGAAATGGGTCATTTGCTGATATAGGAACAGTCCACAGTTCCTTTGCTATTATAGCTACAAAGCAGGGACTATTCTGCTTTTTAGTCACTGAGGTGTATAGAGAAGGGACAGAAAAAATTGTAAACCAAAATAGGAGAAGCCACCTTCTCAGGATAAAAAGGAAAGAAAGAAGGAAAAAGAAACAGCCTGAAGGTATAAGGCAAATGAAACACAAAATCTGATTTATTTTGTTTGGTGTTTTACCTTTAAGAACACATCAACTCCATGAAGATCTATAGACTGTCTGGAATCACTTCTTTTTTTCTTTTCTTTGAATACCTACCTCCAAGTCTTCTTATTTTGAAAGGCAGATTCCTCACCCCTAACTGGTCCTTCACCCTGCCTCTTCCTCCTCATAGGTCTGCTCTATCTCCACAGAGCTCCCAAACACACTCCCTACCCCATCTTAGAACATGTGCTTCCAATTCAAGGAAAAAGAAAACTAAAGCAAAAATACACACACACACACACACACACATATATAAACCCTCCAATACAAATAAGAATCACTCCACACATAAGAGAACATGGTAACTGCCTAACTCATGCTGCGTGAGGTACAGAAATGAAAATGCCACCTGGTAATTCCTTAGATAACATGAGTCCTTCCTGGAACGTATTTATTACACAGTAAAAAGAGTAGGATGTTTCTTTATGAAATATTTTTCTTGGGAATTCAAAATGTAAGCTCCTACCACTGACAAGGTGGCATTTTTAGATTAAGCCGTAGGGAATCCAGCATGATTTACAAATACAACAGTCCAAGAATAACAGCCTTCCTGCCATTCGTGATTGGCATCATTATTACAGACTCTATTATAATCTTATCTCTCTGCCCAACAAAGCTATTCATTCAGCAACTAAGCACACGTCAAAGACAAGGCAGAGTCTACTTATTTGCAGGAAAAAAATGCTTTTGAAAAACATAGTCTCATTGCTCAGGCAGAAACCAGGACTGTACATGACACGGTGCAAAGGGCTCATGATAGAAGGCGGCAGGAAATGAAGTTGAAACAGAAATACCAGCTGAGAAGGTGTTTAATCTTCAAGGTGTGAGGTATTACATTCTAGCACTCTGTCTGATTGATACCAGGCATGAAGGGAAAAAATGATCTAAAACATATGGAGGAAAGTACGCTTAGGTCCCTTTGATGTCTGTGTTGGCAAGGCACTTCAGCTTTCACACCCAGTCTTTAATAAAACAGCTGGAGCTTCTGGTTTGTAAATAAAGGAAGTTGTTGAGTAGGCCGGTCACAGACACAGAAATGCAACTTCACTTTAATGGGTACCTGAAACTATTTATCTCAATATTCACACACACACACACACATACACACACACACCTTTTAGAGCTGTCTTATAAGTGACTCCATATTTGCTTTGAATGATGCCTGTAACTTTCAATACTTTTTCCTGTGGAAAACTAATGAATTCCTACAAATGCAGTATTCAAATGTGAAGGGAAGTTGAATAGTCATTCTCTTCCCCAAAGCCAGAAACTGAAAGCCATAAGCACAGTGGGGAGGAGGCCAGTGTAGGCTTCTTTCTGCACTAAAAATGATCAATTAAACATATAACTGACTTTTTTTTTTTTTTCCAGCCAGTGTGAGAAGTTACACACAATAGCAGCAAACAAAAAGGGAGATCATTGTCAATGATGCAGGGTAATTCCCAAACTGTCTAGGTAGGTCCTCCAAATACACAAAAACAGCAGGGTCCTGCCAGAGACAGTATGTGAGGCAGATAAATCTTAACAGCAGAGAATTCAAGCCCCACATCCCATCAGTCTTTCCCTGCGGAGCGTGCTGAGGATCCACACAGCCCAGGTTTGTAGAGAGCAATTCCTGCTCCGTCCCCAGCCTCATCAGTGATGCACATGTGTGCTTCCACACACCTCTGGACCTACAACCTCACACCATCTCCCACTAAATGCTAATGCGGGAGACCTAGAAAAGCATTCAAATAAATGTGTGTTTCTTAAGCAGGTCTATTCCATCTTACCCAAGACAGATGTATAGAATTCTAGGAACTAAGAATTGGGATCCAAACCTGAAATCATCCAAATGAAGTCCCACCCAAAAAGAATTTTTCCGACTATGATGCTGACCCTGCTTCAGTCTGTCCACTGAGTGCATTGAGCACACAGTGGTTGTGATGCTGGCTCAGATCTGGAAGTCTTAAGGAGATTCTTCTCACCTTGAGTTGAGATCTGGTTCCCAGGGGTTTTAACTGGTGATTCTGACTGGTCCTAGAGAGAGAGGGAAAGACAAGAGAATTTTTCTAAATAGATCATTAGTTAACTACTTATAATTTTTAGCTCCAGGCAGTTTTTAGCATTGACATTAAGTGTATCAACACCCAATTTTTACGACTTTTTTGATACACTTTTTAAGAAAAGCATTAGTCTCTTTGTGTGTTGCCTCTCAATTACTGCCTTTTTTACATTGCTGACAGAAATTCTGCAACTGTGCTTATAAGTCCTTTCAATAAACTATAAGGTCATTTATCAGAATTCAGATTGATTTTTATATAACAGTGATCAGTGTCATTTATTGTTTCATCATGTATTTCAGACTTTAATTCTACTTTTCTAATTGGAAAACTAACTTTCTTGCTCTTGAATATGGAAGAAAAATAGCTGAGCAAAGAAGTATCTATCATCTTGAGTAATATACCATCTAGGGAAACAGTGGGCTTGCCTCGTCCTTGTCCATCTTGCTCCCTGTCCTCTGTAACAGTCTTTTAACAATTTTCTATTATTCTAGCCCTTTGCCTGCTTTTATATTCTTTTAGACCTTATGTATATATTTTATATATATATATGTATATATATATACATATATATATATTTACTTTTTTATGCACTTTAAGAAATTTCCCCTAAATTCCTATCACTTACACAGCTCCAAAATTGCTTTATTTCATACAAGCAATAGTCTTGCCAAGACTCTCCACTATGACTCTCTCTCTCAGAATTAGAATTCAGATGTGAGAGCATGTCATGAGGACATGTATTAACACATGTAATTACATTAAGAAATGAAGTCAGACTTTTCCTGAGAGTAAATCTGACTTGACTGATTGATTTGATTTGAAAACTGGCTTTGCCAAATAGGTAAATTAAACATTTTCCATAAATCACTTGATTCTGTAGTTCTGAGATTTTAACAATAGTATATTTAAAGTGCATGAAAAGAAATAATTTTGTGAAAACTGTTTATTGGTAAATGTGTATCAAAATTGATAACGAGTTTATTGAATACATCTCAGCAAAAGCCCTTCTGGTAAATGCCAATAAATTGAGAATGACACTGACTCTAATGACAGGGTGACAAAGCCTTTTGCTAGTCAGGATCAAACTGAAGGGAACACAGTTGAATTGTCAGCTGATAGATTAATAAAAATATTTTTGATGATAGGTTCCTATATGAATTTTTATCATATAACTTGGAAAGAGCTCAAAGAATTGAGTGGTATTACTACACTAAAACTTCCATTTCTTTCTTCTTATTTGTGATAAGTGTTCTCAGTGCTTACATACGTATATAAAATATAAAAATATAATTGATGCTGAACTTTGCCTCAATTAAATTATAACTATTATTCATCCAGGAAAAGATAAGCTATTCTGATTATTCTCCCACCCATTGCCTCTATTCTCTTTTCTAACAGCCTATTAGGGAAGTATCAGACCTCCTAGATCGCCCTCTACACCTCTCCCTTTTTTCTCTTCCTCTTCATTCTTCCACCTTATCAACTATTTCCCAACAGTATCCTTTAGCCCTTCTATTCATTTTTTAAAATTTTACTCATCATACCTTTAATTTACAATAATTACTTGCCTTCTGATTGATTATTTTACATAGCAGCCAGTTCTAATTCTATAAATGGACTATTTTCTGAAATACTTCAAATGTACCAATTAGAACTTTCTAAAGTTCTCTTTTTTCACTTGAAAAGGGGTAAGCATTAGTTGTTTTTCCCTGTATTTGTTCATGTATTTTTTCATTCATGCTCTTTATTTTACTAAAATACATGTTTACTCAAATACGTGTGTACCCCTCTCCCATTTGTATTTATAAATCAGATATTAAGCTAATTATACAGGCTGACTACCCTAACTATTCATAGTTTTGCTGTTCCAAGATGCTTCTCTGTGAACCTAAAGACTGGCTGCTTATAAATTCTTAGACTTGAAAGCCCTGAGTAATCATGCAATGAACATTCATCTTGATGGTCCTAAAATTCAAAGAGTAGCAATGCTGGAGCTAGATTAGATGCCTTTGCACAATGACCGCAAGTGGAAATGTAAACAAGCCAATCTCTGGATGTAGAACTGAAATGAAGACCAGCCTCATATGGGATGAAACCAACTAGATACTTCAAGTTACTGTTTTAGTGACTTAGTAGCAAAGTAACAACACTAGATTGGAAATCTCAATACCTGTGCTCTAGGCCTGTTTCTGTCCACTAACCACTAGCCACAAACCTGCAAGAGAGCCATATCCTCTTTGGATTATAACATGATGATGCTTGAGGCCCTGCCTATCCTAAAATTCTATAATAGTAGGAATTTAAGTGTCCATAAGTGATCTTTCTGCTCCTGGGTATGTATAACCAAATCAAAAGTTCAGCCACAGTGATCATATATTAATGGATGTAACATATTTACATGCACATATTTATTAAAGTCACTGTAATTTAGTGCTAACACTAATTTCAACCTCTCCAGGATACTGTGATTGGTCTCCACATAAATTTTTTATCCCACACAACCTACTGATGAGTTTTAAGCACACAGAAACTCAGAGGAATACTTGAATGACTGTGCTATAATATATTTAATCAAAAATATGAAATGAAAATAGGGTTTTTCAAATGAAACATCCATATTCATACATAGCTTTTGTTTTTTCTTCTCAACTAAGTCTCACATTCTCCAACTCAGCAAATTCATCTTAACATTGTAATTGGTTCAGTCATAGTTATAATCTTAGAGACCTCTGCCCAGTATTTATTATTTCGGCTACTTATGATCCTGCTATTCACGTATGTCATCTTTCTTATCTTAGATCCAATCACTTCTCTTTTCCATAAAATTGCACAGTGCCTTTCACATTCTTATCAATTAGTATGAGAGATTTAATCTTTATAATTGACAAATATATGGTGTATACACCAATGGGAAAGAGTTACCATGCTTCCTATTTCCCACACAATCTAGTTTTGTATCCTACAAATAACAAAGATTATTAAGTATCTATTTCTCAGTTATTTAATAAGAACACTTTTTAATTTCATAATTGTGACATAAGGTTTACAAACCTTATTCAAATACATTACCTCATTTGAGTCTTTGAATTAGTCTGGGACATAAAAAGGCAAACATATTCCTCATGTTACAGATGGAGAAGGTGAGGCAGGAAGGTGCACCAGGATAAGCTCCAGTTATACCTCAGGATGCCAGAAGGCAACCTCATTAGTGTCTGCTGCCTTCTCCCACTACCAAATTTTGCATTGTTTCTCATCTTTTTCTAATGTCAGCTCAACTTCAGTAGCTATTTTCTGAAAATCTTTCTGTTTCAAACTTCTTTCATTCATTAAGAAAACCTTAATCAGCTCCTACCGTGTTGCAGACCCTGTGCTAGATACTAGGGCAGAGCTTGGACCAGTTAAGAAAAGGCATTAATCAAATAATTACAAAAGAAAAGTGGATATTGTAACTGTGACAGATGCTGCAAAGTAGGAGCACCCAGTGTCATCAGACCCTGTACACGGAGATTTGACCTAGCCAGAAGGGTCAGGAAAGGCCACCCTGAAAGAGTAACATATGGGCTTTGGTGGAACAATGAAGCTGATTTTACTAGATAAGAAGAGAAAGAGAAAAACACACACGTGAAGACCTTTAGCAGTAGGAAGTATAGCAAGTGGGGAGTAAGGAAAGAAGCCCAATGTAAATAAAATCAAGAGAATGGAGGAGAACAGATGGTGAGACATGAGAAAACTGGAGGCCATGCTCTGCAGGGTTTTAAAGCAGGTTGATGAATTTTGTCTTTATCCAAAAAGCAATGGTATTGTATACTTAATTTACATGAAATATACAAAGTAGGCAAATCCATAGAGACAGAAGGTAGATGAGTAGTTATCAGGGGCTGAGGGGAGGGGAGAATGGAGTGTGACTGCTAACAGATACAAGATTTCTATTTTAGAAGATAAAAAAGTTTTTAAATTAGATAGTAATAATAATTGCACATTTCTGTGAATATACTAAAAACTACTGAACTGCACACTTTAAAAGGGTAAGTTTTATGGTATGTAAATTATATCTTGATATGGTTATTATTAAAAAATAACAGTAGAAAAGTGTGAAAGATTTTAAGAAGGGAATTCTCTGATAAGATTAGAGTTTTAAAAGGATAACTGGCTTCAGTGTGAAAAATTAGATTTGGGAGTGGAGAAAGTAGTCTACTATAATAATACAAGTGAGAGAAACTTAGAAAAGGAAACCAAAAGGACTTAATTATAGATTGAGCATTAGAGACAAATAAAAAGAAGATATAAAAGGATGGTCCCTAGTTTTCCAGCTTGAACAAGGAAATGGATGTTGGTACCATTCACTAACATTGTGGTACTGGAGCATGATCAGATTTTGAGGGATGGGGGTTGGATATTGAGTTCAGTCTTTTATTATATTGAGTTGGAGATTCCCTGGAGAAATGTCAAATAAAAATTAAGATATAAAGGTCTGAAACTCAGAGCAGAGTTTTTAGTAAAGGGAAAACTTATGAGTATTCTGCATATAAACTTGTAATAACCTTTAATGAAAATAATATGAAAATGAATACATGTGCATATATATCCATGACTAGGACATTATGCTGTACACCAGAAACTGACACATTGTAACTGACTATACTTCAATTAAAATTTTTTTTGAAAAATTAAATAATAGACATGGATAAAGAGAAACAACCTGGGAAGAGAATCTATAGGGTGAGAAAGAAGGTGGGCTAGGACCAACCCTAGAGGAACTCTGAATTATTGGCCATAGAGTACAAGACTGCAGTGGAAACATAAAAATAAACAAGTCAGAGAAGCAGGGAGAAAACCAAGACAGTGTTCTGTCAAAGAGGACAAGGAGAGCATTTCAAAACCTCTATGACAGCTTTCACACCATGTAATTCTTACCTAACTCCTCTGCTAGATTATGAGTTTTTTGAAGGAAGGTATATTTTCTTCTGACACTACTTAGTACTGGGCCCATATTAAGCATTCAATGAATATGTGTGGTTTGCAATTAAATGTTTGAATTTGCTGTTTGGTGAAAAAATTTGTTACATCAGTAGCTCACAGTTTTATGCTAGAAAAACTTCAATGCAATAGACAAAAGGAAAAGTTGCCACTTTTCCTGACTAAAGAGAGAGCTCTCTCTAACCCCTTAGTATAATGCCGGTGTGTGGCAGAGACAGAGCTAAATGAAAATGCCTAATAGTAGCGATAGGCTAGCAGCAGTGATGGTAAAGGCAAAAACACTTGCACAATGAAATCGAGGCTTAAATAAAATGAAAAAGGAGTCTGAAGGGCTACAGAGCCAAGATATATTCAGAACTAGATGTTTTATGGAAAAAGACAGCCAACTCAGTGAGCAGAAACAAAATTCAAGGAGGCTGAGGAAGGTATGAATTTGTGAACCATGGCTACAATTTGGTTCCCACCCACCCAGGATTCCAAACGATGTAACCAATCCCTACTGAGAGGATTGTTAATAAACAAGCTTACCTATATAAAAAGTTCATAAAAATCAGCAGCATAACTACACATATATACACATACCAAGGTTAATTACTAAGTTAAACTTTGTAAGCTATTCACATTGTTCTTTTAATTTGATTCTTTTGTTTCCTAAACTCCAGGAGCTTGTCGAAAGCCTACTGACTATAACCTTGAAGCCCAAGCAGGGACTCCCTCAGATTGGATGCATTTAACTGTAAGACAACTTCTTCACAGTTGCCATGAAGAACTTTGGGCATGCCAGCTAGTACTACTCTGAGAATAACACTGAATATTGGGGACATCTTCAGGGGACTGTTGGCACAGAGATTATGACTGTACATTTGCAAGACACAATGACTATTTTGGACAGATGTTACTACACAGAATTTCACACTGATTTATCCTTCTACTGATGTACATGAGAATTCTGGTCACTGACTTAGAGATGGACGAGAAATTTTACCCTAACTAAACTTTGTTGAGCAGACCTTGTCAGCTGAGGCTTTGCAAGTTAAAAAAAAAAAAAGTATGATCTGCATTTAGAAATTCCATCATGTCCTTTTCCCTCATTCTAACCTTGTCTCAAAAGTTTCACAATCACATATCACAGCAAAGAGTTTGAGATCTCCAATAAGTCTAATCTTGTTATCTTCTCTTGCTCTTATCACGTCACACATTTCTTTGCCTTATCTATTTTGCCCTAGAGGTCTGTAGTATACCTACTTCTAGTAGCTTTATTTGTAAACCTTTTAGAAAAGCACTAACTTATTCTCTTAAACTTACTCTTCTTATATGAAAATCAGTCAACAATGCTCCCATTTATACTCCTTCATTATGCTTTCCATTTGCAAGCACATTGCATAGTAACATGTTCTAGACTTTTCTGTTATCCTGCAGCAGTAAGACTGTTTTTTTATATATATAAAATCTTTGTATCTCATAATTTTCTTCTGTCACCCATGCTGTGGATGGAGGTTTTGTTTCTAATACTACTAGCCTACAGGCACAGACACTCAATAACTTTCATTTCCTTTTCCTGTCTGACTTTGTCCAAATGTATCTGGATGATCATTTCTTGTGCTATTTTTCCCAAAACAGAAATATAGAAGTAAATAAAGGTACTGCCTTTCAATTTATTTTCCATTTATGTGGAAAACCTAGAAGCTTAACCCCCAAAAGCAAGCATTCTTAAATTTTTGTTCAAATCAATTCTCTTAGCCATCAGGCCCATCACTGTAACTTAGAAACCAGTCTTGTGATGGCAGGACTGTGCTGCTCAATCTTGCCTTCTCTTGGCCAGAGGCCCCAGTGCTAGTCAGATGTAGGAACCATCAGTTTCGGCCACTGTGGGTCAGAGAGCAGCTATCAGCCTGCTCCCCACCACTGCCTCCAGAGGAAGAGTCGGCAGGAAAGGGGCTACGAGTCACTCCTTCCTCAACAAAAAACTGCTCCACAGAAACAGGTCAATCAACAAGTCATGTTATTTATTCCATGGAAATCCAAGTAAGTAGAGGGGCTTCAATAAAGAATGTTATTTTCCTTTGTTTAACCTGGAGTTTCCTACCCCTTAATTTGAGAATATTTTTTTGTGTTGTGCATACATGTGAAAACTATTAGCACTTGGTGAATCAAACTTTAAGAAACAATCCTCTGGAAACCTTTAGATTAAGAACGAAGGCCAATTCTCATGCATCAAGATTAATCTCCTGTTGCTTTTCTCTTCAGACTTCTATATGACGTTCCATTTATTACATAAGTTTATATTTTTCGAGGTGCTTGCTCCATAAACTGCCTCATCCCTACCCCAAATTTGAGATTCTAAAGTCAGCAGATCAGTGTTTAAATCCCAACGCTGTTATTCACCAGCCATTGAGCAATTAATTTAATCCCCTTTAGCCTTAATTTGCTCCTCTGTGGAACTGAGAACAGGTTTCCCCTAATACTAGCACAGCCCAGGGCAAAAAGGACAAATGAGGGCCAAGAACCACATGTCTGAACACCTGGAAGTTACCAGATTAACTGTGCCCCCTACCTGGCCTAGTTTCCACTCAGTTTCCCCTCTCCCACCCGCAAGGCTACTCCTCTGGAATGTGCTCACTACCAAGAGGCCAGAGAGCCACCTTGCTCTCCCAGAGCCTGCCCTTGCCTGCTGCAAGCCTGGGTAGGAGTATAGATCTGCTGGGGCCAGGCAAGGCAGAGGCTCCCAGGCCTCCTGGATGGTGATCAGAGTGCCAGAGGGCTATCTTTCTGACTCAGGATTTACACACGGCTCTAAGCATCTATCAAAACTAGACTGGGGAGAGGGGGTGGAGTAGGGAGGAAGAGGATGCAGCTATGGAGGGACCCTGGTCTGCCTGGACACCAGCAGTGGTGATTCGGGTCAGCCAGATGTAAAACAAGAGCACCAATTCTTCCTCTAGTTTCCCAGGGCAGAAGACATCCATGCACACACACACCACAGGTAGTACCCTCTGGCCTGGGGCATCCATTTTGGCTAATATATTTATTTCCCATAATTTTGTGTAGTATAATTCTAAACATAAAAAAAGAGAAAATAAGACAAAAATCTTAGCTTGAAAAGGAAAAACTTTCCTTGGTTTCAGCATCTATGATTTGCAGTGTTCTCTGTGGCTCAGAGCACTGAGTGGGGGCCTCTCATACTCATGTCTAACGGCAGGAATGATTGTGATAATTGTACTTATTTCCTAGAATTGTGTGGGAGTTAAATATGATAATGCATGTGAACTACTATTATACCATTATCAAAATCAGGAGTAACTCTTCTCTAAGTTTGGCCTCTAATTCTTGTTGGGAAAAAAAGGCAATGAAGCTGTGTCTTTAGAAAATGAAAAAACCTGCAGACCAGTCAGTGCTATTCCACTGCTCAATCATCTCAGGACACTGAGACATTATAGCACTTTATTGGACACTGTGCTTTAAAGATGATCAGTTTTCTCCTTTATTCAAGAATAACAAAATACTCCAACTCTTTGAGAATAAGCACTATGGCTTACCTTCAATTGACTGCCTGCTTTAGGTAGTAGAAACAGACTTCTTATCATCTCTCTTAGAAGTGATAAGCAGAGATGACATTCAAGCAAACGTGATGGTCTCACATGGAATATTTTTGAGCAATAGTTCCCTCCCTGAACTTTCATACTAATTAAACAAGGAGGTTGGACTAATTTTTGGACAAAGAGTTTGCAAGAAACTTTATAAATATTACATGTTCCAATTGTAACAATGATATAAAATATATCTTTCTGAAACACAAGCACACAGATTTTGATGGGACTGACTTCAGGTACAATTTACTAATCTCACATAAGAGAAGAAAAAACTCACTAGCTGTATTATGAGTATTGCAGGGCTTCAGGCCTCTGAAACAGATTTTGACCAAGGATATTCTGAGCAAATGGATAACATCTTATATAATATATAGGCTGTATTTACCTTACCTATTTGGTTCTTACACACAGTCTTCAATTCAGTCAGGCCATCTGCCCACTGAAGAGCCCATGTTTACTGCTGCCACTAAGCCCTCTAAACTTGTATCTGAACTTTGCCCTGAGAGTCTCCTCTGGACTCCTATTCTTACCACTCCTTTGGTTTCTAATTTTTTTTTTAACCTCACATGAGCATATTTTGCCTTGCTATTGAGATTATAACTTACCTGAGAGTGGAGAACACAAATCAATGGCTTTGTGTCCTACCCACCCACAACACAGACTGCCAGCACAGTGCTAATGGCTTCACCCCAACACAGAAGAGCTAGTTATTACATGGCGAACCTCAAAGGTCCACATAATTAGTTGGCATCCAGTCTTTTTTTTTTTTTTTTAATTCTGGAAGTAAGATTAAACAATGCAGCAGGCTATTTGAGCTCTGCTTCATCCAACATGCTGTCAGACACCTGACAAATGCAGAGATATGAACTAGGTAACATGAACCCTTAACTAATTAAGGGATATAGTGTTTATGTGTTTCTATAATGAATAATTAACAGGAAAAATTTGAGAGACTCAGCCGCACTAATGTGGCAGGAGCTGCGGTTGGATTTGATTCCCCTTCTGTGTCTCCTTTGAAAGCATTCACACACCAGCCAGCATCCTTTACACTACATTTATAGGTATGTCATGTCTGGAGCCTCTCAGGTGGAAATTATGACAGTTGTTCTAGAAGCAGTGATAGAAGGGTAATTAAAAAATAATTAACAAGAATAATTAGCATGGGGCCAAGGGAGGAGAGCTTTTATTTTATCAGCTAGATTGATGTGATTAAATGTGTGCTGAACACAGCTAGAAAAGTACCACCACACGGCAATATGGAAGAAACTACGATTTTTCATTTTTATTTTATTTTCCTGCTATTCCTTCCCCAACAAATGTCAGGAAGAAACAGTCACTGGGATCCTCACTGCTTTTTGAAAAATTCCACTCAGCGTCTCTCACAGCATATCTCCATTTGAGCGAAGATCTAACTGCACAGCCCGGATGAACACAGTGGTGGAACTCCAGGACCTGTCGGCATGCTTCTGCTCGGGGCTGGGTAGTACGTGGTTACTTTGGCACTAGCCACGGAGGAAACAAAATGGCAAAGGCAGGAAGCAGTCATAGAATTT
The DNA here is from genome assembly GCF_009834535.1 of Camelus ferus. Taxonomy (NCBI): domain Eukaryota; kingdom Metazoa; phylum Chordata; class Mammalia; order Artiodactyla; family Camelidae; genus Camelus; species Camelus ferus. Next base: position 96,105,846 of record NC_045697.1, read on the forward strand.
TTACTTGTTTTTGCTTATCATGTTTTACTTTCCTGAGAGCAAGACTAAACTCTGCTGGTAAAAGAACAGAGGCATGAAGACTCACGTTTAGCCAGTAAGGTGTCCTCGGCACTGATTGTCTTATAATTGAACAAGACAGCATGCAATTTTATGCAGTACTTTCCCTGTTACAGGGAGGCTGTACACGCTCAGGAATGGTGCCCTGCTGAGAGAAAAGCCCTTCGTTAAACAAGTCAGGCAGGCAGGAAGAGCGCGCTGCGCAGACAGCCCCGGCTGAGATGCCGGCCCACGTCACACACTAGTACTAGTGGAGTGGCCTTCGGCAGAACACCTTCTCTCCCTGAACCAAAACTGTCTTTAAAATGGTGATCATCATGCCTACCTGGCCTTGCATTTGAATTATCATTTATTTGAATGCCCTTCTTTTGTCACAATATCTGTTTTTATTATCAGGTTGCTTAATTTCCTGGAACCTGAGGTCTACCCCTCTGCAAAATGTAGGTAATGTTTATCTTATAGGTTTAGGATGAGAATTAAATAAGGTCCCTAAGAAAATTATCTCCCCAAGCTATATCATTTATCAAAAGTCATTGAGTGAAAAACTATGAAATATTAGAAGATAACAAATTTCTTGACTTACATTTACTGCTGGAAAAAATAATGAAAGGTATAATACGTGGACATCAGAACAATGGCTTTTGTGTTATTCCAAGGATCTGAATATAGTAGCACTCAGTAGGTTTTATTTGTTTACTTGCTTTATGTTTTTTCATTTGCTTATTTTTAACATTTGCAGGAAACCACGCTGTCTCCTAAGCACTAGATATATTTGTTAAGGAATAAAAATATAATTAACACATCATCACACAATTCTGTTTCTTCCAGAACTTGATAGCACTGGGGAATGAGGAAGCAGAGTAAATGAAGTGGGTGAAGCCTTTAACAGTGATTGTGATGGTAGGCAGGAAGTCATTTACAATGATTTGGATTCTTCCAATGAGTTTCACTGATGCAGTTTGCCTAGAGGACATTTGAGATGGAAACTGGAGAACGGGGTGGGGGCCAATCACATTAGAGGGTGTGAGAATGGCCGACCTGTCTGAAGCTCCCATCACAGACAGTTTCTAGTAATTTCTGTTCATCATTTCAGGAACCTCACTCACCAGGAGCCATGGTTCCCCTGGGGTCACTGGATTTTAACAGAACCCATTCTTGGCTTGTAGAGCCTAGAAAGTTTTACTAGGCATATGTTATCTGCTAGCATGATTCATCCATTCCTGTAACAAATATTTTTTAGCTGATCCCTAAGCCAGTCATTGTCCTCTTGGACTTGATGCTGGTGGGAGAAGAGGCAGGAAGAGGCTCAAGTCTAGCTCAGATAAATAAATGTTAAGAGTTTCATATAGATTAAAACCCCTAATACTACACCCACCAAATCTCATAATTCACAGTAAAGGGATTTATGAGAGAAGGAGAGATTGAAAGTGCAAATGAGTCTTTTCCCTCCAAGCAGGAGATGTTTGCCCTTGTTGGTGTCATAGTTATCTTACTTTTCCTCGTGAGTTTTTGGCGCCTTGTTATACAGCAGGACCCATTGGCTTTGAAAAGCCCCAGGTACACCTGATTGCTACCAACATGTTAAAACCAAGAATGATTCTCAAATTCTTCCATGTTCAGAAATGCTAAGACTAAACATTGCAGCTCAGGTGACTGAATTTTAATTACAGTATCTGTATCATATTCCAATATTTATTGACTGACTAAATGAACAACAGAAGGTTCTGAGATAGAAGAGAGTGGAGGAAGTTTGTGGATGATAAGGAAACATTTTCAGAAGAACAAAAGAAGGAATACAGAGTCTGGCAGTTTGGCTGCCTCCATAAACTGGGTGTTCCATATAGTTCATTCCAATTCTGCCTGAGACTCTCCCTTTCAAAACATCCGCAACTGTTCTGATAAAAGAGCTAACAGTTGGAGGACATTAAAGCTGATTACCAATAGATTGCATTAACATGCAAAGCAATTAGGAACCACTGAAGAGTATTAACATGATGGGCTGATGCTTTGTGTACCAATCATAATTCTGAAACTGTGAAAGTTAACTCCATCTGCAGCCAGCCTTAGGCACTGTGATTCAAGGCTTCAAAAGCTGTTATTTGTCAAGACCCTTTACCTGTGCCCTTTTCATATGACATAACTCCAGGCCTGTACCTGTCCAACCAAATGGCTGCCTCCTGCTTTCCTATGATTGCAAAGTGCTATCAGCAGAACAGTTTTCTATTGAAGTCCCTATAAATTGATGACATTAGGTGATCTTTAACACCGCCAAATAATCCTGTTTCTGTCTGTCCACATTTATCTCTAGCTCCCATTTTCCTCAACCATTAGTCCAAAATCTCATTTAAGCATGGTCAGCTGTTACCTCCTTTATCATTCCCAGATGACTATATGGCTACCTCGTTCACAAATTAAGTAAAGCCCATGAGAATTGTCTCAGTTTCATTTGCTCATTTCGATATCATAGATACCTCCTCACTTCTCCCCTCCTTTGTTCCCACCTAGCACTGAAGTACTCCTGGTTCTGTCCCTGCTAATCCTTCAGCTGGCATCCTATCCCCCGGTAAACCATTCCATCAATTATTCCGTCTCTCTCCTATAGTTCAGCCTTTTCATGTTTGGTAGTTTACATAAGTATGTTCAAATCTCTCCTACTTAAAGAAACAAAGGCTCAGTCCTGTAATCCTTTAATTATCTTATTACATAGTATAAAAATTGCTTTCTAGATATACTATGGCATTTTAAGAATGAGTTTTCTTTACTATAAAACTGACAATACTAATTGGCTTAAAATTAGTCAATTGATCTTACTGAATAAAACATAACTTCTCTAATATAGTACACCAGGT